>NC_136930.1:43805469-44405469 GCF_949752795.1 Hyperoodon ampullatus
CCCTCCAGTGCCCTCTACTGACAAAGCTTTTAACACCATGTCAGCACAAAGGAGGAACTGAGGATCCAGATCACTTTTCACAGGGCAAGAAATGGAGTTTGAATCTGGGGCCAAAGGCAACAAATTGCTAACTGGTATAAGTGTTTATCTTTTATGATTGTAAAAATCTTACTGACAGCTGAGCCGTGTAGTGTACTATAATCACTTCTCCTTCCCTACTTGGTTTTTTGTTTTCTCTTGAATTAATAATTGACTTTGTTGTTTTTGTTTCTTTAATTATCACCAATCCCCAAATTCTCCCCCAAGTTATGTAAATCTCCCCTCCATTGGGGGAGCAACAGTCTCAGTCCTAATTCTGGCAACTTTCAGTACCAGAACCACTGGTTAGGTGAGGAAGGCTTGGCAGCAGAGACCATCGTTATTATTTGAGGAAGTTTATGCATCTTCAGCAGGATTCCCCACAATGGCCTTGGGGCCAATTCACAGCGGCCACTGACTCTTTTCTCTACCATCTCCTTTCTTCCCCCGAGGGGTGATCTCACAAATGCTGTGCCCTCTCCTTCATTAACTCACTGCTCTCCTGGCTTCTCAGCATCCCATTTATTAATTAAAACAGAGCAGTAAATATGGCTGATAAGCATGAACAGTGGAACAACACATTGTATTAAAAACAAGGAGAAGAACAATTGTGACATAATTCAGACCCATGCCATCAACCTCTAACCCCTTGAAAAGGTCTCTGAAACTTTCTGGAATTTCCACAAAAGTCATTCTCTTTGTACTAAACTTTCACCTTCCTTAAGGACTATCATTCTAGATAAACAGACCATGTCTTATTAAGTTCTATTCCTTTCCTCCTTTAATCACTAGTATCATATCTGAAAAGTATCCCTTGTAATAAATGTTTATATAATAAATAATTTCAACTACCTCTCATACTTTTTTTTTTTTTTTTTGCCGTCCGTGGGCCTCTCACTGTTGTGGCCTCTCCCGTTGCGGAGCACAGGCTCCGGATGCGCAGGCTCAGTGGCCATGCCTCACGGGCCCAGCCTCTCTGTGGAATGTGGGATCTTCCCGGACCGGGGCACGAGCCCATGTCCCCCGCATCGACAGGCGGACTCTCAACCACTGCGCCACCAGGGAAGCCCTAGAATCTTATTTTTATAGTGACATAATTTCTGAGTTTTGAACCACTGATTTAGAAACAAACCTTTGAAATTCAACACATTTGTGGATTGGAAACTACTCATTTTCAAGGTCTGACTGTGAAATAGAAAAATTACTTTCACGGTATTAGTTATAATGTATCATGTAATATCACACCATATATACAACAGATAAATTTATGTATTAACTCAACAAATTTGTATTCCATCTCAAAATTATTTGCATCACAAATGTTTGTTTTGTTGTCATGCACTTTTTACTGCCTGGAAACACAGGGCCAAGACACATAGTAGGAGCTTAAGAAAGGCATTGGATTAAATGGGAATTTTAATCCAATTGAATATTTAATCATTAAAATCACTTCTTACCTGTTATTGTACTATTTATACTGTGTTATGTTATTTTAGAATTAGGATTATTAATGTATACGATAGCAGCATTGTGTATAGTTATAAATTATTGAGTCTGTTTCATAAGATTTAGAACTCGCCTTTCTGCAGTTTGAAGCTTTACCCGTACCCTTCATTCCCAGGCACAAACATTTCATGCTGGCTTGTGCAGAACACTAAGTGGCCCCAACAGATAAAGCCCAAGTTTTTTAAAGTTCAAATATCTAAATAGTTTTCTTCCATGGATAGTGTTTTTCCATTGGTTTTGAAAATCAAATAACTTTAGGATTCAAAGGAATGTGAAAGCTGTAAGTACACATTCATATGGGTTGATGGTAAATTGCTATACACAGAATGCTGTTCAAGCCTGAAATATTAAGGAAACTCATTGTTTCCTTTAAAAAAAAGTTGGCTTTAGTTGTTGGTCTTTTACTGAATGAATGGATTTTCCAGAAAGACAAAAAGTAGTTTTCTACAACTAGCAGAGAAAGGGAAGGAGGAAAACTGGTTTCAACAGGCCAGTATTCAGATAATGGCAAATCCAGGACTCCTGTCTGGTTAAAAGCTTATGTCCTTAGAGACTATTTTGAAGCTGTTATTTGAAGAATAAAATGGTAAACAAAGTACTTTAACTGGCAAGAAAACAGAGTCAGAACTTACCCCCAAATTATATTCCAGAATGATTAAAATTTGAGTGTAAAATAAGGCAAATATATAAAAGTTTAAGAAGAAAGTATATGTACATGTTTATGTATCTCTGGTGAAAGAGGCCTTGCTAAGCTAACATATCACTGAAGACAAAAGGCATCAAGAATATGATTGACAGATTAGGCCACATGAAAATCCAAATTTTTCCTGTTACAGACTGAATGTTTGTGTCCCCATAAAAGCCATAAGTCCTAACCCTCAATGTGATGGTATTTGGAGATGGGACCTTTGGAAGGTAGTTAGGGTTAGATGAGGTCAAGAGGGTGAGGCCCTCATGACCTTATAAGAAGAGACACCAGGGCGTCCCTGGTGGCGCAGTGGTTGAGAGTCCACCTGCCGATGCAGGGGACACAGGTTCGTGTCCCGGTCCGGGAAGATCCCACATGCCGCAGAGCGGCTGGGCCCGTGAGCCATGGCGGCTGAGCCTGTGCATCCAGAGCCTGTGCTCCGCAATGGGAGAGGCCACAGCAGTGAGAGGCCCGCGTACCGCAAAAAAAAAAAAAAAAAAAGAAGAGACACCAGAGAGCTTGTTCTCTCCCTGCCATGTGAGGACACAGCAAGAAGGTAGCCATCGGTGAGCTTGGAAGAAAGCTCTCTCCAGAAATTGACAACGCTGACACCTTGATCTTGGAGTTCTAACCTCCAGAACTGTGAGAAAATAAATTTCTGTTGTTTAAGCTACCCAGACTCTTCTATTTTGTTATGGCAACTCAAGCGGACTAACACACAGCCTAAAGAAAGTTTAAAAACCAGCAATGTGAAGAAAAAGATTCGCAACATACGTAACAGGCAACACGTCTATAATTCCAAAATATATAATTTTTGTTTTACAAACCCACTAGAAAAATACAAATATCTTAATAGCAAAATGAGCAAAGGTCACAGAAGGATAATTTATCAAAGAGCTACAGATTGTCAATAAATAAAACATGCTCTATATCATTACTGTGACAGGTAGAAAAATGACCCACCAGAGATGTCATGTCCTAATCCCCAGAACCTGTGACAGCAAAAGAGATTTTGCAGAAGTGATTAGGGATTTTGAGATGTGATATTATTCTGGGTTATCTGGGTCATCCCAAAGTAATCACAAGGGTCCTTATAAGTGAAAGAGGGAGGCAGGAGTGTCAGAATCAGAGAAGGAGATGTGAGGAGAGAAGTAGAAGTTAGACTAATGATGGAGGAAGGGGCCACAAGCCAAGGAATGCAGGAGGCTTCTAGAAGAAAGAAATAGATTCTTCTGTTTCAACATAATAAATTTATGTTCTTTTAAGCTACCAAGTTTGTGGTAATTTATTACAGCAGCAATAAGAAAGCAATATAATGACTAATCAAAGAAGTGGAAATTTTAAAAATGATTTTGCCTTTAGAGCTCTATAAAGGCAAAGTTTTGGTGTGGGAAACACAGGCACACGTATGCTTTTGGTAGGAATGTAAATTAGTATACCCTTTCAGGAGTCATTTGGCAGTATGTATCAGATCTTTCAACATGCATACTCTCTGACATAACAATTTTAATTTTCCTTGACTATGTCCTAAAGCACTGGATTTCCAGCTGCATTTAGTGACGGAACTCTTTCTCCTCCCCAAATGGGGCAGAGAGACATGAACCTACGATTGTTGAAGGAAGATTAAGGGCTGAAGCCCTGCAGCCTTCGCCTCACCCCTGCAGGAGCACCTCACGCATTTCCACGGGCTCCATGGAACACACTTTGAGAACCACTGCTCTGGGGGAAGAACAGGACAAGCAAACCAAAGACCCCCCAACACACAAGGATGTTTATCACAACATTGTTCATAATTGCAAAAAATTAGAAAACACCTACATGGCCCTCAAAAAAGTGACTTATGGTTTATTTATAAGCAGTATACAATACTATGTACCTATTAAAAATGATGACATGCAACTATATTGACATGGAAAGAGTTATGCATTTATGGAGTGGGAATAGGCTATAAAATATCTTTGCATGGTAACGTTCATTTCTTAAATATATACATACAGATATGCATAGAAAAGACGTCCAAGGGGATATAGATCAAAGCATTAACAGTGGTCATCTCTGTGTGGTGGAATTAAGATGAGTTTTACTTTCTTTTTTACACCTTTATGTATTTTAAAATATGAATACATATTACTTTTATAATCAGAAAAAAAATCTGGCTGGGGACTTCCCTGATGGTACAGTGGTTAAGAATCTACCTTCCAATGCAAGGGACGTGGGTTTGATCGCTAGTCGAGGAACTAAGATCCCCATGCCACAGGGCAACTAAGCCCACGTGCTCTGGAGCCCGCGCGCCACAACTAGAGAGAAGCCCGCGCGCCACAACTAGAGAGAAGCCCATGAACCACAACGAAGAGCCCGTGCGCCGCAATGAAAGATCCTGCATGCCGCAGTGAAGATCCCGCATGCCACAACTAAGACCTGACTCAGCCAAATAAATAAATAAATAATAAATAAATAAATAAAAAAATCTGGCTGTACCTTGAATAACAATGAGCAGGAAATGAAGGGATGGCTAGAATATGCGTGGGTTGGGGGAGCTGAGAGAGGGAGAGAGAGGGAAGTGGTAGAGTGAGACAGAAGCAGATATTTAAGGTGAGGACGTTTGAACAAAGCCGTCAGTGTTGTATGTCTTCCACTTCCCCTGCTAACTCCTCTTTTTCCCTTTTCCTTTCTGCTCTGTGCATGGGGAGCAGAAAGGAAAAGGGGAAAAGAGGCTCCATTCCACTGGGGTGGTAACACTGAAGGTCACTCAATATGGGACTTACTCCACCATCTGCTTTTCCCCAGTTTCATGCCTAAGAAATGGGGAGCTTTCCTGGTGTCAAGGCACTGGCCGGTGGGATGTCATTGGATGTCACTCCTGGGACACCCCACTGCTCCTCTGTTCTCAGAGAGCAATTCAAGAGTTTCAGGGTTTCCTTCTCCTCCTTCTATGCTGTCCACAGGCACGCAGGTATTGTTCTGCTCTTCCTGTCATATTCTGGGGTGTAGGAAACTGGGAGGCTGCCTGAGCCCCATCATCACATCATATGTACAGCCACTGCTTCTCTAGGTTTGGCCACTCCCTTAGGGCTTTGCCAGGGAAACATGACACACATCCCACAGCTGCTCCCACTCTGACCTTCCATGATGTATCTTACAGTCTTCCTGGGTCCCAGCTTGTGGTCCAGGCTACAGGGCCTCACTCTTTGGGACCCACCAATACTCACCCTTAAATTGTTCCCCCAGCAGCTCTACTGCCCCCCAGTCTAGGAAAGGTACTTTCTAGTCTGATTGTGGGGAAGCTTTCTCCTTATACGTTCTCCTAAATATTTGGTTTAGTAGTTATTTAATCTATGCATGCTCACCTATAAGGCCAATTTGATAGTGATAATTGTGAATTTGGTACAAAACCTAATTATATCAAAAAAGTTCAGCATCATGACAGGTGACTATGTAGAGGCTGTGAACAGAGTCATTTTTTTTAGGGTCTAATTTTCTCTTTCACACACTTTATACAGTTGGGTGCATCTAAAACTTTGGGGAGAACAGGCTTAAAGTAGACTTATGGTACTTTATATTAAATACAATACCATACTAAAGATGCTCAACACTGCTAATGATGAGAGAAATGCAAATCAAAACTACACGGAGGTATCACCTCACACCAGTCAGGATGGCCATCATGAAAAAGTCTAAAAATAGTAAATGCTGGAGAGGGTGTGGAGAAAAGGGAACCCTCCTACACTGTTGGTGGGAATGTAAATTGGTACAGCCACTATGGAGAACAGTATGGAGGTTCCTTAAAAATCTAAAAATAGAGTTATCAAATGACTCAGCAATCCCACTCCCGGGCATATATACAGAAAAGATGAAAACTCTAATTCGAAAAGATACGTGAACCCCAATGTTCACTGCAGCACTGTTTACAATAGCCAAGACATGGAAGCAACCTAAATGTCCATCAACAGATGAGGGGATAAAGAAGATGTGATACATATATATATACAATGGAATATTACTCAGCCATAAAGAGAATAAAATAATGCCATTTGCAGCAACATAGATGGACGCAGAGTTTATCATACTGAGTGAAGTAAGTCAGACAGAGAAAGACAAATATCATATGATACCACTTATATGTGGAATCTAAAAAATGATACAAATGTACTTATTTACAAAACAGAAACAGACTCACAGACATAGAAAACAAACTTACGGTTATCAAAGGGGAAAGGGGTGGGGAGGGATAAATTAGGAATTCGGGATTAACAGATACACACTACTATATATAAAATACATAAACAATAAGGACCTACTGTATAGCACAAGGAACTCTACTTGGTATCTTGTAATAACCCATAATGGAAAAGAATCTGAAAAAACATATATATATATATGCATATATTTGATCACTTTGATGTACACCTGAAATATTGTAAATCAACTATACTTCAAGTTTAAAAACATACTGTACTTCTTTTTTTTTTTTTTTTTTTCTTTTTCTTTTTTTTTTTTTTTTTGCGGTACGCGGGCCTCTCACTGTTGTGGCCTCTCCCATTGCGGAGCACAGGCTCCGGACGCGCAGGCTCAACGGCCATGGCTCACGGGCCCAGCCGCTCCGCGGCATGTGGGATCTTCCCGGACCGGAGCACGAACCCGTGTCCCCTGCATCGGCAGGCGGACTCTCAACCACTGCGCCACCAGGGAAGCCCCATACTGTACTTCTACAAATGGAAAACCTGTACATTCCTTCTCTTTCCAAGTAATTTAATCTAAAGTCTCCCAATTTGAGTATGTACAAAAGTCTCACAAATTAGAACTTTTTCAAGTCACTTATTTGGAGAGGATCTGCTAGGGCTGCAGATACAATTTTCTGCCACTAGATGTCTCTGAGTCTTAAAGAAGCACAATAATGAGGTCTTCGTCTATTTATACACACAGATCACCTACCTCCCTGTTACAGTTTCATAATCCTCTTATGTAATGCAGGGTTGTCCGTTACAGTTAATCATCATTTGGGAAATGGGCAGGCGGGCGCCTCAAGAGCTCCATGCCCCCAACACAAGGCCGCAAGTGTTGAGAGATGGGTCTGTTCCTGTGTGACCCTGCAGAAACCCACAACCCTGAAATGTGTCCCTGCATTGGGCAGGGAAGGCATGGACAAGGAAATTGGGCAGAAGAAACAAAGAGCTGCCTGGGGCATGTGACCAGAGGGATGTGGAGACCAAATCCTCCTTTTTCTTACTGCTTGGAACCAGCAGAGGAGCTAGTGGGCTGAGTAGTATCTCAGCCCTGCATGTCTCCCCTGCCTGCAAGCACTTCTTAAAACCCTGATGCCTGGGACACCTGCCCACCCCTCCTGACCAGGGAACCAAACAGTCAGCAAAAGCCACAGAATGCTCCCCAGCCTCCTTAGCACCTGTCAGGCCATCTCATCAGTCTGCTTTCTGTGATGTTTACATGGATGCGTCTGTTAGTCTAGACGGGGACCCCCAGCGGGCAAGGACCCTTCTTCAACTTTGCAGCCCTTACGCCCTGCGCCCAGTGCTTTTACACAGTAGGTGTACAGTGAACATCTGCTAAAACCAAAGTGTGATCGTTGAAGTGTGAGAATGATGAAATTATTCTCTGATGAGTTTTTGAATCTTAAGAAAATAGGTCAGATCCTCCTCTAAGAGAAATCGCCTTTAATGAATGCACACCACCACCCCCATAGTTATTTGGAGGCTGATTTAAGCAGCGTTTTAAAGCCTAGCATTTCAGCACAAGGGTTAAGGGTATGAACTCTGGAGTAAGATTGGGGTAGATCTCAGCTCCAGTATTTATTAGTTCTGTGATCTTGTGGCCGGGGCTAGGCAATCTTTAGCTCAGTTTGGGCTTTTGTAAAATGGGAATAATAATAGCACTCATTTCACAGATTTGTTGTACAGACTCAGTAGGTTAATACTCATAGCACCGTTAGCCCAGCTCCTGGTACGTAGCAGCTGCTCAACAGTGGTTAAGACCGAGGGGCCAAAGCGAGAATGCCTCAGTTCAAGCCCTTCTCCTGCAACTAGGACAAGTTACCTAAACTTTCTCGGTTTCTTCATCTGTAAAGTGGGGATAACACTGCTTGCCTCATAGGGTTGGTGTGGGAAAACAGTGGGACAGGAAGCTACCGGCACACCTTAGCTGTGATTATCAGTACCCTTCAGCACTTACAACATTAAGTAAACAGCCCGTAGATAGGTCGGTCAGGAGATGGGGAATCAGTCATTACACTAACATTCACAATACTGGCAACCCCCTACCTTTTCAATCCCTTCCTTTTGTATGATTTTGTAAAGTATTTTTATATTTACTATTTCACTTGGTTCAAAAAACCCCTCCAGCTCACTTTAATCCACAGGTGGGTGGAGACTCGTGAAACACGTGGTTCCAGTCTAGTCCCTCATCAAATCCACATGGAAAGCCAGGAATGGAGACAGCTGGGCAGAGGGATGGAGGGGAGGGAGGAGAGGTCGGGAGTGGCTTGAGAGCTTTATCTAAGCCATTGGTTCCTGTCCTTTTCCAGTTGGTGGTGCTTTTAGTAATGCAATGAAAGCTATGAATACTCACCCAGAAAACTGGACAGGCACACATTTTCATAGAGCTGATGTTGCCAGAGCCGCTCTAGGTCTTTGCTCACAACCCTCCAACCGGCACCTTTAGCAGAGTTAACATAAATCTTTAAGTTAAAGCGTCCAGAGATTAGAAAGGAAGCTACCAACAAACAAACAAAAGCCAGATGGAACCAGCTGGGACCAAGATGGCGACGAATCTGACCTCCAACAGACGCTTTAGTCTCATTATACTCTGATTTTACTACCTCAGCATATAAAATGACACACCTATCCTGCGACCATGACCCGAGAGTAAGGACTAAAAGGGATGAAAAGAGGGGGACACCCACTCCCTCAGAAGAAGCCCTGCCCCTTCCCCAGTAGACTAATGCATATGCCTCCCCACCATTAGCCCCACTCCTCCTCCCTTTGTCTTTACTCTAAAATTAAATCCCTCTTGCCACGTGGGTGAGAAGTTAATCTGTGAACTTAGTTCCCGCTTCTCCATTCTTTGGTCACTGAATAAAGTTTGCGCTGTCTCCATCTCGGTTATTTGTCTACTTGAACCTGAACAGAAAAAGAAGCTTCCCCCTCCGACGCAGAGCCTCAGCCAGCCTAGGGCCTGAGCTAGGTCCCTATGACTTAATTCGGTAACATTTACACAGGGTCAGATTGAGATCTGTGGCAAGCTATCATTTTGCATCCCCTTCAAATCCGTTTTTAACAAATATTTATTTAATATTTATTAGCAGTAGCAGAGAGAAACAAATTTTATATAAATAAAACTCCTGAGACTTCCCTGGTGGCGCAGTGGATAAGACTCCACGCTCCCAATGCAGGGGGCCTGGGTTCAATCCCTGGTCAGGGAACTAGATCCTACATGCATGCTGCAGCTAAGAGTTCACATGCCACAACGAAGGAGCCAGCGAGCCGCAACTAAGACCCAGCATAACCAAATAAATAAATAAATAAAAACAAAAAACTCCTGCACCTCTTTGTGCTTGAGTTTAGAACTTACTCATATCCATGCAGTTTTCTGAACTTCTTGAATTCATTTGAAAGCTAGTGAAATAAATTACTAGCTTCTGGTAGCCAGCACAACCCCATGATTTATTCCATTGACTGCGAATGTCAAGTAGCTGTCTGCTGGCTGGGCACCGTGCAAAAACACTCAACAGAAAGAACCCCAGTGAGGAATGTTCTCTTTCTTTGCTAGAGGCTGAGAACAGGGGCAGTTCAGGTGTTTCCACTTGGGCAAGTGTTGCCTGTGGAAACTTTAATTAGGAGGCGCCATCTTTCTGAATCCTCCAGTGCCATTTGGGGGCACGTTATAGATAACACCTGTGACCGACCCACCCTGTATTTGGGCTCAGGGCCCAGGTTAAGACACGTGGGCCAGACAGTCCGGGTTTAGACACCAAGCAGGTCGGCAGTAGCTCTGTGTATGCACAAATCCCTCTCTCTTCACCTGAAGTTCATAGTGATGGGTAAAGGGAGAGAGAACAGGAAACTTGTGACTCTACCTGAAAGCTAAGGAGGGAGAAACCATTGGGCGTCCATGGAAGCTCTGAGAAGGAGAATCAAGTCAAGTGGGGCTGCCCTGTAGCTCCACGATTGTCTGTAAAGCTGACATACCTGAGCTGGCCTGAGCCGCTCCCCACTGCCAGCCCCGGCCCGTGTCTCCGGTTCTGAGCGCTAGGTCGGGGCACACACAGGCTCTTTAAGGCCAAAGGGGAAGAGGCTGAGGCAGCTTGGAGTATACTGTTCGTGCCTTAGCTGCACGGGGTCTTGGTATCAGCTGACACAGGAAGCAGCTCTCAGACCTCCTGCTGGCCTGGCTCCATTTCTGGGCCTCCCGTTCCGCCTGCTTGCAGAGGATGGCCAGGGTGGGTTGGCTGGGAAAGCAGGGGGAGTTTTCGCATCAGTTTTCAGAGCCAGGAATCCACGGGTCTAATGTTATGAAGACTTGGTTCATCCCCAAAACACAGGGTGGTGCTTGTCAGCAAGTCTGCACCACAGAGGACGCTTTGTGTAGACCATCAGCTAAGCAGAGGGCTGGGGCCTCCCAGGCGGCTTTTGCTGATGCCGCCCAACTCCGTGCTGGGAGGGGCCGGGAAAGGACAGCCTCTAGGCTGCTCCCAGGCTGGGCGGGCAGCAACAGTTTAGCAGTCAGTACTGGAACGGTGTCATGCCTCAGAGGAGAAGGCGGCGTTCTGCACAGCAGTGGTTCTCAAAGTGGCGTCCTCCTCGCAGAGGTAGCTGCAAGCAGCTGGGAACTTGTAAGAAATGCACAGTCTCGGGCCTCAGATGCTCTGGGTGCTGGGCCTGGTGGACTAAGCCCTCCAGGGGATTCCGACGTGCACTTGAGTTTGCGAATCACTGGGAACGGGCCCCTCAGTCACATGCTAGCCTGCCTTCTCACACCGTGGGGACTCCTAGGGGCCAGCTGCCGAACAGACAAGGGTCTAGCTGGCCAGTCCCAACATCCATTCCAGCACCTTCCCCTGAATTCAGGCTTGGGGATCAGTGCAGGGAAGCCAGGCCGGAGGCTGCTCTGTTAAATCCTGCACTGTCCAAAGCAGCCCCAGGTGGGACCCGGGAGCGCAGCTGGGAAGGCTGTCCCCCGAGGAGAGCGCTGGTCCCTGGCTCATGGGCGGGGCTAGGGGGCTGGGCGACCCCAACCTCCCCTTCCTCCTTGGGCGCACCAGGCTTCTGCAGACACGGGCGACGGGGCTTCAGAGCAGGAGGACGCAGTTATCAAATGCCAGAAGAGGAGGTCGCTACCCTCGTCCTTCTGATGGCCTACCTGCTCCAGGGGCAAAGGGCTGGGGAGGCGGCTTGCCGTTTCTGTGCCGCCCTGGTGGCTGCGACAGGATGAACGTTCCTTATTGAAGACCCGGCTGTGCGTAAACATGGAGACACCAGTGCTTTGTCCTCTGCCCCAGGAGAACAGCACCGGGGTCAAAGCAGACTCTTAGCTCACGTTTATAAGGTGAAGAGAGAGGCGGGGGATGCAGAGACCCACCAGGGTTACACCCAGATCAGGGGACTCAGTCCCTAGCAGTCCAGAACCTGCAGAGAGACAGGAGGAGCCTAGAGGTGGCGCCCGCCCCTCCTCCTGAGAGCCCACCTCACCCCTCTGGTGGCAGGGCCTGCACTCATGAGGTTAAAGCAGAGGGACCAAGATAGGACAAAATGCAGATTCTCTGAGCAGTTTGCTTTCATCTTGACCCTCTATTTACTGAAACACACATTCCTTAGCCCCCCAAAATTCAACAAACCACTTCCATTGGGAGAGTCCAAAATAAAAACACAACCAATCACATAAACAACTCCCCAAATAAAGCTCTACAGCTCACCAGGTTCCACTTTTAAATATCCATTTAGCCAGGGAGCAACACTGCCTTTGCACAGTGGAGTAGTGGAGCAAACAAATCCTGGAGTCAGACTTTCTGGGTTTAAAACCCAGCTCTGCCACTTACCTGCTGTGTGACCTTAGGCAGCTTACTTAACCTCTCTGTTCTCAGTTTCTCCCTCTGTAAAATGGGGATATTAATAATAATAGCTACTTCTTAGGAGCATTATAAAAAATGAGTTAATATACATACAATGCTTAGAATAGTAGTTGGCATATATTTATATGTGGGCTATATGAGTGTTGAATATGATTTCTAAGTGCGCTGTGGTGACTTTGTGATAGGCCCGCGTGGCTAGGCTAAACTACATTTCCCAGAATTCCCTTCCCTGTATATTCTGGTTGGGTTTGGCCACAAGAGAGACTCTTGAGCAATTTTGAGGGTGGAAGTGAATCAGCAACCAATTTGCAGCTCAAATTATCTGTGGGCTCATCTCCTGATGAGCAGCACCTGCTCTGTCTTCCCCTGGATCCTCCTTCAGCTGCTCTGACTCCTGGGCTGGGTGTATGTTTAGCCCCATGACCAAAGACGGACGCCCACTCCACACCCCCAAGGGCAGAGGCAGCAAGAACAGGCACTGGTGTCACCCCGTCCTCCCTGTGGGGCCCAGCTCATACTTGGGGTTCCACTTTGTCCACGCTCTTCCCACTTCACCCCTATCTTCCCCTCCCAATGGCCTGCCCTCAGGACTTCAAGCTGATTATGAGTTCCAGAAATAGTGAACATGGAAAATAAGGGTGAAAAATCATCAAATAAATAACAGAAAATAATTTTCTCAAGCTGAAGGACATCAATCTTAAGAGTAAAATATTTATAATATTAATATTTATATTTATAATATACAAATATGCATCTATTATGTATATAATATACAATATTTAGATATGTATAATGTAATATATGCATATATACAAATGTATAATATACAAATATATAATATTTATATTTATAATATACAAATATATTTATAATAAATATTTATATTTATAATATATGAGCATAATTATAATATATACATAATATAATATATAATTGACAAGAAAGTACCAAAAAATAAGAAAAAAGAAAGAAAGGAAAGAAAAGAAAGGGAAAAAAACCCAACTCAGAGAAAGGCAGAGCTCAATAGCAACAAACATCTGAAAAGATGCCCAAACTCACCAGGGAAATGCAAATTAAAGTAACCTTATATCTACCGGATTGGAAAAAATGAAAATAGCTAGAACACCTTTGTTGGCAGTGATACAGAGAAAAGGGAACTCTTGCATTGTTCGTGGAGCGGCAAATGGTTACAGGCATTTTGGAAAGCAATCTGACAACATCCGTTACAATAAAAAAATTAAAGTTTTGACTCAGCAATTCCACTGCTGTGAATCTACCCCATGGAACCTAAAGCACCCAAGGATAATGTCCAGGGATGTTTATAGCCACATTATTAGTAACGGAAAAAACCTTGGGGGGTTGGGAGGTGAGGGTGGAGGAGGCAGGATAAATCCTGGGACCTCAGTGCGCATCCCAGGCCGGCCCCTGGGAGCTTGCACCTGCCCTCCCTGTAGGCTCACATCTCTCCGTTCCTTCACCTCCACAGGACAGAGAGGCTGCACATAACTCCTCCAATTTGCCCCCATGGCCAACAGTGGTGGCCTCCCTGCCCCTGGGACCCTTTCTTTGTTGGTGTGGCAGGAAGGGAGATGTATAATCTTGCATGTCTCTCCCTGATAAGAGCAAGGATGCTTTCCTCCCACCAAAGTACCTCGACATCTCCTCATACGGTAAGAATTAGCCCCTCTTCCTCTCTGAGGTTTTCTCCCCACTGACTCCTGTTCTCAGCTGTGGTTCCCGATGGTAGTGCAGCAATACAGCCAACAAATATCCATACAATAGATCCACACTGTCCTCAATATGCACCTGGACCTCTGTCTCTATCCATACACCCACCTCTCCATCAGAGCTCCCTCAAGCTGGGGTGGGCTGCAGTGACCTGTCTCTCTTTCAAGAACTTGGAAGCTCCATGGAGGCCAGGACCCGGCCTTGGGCACCATTTTGCCCTCAGCATCCAGCATGGTGTCTACTGGGGGAGATTTTGATGGGTGCAAACATATTAACACCTGTTCCTGCTTTTCCATCTTCTCCTTTTATCTTCTCCCATCCGCTAACGGGGTAGCTTTTGTGATACAGAAGCTGGAGAGAGGACAAGCTGGAAGAAAAGGGGAAAGGTCTTAGCAGAGTGGCCGTGACAATTTATAGAACAAAGAGCTGCAAAGCAGGAAGCAGAAAAAGAGGAAGAAAAAAGCCACCTGTGCTTGAGGGAGTCTGATTTTGGATGCTGGAGACTCCAGAGAAAGTGTGGGACTGTGAGAGCCACAGAGCCGAGGGGCTCGGGGACACACTGCTGTGGATTATTATTCCCTTGAGTGTTCTTAAGACACCCAAGTAAAGATCAGAATTTCTTTAAATTACTATCACGGTCAGAGTGTGCTTTTTTGCATGAAACTCCACATAGGACCAAAATGTAGACCTAAGGTGGAGCACTGGAATAACAAGGATTCAGAAACAAGATTGCCTGCAGGGGGTTAATGATGAAGCAAGATCGTAATGGCTGCACACGGACTAGGCAAAATCACCCTGAAAGAGAATGGCTTGGTTTCAGCTGGGAAGCTGGAGGAGAGCTGCCTGAAGGCATTCACACATCCAAGAAAAAAATGTGCAAATCCAAGGAGACCCAATGATGTAAGTGTCTGCAGGGTGGGTGCCTTGGCCCACAAAGCAAGTTCCCCCATCTGTCTGCAGACGCTGCAGAGCTTGGGAACATCTGCAGTGAGGATCACTACCTCTCTACCATCTCAGATCCCATGCCTAGCAGGCAGCTTCCTGATTGTAATCTAGTTTTCCGTGCACTTGCATCTTCAAGCCTCAAGGAAGAGCAGGTGCCAGCAAAAGCTCACCTGCATTTGATCTGCTTGATAGCTCTTCTTTTCACCCACTTGCGGGTTTTTGTGAGGCAGGTAACTGGAACCCATTCAGTCCTGGGGTAACTGACAACTGAATTTCTCAACCTGTACAGCAGGGGCCAGGTGTGGTATGTGGGACCAGGTCAAGGAGCTGCCACAAGCCGGGGACCCATGTGAGGGACAATGGCCTTCCCAGAGTGAATTCTTCCCTCCCCCAACAACCTCCCCACAAGCTCTTCTTCGTGTGCAGTCAGAAAATTAAGATATAGACAAGGCTAAGAATGAAACAATTTGTGTTCTAGTCCAGCCCAGAGCTGGGTGCAGGTTCTAGCTTCACTACTTGCTGGTTTCATGAGCTTGAGTAAGTTTTTTAAATCTCCCAAGCCTCAATTTCCTTATCTGAAAAGTGAGTATAACAATAGTACCTCTCTAAGGTTATTGAGAAGAGCAGAGGAGATGATGGGCACAAATAGCGTAGCACAGCACCTGACACATAGTTAGCACTCAGTGTCTACGAGCTTATTACTTAACCCTTTGACCCTGAGTCTGTATTGTTTAGGATGTGTTTGATGAGTTGCAAATAACAACCCCTTAAGCCTTTTATAAAAGGTATTTAATTGTCTCAAGTAATAACACATCTAGAGGGAGGACAGCTCCAGGTTTGATGTAGTGTGGCTTGCTTACAGCACCATTAAGGACTCAGGCTCTGTTTGTCTTCTCATTGTCTTGTTGCCTCATGGTTATAAGATGGCTGCCATGGTGCCAACAACAGTGGTAAAGCAGGAAGAAAGGATATGAGCAAAAGGCATGAGCCTTTGCTTTTCTATTCAAGGAGAAATTTTCCTTAGAAACTTCCTGTGGGTAATCAGAACAGATCAAATGCTGGTTATAGCCCCGGAGCAAAGTCTTGGAAGCCCCTTCTATGCCAGAAGTAACCTTGTAGATGCTGGGGCAAGGGGAGATGAGACCAGGGGAGCAGTATTTACTGCCTGGTACAGAAGTATTTCACTATTTTAGTAACTAGTACCACCATTCTGATGTGCTTCTGCTAAATGTCAGTCCTGCTCTGTCTTATTGATCAGACCAGGCCACACACTCACTCCTAGGCCAGTCACTGAACAAGGAAACCAAATTGCCACAACTGATTTGGACTAATCATGATTCATTCCTGGGGATAAAAGAAATGTCCACCTGCTAACCGAGTACAATTGGGCCCGTGACTAGGTACCCATTAGGCTGGTCACCTGACAAATGCTTATTGAGCCCTGCATGCCGGACACAGCATGAAGGATGGTGGAGGTGTGGCACAGGGCACACGAATGGTGGGTAAGTAGCTGCCACAGTTTTGTTTTGTTTGTTTGTTTTTAATTTTTTTTAATTGAAGAACAGCTGATATATAATATAAGTTTCAGGTGTACAATATAGTGATTCACAATTTTTAAAGGTTATGCTCCATTTATAGCTATTATAAAATATTTTCTATTTCTGTGTTGTACAATATGTTTTTGTTTGTTTTGTTTTTTATTGTAGTTGATTTACAATGTTTCAGGTGTACCTCGAAGTGATTCAGGTATATATACACATATTCTTTTTCAGATTCTTTTCCATTATAGGTTATTACAAGTTATTAAATATAGTTCCCTGTGCTGCACAGTAGGCCCTTTTTGTTTATTTTATGTATAATAATATGTATCTGTTAACCCCAAATTCCCAATTTATTCCTCCCCTCCCTCGTTTTGTTTTTCTGATCAACCAAAATCCATAGTGCACATTGGAGTTTACTCTTTGTGTTGTACATTCTGTGGGTTTTGACAAATGCATAATGACACGTACGAACCACTATAGTGTTACACAGAGTATTTTCATTGTCCAAAAAACCCTCTGTGCTCTATTCATCATCCTTCCCTCCTCCATAACCCCTGACTTGTTACCGTCTCCAGAGTTTTGCCTTTTCCAGAATGTCATATAGTTGGAATCATACAGTATATAGTCTTTTCAGATTGGCTTCTTTCACTTAGTGATATGCATTTAAGATTCCTCCATGTCTTTTTGTGGCTTGATGGCTCATTTCTTTTTAGTACTGAATAATATTCCATCATCTGGCTGTTCCACAGTTGATCCATTCACCTTTTGAAGGACATTGCCACAATTTTTTTAACCTGTAAAATGGTGACAATCATATTAATATCTACCTCATGGAGTTATTACTAGGATAAAACAGGAGGATATTGGTGCTTAGTAAATGGTTTCTCAAACAAGATTCGCAGCTAAAGACACCATCGTTTGCCCCATAGGCTTGCCCTTTTCTTGTTCAATTACTTGCCTTTAGGCAGAACTACACTTAAATCATCTCAGGCCAATGAGAATTCCGGGTGTTTTTTTTTTTTGGCTGTGCCATGCGGCTTGCAGGATTTTAGTTCCCCAACCAGGGATTGAACCCGGGCCCTCGGCAGTGAGAGCGTGGATCCCAACCACTGGACCGCCAGGGACGGCCTAACACTCATGGCTGCCAGGGCAGGAGACCTCACCGCCTTCCTGTCCAGCCCACTCTATGTCTCACAGCCTCCACTCGGAACTCAGGTTTTTATGTAGAAGGCGTCACTGGAAATGTGAGCTGCTTGCCTTTCTTTTCTTCCCTGGGGAAAGTTTATTTTTAAATAAATCGTTGCTTTCAGAACAAGGCTTGGATCTTACTGTTTAGTCATTTTATTCCAAGTGGATACAATAGTTTACCTTAACTCACCCCAGGACTTGTGGGTGCTCACGACGGTACCTGCAGCCGGCCTCACCCATCAGCTGGCGTTATTTGTCCCTCCTTCTGCAGGGCTGTCAGTGACATCAATGCCCGGTGAGTGCACTGACTCTCCACTTCGTAGGAAGAATAGGATTAAATAAGAACCCTTCTGTGAGCCATCCTTCAGTCATCCGATCGCACCCAGACTTGCCACTGTCACTGAGTCAAAATAGAGCATTTCTGATTCAACTCACTTCTCAGGGAGGGAGATCCTATTTGATCCCCCAATGAAACCCATGATTCTGCTAAAAGCCGACTCTGCTTTGTGAAGTGTGAATGTTTCCAGAAGCCCTGGAGCTTGGTTGTACGCGATGTTGTCAGCCTGGTTGTCTCCCCTCCTCGAGAAGAGAGCCTGGGGTCCAGGCCCAAGTGTTAAAGACGTCCTCGTGGGTGGCTTTCGTGCAGAGTGACGAGATGCAGAGCCCCCTTCTCTTCCAAGCCTTCCCCGGCCCAGAGGAAAGGGAAGAGCTAGCCTGGAGCTGCTCTGGCTCCTCAGGCCAGGAAACACATTCTCTGCGCCCTGCCTGTCCCCCCCGAGTCCAGACCACTGGCCCAAGCTGCCTAGCTCTTCCTCAGGGTCAAGGCTACTGTCCTGCAATTACCCTAGACCAAGAGGGGTCCAGGGGGCAGGGCCTCATCATGGGGCACAGACCAAACTGCAGGACAGCAGAGCCTGGGCCCAGGCACAGTTCTCTGTGGCTGAAGGGAGAATCCAGGGAGATTCCTCTTCTCTGGTTCTCCACTGGCCTCTGCAAGTTGCCCTTTCTCCCATAAAGCATGTTCCTTAATCCATGCCACGTGAATGGTGGGCTTCATCCTAACCCCTGGTGCAGCACAGGTGGGGACTACGAGGGGCCCACCTTGCTTGGCCCTGTCCAGGCGTGGCTGAACAATTCCTGGGTTGTGCTCCAGGAGAGGGCCCCACCCCCTCTGCTTTCCTTTTATGTAGGGACTCCAGGTGGGGACAGAATAGCACCTGGTGAGCATGTAACAATGCAGGCTTCTGCCGTCCTTAGAGTGGTCTTGCTGGCAGAGAAAGGCTTCTTGGAGGTGCACACTGAAGCTGATAGCAGCCAACAACCCCGCAGGGGGGTGAGCACAGCCCCTCTCCTGGGGGAGGGGGAGCCCGTGTCTCAGGCAGCTCAGCGCCGGGCAACCTGGAGTTTGTACCTAGTCACTCAGCAGAAAATCCTACCTGTCTCACTTCACACGCCTGTTACCTACCGGGCTCGAAGGCAGGTCTTATTAACCCTAATTTAAAGAAGGGAGGACTGATGTACAGAGAGGTAAAATGACTGGCCCCAGGTCACTTGGCAGACAAATGAGTAAGACTAGAATTTAAATCTAAAGTTATCTGACTATAGAGCGCTATGCTTTTCTTTTTTCTGCTGTGCTACTTTACTAAACTAATGTGATTGGGTAACTATGAAGGATGGTCAACAGCTTTTAAGGACTTTAAAAAAAAAAAAAGCAAGAACCAAAATGCATTTCTCCTCAGAAGTCAGGAGGAATAACTCCTCTGGAAATAGAAAATGAATGAATGAATGAGTGAGTGAATGAATGAGTGAATGTATCCCCTTGATTACAAGTAGAACCATCCTCCACAGCCTCCTTGCATGTTCTATCTTCTCTCACACCCACTTACCCAGTTCAGGAGGAAGTTCCGGCCGTCATCATCCTGGGGTATGTGCCATCCTCTCCTTTCCTTGGGCAGAAGCGGGAGACCCCCAAAGAGGGAGTTAGATACCTGGGTGTTGATCCCAAGACAATCTCCCCTGAGATTTTCAGAGCTTTGGTGACTCCACTCTAAGAGGGAACGGGAAGTGCCATCTCAGAGGTGATGTGAGCCTCCGATGAGATGAAGCGCCTGAAAGCAGCTCGCCAAGCATGAGGTCCCGGGGGACAGCTTTGGAATGACGATGGTTTTGCAGCTCTTCCCAGCCAGTGACCTGCTCTGCACCAGGCCTGGACACCCGGTCCCCACCCTCCAAGTGTAGGGACGCTCTACAGCTTGACCCACACATACCTTTCTCTCACTTTCTTCCACTCTTCCTGTTCTGGTCCTGCTAAATTACCCCTGTGCAGATACGAATTTTATAGATCATTCAGAAATGCAAAAATGGAAGATTTTTTTCCTATAAATGAACATAACTTTGCTTGTATGCTCATGAGGGGCCTCAGAGAGAAATTCATAATGACCTGAGTGATTTTCTACTTCCCCTCCAGCTGGCAAGACCTTCTTGGTCTTCTTTCTCAGAGATGGGAAAACTGCCCTCCCATCAGCAACCCCCTTCTTCCACGCCCTATTTTCCTTACTCTATGGTTGATGGCAAGGGCTGGCAAACTTTCAGTTATTAAATATTGTTGGTTCTGTGGAACATTCTACCTCTGTGGCGACTACTCGACTCTGCCATTGCTGCAGGAAAGCACCTATTCAACATGTATATGAAAGGGTGCTGCTGTGCGCCGATAAAGCTGTATTCACAAAACTTATCTCATGACAGCAGTGGTTCTCAAAGTGCAGTCCCAGGCCAGCAGCACGAGCATCCCCTGGGAGCTTGTTAGAATTACAAACTCTTGCATCCCAGCACACATCTACGGGATCAGAAACTGGGTGGGGCTGGTAATCCATGTTTTTCCAATCCCTGCTGGTAATTCTGATTCATGCTAAGGTTTGGGAACCCTGCACTACAGCTGTGCATCCTGCACCCTGTTTTTTCTTAATTTTGTTCATCCCATTTCCTCCTCCCACATGCGTCTGCCACCCTCCTTCAAGCCATTCTACCTTTAAAACTCATCTAAATATTGTCTAGTACCTTGTGACAGGTCCCAAAGTATCTCATTGTTATTTACTTCTTTTCCTTTTAACTTTTTGCATGTTAATGTATTGCCTCTGTAAGGAACCAAGAAGCATTTTACAAATAAGAATTGGGTCTTGGGCTTCCCTGGTGGCGCAGTGGTTGAGAGTCCGCCTGCCAATGCAGGGACACGGGTTCGTGCCCTGGTCTGGGAGGATCCCACATGCCACAGAGCGGCTGGGCCCGTGAGCCATGGCCACTGGGCGTGCGCGTCCGGAGCCTGTGCTCTGCAACGAGAGGGGCCACAGCGGTGAGAGGCCCGAGTACCGCAAAAAAAAAGAAAAAAAAAAAAAGGATTGGGTCTTAAACATCTTTATCTTTGCAGCTCTCTTATCACCTAGAGAACATTCTGTCTCTGGTCAGTTTCCTTGAAAGGACTCTGAGAAAGGATCTCAGAGCCTGTGACTTTTAGAGGCAGTGGCCTGAGGGAAGACTTGTAAGGGGGTTAGGGGAAGCCCGAAACAGAGAAGGGAAAATGCTAAGCAAGGATGTGGCTCAGGTCAACACCAGCCATGATTCTGAGGGGCATAAACCACCCCTGATTTGAAGCAAGGGGTCGGCATCTTGTACGCCCTATCAGTCATGGGCTATGGGCCAGCCTGAGGGGCGCCACTTCCTGGGTGGGGAGGCACCTAATGACCGAGGCTACTTCTTCAGAGAGGGAGGTAGCTGCAAGCCATCTGCGGCCACCATGCTTTGCAGCTGAGGGCTAGGCACCCTGACCCAGGCAAGGGGATCTGGGCAGGGCTCAAACACCATCCCTATATATGGCGGTGAGTGTGGACACAGGGGTGTGGAAAGGGAAAATGGACCATCTGGAAGCACTGAAAAGCAGGAGGAAAAGTTACAGCCCCAAGTACCACAACCTTCCTTGAATAAGTGCAATTTTTATGTTTCATCTTGAGTATGAGTCATTTCCCACTTTCTTCCCCTCAGCCTCCCCAAAGTCCAAGTCAACCAGAAAGCCTCTCCAGATGGCTCACCCACAACTAGGTCTTCTTTGATTGTTCCAGGAGGATTCATTAGTCACCACTGCGAGTATGAAGACCAAATCCAGAGACAATATGGCAGAGAATGAGGGAGGGAGGGAGATCCTTGCCTGTGGATGAGGCGAGCACAGAAGGGCCCGCAGATCAAACAGATGGCGTGTCATTCAAGAGCTCTTCTGAGAAACGCCAGCGTAGGTTGGACCAGGCGTGTTAAACAGTCCAGCTCGATGATTCACAGTCCTGGCCGCACACTAGAACTGCCTGGGGGCCCTAAAACATGCTTATGCCCAGGCCCTGCCCCTGAGGTTCTGCTGTACCCTGGTGCTTCAGAGCCTGGAGATCAACATCTCTCTTTTTTTTTTTTTTTTTTTTTTTGCAGTACGCGGGCCTCTCACTGTTGCGGCCTCTCCCATTGCGGAGCACAGGCTCCGGACGCGCAGGCTCAGCGGCCATGGCTCACGGGCCCAGCCGCTCCGCGACATGTGGGATCTTCCCGGGCCGGGGCACGAACCCGCGTCCCATGCATCGGCAGGCGGACTCTCAACCACTGCACCACCAGGGAAGCCCCAACATCTCTTTTTTTTAAAGCTCCCTGGATGATTTCAACGTGCACTTAGTGTTGAAGAACACTGTTGTAGGCTTTGCAATTTATTTGAACTGCAGTCAAGGTTTAATTGCTTTCCCCCCAAGTATTTCTCATCCATCTGCCCAGTCCTGTGTTTGACACCACGGAGAAACCAAAGAAATGTGAAACCGGAGGGGGCAATAGACTTGGGGAGTCACAAGGCTTGGGCTCCAATTCCAACTCTGCCACTTCCCAGCTGGGTGACTTTGGGAGAGGCACTTGGTTATTTGGTTCTCAGTTTCCTCACCTCTGAAAAACTGGGGTAAGGGCTCAGAGACAGGAAAAGGAGAAAACCAAGGGTTAACGCCTTCCTCAGCTCTTAAACCAAAGCAGCATTCATGTTAACAACAATTAACCATTTCTGGAATCACTGAAACGTCACGGAATTTTCCTTCCTGTTGGAGTGGTAAAAATCTACCTGGTGACATGGGTTTCCAAAGCTCCTCCTGACACTCCAGCGATTTAGCCACTGCTCGCAGAGTCCACTCCCAGGAACCCCATGGCCCTGATTCTTATTCCTCTGCCTCTTTGCTCATGTTATTATGCCCTTCTCATATACCTTCCACCTCCTCAACCCTTAAGTTTCAAGTCAAGTCCCTTCTCCTCTAAATAATCTTTGGGAAGTAATTCTCCTTCTCCCATCTCTGAATCCCTTACCATCCGTGGAGATAACTGAGCAGCCCATTGTTCCCTCATTGCCACTTGCATTGTTTTCCCCACAGCACTGGGACTCCTCAAGGGCTTTCAGGGCAAGTGTTCTAATCTTTCTATTATACTCAATAGCCAAAGCAATCCTGAGAAAGAAAAACAGAGCTGGAGGAATCAGCCTCCCTGACTTTAACCTATACTACAAAGCTACAGTATGGTAGCTTGATTAAGACAGTATGGTACTGGCACAAAAACAGAAATATAGACACATGGAACAGGATGGAAAGCCCAGAGATAAACCCACACATCTATGGTCACCTAATCTATGACAAAGGAGGCAAGAATATACAATGGAGACAAGACAGCCTCTTCAATAAGTGGTGCTGGGAAAACTGGACAGCTACATGTAAAAGAAGGAAATTAGAACACTCCCTAACACCATACACAAAAGTAAACTCAAAATGGATTAACAACCGAAATGTAAGGCCAGA
Organism: Hyperoodon ampullatus; assembly: GCF_949752795.1. Classification (NCBI taxonomy): domain Eukaryota; kingdom Metazoa; phylum Chordata; class Mammalia; order Artiodactyla; family Ziphiidae; genus Hyperoodon; species Hyperoodon ampullatus. The sequence continues at coordinate 43,829,074 of NC_136930.1, forward strand.
CATTATAAAACTCTTAGAGGAAAACATAGGCAGAACACTCTATGACATAAATCACAGCAGGATCTTTTTTGACCCACCTCCTAGAGAAATGGAAATAAAAACAAAAATTGACAAATGGGACCTAATTAAACTTAAAAACTTTTGCACAGCAAAGGAAACCATAAGCATGATGGAAAGACAGCCCTCAGAATGAGAGAAAATATTTGCAAAAGAAGCAACTGACGAAGGATTAATCTCCAAAATATACAAACAGCTCATGCAGCTCAATATCAAAAAAACAAACAACCCAATCAAAAAATGGGCCGAAGACCTAAATACACATTTCTCCAAAGGAGACATACAGATGGCCAACAAACACATGAAAGGATGTTCAACATCACTGATCATTAGTGAATTGCAAATCAAAACTACAATGAGGTATCACCTCATACCCATCATTAAAAAATCTACAAACAATAAAGGCTGGAGAGGGTGTGGAGAAAAAGGAACCCTCCTAGCTGTTGGTGGGAATTTAAATTGATACAGCCACTATGGAGAACAGTATGGAGGTTCCTTAAAAAACTAAAACTAGAACTATCATATGATCTAGCAATCCCACTACTGGGCATATACCCAGAGAAAACCATAATCAAAAAAAGACACATGTACCCCAACGTTCATTGCAGCACTATTTACAATAGCCAGGACATGGAAGCAACCTAAGTGTCCAACAACAGAGGGATGGATAAAGATGATATGGTACATATATACAGTGGAATATTACTCAGCCATAGAAAGGAATGAAATTGGGTCATTTGTAGAGACGTGGGTGGACCTAGAGACTGTCATACAGAGTGAAGTAAGTCAGAAAGAAAAAAACAAATATCGTATATTAACACATATATGTGGAATCTAGAAAAATGGTATAGATGATCTTATTTGCAAAAGAGAAATAGAGACACAGATGTAGAGAACAAACGTATGGACACCAAGGCGGGAAAGGGAGGGATGAACTGGGAGATTGGGATTGCTATATATGTATACACTATTGATGCTATGTATAAAATAGATAACTAATGAGAACCTACTGTATAGCTCAGGGAACTCTACTCAGTGCTCTATGGTGACCTAAATGAGGAACGAAATCCAAAAAAGAGGGGATATATGTATACGTATAGCTGATTCACTTTGCTGTATGGTAGAAACTAATACAACATTGTAAAGCAACTATACTCCAATAAAAATTAATTACAAAAACACTAATCTTTCTATTACACTCTCCACCAATTACAGAGTACTCACTATGTGCCAGGAGCAGCTAGGTGCTTCACTTATATCATTTCTAATCCTCAAAGCAAGCTGTAAAAATGTAGGTGCTCCTTGGACTTCCCCGGTGGCACAGTGGTTAAGAATCTCCCTGCCAATGCAGGGCACATAGGTTCGATCCCTGGTCCAGGAAGATTCCACATGCCGTGAAGCAACTAAGCCCGTGCACCACAACCACTGAGCCTGCACTCTAGAGCCTGCGAGCCACAACTACTGAGCCCACGTGCCACAACTACTGAAGCCGGCGCTCCCTAGAGCCCATGCTCCGCAACAAGAGAAGCCACCGCAATGAGAAACCCACGCACTGCAATGAAGAGTAGCCCTCACTCGCCGCAACTAGAGAAAGCCAATGCGCAGAAACAAAGACCCAACGCAGCCAAAAATAAATAAATAAATAAATTTTTTTAAAAATTAAAAAAATAAATTAAGAGTAGGTGCTCCCTGTGCTTTACAGATGAAGACCTGAGGCTCCAAAAGATTGTGTAAACTTGTCTGAGGTCCTGGTGTAGGAGTCAGGGCTCAACTTTAGACTTGTCTGACTGTCAAACCTATCTGTTTCAATCATTTTGTTGCCTCTGTAGGAGAACATTTGTCAAATGATGGATTTAAATATCCATGAGTAAATCCAGGTAATATATGTATAACTGACAACTTGAGGGAAAAGCAGGGAAATGTCTTTGGACTCATCTTTTGAACAGAAAATTGACACATCTGCCCAACCCCAGCCTGAACATCTGCTTGGTATGGTTAATGTGTCAATTCAGTTTGATGGATTATGTCCAAGCTGACATGGAAATTATAAATTCCTCAAGGGAGTGGCATTTTGAAGCAGAAAGAGAACAGGAAGGACTAAGGTCAAGGGTTCCAAGTTCTAATCCTATCACCTTTGCTGTTAACTGGCCGTGTGACCTTGAGCAATCACCCAGCCTCTCTGGGCTTCCATTTTTCTGTAGGCAACAGGAAAGGGTGAGAACCCCTTAGTGATTTCCAGACTTTGTTTTGAGAGGCAGAATCCTCGTGGTGGAGGTGTTTTGATTGCAGAGTGAGAAGACAAGACTCATATCCTTAGGGACCTCCACATCCCCTTCCAGAAAATGTCAGAGGTAATGCCAGGAGGCTTGTTTGAAGTGCATGGGGCTGGAAGATGTTCTCTCAGGACACCTGCTCTAAAGTCCTGTGGTCCTGTCTCTCACTTACTCTGGACAAGCCCTCCAAGCAGTACTTTCTGCACTCGGGGCTTACTGAATACTTTCAGATGATGAGTGGTGATTGCTCCTGGATCTTGTCCACCGGCACATTTTCCTAAGTGCATTGCTAATTCCTCCCCCCTGACTTCCTTTCCATCCTATCATTGATTTCTTCTACTTGGCATGTTTGTCTTAATTGCCGACCCTCTTTTCCCAGCTCTTCTTTCCTTATAGGATGAGCTGGACTTAAGCACAATGAATCGTATGTCCACTGGGGATTCTAGAAAAGAGAGGACTTCCCAAAGTATGCATTTCTGTGATTTCCACAACTCTACTCTACCAGGGCCCTTGGGCTGCCTCACTCAGCCCTGAGCTAGGAAAGCGATATCTACTCCATTAGCTCAGCTTTCTCCAGACTCCATTAAAGGAGGAGGAGACAGGGTGTTTCCTAATCGATGATGCTTATTACAATTTTATACCTTGCCAGTTGTTACAGGGCCTAGGTCAAAACGAGGAGGTTATGGTTACAGGGAGAAATAAAGAGTTGTCTCCAAATCTTCTATGTCAGTTCAAGTCTTCTGAGAAACAGATATCAAAGTGGGATTAGATGTGCCAGAGATATATTGAGGGAAATACCTGTGAAGGATAAAGGGGAGGAATCAGGAGTAGGCAGGGAGAGGCTTCAGACCACATTGTGGGTCTGACACCTGTGCAAGGAGAGTGGGAAGGAGGGGTCCCAGATAAGAATAACCTCTAACAGTGGTGCAGGTTGAGAAAGTCTTAGCTGGACAATGCGGAGTCCCACACTGGGCAGGAATGCCCAGCTCCAGACCCTTTATTGTGCTCAGCCATTAGCTGGGAGCAGCTCTGCGAAAGCATGGCCTTGGCATTGAATGCCATGGTGGAGACAGATGTATAGAGCTGGAAGTTGTCAGTTACCTAAGCTTCCTGCTGGTCCTCTTGAAAGGAGATAGGAGGGGAGCACCTCCTTGGCCGCCACACCTCCACCTTTGAACCAGCTGATGTAGATTTCACCCAAAGGGCCCCAAGAAATTGCAGCACCCCTGCCATGGACAACACAGACTCTGTTGGAAGGTTGTCCGTTGGCTGGCTCTGGGTGTAGCTGGAAATGATAGTTGCTTAGGTGGCAGAATTTGAGGACCCTAGAAGTACCCAGTCTCCTTGAAATATCCCTACTTTCTTTTTTTTTTTTTTTTTTTTGTGATACGCGGGCCTCTCACTGTTGTGGCCTCTCCCGTTGTGGAGCACAGGCTCCGGATGCGCAGGCTCAGCGGCCATGGCTCACGGGCCCAGCCACTCCGCGGCATGTGGGATCTTCCCAGACCGGGGCACGAACCCATGTCCCCTGCATCAGCAGGCGGACTCTCAACCACTGCACCACCAGGGAAGCCCCCTACTTTCACTAGACTTGCTCTTGGACATTCAAGCCATCATGCTGGGTGAAGCCCCTTTTGAAATGCAGATGTGATGATCGTGTCCCCCACAGTGAAGAGCACATCTCAGCTTAAATCCATCAAAATACGATTGGGCCATGACAGCAGCTCTGAAAGATAGTCTAGGAAGGTATCATTGCTTCCCACTTACAGATAATAAAACTGAGGTTCGGAGAGGCTGAAGTGACTGATCCAAAGTCACAACAGTTAGTAAATGACAGAGGGCTGCGCTAAGAGCAAAGTCCTGATCGCCTTCATTCACTCAACAAACATGTATTGAGCACCTAGTACGTTTCAAGCACTAAGAATACAGCTGTGTCTTGTTAACAGACAAAAACCTCTGCCTTCAGGGAGCTTATACTGCTGTTGGGGGAGAGAGGCAATAAACATATACACTGATTAATTTCAGATAGGTAAGTGTTATGAGGAAAATAAAATAAACCAATAGGACAGAAAAGGACTGGAAGAGGAGAGAAGTGCCCTAGCAAGGGGGGTTGGACAGTCTTCTCTGAGATGTGAATTTCCTCTGAATCCTGAATGATAAGGTGCAAGCCATGGAAAGATCTGAGGGAAGAGCATGGTCATGGAGAAGACCATGGTGCCTGCAACAGGACCAGACTGAACTGGGGATGTGAAGGGCGGGTGTGGAGATTGAGGGAAACAGGGACAGTCGATGGACCAGAGAACTGTCAGGGGCTTTGTAGGTCCTGGTGAGTTTGGATTTTTATTCTAATTTCAATGAAAGCCAGTCTATAGGAGATGCTAAAACAGAGGGAAAATCCTGCCAGCTGTCATATTTTTGGTAAGTTTCCGCACTGGGGTTAGGGACACATCCTCTGAAGGTACCTCAAGGTGTAAGATGATCACTAACCAGCTTGTTGGAGGGTGGGTCACCTCCCCCAGGGGACTTGTTCCTGAGGGGAAGAGGGCAGAGGAAATACACTTCCCTTGTACCTCTTTGTTCTCCACCCTTCCCCTGCAGAGTACTCAGGCTCTCTCTCAAAATCATGGTTCTTAACCCTGGCTCTCAAGGAAATCATTTGGAGAGTTTATAAGAAAATATTTAAGCTCGAACCCCTGGATCCACCAATTCTGATTTAATTGATCTGGGTTGAGAGACTGAATATACAAACGGACAATGGCAAGACCACATATGACAACAGAACTCTGACCCACTGTCTGCAGCAACCAGCCCAGGAAACCAAACTACAACTTCTGTAGCAACTGGTCCCAAACACTCAGTACTTAATATCTGCCAGCTTCCCTAATTTTGGCCTCTGCTTCCAACTCAGGAAGAGCCAAGGAAAGTCAAATATGTGCCCCTAACACAAGAGGAAGCTCTTCTTCTAGTGAGCCGCTTCCAGCTTCCCCATGTCAACAACCCCAATCAGGGCACACCTGGAGCCTTGCCTTTTTCCACCATAAAGCTTTCCTACTCTTCTGCCTGCGTTTGAGGCTCTACCAAATGCAAGTGATTGTGGCTCTTTTTCTTGCTAGAGCAAGCTCTGAATAAATAGCCTTTGATTTTCTTTGGGTCATCTTCATTTATTTCCACAGGGTACAACTCGAGAGTTGAGTGTTTAAAAAGTTCTAATGTATAGCCTAGTTTGAGCACCATGGCTCTAAATAAAATTTGAACAGGTATTTAGTAATATTGGTTTGAAGGGTCACCAAATTGTTAGCCTCCTTGGGATGCTCATGTGTCTTCAAGTTGGAACAATGTTATCTTCACCCATGAATGATAACTTATTGAGCAACTACTGTGTGCCTGCTTCTGTTCTAAGTACTTCACATGCATTAAATTGTATAACAATCCTATGAAGTAAGAACCATTATTATTCCTACTCTTATTCCAATTCCTAGTCAGGATTCAAGCTCAGGAAGTCTGGCACCAGAGCCTGTCACATAGTCATCCATTCTATTTGGTTCATTGCCATTTAGCTCATTGCCTGGCACAGTATGTAATAAATGCTCATTTTTAATTCTGAATGTGAAATGTCAAAGATACGGGGCCTGAAAGAGAATTCTGATGGAATGGCATGTCCAGGGGGATAGGGAACTTCACAGGTGGGGTGAAGGCAGCAGGGAAAGGAAAAGGGAGGGAGGGGCAGCCAGGAGGCTATGTGAGCCTATCAGGTATCTGCAAGATACCGAAAGGGGGAAGAGAAACAGCAACGTCAAACACCACTCATTGCCAAGTTCTGGGGGATGCCCGAGATCAGCCATGGGACTGTAATGTTCTGAGGACACATTGAATTTCCAGCCAGAAAGGAAGCCAAGGTCAAGCCAGAGCCTCTGAGGTGCTTTGGGGAAGTCAAGAATGAGCAGGATACAGGTTTGATTCCTCAAGCCCCTCTATCTTTCCTCTTCTGTAACAGCCTCATCTTGGGGCTATTTTTGAAGGCATCTCCAACACTAGGTACCATGTGTACACAGGGAATGCATACTTGAGATGACTAGACAGAATTTTGAGTCACAAACCTTCATTTTGCCAACACTTCAAGAAGCTCTGCAGATTGGGCTACAGACAACGGGATTAAAGAAATGAGGAAGACTGGGCCCTGTCCGCAAGGAGTCTGCAGGCTAGTGGGGTGTCAGGCACATAAACACAGAGCCAGGAGGCTAAGTTCTACAATGGTACATAAAGAAAGCCCTGAGGCCACAAAGGAAGGACTAATGAAAAGCTTCAGAAGGGAAGTTATACATGAACAGTGCCTAAAAGGGCTACAGTCTCCCAGACCCACGAGGTAGGGAAAGGGATTCCAGGCAGAAGGAACAGCATGACCTAAGGCCTAGAGTGACGAGAGTGGAGGAAATGGTAAGGAAGCAATGAATGGTTTCGTGGCTGATGTGAAATATGAGTGCACAGGAAGAACAGAGGGAAGGTGGAAGAGTTAGCAGGAAATGTGAGGAAAAAAAGTAGGGGTCAAATTAGCAGGGGCTTTGACTGTATGTAAAAACCACTGAAGTTGACTTAAGCTGAACAGATGGATTTGCTATAAAGAAACAGGAAATCTCTCAGAACCCAAAGACAGGAACACACCAGGGTGCCAAGAAGGACTAACACTTGGAAGTAGAAGGTCATGGTGAGTCCAGGCAGTGTTCACACTTCATTTTTTACACTTCTCTCTGCAGACTGGAATGTTTCCTTCTCTCTATTTCCAGACGGGAATTCTGGCCAATCCAGTCTATAGGACAGAACACCTGTCCTGCTCATAGCTCTAGCGTTTCCATAGAACAGACGCAGACACACAGAGAAAATAATTCCGTGGTCCTAATTCCAATTCTTGGTGCAAGATCTCTGGCTGGTACAGCGCCAGTCATGGGACCACCCCTGGTTCAGTCAACTGTTACTAAGGGGTGAGGTCTCACTTTGCAAATATGGTGCCTGATAACCCAACCCTGGATGGGAGAGGGAACAATTCCCAGAGAAAGGGGGATCTGTGACTCGTGGACTGGGTGGATACCCCAGAAATTCTCACCCGTGACCTTGTAAGGCACGATAAGGGGTTTGGACTTTAGAGTGTGGGCAATTAGAGGGCCTGAGGGGAAAGACAAAATCAAATTTATCTTTAGAAATGTTGTAGACAACATGGAAATGGATCATGATGAGGGGAGACTAAAGACTGGGAGACCACTTGGGAAAGTGTTGAAATAACCAGACCACGAAATGACGAGGCCCAAATTAAGAAAAGGAGTGGGGATGGAGAAGCATTTTTTTTTTTTTTTTTGCGGTACGCGGGCCTCTCACTGCTGTGGCCTCTCCCATTGCGGAGCACAGGCTCTGGATGCGCAGGCTCAGCGGCCATGGCTCACGGGCCCAGCCGCTCCGCGGCATGTGGGATCTTCCCGGACCGGGGCACGAACCCGTGTCCCCTGCATCGGCAGGTGGACTCTCAACCACTGCGCCACCAGGGAAGCCCTAGAGAAGCATTTTAAGGATTGAAACAATAGGACTTGGTGACTGATTGAAAGTGGAGGCTGAGGGTGAAGGAGCCAAGAGGTTCCTTGGTTGCCTGCCAGTGTGATAGGGAAGAGAATGAGCTGGTAAGTAGGACAGAAGCTACAGAAGGAGGAGGAATTGAGACGGAGGTACACAGAACATGGAGTGTGGGGAAGTAAGGCTAGCTTAGCACACACTGAATTTGAGAGATGACCAGATGACGGAATCAATGGATCCCATTCCCTGTTCCTTTTCCCAGACAGGCCCCTTGAAACAAGCTGCACTGCTAATAAAAGAGCGTTGGGGGCTTCCCTGGTGGCGCAGTGGTAGAGAGTCCGCCTGCCGATGCAGGGGTTCGTGCCCCGGTCCGGGAGGATCCCACATGCCGCGGAGCGGCTGGGCCCGTGAGCAATGGCCGCTGAGCCTGGACGTCCGGAGCCTATGCTCCGCAACGGGAGAGGCCACAACGGTGAGAGACCTGCGTACCGCAAAAAAAAAGAGCATTGGGAGGCATCATAAAATTATTCTCATCTCATTGGTTGGTAATTGTGAAAACAGGAGGAAACTAAGTCTAGAAGACAGAGTGTGGGCTTTGGAGTCAGTCCATGTGAGTACAAGTCAGCTGTGTGACCTTGAGGAAAGTACTCAACCTCTCTGAGTCTCAATTTTCCCATCTGCAAAATGGTATATCAGGCTAATCTTATCGAATTATTATGACAAATAAGTGTAATAATATATGTAGAGTCCTTACAATATGGAAGGCCCTCAGTAAGTGGTCATTAGGATCATCATTGTTTTTCTACATCTCATGGTCTGGATCTTTGCTTGCAGGCAGAAATGCTATATCGACAGTCTCAGGACTGAAGCTAGGTTTCCTTAAGAAGCAAGCCCATCCACTCCCTGACATAAATGCCACCTGAAATGATTAATCAAACTTACTTACCATTTAATGAAAATCTATCAGAGCAATTGAAAGCTAAGTGGATGCAAAATTTGGGTCTACACCAGTGATCAACTGACTCTGAACTAACTGATAAATTTGACTATGTAGTGAATCAAATTGATGGTGAAGACAAGAGCAATAGCCATCTATTGGCTCTTTATTGCACGTTGAACACTGTTCTGGGGCTTTACAAAATATAAACTCATTCAATCCTCACAAACAACCCTACAAAGTCAGTGCTATGATCATCATCCCCATTTTACAGATGAGGAAACTGAGGCCCAGAGATGTGAAGTAATCTACCAAGATTGTACTGCTGGGATGCAGTAGAGCCAAGACTGCCTCCCAGGAAGTCTGCCCCAGAGCTCACAGGATCATCAGGTCACACATACTGCATAATCCACACTGGTTTTTCATTGTTCTTCCAGAAGACATCTCGCTGTTCAGTTGAGCATTGATTCTCAAGTCTGTCATAATCCAGGGTGAGGAATGTTGGAAATAACTTCATTTGGGACTAATTTCCTCTTTGAAATAAACTGGGGCAGTTAGCTCCTCACACAGCCTCGCTTGCATTCCAATATTCTCTTTTGAGGAGGAAAGGGACTCCTACTGAGGGAGCAGAGAGAGTTCTAGCACTTGTGAGCCAGGCGGTGCCCTGCTTCCTGCCACAATGTGGGGGTGCAAGTGGGAGGGGTGTCAAAGTCTGAACGCACGATGGGAGGGCATCCTTCAGCTGGAGGTCTCCTACAGGGCTCAGAAGACCGAGTCTCAGAGACCTGGAAATAGATCAAGACTCTTAACCTTTGAGGGGTCAAGCACCCCCGTGAGAATCTAAAGAAAGCTGCAGCCTCTCTCCTCATAAAAATGCACAAGCACAACTCTAAATAAAATCCCATAAAATCTGGGGGAGGATGGATCTCCTGAAATGTATCACTGAACCTCAAGTTAAGAAGCTCTGCCACAGAAAATAGACTAGCCAGGCACTTTAATAATCATCCCTCCAAACTCATCTCGGCTTATTAATTTGTAATGTAACGCCCTGGAAATCTCTCTGTAATACTGAAATTCATTATGCTCACTTATCTTGCTCTGCCCTTGAGACACTTGTGAAATTAGCTGCAGAGAACAATTCGGATGGGCAGGCACCGTTTCTCACCTGACCTGGCATTATATGAGGAGTTATGCCCTGCCTTGCCAGTCTGGAGTACAGAATAAGGTTGTATCTCTTTGAAAATTCAAATACAATGACTCAGCCCTCATCCTGATTATGACAGAAACTCTGTTCTTATTATAAGTTTCTCCTCCCCTAAATAATTTCTGACAACCCTGAGACATGGTTACATAGTCTGTGATCAATCCTTCTGGCTGCTTCTGAAGACCACTCCACCATCCTTTGGGGTCGTTGCTGTGATGCTCAATACATGAAGTGTTCCACGCACCCGAACAAGTCAGCAGATCAGTGAGTTCTCTTCAAACCCCTGCATTTGAGAAGTCACCAATGTCCCACCCTGCAGTGATGGCAGCAAGGCCAGCAGCAGTCTTGCTAAGGTTTCCACTGACCAGTTCTTCCAGCTAACACATTTCTTCATGCATTACTGAAGTGGTGGATAGTAAAGACATTCATTGCCTCGGGATTTACAGGAACGCAGCTGCTTATGAACTCTCTAGTTCGGTAACATACGTACACGTATAAACTCAATGTATTTACTTATGCATTAAACCATTCTAGTGATAAAGAAATGATCTGTGATAGATTTCAAGCCAGCAAACTCTAGCTCTTCCCAGCAGGACAATTCTAGCCCACAGATTAAGTAGAAAGAGGTCAGGGGTCAAGACAGGAAAGGCTTGGTCCTAAGGTATCTCCCACTCTTCCCCAGGGCCTGAGTGTAACAAGTGTAGCACTAGTTAGATAATAGTCTCGCTCTCCGTTGTGAATTTGTTGAACTATACAGCTATTTTCTCAAGGACTCACAGGTTATTCACAGCTGGAGCCTGGGAAGATTAATGGAGGATTGGGGGAGGAGTTTCCAAGCAAAGCTGGGAAAACATGGCAGGATGTTGTGGGTAGCCAGAGAGCAATGAATATCTAGGGAGACATCTCCATCAGATGCGTATGTTGGAAAAAGGAGAGAGATAGGATGTCCAAGACAAACTTCACCTGATTTTTAATTAGACCCAAGGCCAGTACTACATTTCCCCAGCCCACTCAAGAGGTGCCTAAGCTAATGAATGCCTATTTCTCCATGAGTCAGATGAAGCTTCTTTCCCCACAGCTTGATGTCATTTAGATTCTGCCTGATTCCTTCTTCACACTGGACCTGTAATAAATTCTAATTTGCAAAGTCATTCTATAATCCCTTGCAAAACAAACCACTCCAAAACTTAGTGGCTTAAAACAACAACCATAACTATCTCAAGTAACTTTTAACGAAGTATTTGGGCCATATACCCTGAAGCTAGAGACAAAAGTTACCTGTAAACACTGAAGTCAGGTCAGTAGTTTTGTTTTGCTTTTTTTCTGCCGAGGTATGGTTTAACACTTTTAAAACGACTTCCTATATATTCTAGGGTTAAGAAGATAAGACATTATGTCATGGATAATAGGACCCAGGTTTTTCACTGTTGGAAAAGGAAATTATCAATACAGAAAGTGAGAGAGTTAGAATAAAGCCCTATGGTATTGGCTTAGAATGGGAGGTATAACGTCAATCTCCAAAATACAGTGGTCCTGAGCCCCCAGCTGCTTGACTGCAAGCCTATAGGCCTTGTCCCCGCCCTCACTCTGTTCAATTCTCCCAGTTACTTGTAGGAGCCCCTATGTGCCCTCAAACCAGACTGTCTGTTGGTGGCAGTCACCATGGACTGTCCAATGTTACTCCTCTTATGCTCCAAATCCCACTCATTTCTGTTCACTGCCTGAGATGCCACTGAAAGCTGTCTCACCATTGCCACTGTTGACTGGCCTTGTCACAGATGCTGCCCCAGGTGCAGTCTTGGCCACTGATCCCTGGTGTGAGATGAGCCCGGAGTCTCACGAGGTCTCTGGTGAAGCCAGTTCCTTCAGTGCTGCTCCTCGCCCCCTAACCAAGGCTCTGTCCTGCTCAAGGAGCCAGGTGGGAAACAGCCGGCCCACGGCTGATCCCTTTCTCCTGGCCCGGCTCCTCTCCAGCGGCCGCTACACAGTCTACGCAACCCACTCACTCCTCTTCTCCACCACTTACACAACCAGAGGCTCCCGGGCAATCAGGGTGTACAAAGGAGCCATCAGAAGGAAGCCTGTAGTCCTTCTTCCCAGCTGCCCGGCCAAGATGCCCTGTTTGTACAATTCACAAGGATCTTGGGGGAAAAGAAGAGCAACAAACAAGCAAAAACCTATAAATGTTCCTACACACAAAGGCTTTTTTTTTTTTTTTGCGTGGTACGCGGGCCTCTCACTGTTGTGGCCTCTCCCGTTGCGGAGCACAGGCTCCGGACGCGCAGGCTCAGCGGCCATGGCTCATGGGCCCAGCCGCTCCGCGGCATGTGGAATCTTCCCGGACCGGGGCACGAACCCGTGTCCCCTGCATCGACAGGCAGACTCTCAACCACTGCGCCACCAGGGAAGCCCACACAAAGCCTTTTTAAGTGTGATGAAGAATTGAAAGAATTCTTAACTACATCTTTCTTCTTAGACTCTTGCGTCTCTGCATGTGTAGGATGACAGCATATAGATGTGGAAAACTGTAAAAAATCTGAAAGGTGTCCACACCAGATGATGAGGAGCAGCCTCAGAGAAAGAGTAGAAAAAGAAGATGAAAATGAAAGGCTGAGAAAGGAAGGGAGGAGAAACGGGGTAGGCATCCAGGCTGGAGCTTAATAATGAATGGTGTTCGCTGGCTCCCCGGGGAAGCCCTGGAGCCTCTACTGCTGATATAATTGAATTATTGATAGGAAATATATGACGCTCTGGCCCGAGCTGACAGCTGGAAGACAAGCTGACAGCAATTTACATTGATTTTGCCCCCAATAAAGTGGAGGCTTTTTTTTTTTTTTTCCGGTATGCAGCCCTCTCACTGTTGTGGCCTCTCCGGTTGCGGAGCACAGGCTCCAGACGCACAGGCTCAGCGGCCATGGCTCACGGGCCTAGCCGCTCCGCGGCATGTGGGATCTTCCCAGACCAGGGCATGAACCCGTGTCCCCTGCATCGGCAGGCAGACTCTCAACCACTGAGCCACCAGGGAATCCCGTGGAGGCATTTCTGATCTTCAGAGATGCTCAAGGCCCCTGTGGGCAGAGATGGTGAGGAGATCCAGGTTTTCAAAGGATCTCTCTGAAGAGAGACTTTTGGCCACAAATTCTTTGACACTCCTCCCATAGATAGTTGATGTCTGTGTCTAGTCCCCTCGAGTTCAGACAGGCTCCGTACATGCATACAATGGAAACTTATTCAGCTATAAAAAGTGAAGTACTGATATCTGCTGCAACGTGGATGAACCTTGAAAACATCATGCTAAGTGAAAGAAGCTTAGACAGAAAAAGCCACGTATGCTATGATTACATGAATATGAAGTGTCCAGGTTAGGTAAATTCATAGAGACAAAAAGCAGATTGGTGGTTGCCAGGGGCTAGAGGGAGAAGGAAATGGGGAGCAACTGCTTAATGGACACGCTATTTCCTTTTGGGGGTGATGAAAATTGTTTAGAACTAAATAGAGGTGGTATTTGCACAACATTGTGAATGTACTAAATGCCACTGAACTGTTCACTATAAAATGATTAACATTGTGTTACGTGAATTTCACATAAATACAAAAAATAAAGGTAGTTGCTTTTGTGGAGCATAAAAAAGTATTTCTCATAATTTGGGGACTTTTTTCCCTCATTGTAGAGAGCTTCAAAGGATATTTTGCATTTGTCAAAAATCACACATACTGGCCTGCCACGGAGGACTGAGTGCAGAATAAGAGAATAAGCCTTTTTCTTGTGGGGGAGGGGGGGCTATTTATTTATTTATTTATTTGGCTGTGCTGGGTCTTAGTTGCAGCATGAGGGATATTCATTGCCGTGTGCAGGATCTTTTGTTATGGCATGTGGGATCTAGTTCCCTGACCAGGGATCAAACCCACGCCCCCTGCATTGGGAGCGTGGAGTCTTAGCCACTGGACCACCAGGGAAGTCCTGAGAATAAGCCATTTTCTTTGACAAACTTGGCAGCATTTCCAAAATGATAAAATGGTTTTAATCACATTACGAATTGGAATATACCCAGACTACTGGTTTAGTATGTATATTCCTAGTAGTGTAATATCTTATATGTAGGAAAAAATCCGCTAATGTGAGCACTTAGAATTTGTAGACCCCACTTAAAATTCTGTAGAGAATTGTTCTCTTATCAGGAGCATATTGATTAAAGGGTAACATTTTGAAGACTAGACGTCCCACATGTTAATGCTGGGGGTGCGGGAAGGAGTGGCTAACAGAAGCAGGGAAGGATGACGCTTGCTTCTGGGGCTGGAGTGTTTCCTTTAGCGCTCCTGGTGGTACCAAGAAATGGTGAGTCAGGTGGGAATCACTGGGAATGCTTTGGCAGTACGATGGATGAGTTGAGGAGGAACTCTGGGGAATGGGGTCAGCGTGGAGCTCAGAGGCCTGACTATTATGGTTTTGTGTGGGGTTACAGCCCGGGAGAGCAACCAGGGAGACAAGTGCTGCTTTGAGACGGCAGTGCCGCCCTAGTTCCTTGGGAGCTGATGTCCTTTAAAACCTTGCCCTAGATTCGCTGAGCAGTCAGTCCTTGGAGCAAGGTGAGGGCTCTCAGAGGTGGCATTTTAAAAGCCTTCTTCAAGGATCGACTTAGCATTTGGGGGGTGGTCATCACAACCTATTTCATTAAGGTGGAGATAAATACGAGGATTCAGATTACGAGCACAGGAAATACCCCGATTCAGGGTCAGGAGACCCGACTTACGGTCTCAGTCACGTCACCAACTGCATGACGTCAGGCAGGTCACTGAACTTCTCTATTGCCCGCTTCTGTCAAGTGAGAGGCAGCCCCAGAAGCCCTCCCCAGCAGTCGGTTCTAAGTCGGTATCATTCTAGAAGAATACAAACATATAGTTACACTGACCAGCTCATCTCTAAGCTAGAAGCCTGGGGATGAATATGTTTTATAAACTATAAAAGCCATGCGAAGGTAAGGAATTTTTTTCTGGAGGCTGAAAACACTAAGGTATATTTAATTCTCTCAATCAACAATCATACATAGGGCAACAAATACTTAGTGAGCTCTGTGCTGGGTGCTGAGAATACAAAGAAATGTAGAACAAGCCCCTGACCTGGAGGAGCCTAGAGTCAAGAGAGGAGACAGCCAAGGGCAGTGACTGTTGGGACGGGGGTTTGGGGGGGCGGTCCTTGCACAAGGAGGCATTCAATCTGAGTCTCAAAGAATAATATTGTAGCCAGGGTGCATTTGTCTTCAAGGAATAGAAATCTCTTCAAATTAGGAATTGAGAGATCTCCTGGAACCTAAGCCAGGAAATGAGTTATGTAGCCCAGGGTCATTAATCTGGAACAGGACACGGGAAAGGGTAGAGGAGACACAGAGGCTCCCTGCCCCTCCCTTCCTCTCTCTCTCTCTCTTTCATTCCCCCTCTCTCTCTCATTCCTTCCCTCCCTCTCTCTCATTTCTGATTCCCTCTGTGTTTCTCTTCCTTTTTCTCTGTAGATCAGCTTCTCTGCTGGCTCATCAGTTTATAAGTGATCCCCAAATGGCTGCCATAGGCTCCAAGCCCAGAATCCAAATAAACTTCTAGTACCATTTTTTAGTATATGTGCTGCCGAAGCGAGCACAGTACCATTTTTGATTTGCTTTGTTTTTGTTTATTTATCACTACCTGGCCACAGTGTACAGAAGCTGATTGAGCCAGCTCAATTCTCCAATCCAGGACACCCAACTCACTAGCCAGCCAATGGTCAGCTGTTTGGGGCTCAGCTGACCATCTCTGGTCCAATCAACAGAGTGTGTACTATCGGGAACTCTCTCTTCCAAGGGCCAGGCAAGCTACAGCGGAGTAGATGGCTTGTTTGTTGATGTTGTTGAACCTGGTAGAGAAGAGGTAGGAAGAGGGATGGAAAGGGCAAGGGAGTAGCATGTGTGAAGGACCGTAGGTCCATCTTGGCATAATGAGGCATCTTGACAGGCTCCGTAAAGGACACCTCCATCCAGAGGTACTATTTGAACAACAACATCTTAACTGGAAAGGCTTGGGCACCAGCCCATCAGAACGGGCAGCGGCTGTTGACAGCCGGAATGGCATTAATGGCTGAGTATCAGGCCTGCCTTTATGTATTATAAAAGCTTTTCAAGCATCTCCATTCTCACTAAGGGGTGTGGCCCTCTCTTATCAGGCTCCCCTGACCTCACTTTCTCTTTTATCAAATGGACAGTTCTCAGACCAGGGAGAAGAGTCGGCTCTATGGGCTGGGTCCAGGCTGGGCTTCACTTCCAGGCCACCTGTGGAGTGGATGGCACAGTTGTCCCTTCTGCCTTGCTGCTTGGGTTTTAGGGGACTTGATCCGCCTGAGGGAGTTTAGGAGCTGCTTTTCCCTTTCTCAGCCTTTCTGAGGAGAAGGGGGAGGAAGCTAAATGTTTGAGCCCCATTGGAGGCTGCAGAGAATGCTGGAAGAGTGAATACTAAAAACAGGAGAAGTTTCTGAAAAGGGTTTCTCAGCCAGCAGTACTTTAGCCCTGGCTGGGGCGAGTCACTGCCATTCTGTGTGTACGAATGACTCATCTGAGTGACTCTCTCCCTTGCCAGAGGGGCCACTGGTACTTATGGAGCACCTCCTATGTGCCAGACATTGAGCTAGATGTGATGTGTATCATCTCATTCAATCATCCCCACACCTTGCAAGGATTCGATCCCAGACTGTCTCCACAGCCCACACTCAGATTCACTGCATGAACTTTTGCATCCCAACCATCCTTAGAGCCCACCTATTTCATATGAAGCTCTGGGTACTGTCAGAAAAAACAACCAACATTTGGAAACAAGGCAGATAAGGTGGACGGCACATCCTTCCCATATCATAGCAGGAAAAGACCACTCAAGAGTGTCTGGAATTACCCTGCCCAATGCAATAGCCACTAGCCATTGTGGCTAGTGAACTTCTGAGTGGTTGCCTCTGAATTGAAACATGCTGTAAGTGGAAAATCTACACTGGATTTCATAGACTCAGCATGGAAAAAAATTGTAACATAGCTTATTAATAATTTTCATGTTGATTACATGTTGAAGTGATAATATTTTAGATATATTGGGTTAAATAAAATTTATTACTAAAATTAATTTCACCTGCTTTTTTAATATGGCGACTCAAAAATTTAAAATTACGTATGTGGTTTGTATTTTATTTCTATTGTAAGCACTGGTCCAGTGAAATGTACTTAGTACATCTCATTGTTTCCTATTGATTAGAAGTCCCAGACTTAGTGAAGTTACTCGTTAATTTATAAATTTTGTCCAGAGGCTTCCCTGGTGGTGCAATGGTTGGTGGTGCAGTGATTAAGAATCCACCTGCCAACGCAGGGGACACGGGTTCGAGCCCTGGTCTGGGAAGATCCCACATGCCGCGGAGCAACAAAGCCCGTGCGCCACAACTACTGAGCCTCCGCTCTACAGCCTGCGAGCCATGACTACTGAGCCTGCGTGCCACTACTACTGAAGCCCGTGCCTAGAGCCCGTGCTCCACAGCAAGAGAAGCCACCGCGATGAGAAGCCTGTGCACCGCAACAAAGAGTAGCCCCTGCTCGCCTCAACTAGAGAAAGCCCGCACGCAGCAACGAAGACCCAACGCAGCCAAATATAAATAAATAAATGAATTATAAATTTTGTCCAGTAAAGAGGCAGATAATTTCTGTTGAGTGGAATAACCCTTAAGGTTTAATTGGTTTTATATCTAACCCAGCCATTGAGTCCTAACATTTTGCTATTAAATTTCGTAGTTAAATCCTAACATCTTGGCTTCTCACATATTGCTTCCCTCATTAATTAATGAGTTTCAAAGAATCCTTGACACGTTCATGACACACTTGTTTGAGAGTTGTGATTTTTACTTTTGAGACAAACACTGTCTAATAGAAATAGAATGCAAGCCACATATGTAATTTAAAATTTTCTAGTAGTCACATTAAAAAGTAAAATTAGGGCTTCCCTGGTGGCACAGTGGCTGAGAGTCTGCCTGCCGATGCAGGGGACATGGGTTTGTGCCCTGGTCCAGGAAGATCCCACATGCCGTGAAGTGGCTGGGCCCATGAGCCATGGCTGCTGAGCCTGCGCGTCCGGAGCCTGTGCTCCACAACGGGAGAGGCCACAACAGTGAGAGGCCCGCATACCGCAAAAAAAAAAAAGTAAAATTAATTTTTAAAATATATGCCTTTTAATTCTATATGCACCAAACATTATCATTTCTACCTATAATCAAGACAAAAACATCTTGATTGATAAAAACATTATCAATGAGATGTTTTACATTCTTTTTTCATACTAAGCCTCAGAAATCCGGCACAGCTCAGTCTGGACCAGACACATTTCAAGTTCTTCACAGTCACCTGTGGCGAGTGGCTCCTGCATTGGACAGTGCGGGTTTTGACTTTATCCTTAGAAGTAAAGAATATGACCAACAAATAAAGGCAGCTTGAGACATCTGGGGTCCATGTGTGAGCTGGAAGGCAGTTGTCTCTATAAAGACAACCAGAGGCCTGGGCGGAGCGGGGCTATACCTGAAAGTGTGTCCCAGTGCTCACATCACTTCAGTGGGACTCCTGAAAAAAGGGCACAACCTGAAACTAATGAGAAAACATCAGGGAAAAATAAAGGAAACAATAAAAAAAGAAACATTCTATAAATTAATCGGTCTGTACTCTTCAAAATGCCATGAAGACAAAAACCGAGAAATTGTTCCAGATTAAAGGAAACTAAAGAGACATAGCTAAATACATACAACTGAAGATCCTGGATTGGATCTGAGACCCAGACAAAAAGTTTCTTTCTTCTGCCACAAAGGTCATTTGTAGGATAACTGGTAGATTTGAATAAGGTCTGCAGATTAGATATTAGTATCACATCAGTGTAAATTTTCTGGTTTTGATAATT
This sequence comes from Hyperoodon ampullatus, assembly GCF_949752795.1. Taxonomy (NCBI): domain Eukaryota; kingdom Metazoa; phylum Chordata; class Mammalia; order Artiodactyla; family Ziphiidae; genus Hyperoodon; species Hyperoodon ampullatus. The sequence continues at coordinate 43,848,038 of NC_136930.1, forward strand.
ATATAGTTTCATGTGAGACTATCTTTTTTTTTTTTTTTTTTGGCTGCGCTGAGCACCTTGCAGTATCTTAGTTCCCGGACCAGGGACCCAGCAGTGAAAGCGCTGAGTCCTAACCACTGGACTGCTGGGGAATTCCTGAGACTATCTTTTTTTAAAGAAATAAACACTCAAGCATATAGAGGTAAAAAGGCATCATATCTCTCAAATGATTCAGAAAAAAAATATTCAGGGAGAAAAATGTGGTAATATATTGACATTTGGAAAATCTAGGTGAAAGGTACAAAAAAATTCTTTGTACTATTTTTGCAACTTTTTTGTAAGTCTAAAATTTTAAAAAGAAGACTATTTCACGTTTGCTACTCTAGTTAAGAATATGCAACCAAAAAAGGCCTTTAACTCCAAATCACCTGAAGTTCCACAATGTTGAGTCTATTTCTTTGATGAGAGGCCACTCTCAAGTTTTGCTAAATGATACAATCAAGATTTTAAAAATAAGATACAATATATAATATATAAATGTTTGTTTTCTTAATAAAAGACAAGACTTTATTCTCAGGAAAAAATAGTTGCTATTTTGTGTCATTAGGCAGAAAAGATTTTATTTTCTGGGAAAAGTAAAATTCCTCATTGTTAGTGTTTTGCTTTAAAGTTCCTTCAAAGAAAGAAAAAAAATGAAACAAAAAAATCAAGTAGGAAATAGGAACATGTTTTCTTAGTTTACTGAGCTGGGTTTTAGTCTAAATTAGATTACCAGCCAGATTACTCAATTACCTGTTCATTTTTTTCAGTGTCTTTTTAATTTTTTTCATTTTGGTTTCTATTCTTTCTTTCACCTTCTTAATATATCAAACACATTTTATAACTTCTTTCAGATGGCTCTTTCACTCAAGCTCTCGGTGTGCTAATCCTTTGTCTTTTGCAGACTCACCCTTGTCATTTTTCACTGAGCTGAGATTGTTTTATAAGTGGGGATGAAGATCTAATTGCACTTCCTGTTAAAGCTCCTTTCCTTTGTGGTCCACTGCTGGAGGGACTTGTGGGCAGCTTCATTCTCCATGTCCTCACCTGGCCCACTCCCCCCTCAGCCACTGGCTGCACTGGCTCCACCGCGGTTGCCTTGGGTGGGGGGCGGAAAAGTCTCACAGGATGGAGCCTGCGGGAAACTGGGCACTGCTCTCCTCTGACCATGACAGTTGTCACAGCCAGCTTTCTTAGTCACTCGCGGATTCTTTGGAGACAAGCCACAGGTTAGACCTTGAGCACTCTCACCATCGGCTGCTGCTGCTCTGCCCCTCAGACTGTGGTACAGGGATCCTATCCAGGCAGCCCTTTTAGGCCAAGTTCCTTGTCTTGATCCTGGCTTCCTGGAAACACGTCTACATTCTTCGCCTCCGCAAACCCTGAGAGCGCGGACGATTTCTTAATGCAGTTACTTCTCACGGCTCTGCCATCAGCATTGCCAGCTAGACACTATCTCGACTTGAGAATTTCCCATGAGCCTAGCTTCACTCTGTGTCATATATTAGACTCCAGAATAGTCAGTGAAGTGCTCCCCTCCTCTCCTCCACTGAGCAGGCAGGTGATGGTGGAGGGACATGCCCAGCACTCTAAAGCATTCTCCAAAGAAACTGTCTCATTTCCAATTTTTCTGGCTCTTCTACTTTGATCCTTCATAAGACCCTCCAAGTATGGACTGAAGTCACCAAAAATGACTTTCTGGACACCTCTCTTGCAAATCCTGGGAAAGAAAAGAAAATAAAGGACCAACAACCATGTCCATTTGACCTAGTACTGTTTATGGATCATATAAGTAGATTTTGTACTTTAAACTCAAGTCAGTAGACTTTCCCTACAGAAACCAATTAAGAACTCTTGAATCCAAGAGAAGATGAGGAAAAAATATTGAAAAATTTAAGACCTGGCTATACAAAGGGTATGATAGGAGATGCCTCAGTGATTCAGGACTGAATGCAGTATGTTTCCTCTAAGAGGTTAAGAAGTGAGGAACCTTAGGCTGAATCTGCTGAAGCGGTTTGGCTGGTATGACAAAATTCCTCAGGCCTCACAAGGACGTACTCAGAACATGCTACCAGAAGTTCTTGAAGACTTTCCTCTTTCGAGACCCTTCACTTTTCACTTGCTTCAGTGTTTCCTAATACAGCCTTCCCAGCTCAGTCATTCTTCTGCCTAAATCTCTGGTTCTTGCTTCCTGCTCCTGCGGAGTTAAATGGAAAGGATCGTAGGACAGTTTTAGGGTGTAATGTATGGGGTGGCAATTTTTAAGTCTCTATTAACAGTTTCACATGCTGTTTCATCAAACTTGCTATTTTTCATATTTTAAAACTGTGCCAATCTTTTCACCACTCAAGCAAGCCTTTGACTAATGAATTTATTGGCCTACTGTACTGTTTCCATTTAGTTCCTTTCCTTTCTGTGACTTCTCATGCCCAGAACTGGATTAATCATAATCCTTGTTTGACCCGTTCTTGAATGGATCTCTTTCTAATGAGTATTTGTGAACCCAACCGCCCTGCTCCCAAGCTGATAACTTACACTTACCTTGTCTTCCTGTCCTAGCCTGCCCCCCTGCTTCTGCTCCAGTTAACCTCTATTCTAAATTTTGTACTTGTCATTCATATCCTTGGCAAAGGAAAGTTTTGTCACATATATGTATGCCTAAGCATAAGATCTGCTCATTTTTGAACTTTATAAAGATATTGTACTGTTTTATGTAGTTTACTGGGGCTGTTTTTTCCCTCAATATTGTTATTAAAATTCAACCATGTTCCTGACTGGACTATAGTTGACTTATTTTCACAAATGAAGACGATGTCATCAGGAAAATATCCGTTTCCTTTCAATGAACATTTGGATCGTCTCCAATTTTTTCTAATTCAAATTGTGCAGCTCTGAATAATCTTTTTAAATTTCCTGAGGGCACACATGCAAGTATTTTAAATACTTAAAAAAGATATGCTCATCAGAGAATTGCTCAGTTGTAGGGATGTGGAATGTTCAACTTCACAATACCACATTGTTTTCCAAAGGGATGTAGTAATTTAAACTCCCATCAGCAATGTATGAGAGATCTCCATCCACATCATCTCTAATGTCTGGTATGGCCAGACTTTCAAACTATACTAATCAAGATTAATTGTGGTCTTGGTTTGCATTTTCCTGGTTAAGCCTCTTTTCATTTATTTATTGATCAGATATCTCTTCTATAAAAATGCACTTTCAAAATCTTTGTCCATTTTTCTATTTTATTATAATTCTTTATATATTTAAACCAATTTTTTGTCCATTAGGTTTTTTCTCAGGTGCTTCTTTCCACTTCCAGATATAAAAATTTCTATGCAGTTGAATTTATATTAACGTTCATATATTAAGATTCTGAATTTACATCTAATTTTTCTAGTTAGGTTTTCTGTGTCCATCTTAAGAGATCTTTCCTTACAAACTTCAAGGTCAGCAAGTTATTCACTTACATCTTATGAACATTCTAAAGTTTGCTTTTAAATCTTTCATTTTTCTTAATTTGATTTTTCCCACGCCTCGTGACTTGCGGGATCTTAGTTCCCCAACCAGGGATTAAATCCGTGCCCTTGGCAGTGAGTCCTAACCACTTGACTGCCAGGGAATTCCCTGGATTTGATTTTTATGCATGGCAGGAGTTAAGGAAAATAGTAGAAATGGCATTCATTAAAAATACAGGGGCTTCCCTGGTGGCGCAGTGGTTGAGAATCTGCCTGCTAATGCAGGGGTTCGAGCCCTGGTCTGGGAGGATCCCACGTGCCGCGGAGCAACTAGGCCCGTGAGCCACAACTACTGAGCCTGCGCGCCTGGAGCCTGTGCTCCGCAACAAGAGGCCGCGATAGTGAGAGGCCCGTGCACCGCGATGAAGAGTGGCCCCCGCTCGCTGCAACTAGAGAAAGCCCTTGCACAGAAACAAAGACCCAACACAGCAAAAAATAAATAAATTTTAAAAATACAATCAAAAATCCCCATAAAATCATGTGTTACCTTTCTTCTCTTGACACACTAGAAGTTCTAAAGTACCTACCTGTTTCCAAACTAAACCAGGATCATTAATGTGAAAAATCTTTTGTGACAGGTAAACTTTATCATTATCTCTGCTTGGGAAACATGATCTGCTGAGCAGATCCACAAACTTTTGTTTTGCAGACTGAAGTTCTCAAGTTTAGAAACAGCTTTTATTTTGGGGGGGTGGGGGCCGCCATGGTTTTACATGCCCTTGTTTTCCCAAACGTTACACATTCCCTCTCCTCCTACAGATTTCAGCAATGTGGACACTAAGTTATTACAGCTCATGAAGTAAACACATATCCCTGGGCTTTAGAAATTAGAATCCCAGAGACTGGGTGCTGGGAATAAGCACTTTAGCCCTGATTTGATCAAGAGCATTAAAAGTGAAAGCCACTTGCCTCTTACTTAGAAAGCAGAGCCTATTTCTTCTTCCTACACGCTCTCACAGAGTTCCTCACCTGTGAGCGCACGGAAGTCATCTTTAAATTCTCCTATCTTGATGCCTTGGTTCATACTCCATCGGATACCATCCATTCTGCAAGTTTGACTCAAACATAAATCTTCTCTGACAAGTCCTTCTTAATCACTCAGAACAGTGACTGGCCCTAACCAAACTCCGATAATAAAAAAAAATGTAAGCCCCTACTGAAATACTGATAGGTTTCAGAAGTTCTTGAATTGGAAATAAATTTACTACTGACAAGTCTTTGATTAACATTAGTTAAGTTTGGTCTTTCAGAAATTTTATGGAATGGACTTATAAGAAAAAAAGTACTCATCACCAACGGAGTCCCTGGCATCACCTAGGATTGATAATAGCTGTGCCTAAATATATACATTCAATATATCCTTGGTTCTGCATCCAAAAGACACATATGCTTGCTTGACCAGCAGGATGGTTGGATATTCTTACAAACTGAGTAATTATGGTACACAGGTCAGAAGCATATGTCTTCCAAATAGTTGGTCTACCATCAAGTTTTCAAATACTTGGGGGTTGACCGTCATACATAAAGTAGACTTCAAAGGACCCAGGTGAGTAGCATAACCAGACTTGGATGTACACAAGCAACATTTTTAAGGTTAGTTTTCAGACTTTTAAAGCAGATCTACCACTGTGATGGGTTCTTGAATACCATTTTGTCATCCAAGAATATCAGTTTCCTTAGGGGCCTGTTGTAAAGTTTCTAAAGAAACAAAAAACAAAAATCCTACAAAGACCCAGCAGTATCTTATGTTTAGGTCTCTAGTCTTATTAAAAGGAACTAGAACTAATCGAGATTGGGACTGCTATAGGTCACACTAAAAATAACAGCAAAGTACTTTACGGATGCAATTTCACATTCAGAAAAGTATCCAAGTCCAGCCATTTTCCAAGGGCCCCGTCTAAGCCACCACCTTAAGACTGTAGATATTTCAATTCCACCACTGTAATTTCCTATATGGTATATAACAAAATATAGTAAAGCAATTTATTTAGTGATTCCTTCACCTTTTCCCACAGGAAGGTATGTATCTCTGAGCACCAGTTAAAGTTCCTCACACACTGCAGGCTCTCATGCAGTGACTATGATGTACTTGAATCCAAATAAACTGCCATTCTCTCCTAATGGAGAGATAAACCATTTAAATGATGCCACCGCCGCTCGCTGAAAAGTGTCAAATTCTTAGATCTACATTCAGAGCCTACTGAAGATTTTTAAACATCTCACCATTGTTAGAGTTCCCAAATTATTCAATCAAGTTGAGACCTGACCTCAAATAATCTAAGATTGCAGATTACAAATTGGCTTTAACTAGTTTTAAAATATGCACTGGGCCATGGCAGGATTGGTGACTATTTTTAGGGAAGACAGGAAAAGAACTGAGCTCCTACAGTTACTAAACCACTTGACATTACATTCTTTTAATTCTTTTACTCCCCCACCCCAATTTCTATCTTCATCGCACAAAAAACTAACAGTTATTAACTGGAAAAGCCAAGACCATAGGCCAAAGTGGCAGCAAAATCCATCCTTTTAACTGATCACACTGCTGCCCACTCTCAAGGCACAACTCTGAAGTGGACATATACATTTAACAACTCCAATACTACACACACACACCAAATACATTACATTGCTGGAGTCTCCAAATTCCTGAAACTGTTGACAGAAACAGACATGAAGCCTGAATTTGGGGCAATTTAAGAAATGTTACAAAAAATTTACTATTCAAATCTCAAGGCAAAAAAAAATCTCAGGTTGAAATCTTCCTTTATCTACTGGGCACTACTATGTAGAAACCTATTAACAGCTAATATTAATGAAGTATTATCACAATTTATTTCAGAATCAAACTAGTAGATGAGACTGAGGCACATAAATAGGCAAATGAGACAAGCTTTAGATTTTATTTATAATTTACTTGAATAAAACCCATCTCCTCAGTCTAACTTCATTCTCCGTAGCTATAAAATGATTATTTCATGTCCTTGGCCTGGGGGTCAGGAGAAATCAATAGAAAAAGAAAAGAGCTGTGCGTGAAGATGCATTATGTTGTTGTCCTAAATGCATAAGAGATCTTTTTCTCCTTGAAAGAAAGACCCCAAGGCCTCCATTGCACTTTTATTTGAATGTAACATTTGGGACAATTGTCCCAAAGGGCTATTTCCCAATTTAATCTGAGGTCATAATAAAACAAGCAACAAAACAGTATTTGGGATTTCAGTTCTCACCCTTATCATCAAGACTCACTGCCTCCCATCATCAGTATTTATTGAGCATTTACAGTGTACTAGGCACAATAGAACATACAGAAAACATTGTCCCTGCTCTCGAGGAGCTTACATTCTAAAAGAAAAAAAAAATACACCTCTTTTAAAATGGTATTTTTGTTTGGTGTTTTCTGCAAGGTACTGAGGAAATAGCTTGTAGGGTGAGCTTTGGGTATAACTTAGCCCCATCATTATTCAAAGAGGGGAAGAGGAAGGATTTTAAAGGCAAAGACAATGACAGACCATTCAGGATAGGTAGGGTTTACAGGGAGATAAACACAATCTCATCAACTAGGGAGAGATTTGCTGCAGTGTATAGGATGAGGGAAATAGTTTGTGGGATGCAAGCAAAGGAAGCAGGGTATCCTTAGGCATTGAGTGGAGCCAGAAAGATCATGCGGCCTTTTCCCCAAGAACATGGCCACCAAGTAGGAACGGTTGGTGACAAGACACAAGGCTTAAAAAAGGTAATCCTGTGCACCTGACAAATAGAAAGAATAAAAGATCAAAATTGAAGGCAGGCTATAAGAGTATCAAGAAATTCTTAAAAACAAAAGTGATTTGGAAGCACGAAACTTACAGTTAATGCTACCCAATGTTATGATGGGCCAAGAACATTGCGGCTTCCTAAGTTAGGAAATGCCATATACCAAAATTTTAAATGGAACACATTACTTTTTTTTTCATTCAATCCCCCTGTCCCTGGAAAAAAAAAAAAATTTTTTTTCAGGGGGAGGGGGGAGTAGGGACATGGCTGGGAACAGTAGTAGTTATCTTAGTAGTATTTTGTTGTTATGATAAACTTTGTATTCAAACTTAGTAAAAGCCCATTAGCTGCCAAGGGAATAAGGAATAAATTTCCAAAAATGTACAATTTTCTTTAGAGAAGTTTCAGAACCAAAAGACTAATTTACATGAAAAGCTGTAGAGAAAGTAGTTGAAAAGTCCATTCATAAAACTTTTATTCCACTTACATGAACTTAATACACGTGTTCTTAACAATTATGCTTGGATTGTTCATGAAAATTTCATAAGACATTAAACAAAGCTAGCCATCATCTCAAGTTATTTCCCTGTTAACTATTTTTACAGCACATGCATGTTAGGCAAGTATCAAAAAAAAAAAAAAAAAAAAAAACCCAAAAAACAAAATAAAAACAAAACAAAAAAAAACCCACAAAAGCAAAAAAAAAAAAAAAAAAACCTAAAAAATGTTAAATACATGGGTTTTTTGTTTTACTGCTGTGCTTGATATACATGAAGTAATGAATATCAAGCAATTCATTTTTACTGCATCTTTACTTGTACATTTGTTCTTAGGTTGCCTAAAACATTTAAATACAAATAAAATGAGTGTAGCAAAAATAATGAAAGCAAACAGCAGTTAACTTTACAAATAATGGAATGTGAACCGTTTCTGCCCTTATCCAGAGTAAATTGGGTCACAACTAAAGGAACACTTCTGTAGCTGTAGTCAATGGTGTGCACATTGAGACTTGAGTATTCCACAGATAACACATGGTTTAACATGTAATATCCATGGGATATCTATTTCTACTATAGCCTTATAAGTGCTCCAAACCTTAAAGTACCCACAGCTACACCTGTGACTGGAACCAATTATCCCTTTTATTCCCCACCAGGACAAACCAATACGAGGCAGTTTTCCTTGCTTAGACATGGAAGCAGTTTTAACCCTGGCCCTTGTGAAGCCACAATGTACCAAAAGTACTATGCCAAACATTTCTAACTGGTATAAAAATCCCACATCCCCATATTGGCCACCTCAAGATGGAAACAGGTATAACTCCCTAAACGTTAACTGGCTCTACTCCCCTAATATTAAACATAAAACCACATGGGAAACACAGAAATTCAAATAGAAGTAACATAAACCTGTCATAAATCGTAAACAAAAAACTATTTGTGGGACAGCATGGATGACAAATGGTCTACTGTGTAAATTTTAGAATGAGGCAGACAAAAGTTGGAAGGCCTTTTAATTTTCCCCTCCTTCTCCTGCTTCGGCTTCGTCTCCTTGGGTATCCGATGTCCACAACTAGTTAAAAGAGGAGGGGGGGGGAGAGAGAAATTTTAGTGTATTTCAGTTTTAAAAAAACCTTAATATATATGCCAAAGTACCAGAATCTAAGCAGTTTTTGTTGGAAGGCTTTCTTTAAAAAATTGCAGCATTTAAGATAGCTTCAAGATGTAAAACGCCTCCAGGGAATTATATTCAATATCCTGTGATAAACCACAATGGAAAATAATATGAAAAAGAATGTATATGTGTATAACTGAATCCCTCTGCTCTATAGCAGAAATTAACACAACATTGTAAATCAACTATACTTCAATACAATAAATTTTTAAAAAGATATAAAAGACCTCAATATAATACATTTATTTCCTCCCTAATCATTCTGTAAGCATAGTAAGTACACAGCAGAGTTGTCTTCAAATAACAAAGTCAGATACAGGAAATTCTTGGTTATTCATAGAAGGTGAATAAAAAGTAGAAAAAATCATAGAAATGCTACAGTTCTAAATATCAATAGCTATCAGAATAGTAGATTGTCCCAAATAGCCCCAGTGAGAGACGGATGTATAAGTTTAGTGCAACTGAACCAGAATCATCAAATTCAGCCCATGCTCAAGGAGCTCAGGCTGACTACTTTCCCCTGGTAGGCTTTAGACTGCCACTCTAAAGAGAATACCACACTCTATGAAATTCAAGAGTCAGGATCAAGTCAGAACTAAAATACAAATTTAACTAACATTTTTAGTTTACAAAAAAACAAAAAAACAAAAAACTACCTTTGTGAATTTGTCTGATTCAAAATTAATAGATGAACACAAAACAGTATGGTCAGAACCAAATCTTCGAAGAGGTAAAAACTGAATTGTCCCATAGTAGTAGGCCTATGGTGTCTATTAATTTTTAGATTAATGTTACAGTTTTTCAGCAATTTCAAAAGATGATTTCAAAATTATCTCAGCTGTTTCAAATATTTTTTTACAAGTCTTAGCACTCTATAATGATTTTTAGAGGCAATTATAAAAGGATTGTTTCAAGATACCTTAAATTTTATATTGCTTATACACTGCAGAATGAAGGGGGGAAAAGCTCAATATTTTTCTATCCCCCAAATCACCCCTTAGTTTTATTTATTTATTAACCAAATATGTTACTGGCCTGGAAAGGAGACTTCTTTGAACATCATACAGTTAGCTGAATGACCTCTAGAAGTCTGTAAGCTTCTATTAAACTGGTGGTCTCATAAGACAAGATGAAATTATTTTATCATCTCTTTCCAGTTCTTTCATGGATCCTTGTTTTTTCCATATAAACATTAAAAATTTGATGAAGGATATTTATATTTCTCTTCCTAGGGTTATGTGTTGACAACACCGGTCAACCAGATCCAGGCTCAGATACTAGATAGTTTTGACAAAATTTCTTTACTTGACAGATAAGTGATCCAATCAACCTATAATGGTAACAGGCAATATGACAAGAGCTCAGAGAAGGCACATAGTAAATAGTGACGGAATCAGAACCAGAACCTTGGTTTTCTTCTTACTCAGCTGTTGTAATACGCTCTTCATGCTATACTGATACCAAGATTCAGCTGGAAGTATATATTTCAGATCAGGCCTTCTCAAAAAGTGATGACAAAACAACTCAGTAGTGACTAGGTCTCAAGTTCTACCTTTTAGAACTATCTCATCATTTCAAACCAGAAAAATTTGAAAAATTCTTAATATTAAAATTAGCTAACAAACTGAAGTGCTTCTTTCATTTGATACACATAAAATGATTCACTCTTTAAGGAACTATACCTTATCCTCTTGACTAAAATAATCTCCAGAGTGTGTAGGTAGCCTCCAATTATACTTTCTAAAATAATTTTCAGTGTTTAATAATAAACAAGTACATAATGACGTTCAAAAAACTGCTGAGAATATAACTGGTTCAGAAAATTGGCAATGGATTAGATAAAATAAAGCTGAGAAAAGTTAAATGTATACAATGATGATGTACAGTCCCCAAAACAAATGCCCCAAAGCTAATAAAAACCAGTAGCACTAAACTATAATCTTCATTCCTAGCTCTTTATCTGGCACACAGAAGATACTTGATACTTTTTTCATCCAAGCCTCAAAACTTCAAATTTAATATTTATGTGAAGGAGAAGAATGTGAAAACCTATGGGACCAAAGAGACATATCTACCAACTGCAATATGTAGACTATTTGGATCCCAATGCAAATAAAAAACTGTTGGAAGAAAAAAAAAAAAAAAGACAATACAAAGAAACACAAAAAGACAACTGGAAATTGAATGCTAGAAATTTAATATTATTAAGGAATTAACTATATATTTTTTCAGTGTGATACTGGCATTGTGGTTTTTTTTTTTAGTCTGCAGCATACCAAGGACAATCATGACCTGCCACAGTAAGTCTTTTTTTTTTTTTTTTTTTTTTTACTAAGAGACTAGGCAAAATAGATGTCCACTTGGACTCCGTAGAGTATCTGAAATTTTGTAACTAAAGTTATTAATGCCCTACCATAGCTACATAAATATAGAAGCAACTTTATGGTCACCATTTTTAATGGAATTTAAATATGAAGAGAGGGCTTCCCTGGTGGCGCAGTGGTTAAGAATCCTCCTGCCAATGGAGGGGACACGGGTTCAATCCCTGGTCTGGGAACATCCCATATGCCTTGGAGCAACTAAGCCCGTGCGCCACAACTACTGAGCCTGCGCTCTAGAGCCCGCGAGCCACAACTACTGAGCCCGTGTGCTGTAACTACTGAAGCCCAAGTACCTAGAGCCCGTGCTCCACAACAAGAGAAGCCACCGCAATGAGAAGCCCGCGCACCGCAACTAAGAGTAGCCCCACTTGCTGCAACTAGAGAAAGCTCGCGCGCAGCAACGAAGACCCAATGCAGCCAAAAATAAATAAATAAATAAGAAGAGAACTTAAGGGACTTCCCTGGCGGTGCAGTGGTTAAGACTCCATGCTCCCAATGCAGGGCACCCAGGTTCGATCCCTAGTCAAGGAACTAGATCCCACATGCATGCCACAACTAAGAGTTTGAGAGCCACAACTAAGGAGCCCGCCTGCTGCAACTAAGACTCAGAACAACCAAATAAATAAAAATTATTTTAAAAAAAAGAACTTCAGTATGTTTTTGATATTAAAAGCAAAACTCTTCTGTGACTAAAATGGAAAAAAAAGAATCAACTATATTGAAATGAAAAATAAAATGGCTTATATAATTGAAAGTTCAAAACCATGAATTACAAAGTCATTTTAAAAACCAGAATTTTAACAATGTGTATATGTAACTAATGAAAGGATACATTTTTAGTCCTTAGTCTAATATTTCAGTTTCTGTAAGATGGTTTTCTTCAGAGTTTTAAAAGCAGATAGGCTCTTACATTAAAAAAAAAGAAAAAAAAGACAAAAAAAAAGGGAATATAAAAATAAACTGAGTCACATGAATTTTTTTGTTTCTAGTGCATATAAGTTATGTTGACACCATACTGTAGTCTATTAAGTATGCAACAGCATTATGTCTTTAAAAGAAACAATGTACATATCTTGTTAAAAAATACTTTATTGCTAAAAAATGCTAATCATCAACTGAGCCTTCAGCAGTTGAAATTTTTGCTGGTGTGGGGTTCGAAACACTGAAAATTACCAAAATATGAACTTAAGAGACATGAAATGAGCAAACACTTTTGAGAAAAACAGCACCCATAGACTTGCCCAACACAGGGTTGTAACAAACCTTCAATGTGTAAAACTCGTAGTATCTGCAAAGCACAATAAAACAGAGGTATGCCTATAATCTCTTCGCCATGTTAACCGCTCATGATGCTGGTATGTACTTACTGTCAAGTTGTCTCTCAGTAACTGCATTATTAGTGTGCTGTCTTTGTATGACTCTTCACTTAATGTATCAAGTTCAGCAATGGCTTCATCAAATGCCTGTGATAAAAAAAATACATTTCAATGCTCAAATAATAATGATTACTAAATTTCCACATAACAGGTAAAAAATACATACTGTTTTTGCAAGAGAGCAGGCTTTCTCAGGGGAGTTCAGAATCTCATAATAGAACACAGAGAAGTTAAGGGCCAGACCCAATCTGATAGGATGTGTTGGCTGCATTTCCTTTTTGCTGATTTCAAAAGCTTCTTGGTATGCTTGCTGTGATTGATCCACAATCCCTGGATAATAAAATGCACCAAAATGTATCAATAAAAGTTTGCACTTCACCTTCACCCCTCAAGCCAAACCTTTACTATCCAATTATAAACTCTGAAATATTAAGGTGTAGCAACCTTAACTGATTAAGGCTCCTACATTTAAAAGAAAAAAAAAAAGAAAAGAAAAAAAAAGAAAAGCTTCTCCTGGAAAACTACACTAGCCATCGATCAATGTCAAGACAAAATAACTCTAACCATCTCAGTATTATTTTTAATAATTAGTTTGTACTGCTCTACAGTTATACTATAACCACTATTAAAATTGTGAGGAAACATTCCTATACATAAAATTGGCTTGTTAGCAAGCATACATTTCAGAATACCAATTATTCGGCAGTAGATATATAGTTGACCCTTGAACAACAAGGGGTTTAGGGATGCCAACTCTTCATGCAGTCGAAAATCTGAGTATAATTTTGTAGGCGGCCCTTCATGTCCAACCTTGGATCATGTAGTACTGTAGTATTTACAGAAAAAAATCTCTGTGTAAATGGACCTGTGCAGCTTAAATCTGTGTTCCTCAAGGGTCAACTGTTTAGTTGAAGGAAGGACGGGGTGGGGGAGGTAAGAAGGGAGGGGAGGGGAGGGGAGGGAAGGAAGAAAGAGAGAGAGAGAGAGAGAGCGCAAAGTCCATTATTACTCTTCATTTAGTGCTCTGAGCAATTAAAAAACAACAAAACAATTCTCTACACTCCAGAAGGGACTCCTTCCGTACTGTGTCATTTTCTAAGCGTCCAGCTCAGGCTGAGGCAGCATACCTTTCTTGTCGTCACCAGCAGCAACCTCAGCCAAATAGCGGTAGTAGTCTCCTTTCATTTTCAAATAGAAGACTTTGCTCTCTGCTTGTGAAGCATTGGGAATCAAGAACTTTTCCAAAAGAGACTTGGGAAGAAAAGAAACAGTCACAATAAGACTAAAATATTTACAAAACTAAAAGAATCTGCATTTTTTAAGAGCATACTATAGCCTAAGTTATAAACCTTTAATACCCAGTCATTGCCAACAATACAATTTTTGAATGCCGTAGGCTCGTAAATTTGTGGTTTAAGAGCAGAATGCTTTGGACAGCAATACTTAAAATTTGAAATTAGTGTTCAGCTTATTATTTAAGGATGATAATTTGAATATTGGCCTCTCCCCCACAGTGCTTTCAATTTACATGCTGATAAAGACTGCATGTTTCAATGAATGTGAAACCATGATAGCTCATAATATTATATGTGTTATTACTATATTATTTAACAAAATGGCAAACTTTTCATTTTCAAGGTAGTCATGACACTAGAATGCAAAGAACATAAGAGATTAACTTTTTGGTACTATGGAGGAATATATGACTTAAGCAGAAACCGATAGTATAACAGACACTACCAGAGTCCATGACAGAGGAAGCAGAACAAAAGAACAAAACATCATTTATAAGACTACAATTAAAGTAATACCTCACAACAGGTAAAAAGCTGTTCAAAGTAAAAGTTTTATTTATCCTAACTAAATTAAGACACTGGTAGGAGTATGAGAATTAAAGACCTGAAGAGTACACCTTTAGTTTCATTAAAGTGTTTGTCAGCTAATAAGATACATATTTACCGATCACCCCAAACGGGTTAAACTTCATTCTACGTAATTCCGTTCAAAACTATAACAATCTGGGCTTCCCCGGTGGCGCAGTGGTTGAGAGTCCGCCTGCCAATGCAGGGGACACGGGTTCGTGCCCCGGTCCGGGAAGATCCCACATGCCGCGGAGCGGGCCCGTGAGCCATGGCCGCTAAGCCTGCATGTCTGGAGCCTGTGCTCCACAACAGGAAAGGCCACAACAGTGAGAGGCCCGCATACCGCAAAAAGAAAAAAAAACTATAACAATCTAACTAAGCAAATCCTAACATGCTAATAATTATATTCTACAATGGACTTAAAGAAAAACTTGATTTCACTGTATTAGGGGGATAAGGCACAATAAACTAGTAATTTTTTTTTAAGGGGGAGAAAGATAATATTCCAGTAGTAGAATTAGGCAATTTTTTTTTTTTTAAATACTCCACTTCTTCCTACTAAATACACTCTAGGAATCAAGGTGAAAGTCAATTTTCAACTGGGCTTAGCCCCAAACAAGTCTCAATTTTTACAAGGAAAAAGGGTATCTAATTCTTGGTTTCTCTTCTTCTGGTAGTAACCCAGTAGTTTAAATAGCACCTACTTATATGCCAAACAGGCTGAAAAATGCTTTTAAATAATAACTCTAACTTTGTATGTCTACCTCATTATGTTCCAAATGGTGAGTGGGAGAGTAAGCTTTAACCCGGCTTCTCCCCCTTTCTGCAACTTAAGCATCAGATACTCAGATGAAGTGGGTAGTTCCAAGTTGGCAGTAGGAGCAGGTTGCAATGCATTACAGGAAAGGGTTGGAGATGAGAGAATTCAACCTGAAATAATGTTTCCTGTGATTATTAACTGATATTTGAAACCATTGGCCTGAAATCAGAAGACCACTTTGGTTAGAATACAAAATTCTTATTACACCACACCCAGATTTTCACATTCAAAGATCTCTCAGCTGCAAAAGTGTTTTGGAATTCATTCATTCACTGATTCATTTAAACTTTGAGGCAGCTTCTAGTGTGAAATCTCAACCAAACTAGAAATAAAGGAACTCTCTGGGCTTGGAAGACCACTGCTTCCTCCGAAGAAGGAATGCCTATAACCTAAGACTTGGCAAAATTCAAACTTCCCGTCATTTTGTCCTTTAAACACCATCATCCTCTTTGAGGCATGAACACTCTTGTGAACACTATAGCTGCTCTTTGGGGATCTGCGGATCTGCCTAAACAGCAAAAGATAGTTCCATTTAGTATAGTAAGTGTTTTTTTTTTTTAACTTAAGAAACAAATGACCAGGCTTTTTCAAGTTTTATATCTTAATACAAAATGCATTATTCATTCCACTATGGGAGACGGTATAGCATAATGGCTTTGGATTCAGAAGTCTAGGTTTAACCTGTGGCACTCCACACTTGAAATTCCACTTCTGACTGGCTAGGCTAAAAGTAAGACTATGAAGTCTAACTAAGGAAAAAGTGTATTGAGATTAACCAGAATTCACAAATCACTTCAAATTAAATAGCGGGAAAAAAAAATATATAAATCTAAAGAAGGTTCCATACACAATTCGATTGTGAACTGCTCTCTGGCTCATTTATGTATATTTAAGATTGACAAAGAATATTTTCAAATGAAAGAAGTGACAACAAGTAAAAGCCTAACCATGAAATCAATTCTCTACCTAGGCATTTCTATTGCATATTTTACTGCTTCAACGTATTTTTTACATTCACTTATTCTTCAATACTTAAATGGTACTGTGCTAGGCACTGAGAATAGTGAGCAGGACAGTCTCTAAGTCTGAGGATAAAATGTCTAGCAGGGAGGACAACAGAAACGGAATAACACTACCTCGTCATGTCCTTCACTTTTCAATGACTTTTATCTAACCCACTGTATATATGTAAAGATGAGGGCCACAAACATGTGCAGTTAGTTAAGGGTGAATCACTTAAAATGTAAAACTTTAAAGTATACATCTGAAAACTTGCAGAAGTTATTTAGGCAAGGTGTCAATAAATGTCATAAGAAATTGTAACTCATCTTTTATGAGTAATAACTTCTATATCTCTAAAAACTGTTGTTTTACATTTGGGTAACTCACACTGAGAATTTTTAAATTAGCAATTAAGCACCTCTTCCCTCAAGGTGAACACTGAATTTAGCCATAACATCTGATTAAAACAATAACAACGGCAAAAACTACTTTAAAGCTATTAACCAGAACCTACAAGTAACAAGAAGGCAAGATACCAGTAGTCAGGCTGTTTATTGGCCTAATGATAGACTAGAAGTACCAAGGATCAACAGTGGCGAATGTTTCTGGTAAAATGCTGACTACAAGAAGTTGAAAAAGCAAACTCATCACATTGTACCCATTAAATAAATATGTGCAGTTCTTTGTATGTCAATTATACCTCAATAAAGCTGTTAAAAATAAAAAGTTGAGAAAGGATAAATGACAAACTTTTAAAATAAAAGAAGTTGAGAAAGGGATAAATGACAAACTTTTAAAATCTTCTGATGACATAAAGGTAAGAACCATTAAGATTTAAAAAACAAAAAGCAAGAAAGACTGGATTAAAGATTAAATTTGGTTCAAAAAGCTAACTATGAAAGAACAGAATGTCCTCCACCAATTCCCCTACCATCCCTGTTCATGTATGCCACTCCTCCTGTCAAGAGGTGGAATTCATTTCCTTTCTCCTCAGTCCGAGTTAACTTTGTTGTCTTGCTTTAACCAACAGAATGCGGTGAAAATGACTCCTGTTCCAGATCTAGGCCTAACCCTTAAGAGGACTAGCAACTTCCCCTTTTGCCCTCTTGGAGCCCTAAGCCAGCATTAAAAAACAAAACCAAACAAAACTATCTTGCTGGAGAGAAAGGTCAAGTCAGCCCCAGTCGTGGAACGTTTAGTGAAGCCATTTGGATATTTCAGCCCCAGCTAAAGACAGCAATGAGTGACCACAGCCAACACCATGTGAAAAACTGTCCAAAAGAATCCAGACAAGCCACAGAGTTACAAAAAAGAATAAATCAGTTTCAGTTTTGATCGGTTTGTTATGCAGCAATAGACAACTGAGAAAAATAATAAAAACATCATTTTCAATAATAAACATGCCATTTTTGACACTTAAATTAATCACTTTACATGGATTAATTTGATCCTTCCATAACCTTACCTATGAGGTACAAACTACAATTATTGCCATCTCATAGAAGACAACAAATGGCGCCGAGCTCAAAAACCACAGCTAAGTTGTGAAGGTACAACTCCAACTAGGCAATCTGACCTGTTCTACAACATTATTCTACGTTTTCTCTATCTCAACAGGATGATATGCCTACTAAGAAGGAGAATATGATTCTAAGATATTAATTAGAAATCAAAATGAAGGATGATGATTCAGTTCTACACTGTGCTGAGGAAACCAAACCTAGAGTATATTGTTCCTTTAAAAATAGGGACTTCCCTGGCAGTCCAGTGGTTAAGACTCCGTGCTTCCACTGCGGGGGGGGGGGGGGGCACGGGTTCAATCCAGAGCTAAATACATGCTATAGTTCTGGAGAGGGTGCTGAACCTTAACCTAATCAATGGATAAATTATGTGGAGCTTGACATTTTAGAGTTAAAAGATTTTTTTTTTCCTCTACAGCACCATGTACAATTAACCTCTTAGGCTGTAAGAACACTTAAGATATGGGGTCAAGTAATGATTTTTCCCCCAAGCCAGTCAATTTACCCAGGGCAGAATATATTAACAATAGTTTCTAGCACGTGCTTGATCCAAAGATGGTCTACATAACATCAATGCTTTGACTCTGGAGTGGATTAACATTAAGGAACCACACAAACTGACAGGTTATCTAGTTCTGACTGCCCCTCTTGAGGTAGGCTCAACCTGCCCCCACTAGGAATTTCAATAAACATTGAATTCTAACTGTGGTCAAATATTTCTAACAGAAAGTTTGTAAACTGAAAATCTATCTCTATTCTAGTGATACACCTCTCTCACTGTCCTTTAATATGATTACAGCTGGAAATTAAGAAGAGTAAAATATCAAATCTGTAGGAACAATCAAGACTAGAAACTATCTAAAACACCAAAACTGCAGCCTGAGCTGGTGGCAAGGCCCTAATCTCTGGGCATCCAAGCATTTCTTGGAGCAACAGCTTGGTGTAATAGAAACAGTATAAACTAAAATCAGGCAGACCTTAAATCCCACTCTCATCAATTTTGAGATCTCAGGCAAGTTAATCTCTCAGAACCTTAGTTTTCTCATCTATTAAAGAATTAAATGAAATTTTATTTTATAAAATGATTTTTTAATAAAAAATATTTACAAATGATTAAAATGAAAATCTACTTCAAAAGGCCGCTACGACGAGGTCTAAATGAGAGTATAGTTTATATAAACAGGAAAGCACCAATCACAGCTCCTAAAAGAGTACGTACTCTACTCAGTTAGATGCAAATATGAGACATGGGGATCTTGACATCCTGCTTTAGTGCACTTTACTCTCAACTTTAGTACTTCAGTTCAGGTTCAGTAATCAAAAATTTGTGTATCTAATAAGAGTGGTGAAATAATGCACAAAAAACCTTTCATTTAAAAACACAGGATTAAAGAGGGTGGGGACATGCTGAGCTCTGGGCTTCCCAACCTGGTTTTGTGGCACCTCCTGAAGGTTCTGGTGAAGGAATAAACTGAAGTAATTACAGCAAAACAAAAACAAAAACAAAAGCAAACCCACAGGATTAAATTATATCAAAGTACATAAGATAAAGGAAACATTTTCTGTTAGTACTTGTTCTTTTTACAGCAGACTTGTAAAAGGCACAAGCTTACACTGCTTACTACCTATGTTCAAATGCCAGTTCACTGCTTACTAGCTATGTCAACTTGACGAAGTTCTGAAATTTCTCTGGCCTCAGGTTTCTCATCTGTAAAAGAGACAGAAAATAGGTGTGACCTCATGAATCCCCCCCAGCAGGACTCCCAGGGGTCCACAGATCACTCTTAAGAACTGTTGACTGACTTAAAGTAATCTGTACCATTCACCTTGCAATATACCCAGCTCTAACACTATGCTCTCCCTCAAGCCAATTCTCAAAAATATTCAGTTTAGTCTACATTTTCTGTACCTCCCAGGTCTGAAGAGCTTTCAACTGAAGGAAAAACAAAAGGAAATATCCTAATTTCTGTCAATATCAACAATGGACTAGCTAAATACATTGTTACACTCATCAAACACTATACCAACATTAAAAAGAATGCGGTACGGTACGTGTCAGTATGGAATGAAGCATAAGATATACATCAAGGTGTTGTGTGTGGGTTCAACTTACAGAATGGTTTGTATAAGATCCTACCTGTGTATATTCTTCAAGGACAGTTTGCGTGGGCACTGCAAGTTCCCAGGAGGATACAAAAAAGATTAGACATTACCTCTGAGGAAGTGGGTACCTCTGACAACAGAAGAGTTTTGTTTTTTCAACTTTATATCCTATGCTCTGCAACATGTTATCCAGAGCAAGTGTAATTTAAAAGAATTACGATTTTGCACCTTTGACTTTTCACATATGTATTCTTAATCTACTTATAGGCTCCTTAAAGACAAACGTTTTGCACATATTAGGCACTCAAACATCAAATCCCCAGGCCGCATTTGTAGATTAATTTGAAGAGCTTCATTTAAATATAGCAGAGGAAACTTAGAACAATCTTAAAGGAGAAAAGCCTAACATCGAGAAGACTATCAAAAGTTCATCATCTTACCAAACTTCTAAATATATAGTTAAGATAAAATGTAGTAAAAATTATTGAGGTTGATATTGTAGGTTAGATAATGAATATTTTGCTCAAAAAGGAACAATGTTCTGCTTCTTTAAAGACCTAGAAATTGCTCAAAAATAACAGGTGTTTGGGTGCTGTACTAAGCACATATATTCAGAAACAGCAGCCAAAGGGCAGCCAAAGCATATCCTAATATGCTTTCAGGACCCTTGGATAAGCGCCAGGTACTATGTAATGCCTCTGGAGGGGGCAACTAAGGGAGACAAACAACTACAAAGCTTCACCAGAGATAGGGTGGGAGGACAGTTCGAAGCAGCAAGGTAGAGTAAATTTGTTTGCAAGTCAGGACACCTAGATTTTGGTACTACAACTCTGCCACCAAGAGGAGTGATGGGAGTTTCAAACACAAAATCATGACACCTCCTCATTCGATCTTCTTGTGTTTCACAGTAGCATTCATTTCAAAACCTTCCTTCCAAATTTCACCCCAGGAAAGCTTCTCTAACGCACTGAACATGTCCCGCCCCCCACCACTATTCCTCACTTGTCCTTTCCTTTTTTTCTTTTCTTTTTTTTGTTTTGTTTTGGGGTTTTTTTGTTGTTTTTTTTGTTTTTTTGTTTTTGCGGTACGCGGGCCTCTCACTGTTGTGGCCTCTCCCATTGCGGAGCACAGGCTCCGGACGCGCAGGCTCAGTGGCCATGGCTCACGGGCCCAGCTGCTCCGCGGCATGTGGGATCTTCCCGGACCGGGGCACGAACCCGGGTCCCCTGCGTCGGCAGGCGGACTCTCAACCACTGCGCCACCAGGGAAGCCCCTCTTTTTTTTCTTAAATGGGAATCAGACAATGCAGAGAGTAAGGGTCCTTAGACTAAACTTTAAAAAATTAACAAGAACTCATTGTAAACCGTTTATATATTTATTTCAGCCCTAAAGAAAGACCACCTGTCACTATGCACTCAAATTAAATCACTGGGCTAGTGGCTGTGATTTAGCTTGTCAATTAGAATACATGAAGCCAATTAATGAAAATGTATTTCAAAGGAAAATCACAAGTTATAGAGCTGGGATTTCTTCCCCCTTTCAAAACAGTAATCCATTCATTATAAAATTACATAACCCATTTAAAAAGGACTTTGGCAAACTATATTTAGTTCTAACCTTTGATAAAGTAATCATACTTATGGGGCATCTATCTTAAAAAAAAATTATACTTTTGCACCACAGGGTGTTTTTAGAAGTCCTCCCTGCTGTTTAAATTAGAAAATATAATGTCCTATCTAAAGATAATGGTTCGGTAACAGAACAACATGTGTCTCCTAATATGATTTACCAAGGAGGGCACAATATCATTTCCAGGAATTCTTCCCCAAAATGCACAATCTGAGTTTACTCATGAGGGATCACCAGACAAATCCAAATTGAGGAATATTCTACAAAACAACTGGCCAGTTCTCTTGAAAAAAGTGGCAAAAGGCAACGACTGAAAAACTGATCCAGATTAAAGAAGAGTAAGGAGACATGACAGTGAAATGCAAACTGTGATCCTGGATTGAATTCTGGACCAGAATTAGGCAATTATAGTGGTATAATTTGTAAGTGCTATAGGTTATATAATAGTTTATTTTATCCATTATTTTATTAATTTATTGATTTTGATCATTATACTGTAGTTACACATGTTAACATTTGGGGAATCAGGTAAAGGATATATGGGAAAATTTGAACTTATTTCAAAATAAAAAGTTAAAAAACACATGGTTAGAAAGGTAGTTTAATTACCATATGTAGAAGAAGCTATTTTCACTTTTGGTTACTTAATATTACACTTATATAAAAGTAAGTTTTAAAGAAAAACCTTCTTAATAGTAACTATTTCTGGGGGACTTTCCTGGTGGGGCAGTGGTTAAGAATCCGCCTGCCAGTGCAGAGGACATGGGTTCAAGCCCTGGTCCGGGAAGATCCCCACATGCGGCAGAGCAACTAAGCCCGTGTGCCGTAACTACTGAGCCTGCGCTCTAGAGCCCACTGAGCCACAACTACTGAGCCTGCGCTCTAGAGCCCACTGAGCCACAACTACTGAGCCCGCACGCCTAGAGTCCATGCTCCACAACAAGAGAAGCCACCACAATAAGAAGCCCGTGCACCGCAACGAAGAGTAGCCCCCGCTCGCAGTAACTAGAGAAAGCCCGTGCACAGCAACGAAGACGCAGTGCAGCCAAAAATAAATAAATAGTTTTTTTAAAAAGTGATTTTAAAAAAGTGACTATTTCTGGAAGACGGCATTATCAGTGAGTTTTGCTCTCCACTCTTATACCCTTTATGTGCTCATCTATGTTTTTCAAATTTCCTTACTGGGCTGGTAAAACTTGTATTTAGGAGAAAAAAAGTCACAAAAATAAGTGATGCATTTGCAAATAAAAATGAGAGGTGGAGAGGAGGTTCCCACTTTGTCTTGGAGAGTATTCCAACAATTGGTTATACTGTTAAATTTAATTTCCATTAATTAATATACATTAAAAAGTCACTAAGCAAACAGTAAATAGTCCCAGAATAATAAAGCAAAAGAATCAACCTCCAATGAGACATTTACGGACTGCAATTTGAAAACATAGCTGGGCAAGTGTCTCCTTTGACTTGATTTCACCAGATGTGTGTTGTGCATGGGGAAGACCAAGCCTCTACAACCCATTGCTCTGTTTTAGACTGTACTATCATGGCCCTCTTCCCTGAACACAAAGGAAAAGAGGCCAGGATAGAGACAGTACGCTTTCATACACTAAAAATGCCGATGGCTAAAAGGGAAAAGGTGCCAAGAACTTGAAGCACAAGGCCCTCAAGTGTGATTCTTGCTATTTTCATTTAAGTATAGAACCCTAAAATATAGTCTAAAACGAAAGCCATCACTTTTAATGAAATTAAACAAAGTGGTAATTTTTCCAGTTACAAGATGGGATTTAACCTTCTCTAAAAAACACTTCTAACTTCTCTAATGTCCAACTCATTAAACAATTCAAATAACATGAAATTCCAATGCAACAAAAATTGGGCACTCCTCGTAAATTAAATGCAACAGTATCTCTCCTGGATTAACAAACATGCATACAGGTCACACAATTGGACAAAGTCTTATTTTGCTTCAGCTTCTTGATCTGTGAAAATGAAAAAGCTAGGGTAGATGCTCCTTCAAGCCCCAAATCCAATGATTCTGTAAAATTCACCTCCCAATTTATTTTATTATTCAATTAAAAAACTCAAAAGCCCCACAAATGTCATTTTAAGTAATATCCTCAAAACGAAGTTTAATTCAAATTCTATAGCACAACGTAGAAGTTCACAATTCTGGTCCTGCACAATTCCCTTGTACACAGAGAATTTTCCCAGAACTTTCACTTTATTCTGCAGAGCCCCTGAGACTTTTATCATTCCTAAAGTCTCAAAATTCTAAAAGGCAAGCAGCTATTTTCGTTGCAACGAAGGCCTATCAATTTAGAAATTATTCTCTTACTCCCTCTTGTGGCTGCATTGCTTTCCTTTCTTTCAATTGCAACTCCACCAGTTACTTCCAAAAGTGCTCCACCAACACTGCTAATGAATTAGATCGTACGTATTTGAAGACTTTCTGTGCGATGCTGGCACACAGTAAAATTTTAGGTGTTCTATAAATGACAAAGTCATACAGATATGAAGGGACAGAGCTTCTTCACTTCAAGGATGGAATCACAGAGGACTCTGACCAGTCACTTCACTTCAAGGATGGAATCACAGAGGACTCTGACCAGTCACTTCACTTCAAGGATGGAATCATAGAGGACTCTGACCAGTCACTTAACTTCAAGGATGGAATCATAGAGGACTCTGACCAGTCACTTAACTGAATGCATTTTCCACTAATAAGAAATAGATGGCAAATCTGCACCATCTAACTTTTAAAATAGTAACAAGGAATTTGATAAAGCCAAGATATATTATTCTCTGGTGTTTAAGAAATGTTGAAACCAGCCTAAAATTTCATTTTAATTCCTGTTAAAAAGCCAGAGTAGTTGGCTCCCTGATTCTTACCAAAAATGAAACAAAAGATAACCACATAAAAACTCAATGCTGATAGAAAGCCTGGAGTGTTCTAAAATGTTTTTTTTTGAAAATCAGTATTTTAGTCATATTCGAAATGTACCTCCTAAAGATTAAAAGATGGTGAAAAGTACCAAAAAGAAATTATTGAGCATTGAGTGATAACTGCTAAAACTGTCTGACACTAGGGGGCTTTCCTTCGCCCCTTCCCCAGAGCCCTTCTCAGAGGTAGCATTAATGCTGACCTACTTGGGCTGAAGTTTCTCACCAATCAAGGCCCCATTTCCCAATATTTCCATCACAAAGCATTTTTTGTTTTAAAAACCTCATTTTTTATAGTGTTTCTTTAAACTTGCACATGCACACTGTGTGTTATGTATAATTCCTTAGTGGGACCAGATTATCAGCCACTTTTAAAAAAGAAGGTTGAAGACCAGCTCTTCTGAATTTGACCAACACACAGTACTTTCCCCTCTAGGTTGCTGAGATTCTTTTTATGAGTAGAGGCTTTTTATATTTATTATGTTTTTCTTTATGCACAGGGCTTATAAAGTAGCAAGTAATCAATAAATATTAAATTTAAAGTTTAAGCAGTTTATTAAAATTCTCTTAAACTTAATCCAAAATTAATAAATCAAGCCACAATGAAGTGATATCAAAGAAGCACAAAAGAAGGTAAGCAGTATACTTGCTATCTACTATTACCACGGGGATGTATTAACTCTATATAAAATATCCTAGAGGTAGATGCTGTTATTACTTCCATTTTGCAGATGTGGAAATAAGAGTCACAGAGATGTAATACCTGCCCAGAGTCATAAAATGAATTTAAAAAATTCAAACACCAGGGCTTCCCTGGTGGCGCAGTGGTTGAGAGTCCGCCTGCCGATGCAGGGGACCCGGGTTCGTGCCCCGGTCCAGGAAGATCCCACATGCCGCGGAGCAGCTGGGCCCGTGAGCCATGGCCGCTGAGCCTGCGTGTCCGGAGCCTGTGCTCCGCAACGGGAGAGGCCACAACAGTGAGAGGCCCGCGTACCGCAAAAAAAAAAAAAAAAAATACAAACACCAAAAGTCTGCGTAGCCTGTGCTAGGTTGTATCACCCCTTTAAAGTAAAGCAGCACACATTATAGTTTATTTTTTAGAAATATTACATAAGATTATTCTTCAAGTCTTATCCCTATGATCCAATTAAATTTAAGTCTGATAATCCTCTCTTATCAGATGGAAACTATCAAATGGGAAACTGAAGGGAAGTCATTACTGTTAACAAAGTGTTATGATCCGTTTGATGTCCTATTTCCAAACATCTTCTAAACACCATAGTAAAATACTCATCAAATTATTGACTTGAGAATTTGCTTGTTCTAAGAATACTACTGCCTACCTATACACTGTCCTCAATTGTCAATTTCCCAGAATCACATTTTAAAGGTAACGTGTTTTGAGTAGGATTTTCATCACGTGTCCCTTGGTTGAATGTGATCCAAATATTCCTTTGAAATTCTGGGCAATGGTGTTTAATGTATGTTGTTTTAAGGAGCAAAAATAATTATGAGTTGACAATTCATGAGTCTTGGATCAACAAGAGAAGTAGGTCTTTCTCAGAAAAGCATTTGTATTTAATCACTTAGATGAGAAACATTCAACTCACCACTGGGTTCCTTGGTAATACCGCTAATTTAAAAAAACTTGTAGATCCTGGAACTTGTTTGCGAGATGGAAGTTAACCTCCACTAAAACATTTCTAACTTCTCTAATGATGTCCAACTCATTAAGCAATTCAAATAAATGAAATTCCAATACTACAAAAATTGCACGTTGGGCTTCCCTGGTGGTGCAGTGGTTGAGAGTCCGCCTGCCGATGCAGGGGACGCAGGCTCGTGCCCCGGTCCGGGAGGACCCCGCGTGCCGCGGAGCGGCTGGGCCCGTGAGCCATGGCCGCTGGGCCTGCGTGTCCGGAGCCTGTGCTCCGCAACGAGAGGGACCACAGCAGTGAGAGGCCCGCGTACCGCAGAAGGAAAAAAAAAAAAAAATTGCACCTTTTCTAGGTTTTAAAAGAATGAACATGCAGGGCTTCCATGGTGGCACAGTGGCTGAGAGTCCGCCTGCCGATGCAGGGGAGGCGGGTTCGTGCCCCAGTCCGGGAGGATCCCACATGCCGCGGAGCGACTAGGCCCGTGCAGCCATGGCAGCTGAGCCTGCGCGTCCGGAGCCTGTGCTCCTCAGCGGGAGAGGCCACAGTGGTGAGAGGCCCGCGTACCGCAAAAAAAAAAAAAAAAAAAAAAGGAAAAAGAAAAAGAATGAACATGCATAATACAAGTCAACCAATTGGACAAAGTCTTAGTTTGACTTACTTAACTCTACAGATTAACATTTGACTGACTGTCCTTACATTCTTACTTTGCCATCCTACCTGTAGCTAATACCACTGTAACCGTATTTTTATTTGGGGGAGAAGGGAAGAAAACTCACAAATTCTGTCGAAAGAAAGAAAAACCTTATATGCTGAAACCTTTTAGTTATCTATTCCAATACAAACAAACATGAACGTGCCATACAACAGGACCATACTGGTAGAAGTCAGATATATTCAACCATGCTTTGTTGCCCCCAAGATCCACACTATAGCAAACTAACGCCAACAGAAAAACATTAGTGAAATCTGCCAAGATATAAGACTATTTTATACTACATCACTACTTATGTCACATTATACCTTACCAGAAAATGCAAAACTATATCAGTGACAAATGATAACTGCTACTGCATAGCAATTTTTACAGATACAAGTTTTTCATCATTAAGGGAAATGCTCACTACAGAATAAAGAATGACCCATTGCAAAGAAATGTACTTAGTACAATGGGAACTGATAAGAATGTGGTGGCTAAGCATGCCATTTCTCCCAAGCCAAATTCAAATTTGTGCCAACTAAATATTAAGCATATCATTCCTTCAGCGTACTTTACATATTAAATACCACAAATGTCAATGGTCCTGTTTTTAAGGGGAATAAAGAAATAGAGCCAATCTTCTAAAGTTCAAAAACAACATGGACCTCAAAATTAAAATAAGTTACAAATCAGAGTAATGAAACTCTCAGGAAACCCTCGGGCCATAAAGATGGGAATTAGCAATGGCTTGTGTCAGGGAAAGTAATAAGACCAAAGTAGAGCTGAAGGCTTTATAGAGGGTATTCCGGCAAAGATGGAGCAAATGAACAGAAGGAAAGCACTGTTTTATAAAAAGGTAAGAAGAGGGCTTCCCTGGTGGCGCAGTGGTTGAGAGTCCGCCTGCCGATGCAGGGGACACGGGTTCGTGCCCCGGTCTGGGAAGATCCCACATGCCGCGGAGCGGCTGGGCCCGTGAGCCATGGCCGTTGAGCCTGCGCGTCCGGAGCCTGTGCTCCGCAACGGGAGAGGCCATGACAGTGAGAGGCCCGCATACCGCAAAAAAAAAAAAAAAAAAGGTAAGAAGATTAAGAGCTGTCTGTATATAGCACAGAACTGGGAAAAGAACAGTAAAGATAGCAAGTCCGAGTGAATGACCACCACTAGCTGTAAAAGGTTTACAATTTAGCTTCTGTCCATTAAAATTAGGTCAAGTTTACCCTTCCTCACACCATCACTTTCTTGCCAATATGCTTCTGAGTGGGAGAGTAATGGGTAGAACTACTACTAACTAGTACAATGGCAAGGACAAATAATCCTGGGTACTACCCACGGGAGTGCATCATACAAATGAGTATCAACAATGTAAAGGGCTGAGAACCTATGATGTAGGCAACACAGCAATAACTTGCAATCAGAAAGTGAAGTCAAAGTTGAGTCCAAGATGTCATTTTGATTAAGTCTAGAAAATGTGCTAAAAATTAAGAGGTTAGAAAGGACAGGTAGTTTCAAAAGGAAGATGAACTCTTGCTTGTAGCACGCTGAAATTGACAGCAATTCTAAATCCTCTAAAGGGCAGTGTTTATTCTCAATGTAAAACCATAATAAAGAAAAGAGCTATGGAAACCAGGATGAAATTACAAGAGGAATATCTCAGGAATTCTAGAAAAAAAATTCTAATGCTTATTAGAATTGCAATGGACTACATTAAGTTTTTAACTTAGCTGACATCAGAACATCCATAATTTTGACTTTTACTGGGCTCCCTCTATGTGGTAGAACCAGTCATCAGATATGAAAATAGGTAATATATTCATGGGGGAAAAAAAAACCCTATGTCTTTCATAGGTTAAAGCCCCAATTCCAAAAAAACCCCAAGGTTAATATATGAATGATGATAAACTATGATGGAGGGCACTGAGAATCTATTTCTGACATTAGTAAAAGGAGAAAGTTAGTCCAAAGAACAGAACTGGATGATCGGAAATCAAAAAAAATGGTCAAATCAAAAGCTCTGATTTTCTTTATAAGAGTTGAATTATTTTTGCATGTCTATCAACACATCTTGTTGCTGGCAAAATCTGGTGTCACTTCCTTTGCCTGAAGTTTTCATACGGCCATTAAGTCCCACATTCCTTAATTTATAACATAGTAGACCCTTCATGATCTAACCAGTACCCCTCTCTCTCCCCCTAATCTCTTGCAAAATTATTGGAAAAGGCTTTTAAATAAAGCAATGTTCCCACCTACTGTTCTGATAGAATGAACCATCACTTAATTTGCTGGATTAACCAAATCCTACTTACCTAATAGACTGGCTTTACATTAGGCCTTTCATTCCTAAGTAAACAACAATCATGCCCATGACTTTGAGCTAAATACTTCAGATAGGTTTTTCGGCTACTCTCTGGAACTCCCTTCAGCTTCTATCAGCAGTTACATCCTTATTAAGAGTCCCATATTTGTTCCCCAAACTATGCCATTATATTTGGCTATAATTACTTAAAATAGTATGTTACTTAAATGTTATGAAATGTAAGTATGAAAAGGAGTGTTCCTATGAAAACTAAGCTGAATGCGCCAAACGACTAGTTTTTAAAGGAGAGTCACACATTCACTCACTCACACACACACACACACATGCACACCACTTGGGTTATTCAAACAACTAAAAGATTAGAAAAATTGCATATTTCTAGGATTATGAACTGATTACTCTTCTAGCTTTTAAGTTCTCACTCTGCTACGCAAACTCAAACAGCATTTTGTAAAGGATGCATCTATTTTACGGGTGTCTAGTAAATTATTTCCAAACTGTGCATCTATGCATATTCAAAGAAAAGGTCTTAGCTCCACATTAGCAATGGGCAAATGAACATACACGTCTGTTTTAACTGAAAATAAATGTTTAGACCAAGTATGAACACATACTTGAACCACTTTCCAATTAACCAACTAACTTGGGTCTTCCTACTGTACCACTATTGAGGTGTTACCAGTAAGATTTCTTTACTGATAAAGTTGGGTTTTTAGAAAAAAAAATGAAAAGCAAAATTACTCTCCATACGCTATTACAACTCTAAGGTAGCTTTATTTTCCCTCCTTTCTAATTCAAAAGCCTCTGCTAGGGCTGAATACAATTTCTTCCTCTTTCTTGGGCAGATTAGATGCATAAGTGTGCATGTTCCTCCTCTACTTTAAGATTTTCCTCAGGTTTTTTGCTTTAAGTCCAATTTTGAATCCTTTCATCTTTTCCTTAGTTCACTTTTAAGTATCTTCACAGCTCATCGAATCACTAAACATCTCCAGGTCATCTATATGTCCTCTTAGAACAGGCAGGAAAGACTTCATTCTTATCTAAGTATTGCTGTGCCCAAAAAGGACAGGTAACCTGTTGCTCTTGATCAAGTTGTTATTCTTCCCCTTCCCACCAAATGGCAAACATCTACCTCTCCTTTCTTTGTTCCTTTATTTTCTTTCATTTACACTTCACACACCTCAGACTTCCCAAATATACAAAATACCTCACCAGGGTCAATGTTTAATGGTTATCATGAAAACTCTTTTAAAAAGACTACTGAATTTTATTCCCAAAAAGACTATCCAATGTACTCTTTCCTGGAAGGGACTGTTGCTGTCTGCTATGTCACATAAGGTCTTTGTACTCTGAAACATACCAAAAGCAGTTATTGACAAAAACATGTAAATATATACAGTAGTGAAAATGAATATAACACTGCAGAATTCTTCTGAGAAGCCCTTATTCCAATAAGTGAACTGCCTAGTAATTTTCAACTTAAAATTCTATATAGCAGTTTTAAAGCCTAAGACACATATTAACACATTATTGACCGGGGGATTTCTGCAGAAACTAACGCCTGTGGCCAAAATACGTCTCTGGTCAAAAATGTGTTAACATAGTCAGACTAGGAAGGACCCCAAAGCTGCCTGGTTTCCTAGCTTGCTCCTGCTTAATGGCAGTTCTATGAGCTAGAGATAAAACCCAGTGCCCAGCAACCACACCTTAAAAACCACACCTTAAAAATGTAGAGAAGCATAATAAAATGGAACGCAGTCAAGTTAACTGAATCACACAACTACTGTGGCCAACTGTCACAAATGGCAGACTCATGATTTTACTGATTTGAGAAAGGAAGCCATTCTTTACCTTATACCAGTGGCTTTCAATTTTTAAATGAAACCTTTGAAAATCTGCTGGCCAGTACGGGCCCTCTGCCCTAGAAAAATACACAATTTTTAAGGCTTCTTGGATCTTTTAATTCCCATTCTTGGACTCCTGAGTTAAGAGACCTCTATATTATTAGAGACAGGTTTGTACTACTGTCACTGCTTTAAACAGAAGCCCAAAACTGAGATAAATTGGGGCACTAAGAGTACCTGATTTTCTTTCTCCACAACAATCCTATGGGGTAGATATTATTCCCATTTAATTGAGCTCAGTTTTCTCTGAGGGATGAAAGATTTCTTTAGGCCACTTGGCTATTCAATGGTAAAAAGTTGGTTTGACTCAAAACCTGGAGCTCTTTTTACGACACTACATTCTTCTCTGAGTTTGAATTAGGTTCAATCTAGTATGCATATCCTCATTTCATTTTCCATTTCATCATGTTCAAGATAAACTACCCAATTTTTTGGCTTCTTGTGAGTTTAGGCAGAAGAGGTGTTGATTCCCTCCCCCACGAACACGAGAGCTTTTGTTCTAAGATCTGGTAGAAAAGGCAGACTACATTAGTTCACAATTTAACGACACAAGGAAGAAACCTGCAAATTTTTTGGCATAAAGAGAAGTCCATGTTGTGAAGAATAAAGCCAGTGACCATTTTCCACAGTAATGATCTAAAACTTTTGTCCAAAGTAACATGTTCCCTGCTCTTTCTCTGCTTAAGTAAATGGTATAAATTAAGCAAACACTTGATAAAGTGCACATAACCAGAATGGCGGTAACCTAATAATGGACTAAAGAGCTCTTCAGAAGAACTCTGAACCGTGGAGGTTAGTTCCCACTAGTAGGAAGAAAGAGAATATTTTCTTAGCCAGTATGATACAGGTACTCAATAGAACAATTAAGTCTGGTTCATCACTGATGCCACCAGCCAATGTTACTTCTGAAAAGGAATTACCTGCTTGTTTTCCTCAAATTAAAAGTCAAAGTTCAGAAAAAAACTAGAGTAATAAAAATTATAACTGGTTATATTTTGATAAGATACTGAGATATAATTAAGCACACTTTCATTAATCATCAAGTAAATCAGTTCAAACAATTTTTTTCTCTAGGAGAAATAACAGTTCTGCTATATTTTACTCTTCCATTTTACTAAAAAGGGGAAAAGGAATTTTATGCAAGATGTTTCCAGAGTCAACATGACCTGCCTGAAAAAAGATGGCAGGGAAAGAAAGAAGCCTGCCTGTAACAAATCACAGTATCTGTAAATATCGAATGTTCCCAAGTTGAAACAGAAAAGCCCTTGGAAAATTAGCAGTGCTGCTGACCTAGTTCTATTATCCTCTTTTCCAAAAGAAGCCTTTTTGCTCATTTACTTAACAAATACTTGAGTATCTACTATATGTTAGGAGGCACGAGCCATGCAAAGATCACTAATGGAGCTTTACTTTCGAAAAGACTAAGGCTGGAAGCAAAAGCTTGTTTAGGATTCTCTGAGCCTTTTGTATAATAAAGGAATTAAACTTTCATTTATCTATACTTTCGAAGTGGAAATTTCGTTTAGGCTCGGTAAGAAGCCAGTGTTATTCTGAAGGAGAACATGGGTAGTGACCAGTATGAAACCCCCTTAATAATCATATCAACAAGGAGAAGCTAGTTAGAGATTAATCCAGTTATTCTCACCCACGGATCCTATTTTTTTCCTTGTTAAGGAAACCAAAGGGAAGTAAAGTTAAAAATGCTGTAGTCTTTTCCTAGGAAAATCCTCACAATGACAGGACCTTTTATACTTCTTGTGTGGAAAACATGCAAATACCTACCTGGAATCTCAAATAAGCTGTAAGTAGAGGGTAAATGTTACTGCGTCCCCCATTTATTCCTAAAATTGACTTTTGTCTTAAGGGAAATTATAACTTGTAGCAAACTCTTTGAAACCAAAATAAAAATTATTTGATCTATTAGGTGTAATAATTGGAGGAAAAACATTAGAGCGAACAAAACTCAGTAACGTACACAGGTACTAATCAGTAAACAGAGCAAGATGGGAAAAGCCCGACATGTTTTTTATTGTAGGAAAACATCGTATTTTCAGATTTTAAATATTCTTATTACCTTAGCAAACCACAAGATGAGCATTTGTCATTTAGTAGCAATAAAAGCCAGAACTCCCTTCTCATCTTAGAAATGAATGATAGCTATCAATGTAAAGATTTCAAGTAAGCAATCAAAAACAAACCACACACAAGACAGATACCACACAAGAAGACTGTGCGCCCACGTTAAGATAAAAATTATTGTTCTTTAAAAAGATAGCCTAAAGAAAATTATCATTTAAGAAAAATACTCATAATTTAGAAACTGAAGATATTCCACTAGTCTCAGACTAGTATAAAGGAATCATAATACCATTATAACTTTAACAAAAACTCCAAACCCACAACATGAGAAATAATCCTATATCGCTCATTATAGTAGTTCTTCCGTAAACAAGGTTCAAATAATTAAGTAGCGCAGCTGGATTTTCAGAGGAATTGGGCTACTGCATCTCTCTATTATTCCAAAAACTCCTGGTTCATTAAAAGGGGAAAGTATTAGTGTATATAGGTCGTTATATGCTAAATGGTTGGATCTTCTACCAATTTATCCTCAGATTTAAACTTTTCTGCTACAGAAAATCATCATTTGTAAGAAAATTTTAAAATTAACCAAAATGTAATGTTCACTTCTTTTAAGCTATTTAGAGAAGCAGTGCTTCAACAAGTAGATACTGAATACTTAAAATACTTCTTGAATGAACCTGGAAAAATCAAGCTTGAGTTTTTCATAATCTTTTATTGTGGTTGTCAGTGTTCAAAGTTGAGACCTCCAACACTTACACGCAGGAAGAGGCAAAAGCAACTGTGAAGCCAGCTTTCTGCATGGCTGACTCATTACATTAACATTATAGTGGCTAATCCAGGGAAGGCTACTATGTCTACAGCGAGTCTCCTATTACATCTTACCTAAAACAGGGTATGTAAAATTCCTGCATCCATATATGTACTTTAAAGAAAATCAGCTCTAGAACTACTACAAATATTCTAACCATAACTGAAACGATATACTATTACTTTACCTTTTCAATTAGAAAAACACTACTAATCTATTTGAACTGATTGATAATCATCTTTGCATTTACCTTATACAACTGTTTTAACATCTTTTAGTAATGACACCCTGAAAGACTTGGAAATCTAGAACACCCCATTTTTAAAAGGAAAAGAAAAACCAAAGAAAGAAAAAGTTGAGAGTAACCTAACTGATATGCATTACTGGAACTCTATATCATAGCGACGCTAAACTGAATGGTTTGATTCTCACCAGTACATCATTGCAGATATCTCTTAGCTCGGTCTCAATTTTCTCCCTGTATTCTCGAGCCATCTGCTGTTTTTTCTCAGCACCTTCCGTCTTTTGCTCAATACTTGAGACGACCCTCCAAGATGACCTACGGGCTCCTACAACATTTTTATAAGCAACTGAGAGAAGATTCCTCTCCTCATTGGATAATTCAGCTCCTTGCTCAGTTACAGACTTCATGCAGGCCGCCATGTCGTCATACCGCTCAGCCTGCTCGGCCAGTTTGGCCTTCTGCACCAGCTCATTTTTATCCATGACTGGATGTTCTGCCGGAAAAAAAAAAAAAAAAGTAGCATTTAGATATTTTTTTCCATTAAAACAAACAGACTGAAAATTACACCTTTTGTAAACAAGATATGTTAACACCTCAAACCTAATTACCTATGGAAGATTCTTTACACGAGAAATTTAATGCAGCCTCACAAAAAACTGCTAAGAAAAAAAAACTGGCATGCTCAGCATGCAGAGGGTACATTTAAAGCCATTAACACTGGTTTAGCAAAACTAAAATTGCATTACCTCATCTTTGTTCAGAAGATCCTAATTTCACATAAGGTTAAAGCACATTTCACCAAGAGGCGGCCTTAAAAACCAACCGTTATCTTACTTGGTCAAAATCTCAACTCCAGTTTCAAGTATCACTAAATAATCCAAAATTAAGTAGCTTTTAGTGAAAACACCACCTATGAAGAACATTACACTATCACACTCCCAGAATCACGATACCTGTCAGTTGAATGCAATTCACGTCCTTTTACTTTGTTAATAGCTACTCTTGTCAGGAGTGTTTAAATTTTAGTTGGTATCCCCCCCCCAAGTCCACTGATCTTTGCAACAGCTGATCGTAACATGATAATTTTCTGGGAGAAATGACCAAACTGCTTGTTTTAATATATTGTGAATGTAAAACCACCACCAAGGATCAGTACATAACTGACCCTAAGGCTTCATTTATCTGTACCTTGTTATATGCACACAGTCTTAAAAAATAACACCCATGAATCCTGGAACTTCGATTCTTACTATCTGCGAGCACTAAAATGTATATATTAAGTGCTTCCCGGTGTCACCAGTGTTTCTGATGTCACTGTTCAGTTTAAATGCAGAATTACTGCATTGTTCCTAGTAGTCAAAATTTAATTGAATACATTATCACCCGAGCTGCCCTTATATCGTAACTTCCTAATTCTTTCTCATTTTAAAGCTCCTTCGACTTTTCAATTTCCCCCGTTTTACTATTCCTTAAGATATCCTTTTGAAAGGTCCTAAAGCAGCACAGAAAGATACTAACCCATACAGTGATCCCACAGGGTACAGGATTTATGATGAACAGAAGAGTCACTGTCATTCACTACGGGAAATGACTCCCTTTCTTTACCTTCCCAGGGAAATCCCACAATACTTTTTTTTCAAAAAACCAAATCGGCACAGGTCCTCTGTGTTTGAACAAGTAATTAGCGAGCCTGAATGGGAACTAGACTGTTTCAATGCGAAAACTAAAATTTGTGATCGCATAACCTCCCCATCCCCCTCTTCTTGAAATTACTAATTTCTCCCCTAGGAACTCAAAAATGCTCTCGGACTAACGCTGCTTCTAATGAAAATTATCTAAGACCAGTACAAAGGTTTCTCTCCCCAACCCCTCGGGTACAAGCGGGAAATGGATTAGGTTTCTCAGAATAACCAGCGCTCCAAGGACTGGCCGCACCCATTTAACCCTTAACCGGCCTAAGACGTCGAGGTGGGTGAAACGAAAACGGGCCGACTGCGACTTTAAAGTGCAAACCCTCCCGTCCGCGCCATCCGCAACCCCCCCCCCCTCCTTGGCTCCGCCCGGTCCCCGAGTCTCCCTCTTTGTCATGGCGGATCTGTGTCAAGGAGCCCAACCTACTGCCGAGTGTTAATTCCCCAACTGGGGCCGGAGGGAGGAGCCGCGCGCCCCCGCCCGAGCCGGGGAGAGGGAGCCGCCCGCGCCGAGGGCACCGACGCCAGCGCCGCCCGCAGAAGCGGAACCAGACGGGCCGGCCGCGGACACACCCCACTCTCCCACCGGCGTCCGTCCG
Source organism: Hyperoodon ampullatus (assembly GCF_949752795.1). Lineage (NCBI taxonomy): Eukaryota > Metazoa > Chordata > Mammalia > Artiodactyla > Ziphiidae > Hyperoodon > Hyperoodon ampullatus. The sequence continues at coordinate 43,884,628 of NC_136930.1, forward strand.
CCACCGGCCACCGCGGGTGCTCACTTAGTCTACGGGGATCCGACAGCTGCGGCAGGTGGGGGAGGGGCGAGCCACACCCAGGCGAGCCGGGCCACCGCCGGCTGTTATGCTCTGGCTCACCCGCCCCGCAGAGCGGGGTCCCCGTCTACACACCCAGACCAGGGACCCTTCAGTTCCAGCCCCCGCGGGAGCGAGCGAGACGCGCGGCCCACCGTCTTCCCCATCCTCATCCCTACCTGGGCTTCCAGCCCCCCTCCACCCGGACACAGAAAGCCAGCCCATCCCCCACCCCGCCAGGAATATTCAAGTCCCCGCCCCCCGCGGAACCCAGGAAATTCGGCTCTGGGTCGCGGGCGAGCCCCACCCCGGAGCCGGCTCACCCGAAGTGCGGCCTCTCCCAGGTCTACCTGGCGGGCGCTTCCGGGCCGCCTCGGCTCGCAGCCCGGTGCCCGGGCCTCCCGCCGCGCCGCCGCCCGGGTGGGGGAGGGCTGGGTGCCGCCACCGCAGCGCGGGGCGCGGAGGCTGCGCCGAGGAGCGGGCGGGAGAGGCAGGGGAGGGGGGGTGGCGGGGAGGGGGCGGCCTCACCTGCGCCACTGCAATGCCCGCAGCCGCCGAGTCATTATCTCGGGCGGAAGCGGGCAGCGGGGCGGCGCTGAAGAGGGAGCTTCGGGGGCGCGGGTGGGAACAGATCGCAGCCGGCGGTGCCTCGGCCGGCCGGGAGCCGGCGACCGGGCGGGTCCCGGGGATCTGGCGTGTGGGCGCCCTTCCCACCAAGGGGGACGGGACCGGGGCCGGGCGCTCATCGCGGCCGAGGCGTCGATGCGGAAGCAAGTAGCCCGAAGCAGCCGCGAGCCGCCCGCCCGAATCCAGCGGAAGAGAAGCCGCCGCCCGTCTCCGCCTGAGGAGACTCCGCCTCAGCCAAGCGCCGCTCCCGCCGGGCGAGTGGGGCTGAAGGGATGCGGAGCGGGGACGGCCCCCGCGCTTTCGGAAGGCTGGCCTAGGACAGGAAGGAGCCAGGCGAGGCGGCGGCGGCCGGGTCCCTTACCTGTGTCCGGAGTGGGTGGCGACGGACGGACGGGGCTCAGCGGTCTCTGGGCGGCAGCGGCGAGGCTGAGACTCTGTCCCTGGATCTCGCTGCTCACAGGCTACAGCCGCTCCGCAGACACGGGGTTTCCTCCAATCACCAGCTCCGGCAGCAGGGGCGCCACACGCACGATGACGTCAAACGCTGCTATGGCAACCGTTGATTGGTGCCCACAGCTCAGGGGGCCCAGAGCAACCGCCGCTCCCCAGCGCGGGGCCGTCCTGCCCGCCCGCACTAGAGGGCGAGCGGAGGAGCGCGCGTCCTCTCCGCTCCCAACACTCCTCCCCAGCCCGCTCGACTTCCAGCTTTTCTACTCCTGTCCTGAGTGCGCCTGAACAGGAAGCTCTTTTTTTTTTTTTTCTCCTGGCCACCAATACCCCCACCCCTTACTCGCCTTCCCTTCGGATCCCCCCCGCTACCTCCGCCGGCTCACTCTTCTAAACCAGCCAGGAGGAAATTTCTCCCCACCCCCACCGTAGCTTTTCGTGCAATCCTTCTGCGCCTGCGCCAGTTACTCCCTCTAGAAGGGGCTCCCGTTCAGCAACATCCGGGACCTTTTACATCCTCCCCCACCGCCACCTCCCAGCCGCCTGGCCCGCCCAGCCCTCCGTGTTTCGCGGTGGTAGCTGCCCCCGGGGCCATCCGAGGGGCGGGATTACGAGAGCGGCTCCGCGGCGCTAGCATTATGATCTGGACTTGGGGTGGTGGGAGGGCGCGGTCAGCGGGTCGGAGAGGGGCGTGGTGGCGCGCTAGCCCGCTAGCCCGCCGCTCCCCCACGCCGGGCGGGGCGACCGGGGCGCGCGGCCCCTCCCTTTCTTCCTTCCACCGCCGCGGCTTTACCTGCTGGCTCGGGGAAGGCAGCCGGAGGCCTTTTAAGGCTCGGCGTACAGTGAGGCGTCCGGTCCCAGAGGGTGGGCTGAGCGACAGGCTGGTTTTCCAATCGGGATTTGGGGATCAGCGCGCAGTGACAGCTGCGAGGGGACAATGGGTGGGCGCGAAGTGGGGCTGAGGTGGGGCGGGCGGGCGGAGCTGAGGCCTGGAAGGAGGCTCTCAGAAAGCCTACAACCTCCGAGGGGAAAAGACAGCTTCCTTAGATGGAGGCTTTGAGGTGGCCGTGGAGGCCTTAACAAGAAGGGAGGCAAAGAAAGAGGTTTGACCGTATTGCCTCGTTTCTCGTAGGTTACATTTTTCTGTCCAAATAAAGCTTTCACTTAAAGACCACATGCTGCAGTGGTTTAAAACGTAATGATGATTACGTATTTTCTCCTGAAGCAAGGTTTTAGGGACTCGGGGGTTCCCGGGGCCTGGATTGACCCAGCTGGCGGTGGGCCGCAGGCAGGGCGAGGAGCAGGGACCGGGGAGCCAGGAAGAGAGGAAAAAGAAGGGCGGAAATTGCAGGTGCCGCATTAACGTGCCAACCTAAAACGGTAGGGCCTCCACCCAGTCTATTTAAGGAAGTTCTAAGAGATGCATTCACAGTGTGAAATGTCCCTGATCCGTCTTCCTTTAAATGTATTAGAGCTTAGAAAATATTAGTGCCTGGTTGACCTGCAAAACCAGTTGCAAAAATCGTCTGGAGTTTATAGAACTCAGAGCTCTTCCTACTACCTACGTGTAAACTCCATCTTGGCCTCACTGACTTTTCCAACATCTCTTTACTGAGCACCTACTAGGGCCCTGCTTTAGGCACAGCTGACAAAGGAGCCTCACAGGAGTTCAGCCTCAAGTTCCGCAGAGGATTGAACTTACCGATAGCAGACACATAAAATGTTTCCTCCCTCGTCCAGCACCTGGTTCTTCCGAGCACCTTGTCTTGTTCTGTATGATGGATACAATGTCTGTGCCACAAGACTGTTCTACAAATGACGTTTTGCCTGAAGTTCCAACTGGCATTTAGATAGTAAAAGATAAACCAGGAAGAGAGTTTTCCAGTGACGGGTTCAATTTCAGTGTTTTTTACTTTCCCCATCGGAACAGAGTCATAGTAGGCTGAATGGATGAACAAATTGATCAGGGTTTTTTTTTTTTTTTTTTTTTTTGTGGTACGCGGGCCTCTCACTGTTGTGGCCTCTCCCGTTGCGGAGCACAGGCTCCGGATGCGCAGGCTCAGCAGCCATGGCTCACGGGCCCAGCCGCTCCGCGGCATATGGGATCCTCCCAAACCGGGGCACGAACCCGTATCCCCTGCATCGGCAGGCGGACTCTCAACCACTGCGCCACCAGGGAGGCCCTTGATCAGGGTTTTGTTTCTGGGATATTAAAGTCACCTTTCTTTGACTCCCAAGCAAATTCTTTTAGGGAGTGACTCACTTAAAATGACTAATATTTCAAAAGATTTCTTAAAAAAAAATTTTTTTTGTCTCCAGTTTTGTGCTAGGCACCAGAAATTTGACAGAAGATACTAAGTTTAAAAAAAATCTTTCTTAAAAGGAAATTGATGGGAGTTCCTGGTGGCCTAGTGGTTAGGATTCCAGGCTTTCACTGCCGTGACCTGGGTTCAATCCCTGGTCAGGGAGCTGAGATCCTGTAAACCACGTGCCCCCCACCCCCCCAAAAAAACTGATGTTTCTTTAATATCTCAAATACATGTCTAGATAGAATATATGCCCTTTGTTTTAGAGGAAGTTTAGGGATTTCTCTGCATAAATAAGTTGTGGATTTACCTTAGGAAACAGCTAAGTTAGGTTTTTGCCTCCTCCTTTAAATAGCAAGGCTTTTTTGGTGCAACGACAGGAGCTATTAGATTTTACATACTCAGATCAACATGCTCATGGAATAAAGTGTAATGAGGTTGCAAGGGAGCAAGGCTAGGGAATGTCATGAAAGCCCCAATTGATAAGTATTTTGAGGAACAGGAATAATATATGGCAAGGATCATTGAAAACGAAGAAATAGAACCTATGAACTTGAACTCTAGGACAATTACTAGAGACTTTCAGTAGTAGCCTAACCTGTTTTTATTTTCTTCACTGCTCAACTCTGTTGCCTCTGTCAAGTTGCTTAACCTTCTGTGCCTTTCTTTCCCCAACAATAAAATACTGGTAATAAAAACACTTAACTCATTAAATGGTGTTGAGGATTAAATGAAGACATATATAGGGGACTTCCCTGGTGGTCCACTGGCTAAGACTCTGCACTCCCAGTGCTGGGGGCCTGGGTTCGATCCCTGGTCAGGGAACTAGATCCCACATGCTGCAACGAAAGATACCGCATGCCACAACTAAGACCCGGTGCAGCCCAATGCATAAATAAATCTTTTAAAAAATAAATAAATGAAGATATATATATACACATATATTTATATATACATATATAAATGTATAATAAAGGTATAAGTATCTTATATAAGCAATTATATGAGTATCTTAAAATGTGAAAGATATACATATGTATAATATAATAATGTATAAGTGATCTATATCTTATATATTATAGATATATATTATACTTATACTTAATTATCCTTATTATAATATATACAATATTATGTATTTTATATACATAGTGCCTAGCAGCATTCACTGCTAACTTAGCTATTATTATTCATTTGTAGATGGATATATCTGATGTCTCTGCTCTTCAAAGGATTGTGAATATATAATGAAACCATATATTTAAAACGTCTTTGAAAAGTATGAGGTATAAAGGTGTTCACTCTGGAAATGCAACTTTATTAGTCTGTTAGCGCAAAGGAGCCGTAAGTGGCAGGACAGTGACTATTGCTCCATTCCTGTACAAGAGACTGCAAAGGTCTCCTCAGATCTATGTTATACATTAAAATGGGAAAGCGTTCAGGTGAATTAGTGTAAGTCCATCGTTTTAATTGGAAAAACATCTCACAGGACGGACTCTATTGATGATGTGGCAGTTACATGATCTTTTAAGCTTAATCACAATTCAGTCAGGTTATAATCTCACTTCAACATTATGCTTTAATTGGAGAAATGCAGCATAGTGCAGTGGGCTTTGGAGTCAGAATGGGATACAAATTTTTGTTTGTCATTCAGAGCTACATGACCTTAGGCTACTGAATTGGACATACTAATATCCAATTCCATCAGATTATTGCAAGGATAAGTAAGAGATAAAGTAAGAAGAGAGCTACACATAGCGCTCTATATCACAATTATCTATTGTTGGAATAACAACCTAGAGTTTGTGGTAGAGGCAGACTAGTTATTCACCAAACCTATTTTTCTTTCTCAGAGCCTCAGCTGGACTCCATTGCCCAGTCTCCCTTGCAATTGGGTGTGGCCACGAGCCTGAGCAGTAACTAACAGGATGTGACCAAAGTGATGTGCTTCACTTGTGGCCGTGGTCCATAAAAACCTCCCTGTTTGAACCTCTATTAGGTCCCTTAATGCACCTCTCTTTGCCACCCGAAATGGAGAGGATTTCAAGGCTTTAGAGGAGAGGGACCGTAAAATGAAAGGAGCCTGAGTCCCTGAAAGTCTATGAAAGTCAGCCTTGAACATTTTGGACTTTATTGAGGAATATCTTCTCTTTTTTAAGCCACTGAGATTTAGGATTTATCTGTTATAAGAGCTAACACTGTAATGTCTGTAGATGTCATTGGCAAATCCAAAGCATGGTAAAGATTTTTTTTTAAGAGAAAATGGGAAAGAAAAAAGGGGGTTGTGAGGGAAAAGAAGTGAGAGAGTAAGAAAAGGGAACCTGATCTTGTGATAAAAGGTATTTTATGTGTTTGCGACTAATCCATTGACTTTTAGCATGACCTTAGGAAAGTAACATTTACTCAATTCTAAATCAATCTAAGGGACGTCCCTGGTGGCACAGTGGTTAAGAATCCACCTGCCAATGCAGGGGACACAGGTTCGAGCCCTGGTCCGGGAAGATCCCACATGCCGTTGAGCAACTAAGCCTGTGCGCCATAACTACTGATCCTGCGCTCTAGAGCCCACGAACCACAACTACTGAGCCCTCGCACCTAGAGCTCGTGCTCCACAACGAGAGAAGCCAACGCAATGAGAAGCCTGCACACCACAACGAAGAGTAGCTCCCACTTGTTACAACTAGAAGAAAGCCCGCGCACAGCAATGAAGACCCAACACAGCCAAAGATAATAAATAAATTAAAAATAAATTAATCTAAGAGTCTCACTACTTTACTTTTTAATTTACTATTTACTTGATGCCATCCTCATTCTTTTGTCTACTACTTTAGCCTTATTTTTCTAAAAAAAACTTTCAGTCCTTACCTTTTAACTGTATCCCCACATCCCAGACTCTAGCCCTGTGTTCTATGATACTTCGGTCACAGACTGGGTTTTTTGCATGCTGATTAAGAAAACAAAAATGTAAACAAATAAGAAAGCCAAGTCAACTGTGAACTCTCATTTCATACCTTCATCAGGCACTTAACTAGGGCCCACTGGTCAGAGATTATGCTGCACTGGAGGGGTAAAAATGCATGGATCATGCTCCCTCCCTGAAGGAGCACACAGTCTAGGGACAGAGCCAAACACCAAATGCAATTACAGTGAAGCACGGTGAAGTAAGGGCTTGTAAAGGTAAGCAGATTGTGTTTTGAGAAATCATAGCTGTGAGCACAGTCCATGGAGAAGTGAGGAAGTTTCCCCGAAAAACTCATATTCATCCTATAAATTACTGATTTGATCATCAGCAGAGTCAATTTTGCTTTTTTGCCTCCAATGGCATTTTTAATTCCACAGTGAAATTTTTAGCTTCCTTACATTTTTACCAGTGACTGATAGATACCATATCTCCCCACATCCTATTAAGTACAAAAAGAGACATTTTCTAAAGTTTTCTTTTCCTATAGTAAATCATCTTCAGTTGTATACTCTTCTTTGGAGTCTTCAGATAGCACTCTGTTTCCTTGTGCTATAGAGTTTTTTTCGATCCTATGTTGGGGTGGTGATTGTTTTCCTATTACATGTCAATAAGGGAAGTTCCTTCCAGTCTCAGAGTTGGCCAACTGGCAGATGAAATTTCCTCTGCTTCTCTTTACCATCCTCTTGAAAACAGATCTAAAGTGGTAGGGAGAGTGCAGGAATACACTCACCTACCCAAATGCTGGAATCCTGCAGACATTTACATTTATCACCTGTGGAGCAACCGCCATGACAGGATCTTCCCTTGACCCATTGTTCAGATGTCTGCAAGGAGGAGAATTTATGTTGACAAGAATCAGAGGCTATCTGGGGTTCTTCTTTAATCAGCTGTGATACATGGAAAAACTACAATCTTGAATGCTGAAGGCTGTCAGCATGCTTCCCCACGACGCTTTATCTGCAGCCCCTTATGCCAGGGGTCTATCCATCACATTCTGTAACCAGCCACCCCTGCCTCCCTAGTTCTCTGTAATTCTACTGTGCCTTCTCCTGGGATTTGGAGATTCTGACTGAATAACAGTGTGAAGGCTTAACTTCTTCATACCCATTTTGCTCTTCTTTCTCAGAGGGTAAAATATTCATGATAGGGCTTCCCGGGTGGCACAGTGGTTGAGAGTCCGCCTGCCAATGCAGGGGACACGGGTTCGTGCCCCGGTCCGGGAAGATCCCACATGCCGTGGAGCAGCTGGGCCCGTGAGCCATGGCTGCTGAGCCTGCGCGTCCAGAGCCTGTGCTCTGCAACGGGAGAGGCCACAACAGTGAGAAGCTGGCATACCGCAAAAAAAAAAAAAAAAAAAAAAAAAAATTCATGATAAAGTTTCTTGGTTTAGTTTCCTCTGCACTGTAGTCAGTGGAAATGCCCCTTGCAAATGGCTGACTAATTTTTCAAAAAATTTTCATGATATTTTAATGGAAAAATGGGAACCATTGTAGCAAAGATTGTAGCTTGGCACCATTTTAACATCTTAACCTTTAAGTCTCCTGTTGCAGTCTCCAGTAGAATTTATTTTAGGTTCACAGCAAAATTGAGAGGAAGGTACAGACATTTTCATATAGCCCCAGCACCCTCTTATGCATAGCTTCCCCTATTTTTGACATCTCCCACCAGAGTGGGATATTTGTTAAAACTGATAAAATTGATTTGTTAAAATTGAGTGGTATTTTGTTAAAATACATTTATAAATCATTATCACCCAAAGTTCAAAGTTTACCTTTGGGTTCACTCTGGGTGTTGTCCATTCGATGGGTTTGAGCAAATGTATGATGATATATATCCATCATTAAAGTGTCATATGGGGTAGTTTCACTAAAAACTGTAGTTTCACCTAAAAATTCTCTGCTCCATCTATTCATCTCTCCCCCCAACCCGTGGTAACCACTGATCATTTTACTGTCTCCATAGTTTTCCCTTTCCCAGAATGTCATACAGTTGGAATTATACAGTAGCACTTTTTCACATTGGCTTCTTTCACTTAGTGATATACATTTAAGATTCCTCCATATCTTTTCATGGCTTTCCTCCATGGATTTTCTTTTCTTTTTTTTTGGCCATTCCCACGGCATGTGGGATCTTCGTTCCCTGACCAGGGATTGAACCCTCGCCCACTGCAATGGAAGCATGGAGTCTTAACCACTGGCCCACCAGGGAAGTTCCCTGGATTTTCTTTTCTTTTCTTTTCTTTTTTAGGGCTGAATAATATTTAATTGTCTGGATATACCACAAAACTGTGAAACACCCATTCACCTACCAAAGGACATCTCTGTTGCTTCCAGGTTTGGATAATTATGAATAAAGCTGCTATAAACATTCATGTGCAGGTTTTTGTGCAGACATTAGTTTTCACCTCCTTTGAGTAAACACCAAGGAGTGCCATTGCTGGATTGTATGGTCAAAGTATGTTTAGTTTTGTAAGAAGCCACTAAACTGTCTTCCAAGTGACTATACCATTTTGCACTCCTGCCAGCAATGAATGATAGTTCCTGTTGCTCTACATCCTTATCAGCATTTGATGCTGTCAGTGTTCTAGATTTTGGCCATTTTAGTAGGTGGGTAGTGTTATCTCATTGTTCTTTGAATTTGCATTTCCCCGATGACATATGATATGGAGCATCTTTCCATATGCTTATTTGCCATCTGTATATCTTCTCTGATGAGGTACCTGTTAAGGTCTTTGGTCAATTTTTTAATACAGTTGTCTTCTCATTGTTGAGTTTTAAGAGTTCTTTGTATATTTTGGATAACAGTCCTTTATCAGTCATTTGCAAATATTTTCTCCCAGTCTGTGGCTTGTCTTCTCATCCTCTTGATCACTTATATTTTTTAATATATTATATTTTTATATTTTGTAAGCAAAGGTAAAAACTTTAATTTGGTGTTAAGCATTAAAATAACTTTTGGAAGTTACCATTGAGATTAGTGGCACAGAAATGAAGGTGCTGGTTTATGATATTTACCAGAAATGTCTTCTGAATTCAGAAATCATTTCATATGAGAGGTACTCATAAGTACAAAGCAAAATGAAAAAAGGTACAGGTACCACCATGTCTGGTCATCTTTTGGAGATTGCCACCATTTGATAATGGTTTGAGCCAGATGAAAGCATCTGGGAACTCACAGTTTCAAAAGTGCATCATTTACAATTCAAAAGCAATCATGGAGTGGAAAGGTCAGAAGAAAAATTTGTCCCCTTCTGGCCTGTATTTCAGTCCTGAGTACCCAAGAATAAGCAAAGGGAACATGTGGAATTCATTAAGGGTTGAAAATACAATAAGAATGCATATATATCAGAAGACTTAAAATAAAAATTCCCCCCTTTAGGCATCTGGAAACGGCATCAAGGGCAATGTGAATTTCTGGCAGTTTTCCCAGGACCTGATATAAATTTTTCTGGACCGAACAACAGAATTTCTGTATTCTAGTTTCCCTGCTCTTTCCTCTGGGGCAATTGCTCTCAACTTGAAATTACTTTTAGGAGGAGTTCACACACTTTCTTAACCATGAAATCCTCAGGAATCCCTGAAATATTTCAATATTTCAGCGACTAGATAGGAAATTTAAACCAAACCCACTCTATAGGACATGAGATGGTTATTTTGGGCAGTCAGATGTGTGTTTTTGACATGACTAACTTTCATACAGTTAACCCCTCACTTATTTGTTAAACATTGATTTTTCAGTCAGGTTAGTATAGTCAGCAGGCTTCAGGCTTGGTCAGTTAAAAAATGAATAAGTAACAACTGCAGGAACATTTAAATTGGTAAGGGACCAGTAGAAGGAAAGGGCACAGGTGTTGAACTGTTTCTCTAAACCACCATTGGCCCAAAGATCTATCTAAGCAATTTATAAGATGAGGTCACCTTCCTTTTGTGACTTTCCTATCACAGCTTTGCAGCTAGCAATAGCTTATGCATGCAAGTGGCATAAATAAATCAAAGCGTATCTGCTAGGCAGCGGCTATATATATGAGAAGGTAGGGATTAGAAACAGTACAAAGATCAAGCTTTAGAAAGAACAATCAACCCTGAGCTGCTGACAAAGAAGACTTGATTGTTTTATTAGAGTAAGTTGAGAGTCAGAGGTCAGGAAGAAGTGAGAGTTGTACTTGACTGAGAATAGAGGGAAATATAAATGCAGGAAAAGCGTCGACATCTGCTGCAGAGAGACGGAGAATGGAGAGTGCATTCTAGGACAGGCCTTCTGTATGATACCCTACTGTTCTCCTTTGCTGAAACATCTCAAGGGCCTTTTTGGAAGGGCAAGTAAATAATACCAGAACCAGAGGATTCTGGAATGTCAGTGAAACACTCAACATCATCATGGATTGTCTTCATTGTCTTTAGGAAAACAGAACAACATCAACGGATCTGGGTTCTGGAAAGACCACATTTATTCTTTCATTCTGAACAGATGTTTACTGAATAGCTACTTAAATACCACATGTAACAGGTGCTGAGAGTGGAAAGATGGAAACTTCTAGACCACAATAGAGTCATATTTTGGTGGGAAAGACAAATATATTAGCCACCTCTTTGTAGGTAATTGATAAAGACTGGTTGAATGGAGGAATAATAAATAAATAAATGGATTTTTAAAAGAGAATAGCATTTTGGAGATTACTAATATTGCTACATATGAATAATAACATGAATAAATGAAATTCACCAATAAACACATTCTCAGTATTTATTTAAACCCAGAAATACTAGGAAGTATTTCTTTATTAAGAAAAACTGAGTAAATTTACTTTATGTTCATTTCTCTGCAGAGGACCCCAGGAGAGGTTTGGTTAGTGATGAAATAAGGTAGGGGAATCAAAGGAGAAGAGAAACAAGTCCTGGATAATCCAGTTACATATAAATATTGAAAATAAAAAGGACCTTGTCATTTAAAAAATATTTACTTTATTCAGGGGACAGACTCAAGACATAAACTTAAAAATCGCTATTAGAATTAAAATATCACCTTCAAGTCTATTTCTGAAAAATATACAAATAAACAAAGGATTATAACAAAAAAAAAACTAATATTCTTTAAAAGCCAAAATTTAATCCCTTGTTGGTTAAATCAATTTTATAGAACTTTTTTTTAAACTTCAGACTATACTACAAAGCTACAGTAATCAAGACAATATGGTACTGGCACAAAAGCAGAAACATAGATCAATGGAACAGGATAGAAAGCCTAGATATAAACCCACGCACCTATGGTCAACTAATCTATGACAAAGGAGGCAAGGATATACAATGGAGAAAAGACTTTCTTTTCAATAAGTGGTGCTGGGAAAACTGGACAGCTATATGTAAAAGAATGAAATTAGAACACTCCCTAACACCATACACAAAAATAAACTCAAAATGGATTAGAGACCTAAATGTAAGGCTGGGCACTATAAAACTCTTAGAGGAAAACATAGGAAGAACACTCTTTGACATAAATCACAGCAAGATATTTTTTGATCCACCTCTTAAAGTAATGGAAATAAAACCAAAAATAAACAAATGGGACCTAATGAAACTTAAAAGCTTTTGTACAGCAAAGGAAACCATAAACAAGACGAAAAGACAGCCCTCAGAATGGGAGAAAATATTTGCAAATGAATCATCAGACAAAAGATTAATCTCCAAAATATATAAACAGCTCATGCAGCTCAATATTAAGAAAACAAACAACCCAATCCAAAAACGGGCAGAAGACCTAAATAGACATTTCTCCATAGAAGACATACAGATGGCCAAGAAGCACATGAAAAGCTGCTCAACATCACTAATTATTAGAGCAATGCAAATCAAAACTACAGTGAGGTATCACCTCACACCAGTTGGAATATGCATCATCAGAAAATCTACAAACAACAAATGCTGGAGAGGATATGGAGAAAAGGGAACCCTCTTGCACTGCTGGTGGGAATGTAAATTGATACAGCCACTATGGAGAACAGTATGGAGGTTCCTTATAAAACTCAAAATAGAACTACCATATGACCCAGCAATCACACTACTGGGCATATACCCAGAGAAAACCATAATTCAAAAAGAGTCATGCGGGCTTCCCTGGTGGCGCAGTGGTTGAGAGTCCGCCTGCCGATGCAGGGGACACGGGTTCATGCCCCGGTCTGGGAAGATCCCACATGCCGCGGAGCGGCTAGGCCCGTGAGCTATAGCGGCTGAGCCTGCGCGTCGGGAGCCTGTGCTCCGCAACAGGAGAGGCCACAACAGTGAGAGGCCCGCGTACCACAAAAAAATAAATAAATAAAAATAAAACAAAAAGAGTCATGCACCCCAATGTTCATTGCAGCACTATTTACAATAGCCAGGTCATGGAATCAACCCCATTGACAGAAGAATGGATAAAGAAGATGTGGTACATATATACAATGGAATATTACTCAGCCATAAAAAGGAATGAAATTGGATCATTTGTAGAGATGTGGATGCATCTAGAGACTGAGTGAAGTAAGTCAGAAAGAGAAAAACAAATACTGTATATTAACACATATATGTGGAACCTAGAAAAATGGTACAGATGAACTGGTTTGCAGGACAGAAATTGAGACACAGATGTAGAGAACAAACGTATGGACACTATGGGGGGAAAGCGGTGGGGGGTGGGGGTGGGGGTGAGATGAATTGGGAGATTGAGATTGACATGTATACACTGATGTGTATAAAATGGATGACTAATAAGAAAATAAATAAATAAATAAATAAACATTTTTAAAAAAAACAACAACCAGGTATTGTTAAAGAAACTACAGATCAATAGTAAGGGTTTTGGTTTTTTTGTTTTGTTTTGTTTTTTTGCTACTAATAATGAGGGATTTTTTTTCCCTTGAGTGTGTCTTTATCTTAATGATTTAGCATCTAACACAGTTTCTTGAAAAAAAAAAGTATGTTTATTGATGAGCCAATTAATGAGTGTTGGGTGTTTTTTTAATTGAAAATTTTATTGAGATAATATTAGATTCACATACAGTTTTAAGAAATAATACAGAGAGATCCCTTGCACCCTTTATCCCGTTCCCCCAATGATAACATGTTATAAAACTATAGTATAATATATTGACTACCATATTGACACTGATACAAGCTGCAGAGCTTATTCAGGTTTTCCAGCTTTACTTGTACTCATTTGTGTGTGTGTATGTTAATTCTATACCATTTATCACATACGTGGTTTCTGTCTACCCCTAAAGTTAAGTTACAGAACAGTTCCATCACAGGAGGGATCCTGTTGCACTTTTATAACTACATCCATTTCTCTCCTGTATCCCCACCTCCTTTTTCACCCCTGACAACCACTAATCTGTTCTCCATTACTAAAATTTTGTCATTTCAAAGTGTTACATAAATGGAATCATATAGTATGAAGTTGTTGGGAGTTAGCTTTTTTTTCACTTAGCATAATCTTGAGATAATCCCCTTGAGATGCATCCAAGCTGTTACAAGTATCAATAGTTCATTCCTTTTCATTGCTGAGTAGTATTTCATGGTATGAGTGTACCAGAGTTTGTTTGACCGTACATCTGTTGAAGAACATCTGGGCCATTTCCAGTGTTTTGTTTTTTTTTAACGTCTTTATTGGAGTATAATTGCTTTACAATGGTGTGTTAGTTTCTGCTTTATAACAAAGTGAATCAGTTATACATATACATATGTTCCCATATCTCTTCCCTCTTGCGTCTCCCTCCCTCCCACCCTCCCTAGAGCGTTGGGTGTTTTATATTTTTATAGAAAAGTCATATTTTTTGTTCATACTTTTCAAGAAGAGAGAGGCTTGAGAACCATTGAAGAAACAAATGTAAATGTGGCCTGTGGAAGAGTCTGCAAGTTTTCTCCAATACATCATCTTGCTTTCTTCTAGAAACAGTAATAGAATTTCTGATATTCTGCTGGGCACAATGTTCCCTGGAAAAAAGACCACATTTCTTACCACCCACCCAACTGGGTGGGTCTTGTAATGGCCAAGACATGTAAGGAGATGTTTGATGTGAGACTTCTGGGAAGTATCCAGAAAGGGAAAGGATGCTCACTGCTTTGTTCCTTCCCATTCCTGCTGGCCAGAGTGTGGACATAGTGAGGGCTAGGTAAGCCAACCTGGACTGAGGCAGAATACCAAGAAAAGTGGAGCAGCCAAGCAGAAGGAGCGTGGGGCTCTCACAACTTCTCGAAACTGCTGTACTAACACTAACCTGCTTTTTTGTTGTTGTTTTTGTTAATGAGATTAAGCCCCTGCTAATTCAGAGTGTCTATCATTTGTAGTCAAAAGATTGGGATTGACATATATACACTAATATGTATAAAATGGGTAACTAATAAGAACCTGCTGTATAAAAAAATAAATTAAAAAAAAAAAGTAATCCTAGGGACTTCACTGGTGGTGCAGTGGTTCAGAATCTGCCTGCCAATGCAGGGGTCACGGGTTCGAGCTCTGGTCCGGGAAGATCCCACATGCCATGGAGCAACTAAGCCTGTGAGTCACAACTACTGAGCTTGTGCTCTAGAGCCCACGAGCCACAACTACTGAAGCCCGCACGCCTAGAGCCCATGCTCCACAACAAGAGAAGCCACTGCAATGAGAAGCCCATGCACCACAACAAAAAGTAACCCCTGCTTGCCACAACTAGAGAAAGCCCATGCACAGCAACAAATTAATTGGACACCTAATAGGTGCCAAATTGTGTGCTCAGTGCTTTATATATGAATTCTCACAAAACTAACATGAGGTAGGTTTCCTTATTCTTATTTTTTTTTAACAGGAGAAAAGCATACAAATTTTATTGAATACTTACATGTACACGGGAGCCCTCACAAGAGAATGGTGACCTAAAGAAATGACCAGAGCAGGACGCTTTGATACCAGGAAAATTTTAATAGCCTGGTTTTCCATTTGTTGTCAGGTAATCCACTTGGTGTCTGATGTGAAAGTTGACAGGTGCAACTGCAAAATCTCTGCTGAGGGGTGGTGTTTTTGATGGGCTTGCGACTCACCCCGGGGACATAGACACTGGTTCAGGCATACTGGAGAGCATTCAGCCACATGAATAGCCCTGGAGACTGACATCTTGGATCATCTCCTTATTCTTATTTTACAATAATAGAGACCCAAATAGAGACCCACAAAGGGGAAGTAATTTGCTCAGTATTCTTTAGTTAGTCGAGGGGCAGAGGTTGAATTCAAACCAAAGCCAGATTCTGACGCTGGTATTTTAACCACTGCGATCTCTTGCCTCCCATCTTTATTTTTATTTGCATTCTAAGCTTTACCTAATCTATACCTCACCTTACCTTGAACCCCTCAGCTATGTTTGCAGATATCATTGCAGATATTATTCATCTAAGTTATTGGAATTGTAGCACATATAAACTTGAAAAATATGTTATCTGTTTAGCATTTCTGAGTTTTCTCCCTGACAGGCTCTGAGATCTAGAAGCTGACTTCTTCCAACTCATTATTCCATTCAGTTAAAAATATCCAAAAATTCCCAAGGACTAGTGTAGAGAATGAATATTATATTTGTTGGTATAACTCTGATTTTTAATTAACATATTGAAAGGAAATGTATGAATTTGAGTATTACCCTTGTAACTTTTTCTTATTTCTTCTTTTCTCTTTCACCTTTAAGCACTTTAAAATTTTAATTTTCAAACTACAATTTTGATCACTGTTTTAAAAATTAAAATTCCCTGCAATACCTCTTAGTAGTTCCCCTTTTCCATTTTAATCTGGCTTCTGCCTGGGAATAGATGATCCTTATTCTATGACCTGAAGGTCAAAGAATTCCAAACCTGTAGTAGAGGCAGGGAATTATAGAAACAGAACCCTCCCCTGCTTCTAAGTTGTACGTGTGTGTGTGCGCACAAGTGTGTGTGTGCGCAGGTGTGTGTGTGTGTGTGTGTAGCTCAATTCTGGTTTGAAAGCACGCTTTTAAGGCTTTTCATACTGGGAGGTTACAGAGATTTGGCATTAACAGGTAGTATTTATTTTAATTTTTTTTGGCTGCGTTCGGTCTTCTTTGCTGAGCGCGGGCTTTCTCTAGTTGCGGTGAGCGGGGGCTACTCTTCGTTACGGTGCCTGGGCTTCTCATTGCGGTGGCTTCTCTTGTGGAGCATGGGCTCTAGGTGCATGGGTTTCAGTAGTTGTGGCGCGTGGGCTCAGTAGTTGTGGCTCGTGGGCTCTAGAGCACAGGCTCAGTAGTTGTGGTGCATGGGCTTAGTTGCTCCATGGTGTGTGGGATCTTCCCGGACCGGGGCACGAACCCGTGTCCCCTGCATCGGCAGGTGGACTCTCAACCACTGCACCACCAGGGAAGCCCTGTCAGGGTTCTCTTTAACCTCTTCCTGTAGATCTGACCAAGCACCAAGAGTTGCCAAGACTTCTCTAAAATGTCTGTCAGATTCTCCCATTCCTTCCCTCCTGGGCGGACAGACACCTGTTGCTCAGAGACCTCTTCAAGAAATGACAGGCTGCCCAGCCACAGGGTGTGTGATTGTCCAACAGCCTGCAGCCGTCAGCTCCCTCAGGATCTGCTTCAGCTCTTCAAGTCAAGGTCACAGTCTTCTGGGGGGATCCCCAGCCAAGGGCTGAGTAAGATGGCGGTGCTAGCCTAGCCATGTCCCCTCAACGCAAGACTTCTCTGCCAGGCAATCCCTGTGACTGATCTCCTCGTGGGGCTGGCAGACTTTGTCAAGTCTGATGGCCTTCAGACCACTCTGCCTGCCCACTTCTGCTTTCTCCCCATCTCCTTTTATAGGTCTTACCTCCCAGTAGACCTTCTGTACCCCTCACTCTTTCTCAGCATCTACTTCCCGAAGAACCTAACCTGCAATGGTGGCTCCCTTCCCCTAACCTGAGGTATGTCAGATTCCACTGCTAGACGTGCTGTGGAGTTTGCAAAAGTCTCCCAAGATCCCGCACCCACCCCAGTGATGCTGATATTTCCCCCTGGGAACAGTGGAAAGTACTGTTGACTTTTTATCTAGAGAGGAGATGTGTAAAGGAAAACACAAAAGATGTGCTCAACACTTGAATAACCAACATGTGACCAAAATGAAAAATGGGTACAAATCACCTGGCTTGGGTTCAATATTGGAATTTTTTCTTTCTTCTGTTCTTCATTTTTTGCAGGTTCTTTTTCATTTTTTCCAATAAAACTATTCACCACAGGCTCATCTTAGAATGTCTCCATAATGCATTTAAACTCACTGATTTACAAATTTTGAATTTACATTTCCCTTTTCTCAGAAAGTAGCTATCAAGTTAAGTAGCTATAGTATGCTTGAAATAATTGTTCTTCAATATTGTAGGGGACACATAGTGATAGATTTGCTTTTTTTTTTCTTTTCCTTTCTATAGCTGAAAATACTTGAAAGAACTGAAGAAACACTGAAACTTGACTTAAAAGAGGTCAAGAGGCTCTCAAATGAGGAATGAGAATCCAAAACAATCCATCATTTTATGTTGTGAAAATAATAACAACGCAGCCAGTTTTGCACAGAGGGTAAATGAGACATGGTGAACAAACCTTTTGCATATGACACACATGTAAAATAATGTTGAGATGGTGGAGCAGACTTGATTTGCCCCATTTGGTGAAAGAGGGGAACTGACCACGTTTTTCTTTCACTTTTTAATTGTTTTAAGTAGCTATTATTTTCACACGACTCAAAATGCAAAAAGTACAATATGCGTGAGCAGTCCCCCGTCCACCCCGTCCCATCCCAGGGGAGCACTCTGAGCCCTCCTTGGCCTTTGAGCCACCACATCAGTCATTCACTCATTCCATAAACATTTATTGAGCACCTACCTGGTGTGAGGCACCATTTGCAGGTGTAAGGATACAGCAGAGTATCAACAACATCCCTGCCCTTCTGGAAATGACATTTTAGCAATGCAGAGACCCACGCTGAAGACAAACAGAATATACAGTCTATCTGATGGTGATCATTGTTATACAGGATGAGGAGTAGCAGATTGCAGGGACGCCGGGGGTACTATCGATAAAGATTGGTCTCGGGGGTACTATCGATAAAGATTGGTCTTGGAAGGCCTTTTTGATAAGGAGGTATTTAAGCAGATACCTGGAGGAAGTAAGGAGGCAAGCTGCATGGCTCTGTTGGTTTCCAGGCTAGAGGGAACAGGAAGTAAACAGGTGGATTTGAGGAAGGCTGGTGTCCTGTACTGCTCTACTTTAAGAGTAACTTTTAGGAAATATACTCAATATTTTGTAATAACCTATAAGGGAAAAGGATCTGAAAAAATGTATATATATAACTGAATCACTTTACTGTACACCTGAAACTAATAAATACAACATTGAAAATCAACTATACTTCAAAAAAAAAAAAAAAGAAAGAAAGAAAAAAGAGTAACTTCTGTTCCTCTTCCAAAGGGAGATTTATGGGACAAATCACCTTTTCAATATTTTATTTAAAGCCAGAGGTTGAACTTGACTTGGTCATGGTGTTGTCTTTTTCTTCACACCTAGCCACAATATGTATTAATTGAGCCATTTACTTATAAGAAAGAATTGTTTTATGTATAGATGTACTTGGCTTAACTAAGCTCTTATTTATTTTTTTTTTTTTTGGAAAAAAATAAGTTATGTGTTGATTGGATTTTTGTAAGTCAAATATCTTAAAAAACATTGTAAAATTTTGTACCTGCCCTGAACCCAACCAGTATTGTACTTCTAACCTCTCTTCAATGACTACTTCAGAGCAACGGTTCTTCAGTAGGGATGATTTTGCACCCCAGGGCACATTTGGCCATATCTGGAGGCATTTTTAGTTGTGACAGTTGCATTGGAGGGAGGAGTTTCCACTGGCATCCAGTGGGTAGAGACTGCTAAACATCCTACAGCAATGAACAGGATTGCCCCTCAAACAAAAACTTTTCTAGCTCCAAATAACAAGAGTGCCAAGGTTGAGAAACCCTGCTCTAGGATCAAAAGCTTAAGCTAAAACTTAAGGAGAGTGGAGAGGCCTGTGGCACATGCATTCTGACCAGGTTAAAGCAGATGGTGTGAGGCCATGTTTTCTGTTGCTCTTACTCTAGTTCACTCATTTGTTCAACAAATAGTTGCTAAGTGCTGGTATTTATTAAATATTACTGTGTACAAATTACTTCAAAACTTAGTAGCTTAAAACCACAATGATGTGAATGTGGTCACAGTTTCTTTTTTTTTTTTTTACAACTGTTCTGTGACTTTTTATTTTATTTTATTATTTTTTTACATCTTTATTGGAGTATAATTGCTTTACAATGGTGTGTTAGTTTCTGCTTTATAACAAAGTGAATCAGCTATATGTACACATATATACCCATATCCCCTCCCTTTTGCGTCTCCCTCCCACCCTCCCTATCCCACCCCTCTAGGTGGTCACAAAGCACCAAGCTAATCTCCCAGTGCTATGCGGCTGCTTCCCACTTCCCATTTACTGCTTCCCAAATGTAAAATGTATCTATTTTACATTTGGTAATATATATAAGTCCATGCCATGTTCACATTTTCTGTGGGTCAGGAATTTGGAAGTGGTTTATCTGGGTGGCTCTGGCTCAAGGTCACTCATGATGGGATCAACCAAGATGTAGTCATCTGAAGGCTTGACTGGGGCTAGAAGCACTGACTCCAAGGTTCTTCTCTCACATGATGCAGACTGTTGGCAGAAGACACAGGCCTTTCCAGGCTGCTTGAATGTCCTCACAATATGGCTTCCCTCACAGCAGGTGATCCAAGAGAGAGCAAGGCAGATGCCATATGATTTATTCCCTAATCTTGGGTGTCACACATGGTCACTTCTGCAATATTTTATTGGTTGTACAGGTTATGTTGGTTGTACTGAACTCTGTGACAGACAGCACCCAGCCCTCATAGAGCTTTCGTTCCCAGTGAGAGGAGATAGACAATAATTAAACTGATGAACAAACAGGGTAAGTGCCGGAAAGGACATGAAGTAGGGGGTGAAATGGCGATGACTAGCTAGGGAAGCAGAGGCACTCAGTTGGATGGGGCAGTTAGGGAAGACCTTGCTGGGGAGGCATCCTCTGGGCTAGGACCTGAATATAAGGAGGAACTGCCAGGGAATACCCAGTGGCAGAGTGTTCCAGGCAGAGGGAATGACAGGTACAAACTATCATTCATAGTAACTGGTGGAATCTTGATTTGCACATGAGGCTGAGAATGTAGAGCAACCAAAAGAATATTTGGTTTCATAACAGTTACTCCTTATTCAATTAAGGCAGGAAGTAGTATAGAGTCGTGATGTGAGTATAAAATAGGACAGACACTTTGAAAACTTGCTCAGCAGGATCTACTGAAAGCTGAATGTGTGACTCCTTTATCAGCCAGGAATCCCACTGCTAACACCCAAGAGAAATGAGTGCTTAAGTCCGCCCAAGACATGTAGACAAATGTTGACAGCATCTTTATCCATAGTAGTCCCAAACTGGAAACAACCCAAATGCCAACAACTGAGAAGAGATAAACTGTGATGTAGTCACACAGTGGAGTCCTACACAGCAATGAAAAAGAACAGACTATTGCTATATGCACCAACTTGCATGACTCTCACAGACATAATGTTGAGTGAAAGCAGACAGAGTATCTACTATATGGTTCCATTTATATGAAGTTCAAGGATAGGCAAACTAATTGATGGTGACAGACGTCAGAACAAGGGCTTCCTGCTGTGGGGTGGGGTGTTTTGACTTGAGAGGGGCAAGAGGAGACTCTCTGGAGAATTGGAAATGTTCTATACCTCAATCTGGGTTGATTATGGCTGTGTCCACCATGTGTAAAAATTCCCAAACCCAAGTAGCAAGGCACATACATAATTCTTATTAAAAACAGCAATAACGGGCTTCCCTGGTGGCGCAGTGGTTGAGATCTGCCTGCCGATGCAGGGGACATGGGTTCGTGCCCACGTTCGGGAAGATCCCACATGCCGCGCAGCGGCTGGGCCCGTGGGCCATGGCCGCTGAGCCTGCGCGTCCGGAGCCTGTGCTCCGCAACGAGAGGCCACAACAGTGAGAGGCCTGCGTACCGCCAAAAAAAAAAAAAAAAAAAACAGCAATAAGGAGGTTCAGTTTTATATGTGATAACATTGACTCAGATGAAACAATCACAAAGAATCTAGAGTCCTCAGGTTTACCTTATGGGTCCAAAATTTTATCCAGTGCCATAGTTGGCCAAGCAGATCCCATTTTTTTCAGAGGTTGATCGCCACACAGACAAAGCCACTCAGCTCCCAGAAACTCACCTCACCCCCCAGGAAGTCCAGCCAGGCCCAGTGGATCCCGCTGGGTTTCCTGTTTCCTAGGCCTTCCTTTTTTCTCTTTCATTGTGTGCCTTTTTATTCCCTTCCTCTGCCCTAGAAAAAAGGTGTTTTCTTCAATATTTTAGAAAATATTTTGCATCCAGGAAAAAAAAAAAGCTTTAAATCGATGGCTAGAGCAGCTTGTAAAATTGTCTTCTAAAAGCTTTTTTCAGCAGAAGTAATGGGGGTGAGAAAGGGGTGAGGGTGGGGAGGAGGCAGGAACAGGATAATGACTTAGTCACCCAGGAAACCATAGTCTGAGTGGAAGAACGTCACCACGGCTCCTCAGTAGCAGGAGAGAAACCTCTTTTCTACTAGGTTTGGGAAAGGCTGGGAATAGGAGGGGCTGTCAATTTTTTTTTTTTTTTTTTTTTTGCGGTACGCGGGCCTCTCACTGTTGTGGCCCCTCCCGTTGTGGAGCACAGGCTCCGGACGCGCAGGCTCAGCGGCCATGGCTCACGGGCCCAGCCGCTCCGCGGCACGTGGTATCTTCCCAGACCGGGGCACGAACCCGCTACCCCTGCATCGGCAGGCGGACTCTCAACCACTGCACCACCAGGGAAGCCCGGGGATGTCAATTTTTATTGGCACCTAATTTATATTGCGTTTGGTGCCACTTTATGTAAAAATAAAGAGCCAGAAGAAAATTGGTTAGGCCTTACTTGAAAATACGTATAGACGCTTAGCGATGTGGCGTCCTTCTCCTCAGCAGTATGGTTGCGCGAGGGTATGAGCTCTGTTTTTTTCTGCTGTGATGTTACTACAAGAATAGCTACCTTTTTATTGTGGGCTTAACAGGCAGGTGTCATGTTAAACACCCTATATCCATCTTCTCATTTAATCCTTGGGACACCTCTACAAGGTAACATGTATAAGGTGTTATTACATATTTTGAGGAAGTGGGGCTCAGAGAGGTCAGGTAACATGCTCAAGGGCACACAGCAGAGACAGGAAAGAAATGAGGACTCCCTACACCTGAGTTCTTAAGCCCCTGCTGCCTGCCTGACCGCTGTGACCTAGCTTTCCTTTTTGTGTTCTAAGGAGGCACGGAGAACGCTTCCCGTTCCCTCTCCTTCCAAGTGAAATACAAGCATTTCCAATACAACTCAATGAAGCAACAAACACTTCAATAAGTTTTAAGGGTGGAATATGTCACATTTCCTCCTCCTTTGTAGCTCTCCAACCCAGCACCAGATGACCAAGCCTCTTCTGAATACTTTGGTATTTTACCTACATCATTCCAAAAGCATCAAATTTCTCTTTGAATCTGACTTTTATGCACACACACACACACACACACACACACACAGACACTTAGTTCCATGGGGATCCCTGTAATTCCACAGCTCTTCGTCCACATTTCTGATATTGCACACATAATGTTTTGTTTCATTCATTCAGCTTATATGTTTGAGTCCTTCACATGCCGGGCAGTGTTCAGGTACTAGGGATTCAGCTACGTATTCCGACACAAAATCCCTCCCTCACGGAGCTTACATTCTAGTCAGGGGGAAACTGATGGTAAAATGGTAAAATATAGGGCATGTCAGATGGCGATAAGTGGTATGGAGAAAAATAACGCAGGGAAGAGGGCGGGGTGATGGTAGAAGGGATGGCATTGGTGGGTCTTTTATTATTTGTTTACTCCTGTGACTTCTCAAAGGCCAGTCTTGGAGTCTTGAGTCCTTACCTTTCACACAGCCTGACCCTGTGAGGCTCAAGAAATATTTGTTGATTGAATATGGGAGGGGCCAGTTTCATGGAGCTCATTTGGTATGGAAATAGTTTGCCTTTCACAGCTTTTGATGAAAGAAGTATTGGTTGGATTACAAATGGCCCTTCCAAGAAGGAAGTGACTGTTTATCTTTGGGGTGGGTTCTCCACTTTCTATGGTTTTATCAGGGCCCAGTGTACATTGGCAGTTTTGAACAGAGCTTCAGCACAAGCCCACAGAAAACAAAAAATAGACAGACTTGGTCAGCAACGATGAAGGTTATTCCTTTTATGGAAGACGTGAGAAATGAGAAATTAGAAGTCAAGAAAGAATGCCAGTGTCAGAAAAGGAGACAAGAAAAGGCAATGAAAGGAAACAAGGAAGAAACAACAAGAGAAAAAGGTAAAAGAGAATGAATTGGTAGACAAATCCAAAGCCATGGTGGGAGAAACTCACAAACTCTAACTCTGATGAGGCTCAGGGAATTGGCAGGAGTAGGGAGCAGGGAAGCGGGGAAGCATCCAGAAGCAAACCCAAGGCAGGGAATGCTAATTTATTTCTATTTTTGACCAATTGGGGCTCTCCCTGAGAGTCTGGTAAGAGTATATATCTCCACCCACTAGTATAACTATCCTAACTCGTCTTCACCATCCTTAACATCAGAAGGATGAAGTTTGAAAAGGAGCAGCTCATGGACAAGCCTTTAATGTGACAGAGAGATCAGGAAGCACAGTGAATGTGGGCTTGTACAGGGTTCTGGGTAGGGTCAAAACAAGTCCTCTCTCATGAAAGTTAACAGTGGAAAACCAGCAGTTAGCAAACGTGAAATTGTATTAGGTCTATAAGGAGAGCTTTGCTCATTCTACTTAAAAATACTCCTCAAAAATACTCAAAAGCTAGAGTGAGGTCTCTTTTAAAGATCATTTCATGATAATTTGAATATATTGCATGTCTATCTTACAGGGCTGAGGGTTCTTGTCTATCTCTACATGGTTTCACCAAACACACCTGCTCTTTGACGCCTCATTATCCTGGGGAGAGTAAGGGCAGAAGAGAGGTCTAGTGAGTGTAACTGGTAGTTGGCCGCCAGGTTGAGGGACCCGAAGATGAGGATGGGGTGCTGGTAAGGGCTCCACATCACCCATCACAAAATGTCAAGTGCTCCGCCTCGTGGTAGTACTTGTGTCCTCTCCTTAGACGGTACCTCAACCTGAGACCCTTAAGAAAGCTCATCACATTCTCCAGAACATTTACCATCTCAGAGAGATGGGAATTCTCACCATCTACTATGAATTTATTCCAGTAAATCCACATATTTTCTTCCTTTGCCTTCTCACAAAAGCTCTAGAAGTAAATGGAGGCACAAAGTGGTCAGTAACTTACTCCGGGTCTCACGGCTAATAATGCTGGGGGTCAGAATGTGAACCTAGCTCTGCCTTTCTGTTTGTGTGTTTCTGATTTCACCGGGCTGCTCCATGGTGTTCACAGGAGGGCAACCGCAGAGCATCGAGAGGATGAAAACATAACAGGGAGGCATTTGTGATTGTGTGCTCCATTTTTTTTAAAGAACTCCTCTCCAAATTAAAAAAAGAAAACGTTTTGTATTGGCATATTTTAAAAATAATAAATACAATTTAAGATGAGATATTCGTAAAGCTTTTTAGCTGTCTCTTCAACAAAATAAAATTTTAAAATGTGATCAAAAGAGCCTTATAATGAGTGATACCCTACATCTTGTTTTATCTCTTCCGTGTGTACTTGATCAAGATCTTCCACTGCTGCTGTTTTGGTTTTTTTTTTTTTTTTGCGGTACGCGGGCCTCTCACTGTTGTGGCCTCTCCCGTTGCGGAGCACAGGCTCCGGACGCGCAAGCTCAGCGGCCATGGCTCACGGGCCCAGCCACTCCGCGGCATGTGGGATCTTCCCAGACCGGGTCACGAACCCGTGTCCCCTGAATCGGCAGGCGGACTCTCAACCACTGCGCCACCAGGGAAGCCCGCTGGATTGTTTTTGTTTGTAAATCATCATTGCAAGGAGCATCTAATCATTAGCCTCAAGAAATCAAACATTAGAAGTTATCAAATAAAAAACATTCCTGGCATCGTTGCTGATCCAGGGAGTGGGGGAGGGGTAATGACTAGACAAACCTATATTTTCTGCAACACAGTCTACAACAGAAAATTCATCCTGGCAGGAAGTGCTTTAATTATGAAGATCAGGGTGGTGGTTTGTCCTGTAGGCAGGCTCTGAGAAAGGTCTCTTAGAGTCAGAGTATGATGGGGAAGGGAATCTGCTTAAGTAGCAATTAGTGGAGTGTTGTCTTTCAAATTATTTACATATGAATGGATGGAGGGGTCACGGGCTTTTATGAGACCAACACTCCAACGAGGTTTGGGTTAGCTGGTTTCATGGAGAAGAGAAGAGCAAACGTGAAGTTCACAGATATCAGTTATCCATGTGGGAGGCCCCACAAAAAGCAGGGAGAGGTGACTCTGGTCGGCTGACTCTGCAGGAAACAGGGGCCCAGTAGGGGAGAGCGGGAAGGAGAGTGAGTTGCAGACTACAATAAGATGCTCTTTTCGTGGCCCAAACTTGCCTCCTCGTGACATCATCGAGTTGGGTGCTCTCCAGAGCTCTAGGAGATCCAAGAAAGGGATAAGCAATATAAAAAGCTATTCATAGGAAAGTTGCTGTCTTCAAAAGAAAAGCATGCATAACATAAACCAATGTCATTGAAAACCCTAGGAAACTGATAGAAAAGGTGTGGTTCTGTGCTTCGGGTTTTCTAAAAAATAAAGAGCCTATTTAAGAAAACAGGGATGAGTGACAGCTTTTTAGTTTCTTAGCTCTAAGGATCACTGTACCTGATGAGGATGTTGTTTGCAGGTGGCCTGGAAGACTTTAAAGCCAGTTTCATGCCACAGCCCAAAGCCGGGAGGAGGGGAACATGGGGCTGGAGCCTCAAGGGTATGTTTAAGAACTTCCCTTTTATCTTCAGATGAAGTTAAACATAGTCACAGAAATGCCTCATGGGATTGAAACATAGGATCTTTATACAGCTTTGACTTGAGGCAGACAACACGCTATACCAGTATGAATGAATATTTAATAAATTCCACAATTAACTAGCTTTATTTAACGTCACTGTTTTTTATTATTACTTATTCTTATTCGTTATATTATTATTTCATTGCATTTGTGTGTGTGTGCAAGTTTTACCTCGTTAAAACTAAGCATTTAAAAAAATACCCCCAATTTTTCCCTATTTTCAATTGTCTCCATTAAAACCTGGAGCTTCAAAGAATGGAAGTGGCTCCAGCCTTTTTTTTACCGTCTCAGAGGCCTTGTCTCAAGCCAAGTGCCCCTTTGCCAGCTATCCCTCAGGCAATCACCTTGACAAATACAATTTTTTACAAAAGACTTCAAGTTCATTTCCACCTGGAAGGATGGGAGGAAACAAATCGAAATGCTTAGTAAGAGGCAGGAAGTAGTCAAAACGCTGCAAAGCTCTTGGATTAGAAGGCCTGAGCATCCATTATGATGCTCCTGAGTTTGTTGGAATTACAAAGCACACTTGTCCACTGATGTTGCGGATATGGTTTTCAGTGGAGCAGCACAGGAAAAGGTTTTTAGGTGTTTTGTCCAGATGTTTGGTCTGGGACTCTGCAAACCACATCCTTCCTTCCTTGGGATGCGGGTCCTTTGTGCAACTCCACCATTGACACCACTCACGTCTACTACCCTGTAAAACAGGAATCTGCCTCGGTAGATACTTAGGAGGAAGAATGGTAGATACTTAGGAGGAAGAATGCGACAACTTGGCCATTAGAAAAGTAAAGACATATGTCCCAAGAGAAATCCTCTGAGAAGATTAAAATGAAGCAGTAGGTGTTAGGACTCTTCCTGGAATAGTTTAGAGAAATGAGGGATATGAGATAGTTTCTTGTGTGGGGCAAAAATGTGTTCGGCAAGGTTTTTTCTTCCTTTCTTTCTCTGCCTTTTTCTGAAAATGGGTGGGTACTTCTTATAATTACAGGACACTTAATGGACTCACAAGTGTGTTTTATAGTGTTGATAGTTTATCCTTTCTTAAAAATAAATTTATTTATGTTTTATTTATTTTTTGGCTGCGTTGGGTCTTCTTGCTGAGCACGGGCTTTCTCTAGTTGTGGCGAGCGGGGGCTGCTCTTCGTTGCGGTGCCTGGGCTTCTCATTGCGGTGGCTTCTCTTGTTGTGGAGCACGGGCTCTAGGCGCGCGGGCTTCAGTAGTTGTGGTGCGCGGGCTCAGTAATTATGGCTCGCGGGCTCTAGAGCGCAGGCTCAGTAGTTGTGGCGCACGGGCTTATTTGCTCCGTGGCATGTGGGATCTTCCTGGAGCAGGGATCGAACCCGTGTCCCCTGCATTGGCAGGCGGATTCTTAACCACTGTGCCACCAGGAAAGCCCGGTTTATCCTTAACTTGGCTCCATCCCTCACAAACTGGCAAACCCTAAAAGATGCTATCAACAGCTTAGAATTCCGTGTGTGTTAAAAAGTGCAAACAGTTCAGAACAAAAGTCAATCAGCATATATATAATTAACAAGCATTTATTTTAAAGGGAAAATATATCAAGCACAATAATTTTCTGGCAAAACTAAATTACACATAATATCTTTCCTATTTTCAAACAGGTTACTTTTGACTTATAGAGTACTAAAATTAAACATAAACCTTACTTAATTTAAAAAATTTCTCTATAGCCCTCTATGCTAAAGGACCACAAAATTTTATCTCTCTAAAAGTAGCTGAACTCTCTCACGAATGCCGCTTCCCCCCCGTGCCTTTGGTTCTTTATGTTGGCAAGGAGTTTCAGCTTTTAGTGATCTTGTAAAAACTTGGAACCCTTAAGCAGTGGGGAAAAACAAATGCCTAGGTCTCTCCTTTAGTTCTGGGCCTCCGTGGGATCCCCAGGGGGCTGCCTCTGATTTGCCCCTCAAGGCAGCCACATTCCGGGTGAATGCTAAGTAAATATGTGTTGACTGATGTGTCCAAATGCAAGTCATTCTTCTCTGGAAGTGTGCTTGTTATTTATTAAGCACCCACAATGGGTCAGGGAGTCAATGAATTTCAGAGCCGGAAGGGATTTTAAAGGTGACCTGGTCCAACCCCTTCATTTTATAAACAAGGAAATTGAGATCCAGAGAGAAGGGCCCTGCCCAAGGTCAGACACCTGGTACATGGCAGAGCTGGAAATAAAACACCAGCCCAAGCTCTTTCCTCCTACCACAGCTGCATTATCCCTCATCAGACCTGATCCCTGCTCGCTAGAAATTTATAATTTAATAATACCAACTTTTGTAGCTTAAGATATTTGCATAATCGGAATGATGGAGTTGGGATCTACTTTTGGATTTAGGGAGAAACTGATGAGAAGACAGAGATAAGGAGAAAAATGAATACCCCGAACATCTATATTTTCAAAACTGATTTAACTTTGTTTTTATTCTACTTTGTTCCAAAAAAGATGTTAAGGAGCTTTGAAAGGGACACATACTATAACACGATAAAACAGGTAAGAACAGTAGTATAAAAATGAGTAAGAAAAATGACAAAAAGGAAACTAAATATATTTTTTAATTTTTAAAAAATTTATTTTTGACTGCGTGGGGTCTTCGTGGCTGCACGTGGGCTTTCTCTAGTTGCGGGGAGTGGGGGCTACTCTTTGTTGCGGTGTGTGGGTTTCTCATTGTGGTAGCTTCTCTTGTTGCAGAGCACGGGCTCTAGGCACGCGGGCTTCAGTAGTTGCGGCGCGTGGGCTCAGTAGTTGTGGCTTGCAGGTTCTAGAGCGCAGGCTCAGTAGCTGTGGCGCATGGGCTTAGTTGCTCCACGGCACGTGGGATCTTCCTGGAGCAGGGATCAAACCCGTGTCCCCTGCATTGTCAGGAGGATTCTTAACAACTGCGCCACCAGGGAAGTCCCCAAAAAGGAAAATAAAGGTAGTAAAGGAAGTTGGGAACTAGAGTGAAATTAGTGCACAAAATACGAGCCTTAAAGCCCTAGATATTTGCTACAGGGAGGCTACAGATTTGCTGCTAAACCTCCTAGCAAGAAGCAGGAACTGTTACAAGAGTCACAATTCCCAGATAAAAAAACAAACCAGCCCTGGAAAAGCACAACGTTCTTCATAAATGAGGCCAGAGAGAAGGTTCTCCCATGTGTCCTCATATACCCTGAAGTCTACTAGGATAAACTGGAATTGGAATCCCAGGCTTTTTGAGGCGTTGGGGACCATCCAGTTCAACTCCCTCCCCAGGAACTGGAACAGAGACTTCTCAAGGTCACATCCTGGCACTGAGTCTCCTGGATTTGGAGAAGGAGGAGAGAATGCAGGCAACCTCTTCTCTTCCACAGAGAACCTCTGGAGAAGGTTGGGATGTGTCCTGATTAAACACAGATGCCCTTTTACCTGGCCAAGAAGTCATCTTCCTCCTCTTCAAGTGTCTGGAAGCCAGAGGGCTCAGAT
The DNA here is from genome assembly GCF_949752795.1 of Hyperoodon ampullatus. Taxonomy (NCBI): domain Eukaryota; kingdom Metazoa; phylum Chordata; class Mammalia; order Artiodactyla; family Ziphiidae; genus Hyperoodon; species Hyperoodon ampullatus. Next base: position 43,914,618 of record NC_136930.1, read on the forward strand.
GTCAGAGAGCTGCACCTCCTCCAAGTTACTGTGGCTCCCACTTCCCTCCCTGCCACTGTCTTAAACATGCCCCAAGGGAGACAGAGGGAAGAATCTGGGGCCAGCTTCTAAAAAGACTGTTTATCCCGACTGGCTGGCAGGATTGGTTTAAAAATGCAGAAATTATTTCCCCGGGTAAACAGCAAGGGACCATTTAGAGCTTTAAATACACAGCATGTGAAAGAAGGAGGCCAAATTATCTGTGGGAGAGGGAAAGGGGGAGGGGAGGTGATTTACCATTTCCCCTTTAGGGGAAACGAAAGAGGACATCTGGGTTCTCTGTGCCCATAAAAAGGTTGAGAGTAAAGATGTAGTATTTAGATTGCTTTGTAGTAGAGGTGGAGGGAAATCTGTTACCAAAAGTGATTTGTATTTTTTTTTTCCTCAATTTCTTTTCTAGTCTACCGAGGAAATCGCTGCGGAGGACAATAAAGTGGAACTTGGACAAGCTCAAAAATGTTTAGAAGGATATCCCACCACACGGGGGGAAAGGAGTGGGGTGCAGATAGAAAAATATTTCTTTTCAGTTTCAAACTTTCCCCTTTGATCTTGATTACTAAAGTATTACATAATCATTGTGTAAAATGCAAGAAGTAAATTTTAAAGGAATAGTGGCTAAAATCCCCTTGAAGTTGATCTGTCTTAAGGTTCTGGTAAATTTCTTCCTGTCCTGTTTTTTATGTGCGATTGTTATACATAAATATGATTCGATTAGAAAATTAACTAATTTGAAGTTCAATTTCAAGTTGCTAGATAGTTCTTGAATTTGCTTCTTGTCCTCATTCTCTAAGCCTGGAAGATTGGATTTCCTCTGCAGAAAATCTGTACGTTTTAACTATGAGGTAAGGATGCTGATTTAGCAAATCTCTCAGAACTTAACCATCTAAAATTAGCAAGTCCCCCTCAAGGTAACTTGGGAGACAATGACATTATATCACCACACATTTCTTTTAATGCTGCTGACTTAGCTCACAATGTTTCTGGAATTCCTCCTATGGAATTACCTTCTGAGTCCACGGCACTTTCTTTTGAATGTTATCCGATTGACAAGTTCTCTCACTTTGAGGGTGGGTTTGATATTTAGAAACTTCCAAAAGTTATCAGATCTGATGAATAAGGTGTGTGATCCCTCAAGTTGAGCAATATTGTTTTTGGTTAAGAATATATTGAGTCCTAACGGCAATGAACTTATTTTCTCATACAGTAACAAGGTTTTAGTGGAAGGGAGATTTACCCTTTCTCTCTGAGTCTCAATGAATTACATAGTGTGAAGGGGAAAATTGTCTCTGTAATTTTCCCCTTCACTAATTCAAATTGTGTTTTCTGACTTGTAATTACACTTTTGGTGGCCAAAATCTATTTGTTTTACAAGCTCCAAGATAATTCTATTCTCAGTTTCTAGCAAAGCGCAATGTGTTCCATATTCAAATGTTAGATAGTCACCCAGGCAAATTGTTCTTAACCAATTAATTAGCTAAAACTACACTTGACATTACCATTATCTCGAGATGTGGAAGGCTTCATGCCTTAATTATCCTGTTACTCATTTATAATGTTCCTTCTATTCATTTCAGCCTGAACATTCCTTCCCTAGTTTCTGCATCAATCTGGAAGTACAAAAGAGAAAATTAGATGGCCCCGTTTGTCAGTACAGATTGTTAATGTTTCTGAAGGCTGCATACAGAGTCATGTGTAGCTTTCTGAATTCTCAAGCTTGCATAATATTTTAAGTACAAAGTATAACTCTACTCAGTGTTCCTTTTATCGTGTTTCTTATATTTGACAGCAAAAGATTGCAAGCTTTTTTATAACGCAAGGATTTTAGTAAACATCTTGAAGAAGAACCAACAATATTTCCCTTTATATTTTTTTCCCACAAATTCTTGTTTCTTCATGAGAAATTGAGATATATAAATGGTGAAACTGGGGGAAAATAGATACATATATTTAAAAAATTATTTACTGTCTTCTTGATATTCACGTTTTCTTATTTCTTGAAGACTGGTCCCCTCTCTTTCACTGAAAAATATTTTCCCCCTCTAGGTTGGTCAGTTCTGCAAAAGAAAAAATAAAATATTATCTGTTGTCTGTGTGTATATTATGCTGCCATTTGGCTAAAAAAAAGTTTGGGGTTATACATGCATACATATTGCTTGTATGTGCAGAGACTATTTCTGGAAATATAAAAAAGACCTTGTTTGTCTCTGGGAAGAGAAATTGGGTGGCAGGGGGTAAAGAGGGAAGGAAATTTGATCACCCATCTTTTTTGAACCTTTTCAGTTTTTGGACCATGTAGAATGCAATTACTCATTAGGGGAAAAAACCAAAAAGACAAAAAGCAAAAAACAAACCTGACAGTTTAGAAAAAGAAAAGAAGAGAAAAATCAAGGGGGAAAAATACTTTCTGTTGGTCTGAGTCTGGAATTCATAGTGAAGATCAAATGCAAATTATTCCCTTTCGTGCTAAGTCCATCTCCTCTTCTCCATTCCTTCTTCCACTCTGGCCAACAACTTTTAGCTTCTACTGATCCAATAAGGACTTAGAACCCACAGGTAGCCAAGACATTAAGTGTCCTCGAGCTGCCCCTGAACTCTTGAGAATCCTAAGCAGACACATGGGTGTCCTTCATGGTACGTAGATGGAGGCCACCTCCTCTGGTTTCCTCATCACAGCCTTAGCCTGCACATGTGGCAAGTAAATACCTTTTAATCAGTGTGTTCAAAGCCACATCCTTCTTGCAGAACTTTAGTAATGTCCTGGTCCTTTGCTGTTCATTAAGTATCCATGTTTCTCTCACCTCTGAGCCTTCTGGCACATGGCTGTCTCTTTGTCTAGCTAACTCTTACCAGCTCTTAGGAAAGTCCTTATTTCTTGAGCTCACTGAGACTTAACGACAGAGTAGTCCAGGCTATCTCCTCCCTAAGTATAGGAGGAGAGGCTCAGGGCTCCCTGCTTTGCGTTTCCTCCGTCCCCATACCCCCAGAGCCTAATTGAGGGCCCCCTGCTTTTGCCTTTCAGTGTTTGACACACCAGATATCTCTAGAACAAATAGATGAATAAATAAACAAATGAAAATCATGTCCACTTGCCCTACTTCACCTTCTAGCCGGAGGAGATGCATCACATCAGGGGATCTCCATCTCTCCAGAGTTTCTGGGTGGAATTCCCAGGTCTTAGCAGTGTAGGCCATACATGTTTGATCTTCACAAATTGACTGCCCATGAAGTTGAAGCATGCTGGCATTCTCTTGCCGCATGATGGGTAAACATTATCTAATTTGGGTTTAAGTAGAAAACCTATACAAAATAATAATAATAATAATAATTTCAAATCCTACCTCTCAGAACTTTTATTTTCTTATCCAGTACCATAGATCTCTATCTTTCCTGCTTCTTTTTCAACCATTTGTTTATAAATAGCTATAATAGGGTCAGAGACTTTAGGTCAACAGTCATCTTTTAAGCGCTAAACCATACAAAATTTTATTATTCTATGGAAAATATACTTATAAAATACATATATGCTATAAAGTTGGAAAGATTGATGACAAAAATGATCCCAAAAGTTTTTGAAACATTGAAAAAAGTTGAAACTAAAAAAAGAGAAATTTCACAGGATTAAATTAAAGCTCTGTATCTAGGTTTAAAAAAATCAGTTGCACAAGGAGAGGGTGGGGTAAAGCAGGCTTAGATAGCTGTTCACATGGAGAAGGTCAGTTATAACTGACTCACATGTTCAGCCAATGGTGTGATGGTTACTTTCAAATTCAATGCGTTTAGTTTTCCTTAAAATAAAGACACTAAGTTCTGGACTCAGGAAGTAAAAGCCCCTTTTGCTTACTCCAATCAGCCTGCAGCATCAAGGCACTACCCTCTAAGAATATTTATAGGCCGGAGTGCATCTGAAGTAGTGATTTTCAAACTATGGGTTGCCACTTATGTGTGAGTATGAAATCCATTGAGTGGATAGCAACCTGCCTTTACAAGATAAAATAGAACACAATATAGTGAATAGAATAGAGTTGAACTGGAAAATATACAAGTTCGCGTCTGCTAATAAGGCTACATATTGTTTTATGAAACTCCTGTTTCATTTACATGCAGGTATATGTGTACTGATGATATGTAAAATAGATTTCTTTCTGTGGGTCATAGTCAACAGAGTTCGAGAAACACTAACGTAAAGAAAGATATTCAGATGGCTAGAGGGATGGGCACCTGGTTACTTGAGAAACAGTTGCAACAATCAGGAATGTTTGGCTTGAAGGGTAGAAGACTAAGTGATGACAGAAGAGCTGTTTTCCAATAGCTGAAGCACTGCCATGAAGAGGAGACAATGGATTTTTTCTCTGTTGTTTCAGGAGATGGGGGTTCGAGGGAGGCAGTTTTTGGATCACTATCCAGATAAACTATCTGACAACCAGAGCTGTCCATCAATGCCACTGCAGAATAACACACTCTAGGGGTGCTCAAGCACAAGACAGGGGACCATCTGTCAGGGTTGCTGTGGCAGAGATTCCTATATTGGGAGGGAGGTTGAATTAGATATCCTTGAATGTCCCTTTCAACTCAAAGTTTTGACCATTCTATTCTCTTTGACCATTCTATTTTGACCATTCTATGTGCTTTAGACCAGGTAATTAATTCAGGAGATACTTTATTTATTTATTTTTAATCATTTTATTTTTTTCAACATATTTATTTATTATTTTTTAAACATCTTTATTGGAGAGGAGATACTTTAAACAAGGGGTTCTCTTATATGCTTATAATATCATGTGTCACAATATTTACTTTTTAGCCATGAAATATCTATTTTACAGATGCGATTACTAAGTCACTGGACACTTGGGTAGATGTGAGAACAGGATTCAGGTCTCCTGAATTCTAGGCTTTCCACTTAATTATGGCAGCCTCTCAAATCTGAATCTCAGCACTGACATCGTTCAGATTGTGGCAGACTCTGCTGGGTTCTTACCTCAGTATCTGTTCACTTTTTGCTTGTAACAGAACTCCAGTTTTTACCGGGGCCATGAGTGCTGTAAATAGCGTATTTCCCAAGCTCCTTTGCAGTGATAGATGGTCAGTTGGACTAATTGTTTCCATGTAATATGAATGGAAGGCAGTTTCTGGCAAACTTGCCAAAAAAACAGCTGATGTGTACCCAGCTGAGGTAGAGCAGCTTCTCTACCTCCTGCCCCTTCCCTTCCTCCTTCCTTTTGGGTGGATCTCAGGCAGCCATCCTGAACCATGAAGTGGAAACCATGTGCCAAGGATGGCAGAGCCTGGGTCCCTAAAACCATGCAATTGCTATACCGGCCCTAGAGTGGCTCTTTTACAGGATGAGAAAAAAAGAGATTTGTCTTACTTAAGCCAATGTCCTTTGTTTGCTGTAAGCAGTTAAAGCCAGTCTTAATTGATAAGCAGTGTTTTTCTCTCACCTGTGGATATTGGGTGTCCCATCCTTATTTGCTCTAACCCTGACAGGATGCCAGATCTTCTGAAATTAGAATTTCTGCATCTCAACATCTTTCATAACAGGTAAACACCTACAAATGTTGGACCAGTTTCTGTGTAGCTATTCCCACGGTTAAAATGAGGCATATTTGCAAGCAAATTGCTCTTTTTGTATCTTCAGTGCTCCCGTCCTTAGAAGGTGCAATTAGCGGGCTTCCCTGGTGGCGCAGTGGTTGACAGTCCGCCTGCCGATGCAGGGGACACGGTTTCGTGCCCCGGTCCGGGAGGATCCCACATGCTGTGGAGCGGCTCGGCCCGTGAGCCATGGCCGCTGAGCCTGCGCGTCCGGAGCCTGTGCTCCGCAACGGGAGAGGCCACAACAGTGAGAGGCCCGTGTACCGCAAAAAAAAAAAAAAAAGGTGCAATTAGGGAGACTTCCAAAGGGCCCTGACTTAAGGCACTGAGAGAGTTGAACTCATCCATCACCCTTCTCTCCTTCAGACAATTTGTGCAATACCAGTAGCCCTTCCCTCTTTTCCTAGTTTCAATTCATCCTTGCAACCAAACTGGACCTTGGTTTATCATTCTTTTTTTACCACTTATTACAACACAATGGGATTTTAGGTGACTATGATTCTGGGCAGGCCCTTATTTCAAAGAACTCAGGGCATTTGTACAACCCTTCCCATTTTCTCAAGAAAAGGGTAGTCTGAGATGCTCTCTGAGTGCTCATACAACAGTCTGGCTGAAAGATTATCACAGAATCCTTGTGCAAAGAAAAAGAATGATGTGTAAGACCTGTAGATGGAACGTTTCCATTTCTACTGCCACTGTCTCTTGTTAGATTTGCAGCAACAAGTGGAAACTGCTGGATCTTTTGCTCAGTCTGATTCTATAGCTAGACCTGTAACTTTATCTGGTGAATCAAAATCGCTGTGATTTTTGAGGATAGTAGTAGACTTGATTCCTGATTCAGAGCTTTACCCATAATGGTGTTCAGTGGTCCCTGTTGGTGGTACTTTGGGATAAATTCGATATAATAGAAGTTGGTGTCATAATACCTGTCCTTTATAAATGTATAATGTTAGAACAGAGAAAAAGTAATAGAAAGGTGAGTCATGGTTTTGAGGCTGTGATTCACATAGCAGCCAGAGTTCTAATGACACTGGGAATTTGATGGGTTTATGGTATTACAGAACCTTGATCTAACATCTGAGGTTCTGCCAAGATTTCTTTTAAAAGTTCGTTTTACTTTAGAGTTTTAAAAAAATCCATATATTTTAATGATATGCTATGTGTATACCATAGGAGAAAAAAATTATAATCCACTGAATAACATAGTTAAAAATGTTTATTTCAAAGACAATCCAGAGTCTCTACAAGAAAGTTCCAAATTGGACTAAGTATAGAATAAACATGGCTTTTACAAAAGCATCTGGTACGATCCAACGCAGCCAATAATGCTCCTTGAAGGATTACCATCAGCCACTTAACACTTCCATACATATTTTCATTAGTGCCTCCAAAAAGAAAATCATTTTTTAAAGACTCATCCATAGAGACACATCAAAGAATTTAGCATGTTAGACCTCTAAAATGTGACTCTGTAACACATGCCCACATACGCTCTTTTCTCTTCCTCTCAATTCCTCCTTCTTTAAAGTGAACACCCAGGCTATCATTTTTATAAGAAAAAACAAAGGGAGTAACCTCTTAAAGCAGAATTGCTTAATTTACTTTTCGGATCAAACCTTTCAAAGTTTGTTTTGTTTTTGTTTTTGCTTTTGTTTAGTATATACCTTTAATATGAGAAATAGATGACAAAACCTCAATAGCTAAAATATCCACGAAGGATGAAGTGTGTCGAGTGTCAAGTGGTTAGGACAGGAATCTTTGATTTCCTATTTGGCATCCCCCGTCAAATAGGATTGGTCACTTTGGACCAATCAGGTTTCACACTGTTTCAGTGTCACCAACTCTAATGGCGAAAGCAATACCTGCTTCTCAATGATAGAAATGCACTATTATCTTGACTTAAAGGAAGGTCATCCTCATTACCACAAATAGGAGAATAAGAATAATTTTGAGGCTTCATAGCTCAGTAACTTAAAAAAAGTTTTTTAAAGTCTTTATTGAATTTGTTACAATATTGCTTTTTTTTTTTTTTTTTTTTTTCCGGTACGCGGGCCTCTCACTGTTGTGGCTCCTCCCGTTGCGGAGCACAGGCTCCGGACGCGCAGGCTCAGCGGCCATGGCTCGCGGGTCCAGCCGCTCCGCGGCATGTGGGATCTTCCCGGACTGGGGCACGAACCCGTGTCCCCTGCATTGGCAGGCGGACTCTTAACCACTGCGCCACCAGGGAAGCCCTATTGCTTTTGTTTAATGTTTTGGTTTTGTCCGCGAGACATGTGGGATTTTAGCACCCCGACCAGGGATCGAACCCACACCCCCTGCATTGGAAGGCGAGGTCTTAACCACTGGACCACCAGGGAAGTCCCTCAGTAACTTTCATACAACAAAATTCTAGTGGAACAAAAGAATCAGGACAAATACACTTATGCTCATTGAAGCAAAATGTACTTTTGTTTAATCTGCACAAGATCATCACAAGGACCAAATCTAGTTTAAATGAGATGCCTCTAACATTCTCCAGCTTGAAAAACTTCACTTACAGGAGTTTGCTGACAAAGAGGTATTTCTCTGCTGCCCCTACAGAAGGCTGCATTCATTACTCATGCTCAGCTTTGCCCCTCCCAGGTGACTCCACCCAACTTGATCACCAAATAAGGCAATCCTACAAGTGAGTTTTCCTCCTATTTACTGGAATTGTTTAGTGAACAGGAGGATTTTTAAAGGACTAGCTGGTTCCATTTCCTTTTCAACATTCTTGACTCATCAGCCAGGGAGAGGATTGGACACACTGAGGAGAGTGATTCTCAAACTTGGTGCACAACAGAAGCACTTGGGGAAATTTAAAAATACTGATATTTGACCTATTGGCCTGGGCATTGGGATTTGTAAAACTCTCCGAGGTACTTATAATGTGTGTGTATTTTGGGGTGGAGGGAGTTGTTGAGAACCACCATTAGAATTAAAATGTGTGCCCCCTTAATTCCAGAAGCCACAGGTGATCACTAACTGAGCACTCCCTGGGCCCAGCATTCTGGTAAGCGCTTTACTAATGATGTCATTGTCTCCTCCCCACAACCGTGTGTCAAGCCCGAGCGATAATCTTCATCATCGGTCTAATGCAGCAAATATTTATTGAAACACCATCATTGTTCTAGGCAGCACTGTGAATACCTAGATGAGTAAGACACAGTTCATGTCCTTGAAAAGCTAATAATTAACAGGGATTCATTATAACAACACAATGAAGAAGACTTTCACGAGGGAGTACAAATTACTAATGAAGTTCAGAGGAGGGAAGGAATATTACAGCCTGGGCGTATCAAGAGAGGTGACGTGGTAGGTTCGGTGGTACACTAGAGCCAGCTCATTCTGGTCTCTGCCTCTTCAGAAATTTTGTGAGCCAGTTGATATCAGGTTGGTAGCTTGCAATTGGCCATGGTGGGAGTTTTTATACTATGAAAGTTGACAAAAACTACGAAGCAGGGCTCTTTCTGTCTGCGGAGCTGGTTGTTAAATATTTACCAGCACATCGTTGATAGACCTTAAAAGATGTATAGGATTTCATTCTGGAGAGGTGGGATAGATCAGGTAGAAAAAAAGGGTATGATCGGACTTCCCTGGTGGTCCAGTGGTTAAGAATCCACCTGCTAACACGAGGGACACAGGTTCAATCCCTGGTCCGCGAAGATCTCACATACCAAGGAGCAACTAACCACAATTACTGAGCCCCGCACCGCAACTACTGAGCACGGGTGCTGCAACTACTGAAACTTGCATGCCTAGAGCTCATGCTCCACAACAAGAGAAGCCACCACAATGAGAAACATGCGCACCGCAATGAAGAGTAGCCCCCACTCTCTGCAACTAGAGAAAGCCTGCGCGCAGCAACAAAGACCCAGAGCAGCCATAAATAAATAAATTTTAAAAATAAATAAATAAATAAATAAATAAATTTAAAAACGAAAAAGAGTATGATCAAAAACAAAGAATTGGGAGAGAATTCAAGCTTGCTCAAGTGAGAAAGAATGAGTAATCTAGTTTGCCTGGAGTAAGATACAAGTAGGCAAATAATAGGAGTTACAACTGAAAAGCAGAGGGAGGGGTATGTTAATTAAGTTTAAAGCTTCAATGTAAAATGTCTAATAGAGCCGGACACATAGTAGGTGCTCTTAAAAAGTTAAAACCTTTTATCTCCGCTTCATTTCCCAAATAAGTTCAAACTCTTGACATCAAAGGTTTTCTAAAAATGAGGTAGGTACTTTTTAAATAGATGAGACTGGGATTCAGAGAGATTAAGAAACTGGACCAAGAACACACAGTTAATGTTTGAGCCTTATGGCAGGAAAGTAAAGTGGAGAATGACTCTAAGATGGTGACTGGGAGAATGGAGAATGGAAGTGCTGTCTGGAGAAATAGGGAAGTAGAAGAATTAGGGGAAATCCTCTCTAAGGCCAAGGGCTGGTTGTGCTCACATGTGGCAATACCAGCAGCAAAGCTGGAGCTGGGGAGAGAAGCAGGGGCTAGGGTATGGTTCGCAAGTTGCTACCCAGGGCCTGATGAACACCAGCCCCTCCCATTTCTTAGGATCCGTTGGGCTTGATGAGCTATGGGTTTTCTCTCTCTCAATCCCCTCTTGGAGGCTGGGAAGCTCTTTGCTTCAATCAGCAGCAATTTCAGGGATCCCAGATCAGCTGAGGCTCACCAAAAGTACTAAGAATTCCAGGCACTGTGTGTAATGTCCCCGGAGATTCAGGCCAACCTCTGGAAGCTGGGATGCTTCTTGGGAGCATCACACCCCCCCAGGTTCTTGAACTTTTAGCTGTGACTTCAATTCTCAGGTGGAGGTGCTCCAATCCAACCTGGTCTCTTTCTGCCTCTCAGAACTAGGAAAATCTGACCTTTGGTGAAGGGAATGAGGCATATTTCCTGAATCCACCCCAGTTTAGGCCTGACCACCTCATGAGAGCGGGCTAAGAGCACGCCCTTCATCACCCTGTAACTGGCTCACAGCAGACAGTCCATCCAGCAGAGTTTGTAAATCAAGCTTAAGGATGGGCTTGAGGCTCATCCCTGGTGGGACCCCCAACCTGAGGATTCTCCCTCCACATCTTCAACAAAGTCCTGAAGTACCAAGACTAGGCAGGTGTGGAAAGCCCTGCTTTCTTTTAAAACCCTGCTTTCTTTTAAAACATGTCAAAGAACATCTTTTAATCCTAGACTGCATTAAAAAATTTCTGGGTACAGATTGTTCCAATTAAATTTTTAAATGTCAAAAGTTTCTTGGGCTTCTCTGGTGGCGCAGTGGTTGAGAGTCCGCCTGCCGATGCAGGGGACATGGGTTCGTGCCCCGGTCCGGGAAGATCCCACATGTCGCGGAGAGGCTGGGCCCATGAGCCATGGCCGCTGAGCCTGCGTGTCTGGAGCCTGTGCTCAGCAACGGGAGAGGCCACAGCAGTGAGAGGCCCGCGTACTGCAAAAAAAAAAAAAGTTTCTTAAAATAAAACTCCTTAAAATAAACCAAATCAGCCATTTTGGATTACAGCCAACATAAATCAAAGTACCAAACCAGATGGGGATTCTGTAAACTAAAGGTAATAGCAGTTGTTCACAGCTTAGGGCCTAAGGAGAAAAAGCAGAAGGCATCGAGAGGCCAATTTTCCTCTTGAAATTGTTTTTCAAAACACAGGGTAACATCCTAATAAACAAATGAATCGTGCTTCCTGCAGCACCTGTTCACAGAAACCCGAAAATATGCCTGTGACGTTCTGAAAAAAGAAGCTGTAGTCCAGTTAGCAAAACAACTGAATTTATTCAGAGCGAGAGAGGAATCCAGCAGCTGCTTGTCTAACCTGCAGAGAAGCATGTGGGAAATATCACTTACTCTAGGCCTCCATCAGCCTGAATGAGGGCATCTGCAAGACGCAGCCAGACTTGACCCAGCACACGTGGTTCTCCTGCCACCAAGACCTGCCGGGGGCATGGCACGGAGAAGATGCAGCTGTGTTAGACATGGTTTCCTGCACAACCACTGACTGTATCATACACATACACCCTGCAATGAGCCTGAGTTATTGTCCTGAGAGCAAAAAAGAATTCTATTAGGAAAGAAGAGCTTTCTAATCAATTGAGAGGAAAAAAGCTGCCATTGCCTATCAGCTGGGAAGGGATCCTGTGAGCTGTGGGCACCAGTATGGGAGAAGTGGGGCAGAAAACGGCCCAGGCCAAGGTCAGACACAGACAAGAATGGAAGCAAGTGTCCAAGCCTGGGCTCCAGAGCTGTCAGCACACAGGGCACTGGTCAAGGGCAGTGTGGGGCCAACGAGCGAAGATACCAAGTGGGAACAGGGGTGATCTCCAGGGAACAAAGGGATCCCCTTCTTTCTTAGCCTGGCTCACCACTACTCATCCTTTGGGCCCTTGGCTCAGATATCATTTTCTTTTTTTTTTTTTTTTTTGCGGTACGCGGGCCTCTCACTGTTGTGGCCTCTCCCATTGCGGAGCACAGGCTCCGGATGCGCAGGCTCAACGGCCATGGCTCACGGGCCCAGCCGCTCCACGGCATGTGGGATCCTCCCGGACCAGGGCACGAACCCGTGTCCCCTGCATCGGCAGGCGGACTCTCAACCACTGTGCCACCAGGGAAGCCCTCAGATATCATTTTCTCAAGGCAGCCCCCAGACCACACTGTCCCAACATGAGGCGGACCTGTAACCTCTTAGTGGCTGCATCTCCAGTACCCAGCACAGCACAGTATGTGGCCCACTGTCAGCCCTCAAGACATCTTATTGGGAGGAAGGAAAGATGAATAAAGGCCGCAAGAGAGAACAGAGGGCTAGAGGGAGGATAGGAGGGGAAATCAGAGCGTGGAGCACACAAAGCTTCACCCTGTTCCAGGTCCCCTTTCTGAGGACCTGCAGGAAGACTTGCAAATATAAGTGGGCGTGACTGGTCCTGAAGGCATGATACACCCAGCCCAGCAAGTGACCCCTGAGATGGACACTTGAGGGCATACGGTTTAGGGAAACTAAAACATGAATCTCTCTTGGAAAAATGGTCTCATTGTTTTTCTTGGTGTTTTATCTCTTGATGGGGTTTTTTATCTTTCTCTGGTGTTTTGAGATGAAAACAAGCTGTAACCTGAACCTATAGATACTTTGCAAGGATGACGGTATGTTGAAAGAATGTAGTTAAAATGCTCATTAGAGATCATCTGCAATTGTAAAGAACAGGGTAGAGAAAGAGATTCCTGCAATCCTTGGATTTACTCCACGGGATTTTCCCAAAACAGGATGAGCCTCTGAAAAAATGAAAACCATTTACAACACCATTACAAAGAAAGTCTAATGAAAGACATCTGAAGGATACAGGCAAAGGAAGAGCATTAAGAAGCCTGCATTTTATAGGCCGAGAGCTTTACCAAAAGCTTTGATATCCATAGAATTATTGATGTTGGCTATCAAATCAGCGGCAGATGGGAGCCCCCAGAGTGGAAAGGTGATTGATTGGTACAGTGGGTTTGGGACTATTGGCTGCGGAGAAGCAATGCTCCGCAAAGTTTAATGTTCTTACCTGGGGTTGAGTAGATGTGGGGTGAGGTCCCAGATTCTGCTTTTTTTTTAAAAAAAACAATCTCACAAGTGATGTATATGTAGGTGGGTTTTGGACCACACTGTGAGTAGCAAGCCTGTAGGACACCACAAGAGGATGTGTTGCTATGGAGAAAAGCAGAGGAGGAAAACAGTAAGGTCCTCGCACATACGGACCATCTCCAGGAGGTTTGTCTTTCCCTGCAGTCTCTTGTACACAATAAACACCCATGTATTTCCATGTTACTCGGCTTCTTTGGGTTGCAAGGATTAAACTCTCACTCAACCTAGTTCAAGTGATGAGTTTTGTGGGGAAGAAATTGCGAAGCAGTGAGGGTGACAGAAAGTGTAGGAAAACAGGACCTGTGGACTGTCCAGGCCTCACAGAGACTGGAACCAGATGTGTTCTGAATCCAGGGCAGCTCAAGGGACCTCGCGGGCAGGGATCTGTGGAACGCCTCACTGTCTTCCTATTCCTCCAAGGGCTTTCCTCTGTCTCATAGCTTTCACTCCCCTTGCTTCTGCATAACTTCCTTTCTCCTACGGCCTCTCTCCACCACCTATGTCCTAAGCCTCTTTCTCAGCTTCCTTACAGTGCCCCCCACCCCATCGTGCAGGATCCCCCCACCCCCACCCCAGTTCCCACTTCAAGCTGCAAGAGCAAGAATCTGACTGGCATCCCTCGCAAGTCAGGGCAGATCGCCCAGCTTTTTTCCACTCAGGGCAGGTGTGCCCCGTAGGGGAGGATGGATGGTGGACGGAGTGGTCCAGCGTGGCTGCCAGGGTGCAGATGTGGAAAGGGGAAGGGTAGGTGTCATCGAGAGGTTGACATCTGAGCAAAGCCTTGAAAGAGGTGAGGGAAGTTTTGAGAGTTTTGCAATATCCCTCAGGACAACACGTTAGAGGCACCTTGGAGTCTTGTGAAGCCAGCCCTGAAAACTCAGGGAATAAACAATGGAGGAGTAAGAGTGTGACAGGTCAGGAATATTCCATGGCTTTACACCAAGAACAACCCAACACAAATATTTTAGTAGCAATGGCAGTGAGAAGGTTTGAGAAAGAAGGGTCAAAGCAGCAATATGGGAAATGGTGGCAAAGTCAAGGATCATTTCAGTGTATTATTCTTTCAATTTGTCTGTCTGTAGGTTAGAAGAATTCAAAATAAAGTTGGGAAAAAAGTTTTCGTTGTGATAATGGTATGGTGGTTATGTAGGAGAATCACCTTATAATTAAGAGGTGAAGTCAGGGAAATATGTCATGATGTCTGCAACTTTCTATCAGATGGTACATAAAAAATATTTCATGAAGACAGAAAGATAATGTAAATATGGCATGATGTTACCAACTGAGAATGGAGGTAAAGGATGTATAATGTACTATTCTTTCAACTTTCCTATAGATTTGAAAATTTTCAAAATGAGAAGTTGGATTCTACTCTTTGGTATCTATTCAAGTGAAATGAAAATATATGACTACACGTAGACTTGTATGTGACTGTTCATGGCAACGTTATTCATAACAGCTCCAAACTGGAACCAATCCAAATGTCCATCTATTGTAAATGGATAAAGAAAATGTTGCATATTCATGCAATGGAATACATCCAGCAATAAGGAATGAGTTACTGTTATATACTACAACGTGGATCAACCTTAAAATCATTATACTACATGAAAGAAGCTAGGAGCAAAAGACAACATATTATGTAATTTCATTTACATGAACCATCCGGAAAGGGAAAGATCTATAGAGACAGAAAGCAGATCAGTGGTTGTCTAGGGCTGGGGGTGAAAGTGGGGTTTGGACTGCAAACAAGTATAAGGGAACTTTGTGGGGTGTTGGAAGTGCTCTAAAACTGGTTTGTGGTGATGATTGCACACCTCTATAAATTTACTAAAAGTTATCACATTGTACACTTACAGTGGGTGAATTTTTCTGTATGTAAATTATGCCTCAATAAAGCTGTTGGAAAAAAAAACAGTTAAGAAAAAAGATGTTTGTTTCTCTACCTGGGATCTGATGGTGAGACTTTATTCGTTCAACAAATATTTTTTTGAGACCTACTGTGTGCCAAGCATTGTGTGCTAAACCCTGGGGCTACAGTGCTGAATCAAATAGGCACTGAAGTTTGATAAGTTTTATGAGCTATTTGTTTGGTATGCTTTCTATGGGACCTGCCTAGTGGTGGAGGGGTGGACTAGATAAACTGTGTTTCTTTGGCTGCTTGATTTGTTCAGGTTCTACCAAAAACAAAGTCTGAGACGAGTGTGAGTTGTTTATTTGGCAGGTGTAGTGGGTAGAATGGTGGAACTCAAAAAGTTATGTTCATGCCCCAACACTCACCACCTGTAAATGTGACATTATTTGGAAAAAGAATTTCTGCAGATGTGATTAAGTTAAAGATCTCAAGATGTGAAATTATCCTGGATGATGTGGGCCCTAAATCCAATGACAAGTGTCCTTAGAAGAGAAAGAAGAGAAGGCACAGACACAGAGGAGAAGGCTATGTGGAGATGGGGGCAGAGATTAGAGGGATGCTGTCACAAGCCAAGGACACCTGGAGCCACCAGAAGCTGGAAGAAGCAAGGGAGGATTCTCCCCTAGAACCTTCAGAGCGAGTGCAGCCCTGCCTCCCTCTGTGGACTTCAGGGAGAAAAAGAATTCCTATTATTTTAAGGCACAAAGTCTGTCTGTCATCATTTGTGATGGCAGCCTAGGAAACAAATACAACAGGTGATCCCAGGTAAGGGAGGGGGGTCGTGAGACACGGATGGGAGGCAAGCCCATAAAGAGAACGTGAAGGGGTGCCTTTCTGCCCTGGGGGCCCTTCTGAGAGACCGTGAAGAAGGAGTGAGAAGGCTTGGGGATCCACAGCCCACTCCTCGCTGGTTGAGGGTAACTTCTGTTTATTAATATTTAATGGAAGGTGCTCGTGTTCCCATTACTTTTGTCTTACATGTGAGCTCTATAATCGTGCATTAGTATCCTAGAAATGCTGCCAGATGCTTTGTGTGGAGACTGACTTTCGTATGACTCTGGACCTCACAGCACCCAGCATAGTGTGGAAACCCAGCAGGTGAACTAGAAAGCCTGTTAGGTTTCTCACTCCCCTTCCTGATCGCTCCCCCCTGCCCACTGGTCCCCATCAGTCACTGCCAAGCAGTGCTTCCCGCAGCTCTCATTTTTTTTTTTTAACATCTTTATTGGAGTATAACAGTTCTCATTTTTGTCTGTCTGTTCTTTGTTGCTTCCAGCCAGCAATGTTCTTTTCTGGTTCCTTTTCTTCTAGTCTCCCTGGGCAGAAGCCTACAGTGCTTCTTGCCAAGACTAGGTGGGGAGCTCCCAGTGACACTCTATATCATTTATAAAGCTCCCAATACCAGATCTGGTATTTCATATCTAGCTTTGAACAGCGGTCAGCTGGTCACCCACACTCCCAAAGAGGCCCAAGGGTACCATTTAGCACAGAATAAATGTGCATATCTGAAATTAAAAATTAAAATGTATCTGCTCACTTCAAAATTCAGCTTCCCCTTTTCAGGGTGTAGAAGGCCCTGGAAACGGCATGTCTTTGCATGTGAGCTCTCACCAGGGCCTCCTGGGTAAGATCCTGGCTGTGGCTTCTCTCTTTTCTTAGCTGTTTACTTCTCCTATGAGCTGGATTCAGGAGAGAAGAGTATCCAGAAGACTAACGTAATTTAATTTCTAGCCATCTTTGGCTTGAATCCTTCCAGCACCCTCAACAAACAAAAATAGCATCTTCTATCTGCACTAAAGCCTGGAAGAAGTGATTTTTTCAAATGCCCTAATAATAATAGCTCATATCTACTGAGTGCCTACAACACTTTAGGCTCTGTGGTAACTGCTTGGCATTCTTTATCAATTTTAATCCTTACAACAACTTTATAAAGTCCCTCCTTTATCATCCCCATTTCACAGATGAGGAAACTGAGACTTGGGGAGTTCAAGCATGTGTCTGGAGTCAGACAAGTGGTGGACTAGGATTCAAGCCTAGGTCTGTGTGACTTCAGGACATATGTGTTGAACCTCAGGGCATGTGGCCTCATCTTTTGTTCCTGTTTGGAGAGAGTTAAACGCAGAATTGAAAAAGCAACAGCTTCTGAAAATGTCCTTAGAAAATCCCACGGTGAGAAGCCAGGTCTCTTTGAATCAGGGCAAATCAAGCAAGAGATGCTGGCCAGACCGAGAGTGGGCTTTTTCGTTCAGAAACATAGGATTGCCTCTAAAAGGAGAGTCACTGAAATGGACATTAGAAAGAGAGAGTGAACACTGGACCATGGAGATGGAGGGGGCTTGAGGCCTGAGCATCTCAAAGACCATTTGGTGCAGCAAATGAGAGCAAAGCTCAAGCCATATGAGTCTGCTGTTCATGGGGGGCCTGGGAAAAAACGGGCAAGAAGTTCTGACTGTTGGGCATTCAAAGCTTATCTGGCGGCTGACAGCGGGAATGATATGGGGTCACTGGTGCACAGAGTGTCAGTGAGCCAGTGGTAAGCTGACTCCTCCTCCAGTCAGAAGGGAGATTTTGGCTGTGAGAATTCTGGCCCAGCATGTTCTCTGCCCGAAGTGTGGCCTGGCCTCCTGCCTCTCCTGGCTATCCGGCTTTTATCACACAGAAACAGAGGAGAAAAATAAATTGGGAATATGGATAACATTTAAGTGACTCTGAAAAGTTTTGTGACAACATGGACCTGTTTCAAGAATTATTTTTAACTGCAGACATTTGGTCCCAGTAGGAAATAAAACTTAAAAGGACAGTTATAATTAGGTCACATTTTGAGAAACTTATTACCTTTTGCTGTATGTCCCTGGAGTAGTGTATCTTAAATGATTTTAGTATTTAGATTCAATCATGGTGCACAATTCCATTTTTCTATGCAAGAGTGAAAAACAAATAAGAGAAATTATGATAGCAGTGTTAGATGAAAGCAAAGGCAGGAACAAATTTACTTTGGAATAGAAGAAAGAAATATCATATAATTTGTCTTCTCACTCCCCTCTCTTTCCTTTCTTCTTGTCTACATCTTAAAAAAGTGTCTGTGGAAGGACCCTGGATCATTCCATCTGTATTCCCCATTAAATGTCCTTTTTAATTTAATTTACTTTAATTTTATTTTATATTAATTTATGTTATATTATGTTACTTTTTAAACTTTTCAGAATTTTGTTCAATATCCTTGCTTTGAGTCAAACATCACTTTTTATTAAAAAAATTTTTTAATTTAATTTTTATTTTTCTATTGGAGTATGGTTGATTTACAGTGTTGTGTTAGTTTCTGCTGTACAGCAAAGTGATTCAGTTATACACACACACACACACACACACATATACATGTATATATATATATATCCACTCTTTTTTAGATTCTTTCCCCATATAGGCCATTACAGAGTATTGAGTAGAGTTCCCTGTGCTATACAGTAGGTCCTCATTAGTTTATTTTTGCTTTGGATGAAAATTTGACCAAAGACAACCCTTTCATGTCTCAAGTACAATATAGTGAAGCAATTTAGTGGAAGAAAGGCTGGTATCTCACTGGGAGCAAGAAAATTAACATTGGCTGTAATACTGTTTCTATGATCTCTGTACAGGTTTCAGCACCAAGGCCCAAGTAGGGACTAGTTATTGGACCCTTGGGAGTGAGGCTGATAGTAAAGGGGGAGAAAGTTTGAAGATGGAGTGAGGAGACGACAGTGGCCAAAGCAGGAGTCACACCTCTCTTCTGTGAAGAATGTCCCACGAGATCTTTACTAAACTGGAGCCTGGCAGAATTGAAGGCCCTTTGCTCTGTGTTCTGCAGACACATGATGAGGTCTAGCCAATCTCTTTTCCATCTGATGAACCTGTGAAATTAAAAAAAGGAACATTAAAATTTATCTGTATGACAGTGCATTAAAATGGGCCAGGGATGTTTTCTCCCATTGACAAATACATAATATATTCTTATAGTTAAATATTTGCCTACAGAAATGATTTTACTAGATTCTTCCTAACCTTTTTAAATATAAAAGTTTCATGAAATCTGTATACTTGGGAATTCCTTGGTGGTCCAGTGGTTAGGATTCTGTGCTTTCATTACCAGGGGCCCAGGTTCAATCCCTGGTCAGGGAACTAAGATCCTGCAAGCTGCATGGCGTGGCCAGAAAAAAAAAAAAGAAAAAAAAATTGTATTCTTTACCATTCATCTGGGATTAAATCATGATTTGCCTTGGATGAGTGGATGTGTTGCTATTTACCAAGTTAAATAAGATAGAAGAATTGTGTAGAGAGATCAGAGTTACACATACCAAAAGCTTACTTACATTTGATGCACAGAGATGTTGCTTACGGGAAAATGGCACAGTGGGTCCCCTCCCTGACTGGAGGAAATGTGGGAGTCAGCCGTGGTCATCAGCCATGTGAGAGTGAGTTGCAGCCGTTCGTCATGTGGTGGCCTTGGTGGAAGCTCATACTAAGTGTCCTCTCTTGGCAGGTCAGCATCTCTGCTGCTTCCTGCCTCAACTGCCCTTCATTTTGTACCTGTTCTTCTTAGAAGTCAGAACGTGTGTTTTGCTGCTGTGCAATCTGTATTGGGAAAGATCTGTGGGAAAAAAAAATACTCAGAGAAGTCAGGGATTAGCAGTTAATGAGCTATCCTAACTTCCAGACCCAACAGTGCAATTGACCTGGCAACTAGTCCACCCCAGCCCTTTTTCATACATTCTAAAAGGAGGCCTTCCCCCTCTGTTTTCCTGTCTGACAGACCTTCCTATGATACGGTAGACTAGTCTTTATCAGTTAGTGATGGATGTGTTACAACTTCTAGAGTGCACACCAACACCTTAACTTAGGTGTCACCAACTCCAACAATTACAGGAGCCAGGCAAGTACTATGAATGAGCACAGGTTGAGTGGGGACTAGGAGAAAAGATGCCCCTTCATAATATGGATGTATGGGTCCACTGTTGTCAAAATTCCTAATT
This sequence comes from Hyperoodon ampullatus, assembly GCF_949752795.1. Classification (NCBI taxonomy): domain Eukaryota; kingdom Metazoa; phylum Chordata; class Mammalia; order Artiodactyla; family Ziphiidae; genus Hyperoodon; species Hyperoodon ampullatus. Next base: position 43,934,816 of record NC_136930.1, read on the forward strand.
TTTTAGAGAGTTTGGGAATCTGGATTTTTTTTTTTTTTTTTTTTTTTTTTTTTTGCGGTACGCGGGCCTCTCACTGTTGTGGCCTCTCCTGTTGCAGAGCATAGGCTCCGGACGTGCAGGCTCAGCGGCCATGGCTCACGGGCCCAGCTGCTCCTCAGCATGTGGGATCTTCCCGGACCGGGGCCCGAACCCATGTCCCCTGCATCGGCAGGCGGATTCTCAACCACTGCGCCACTAGGGAAGCCCAGTAATCTGGATTTTTATATGATCTCCTAACACTGAAATGTTGGGTAGTCAATTCAAAAATTAAGTAACTCTCTTAGACCAAACAAACAAATTGAAACACATACACACACACACACACACACACACACACACTCTGGATCCTCCATGAAAGCCAGTTAATTACATCTGCATGAACTCGGGTGGATTTAGAGTGTATGGTAGAAAATATCTTGGCACACCAAACTGTTGTCACTGGTTACCTTTGGGAACAAGAGTGAGTGTCGGGGGGAACTCTTACATTTTTCTCCCTATACTTTTGTATTGTTTGAATTTGGGGCAATGAGAATACATTTGTATATTACTTATGTAGTTATTTTAAAAAAACAACAGTCTGAAAAATACAAGGGACAGGCTTTAGAAGTTGGAAGACTCCAACATTTAAAATGGCTAGAGACTTAACATTTAACGTGGCAGATTGATTGCATGAAAGACAGAAACCAAAAGAAAAAAAAAAAGAAACTTTAAGGAAGCAGAAAAAAAAAGGCAGGGAGCAGGAAAAAAAAAATCAAAAGGACTATCAGTTTACGAAATGAGAACAGGGTCCTATAAAAATCAGAGAACAAGAAAGAGCTCTTTGAAGTTAAAAGGGCAATACCAGAATAACATTCAGTAAAAAAGTTAGAAGATAAAGTTGATGAAATCTCATAGAAAGTAGGAAATTAAAGATACAGATTTGGAAAGTAAGAGAGAAACAATATGAAACTGATATTTGGAAAAGGAGAAGAGAGAAAGCCTAGGAAAGGAAATTACCATAGAAATAATACAAGAAATCCCATGGAGTGCCCAAACACAAGAAATAATAATCATAAAATAAAACCTCACATCAAGGCACATTATCATGAAATTTCAGAACACCAGGAATCAAGAGAAGATTCCTGAGAGATTTCCTGAGAGAAGAAATAGGCCACAACAAAGGGTCAGGAATAGAATGACATCAAGCTTCTCAACAGCAATACTGGGTGCCATCAGCAAATGAAACGTTTGGAAAAAATATTTCTGAACTTGTACATACAGTTATCCTTCAGTATCCATAAGGGATTGGTTCCAGGACCCCCTGCAGTTACCAAAATCTGCTCATGCTCAAGTCCCTTATATAAAATGGTGTAGTATTTGCATATAAGCTATAAGTTTTGCTTTGGGATATTTTCTGAATTTTCTTTTCTGAATATTTTTGATCCGCAGTTGGTTGAATCCTAGGATGCAGAACCCATGGATATGGAAAGCAACTGTATAGTCAAACTAACACCAAGTGTAAGGGTATAATGAAGACGTTTTCACACAAGAAGGGTCTCATATTTTTTCTATGTACTCATTCTTAGGAATCTATGTGAGGATGCTGTACTTTACTAAAATGAGTAAGCAAATCTAGGAGACTTGGGATCCAGACCACAATGGATCCAACATGAGATCGAGTGAGCAAAGGAAATTCTCAGGGTGGTAGTAAAGATAAGCTTGAAGATGACAGCTGTGCAGCAGGTCTAGAGGAAAACCAGTGCATAATAGAGAGAGCAAGAACATGAAGGGATACCATAGTAGTATCTCCAGGGGAAAAAATAGAACTAATGGAGGATCTCAAATGTATGACACATAGGATATTTGGGGGCTAAATTATTTTTTTAATTTTTATTTTTTAATTAATTAATTAATTAATTTTTGGCTCTGTTGGGTCTTTGTTTCTGCGCACGGGCTTTTTCTAGTTGTGGCGACCGGAGGCTACTCTTTGTTGCAGTGCATGGGCTTCTCATTGCTGTGGCTTCTCTGGTTGCAGAGCACGGGCTCTAGGTGCGCAGGCTTCAGTACTTGTGGCTCGAGGGTTCTAGAGTGCAGGCTCAGTAGTTGTGGCTCACGGGCTTAGTTGCTCCGCAGCATGTGGCATCTTCCTGGACCAGGGCTCGAACCTGTGTCCCCTGCATTGACAGGCAGATTCTTAACCACTGTGCCACCAGGGAAGCCCTGGTGATAGACATAATACTCAAAATATTGAATATTAATATAACAAAAAATTGTAATGTAACCTTTGGAAAAATGAAGGAGGATAGTGAATAGCTCCATGTGTGTGAATTAGGAGTGGGAGATACATAATAAAGTTAAATACTTTTCTTCATTAGTAGTCAATAGATAATGCTTAAATTGAAAATCAAGAAATAATATAAGCATTAAAAAAAGAAATATAGGAATAAATATCTGAAAAATCAACTAAAAATTTAAAGCCTTTAGTAATTGAGAACTGGCAATGGGAATGGGGTAGAGCAGGGGATGGATTTTTTTTAAACCTTTGGCTCAAAAAAACCAAAAAACAAGCTAGTCACTGGGGATGTTCCCAGTGTTCTGCTAATACCACAATGCTGGAATGAATAACCGTATACATATGTTATTTCATTTGGGTGCAGATATAGCTGGAGGATAAATTTCCAGAGGTCAAGGGGCAAATGTATTTGTACTTTTTTTTTTTTTTTTTTTTCCGGTACACGGGCCTCTCACTGTTGTGGCCTCTCCCATTGCAGAGCACAGGCTCCGGACACAGAGGCTCAGCGGCCATGGCTCACGGGCCCAGCCGCTCCACGGCATGTGGGATCTTCCCGGACCGGGGCATGAACCCGTGTCCCCTGCATTGGCAGGCAGACTCTCAACCACTGTGCCTCCAGGGAAGCCCTATTTGTACTTTTGATAGATAATGCCTAATTGCTCTCCACAGAGGTTGTATCATCTTATTCTCCCACCAAAATTGTGTGAATGTGGTTATTTTCCCACAGCCTCATCAGAAGAATGTGCTGTCAAACTTTTGAGTTTTTATCAATCTGCTAGGTGTCAATATGACTGCTCTTATTATAAGTAAGATAAAGAATCTTCTAAATGTTTAAGAGCCATTTATATTTCTTTTTCTCTGAATGCTCTGATTATGTTCTTTGCCCACATTCCTATTATTTTTTTTATCTTTTTCTTCTTGATTTCTTGGAGCTCTTTGTATTTTAGGGAAATCAATCATTTGTATTGAAATTGTTTTTCCACTTTGTTGTTTGTCTTTGCTACTATTTTCTGCTAAGTTTTTGATGGATATGTAGTATATTTATAAATATTTTCTTTGATAGATTCTGGATTCTGAGTCATAATTAGAAAGACCCTCCCCACTCAAAGCTTATAAAGCAATTCATTGATGTTTTCTCTTAGTGACTTTAAGTTCTCACTTTCTACATTTATTTTATTTTTTTTATTTTTTGCGGTATGTGGGCCTCTCACTGTTGTGGCCTCTCCCGTTGCGGAGCACAGGCTCCGGACGCGCAGGCTCAACGGCCATGGCTCACGGGCCCAGCCGCTCCGCGGCATGTGGGATCTTCCCAGACCGGGGCACAAACCCGTGTCCCCTGCATCGGCAGGCGGACTCTCAACCACTACGCCACCAGGGAAGCCCTCACTTTCTACATTTAAATCTTTGATCCATTTAGAATTTATCCTCATATATTGATCCAGCTTCATCTCTTCCAGGTGGCTACCCAGTTGTCCCAACTCTCTTCACTATTTGACTCTCAATTTAAGTACAGATATTACCAGGAAAAAAAAAAAAGAGGGGGGGTGGGCAGAGAAGCCCTGCTGATGACCTAAGTGATGAGGGAAGGGAGGAAGTGGGAAGATCACCTCCTCTTTCCCAGCCTCCCGGTCCCCACACTGCCATTCACACGGCCATTTCCATAGAGTTGTCTCGCCCTGTGGCTGTCGTGAGGAGGGATACTTGGCTGCAATGAGAAGTGTGAGTTTCATCCCAGACCCCGGGAGGGATGAAGCAGGAGTTGCTCCAGGAAATTCCCTGTCGCAGGATGACTCAGCTCTAACTGCCTTCCCGCATGACGGCACTGGCACTTAGAGTTCCAGTCCCTGGGAGAGAAAATCTGATTGGTCACTTGCCCATCTCCTGTCAGCAGGGGTCCAAGTGGCAGGATTAGCTGGACATCAGAACCAAGTGGGTGGGAGTAGGGAGAGGCAATTCCAAAGGAAGAGACGCCAGGCAACAAAACCAAAAAAAAGCGCCAGCAGCAGCTGTCCACAGCATTTGCAAAAATAGTCACAATAAAAATAGCAGCTATTTGTGGACCATTTCTATAAGCCAGGAACTGTGTTAAGTGTTTTATCTCGTTTACGTCTCCGCAGCTGTGTGAGGTTGACAGGTGAGGAAGCTGAGGATGAAGAGAGGTTAAGAGACTTCTCTGACACAGCTAGTAAATGGTGTAACCAGGACACAAACTTGGATGATCACCCCTGCCCAGCCTCTGCCTTTTAACCATTCAGGGATACTGCTCTCTGAGTAGGAATAAAGGTTTTCCTTGGGGTAACTCAGCTTCTGCTCCCTATACACCCCTGGCTGTTGGCCTCTGTGGGCTTTGGATGTGGCCATAGATGACTGATCTGGTACTCCCAGGGCTCCTTCACGTCCCCATTGGTCACCCTGTTGCTCGTTGCCTGCTCTCCTGGTAAGCGTCTGGTGGCTACAGCACCTCTAGGGACCAAGATTTCTCGTTCCTTCTCTCCTCACGGCCATCTCTGGGCAAGGTCCTCTGGGTTGGGCATTGACCTTGTCAGGGAACCATCTCTTCCTACCTGCACAGACCTCCCTCAGACCCTGAGCCATTGCCGGGGCCCTCTTGTGCGCCTCTACACTCTCTTCCCTTGGGATGGGGTCCTTCTCCATTAGACATACTGCATGGGAGATTGAGGGGTGGCCTATGTCCCGTAGTGTTAGTCACCACACCCTCTAGGTCAGTAACTGCTCCTTGAATAGGGCTCACACATTTCTGTGTAAATACCCCTCACCCTTCCTTCCACCTGCCCTGGGGCCCCTCTAGTCTGCCTGGATTAGAACTGGGTGCCCCATGGAATCCCCTGGCACCAGCCCCACACTGCTTCATCCCTTGCTCCTCAAGCCCCAGGCTGCCCAGCGGCAAGGGTCTCCCGTGCACTGACCCGCCTTTGGCCCCACTCAAGCCTGGAATGTCTTCTTCGTCCAGCTTCCCTCCTTCACGATTCAGAAGCCTCCAAGGTTCTGCCGTTCTCTGGGCTGAGCAGCTCCTGTTGGGTGTTGTTTGGTGCTCGCTTCCAGTTGGAGAAACACCATGATTGAATTTAAACTAGAATTACGCACTCAGCATTGCACAAGTGCTGCTCTTCCAAATGTGATCGCTGCAGGACTGAGTGACTCACAGTCCCTCCCCCTCGGATGTTCTGTGCTGTACACACAGGCTGCCTGCCACGTGTCTCAGCGTGGCACGGAAGCTCCGTCTGAGCAGTCACGAAGGTCACCTGCAGCTGGGGATAGCCATCGGGATACTTTCTCCTAGGTGGTCTGGGGCGGGGGGGAATGCCAGCTGTAGGGAAACTCCTCTCCCCATCTGCACCCACCTGGGACCATGGTAACAATGACCAGGGTTCACAGGGACTTGGCTCCGTGGTCATACACTGCACGCACAACACGGCCCATCACCTCTCCAAACCACAGCCTGCCCCACTCCACCTGCTCAGTGAGGACAAGTCTGATGGCCCTATTTGAAATGTAACCTGGCTCTGGGATTCCAGAGCTCTCTCCCTCCCCGCCCCTCCCCCTGCCACCAAGCACTTAAACTGCAGCACACTATAAAATGTACTTATTCTGCTTACTGTTTATTTTCTGTCTCTCTCCACTAGAGTTTAACTTGACAAGGGCAGGCAGGGACGTTGGTCTGTTTCATCTAGGACGTATCCCAAGCATCGACAACAGTGTGGGCACATAGTAGGTACTCAATAAATATCTGTTAAGTGAGTGAATTATGCATCCCTAAATGTCTGTGATGGTTGTAAAATAAGCTCATTAATGCTGTGATACTGCTCCCTTCAACAGTGGAGCTAATTCACATGAAAAGATGCACAACATCGTTAATCACCAGAGAAATCCAAATCAAAACCACAATCAGGTATCACCTCGCACTGGTCAGAGTGGCTTTCATCAGTAAGAACACAAATAACAAATGTTGGCGAGGATGTGGAGAAAGAGGAACGCTTGTGCACTGTTGGTGGGAATGTCAATTGGTGCGGCCCCAGTGGAAAACAGTATGGAGGTTCCTCAAAGGACAAACAATAGAACTACCATATGATCCAGCAATTTCACTCCTGGCTATATATCCAAAGAAAACAAAAACATGAATTTGAAAAGATACGTGCACCCCAGTGCTCATTGCAGCATTATTTACAATAGCCAAGGTATACAGGCAACCTGTGTCCACCAGCGGATGAATGGATAAAGGTGTGGTATATATACATACAATGGAATATTACTCAGCCATGAAAAAGAATGAAATTTTGCCATTTGCCGCAACACAGATGGACTTGGAGGGTATTATACTTAGTGAAATAAGTCAGACAGAAAAAGGAAAATACTGTGTGATACCACTTGCATATGGAATCTAAAAGGAAAGCAAACCAGTGAATATAACAAGAAAGAAACAGACTCACGGATGTAGAGAACACATTACTGGTTGCCAGTGGGGAGCGGGGAGGGGGGAGGGGCACAGGAGGGGGAGGGGGTTTGGAGGCACAAACTATCAGGTGTAAACTAAGCCACAAGGTTATATTGTACAACACATGGAACATAGCCCACAGGTTATAATAACTATAAATGGAATATAACCTCTAAACACTGTGAATCACTGTGCTATACACCGGAAACTTCTATAATATTGTACATCAACCATAACTCAAAAAAAAAAAGTGGAGTTAATTCCCTTCCCAGCTGAGTGACCGCCTCCTCTCTAATGAATAGAACGTGACTTCTGAGGCTGAGTCATAAAAAGGACAGCTTTCACCTGGCTCCCTCTAATGGCTCACTCACTCCGGGGGAAGTTGTGGCCTTGTTGTGAGCACACTTAACAGCCTGGCAGGCTCACGTGGGGAGAAAGAGAGGCCTCCACCAATAACTGCACCAACCTGCCCGCCATGGGAGCAGGCCATCTTGGAAGCGGACCCTCCAGGTGACAGCAGGCCTAGCTGACATTGTGACCATAACCTCATGAGAGCCCCCAGGCCAGAACTGCCCAGCTAAGGCACGCCTGAATTTCTGACCCACAGATATTGTGAGGATAATAAATATTCATTATTGTGTTCTGTGCTATGTTTTGGGGGTAATTTGTTAGGTAGCAATAGAGAACCAATACAATTTCAAGGTCACCTAGTGCATCGAAAATATGACTTGCTTTATAAAAACTCCACACACACCCCACCTTATACGAAAGTAATGCTGGATAAAGTGGGCTACAACTGTTGATGCGTAAATGAAGGTTGCGTATGTTTGGTGGAGAAGAAAGAAATGTCCCGGGGACATAAAATATAGAAAACTGTCAAATAGGCCCCTGTCTGGCACTTATGTTGGGAATATCGTTTAGAGGCAGTGAGTCCCTGGGGGAGGCATGTGTTAGCCAGGAAGATGGTACAAAGACTTGAGCCCTAACCCAGGGGCGCGTGCTCAGTGAAAACACTTGTCCGCTGATTCGAGTGCTCATTGTTGGCTATGAATGGTGCTCCCAGAGACTGAAGTGCGCCGCTGGGGCCTGCTCAGTGGCTCACAATCTGGACCTCAACAAAGGCTGCAGCTGTTGTCTTCACTTCGCTTCAGAGCGACCTGAAATTACCATCCCCCAGTGGTGAAACAGCCTGAAGAGCACACCGTTGAGGTTGTTAATTAACCCCCTACAGGATACACACGATAGAAAATAACCACTTGGAGAGCTGCACAGTCTCCCGAAGCCTCATCAGATCAAGGCGGCTGCCACCGCTCTGAGCACATTTCTCTTTAGTGCCAGGAACGGTGCCAGATGAGAAGCTCTAGGGGCTTCCAGCCTCCTGCCCTTCTGCCACCAGGGATCACCAGCCAAGACCTGACGACTTGATCGGACAGAGGTGTTTGGTCCCTGGAGTCCCCTCCCGCTCTTGGTGTTTCTGCCTGCAGGGCTCACAGAGGTGCAGATGCCACGGTCTGGCTGGCCATTCATCTGTGTAAGAAGCGTGGTCCTTAATGAGAAGAGTTGGATTGCCTTTGACAGAATGATTGGAGGTTCTCATTTGGCTGAAATGCTCTTATCTGGGAGTTTCACCAGATCATCGGGGAAAACACCCAGAGGGCTCTAGCCACTGGCCGTTCACTGGCTACTCCTTTTACAGTCTTATTTAATGGATGGAAGACAAGACACACAAAGCATGGGTGTTTATGAGTGTCGTGGGAGGGCAGTCAGAGTTTCCTGGAGACCTTGCTTGCTAGTTGTAATAGTGATAACACTAGGTAATAATGAGCATTTGTTCTCTGTCCTGTGCCACGCTAAGCACTTTATGTCTAAATCTTCCTATTTAAGACTCATGACTCCCCTACAATGTAGCTACTATTTTTTTTCCTTGTTTTTGGTTGCACTGGGTCTTCATTGCAGCATGCGGGCTTCTCTGTAGTTGTGGCGCGCAGGTTGAGTTGCCCCACGGCATGTGGTATCTTACTTCCCTCACCAGGGATCGAACCCGTGTCCCCTGCATTGGAAGGTGGATTCTTAACTACTGGACCACCAGGGAAGCCCCCAGTAGCTACTATTTTTATCCTCATTGAACATATGAAGAAACTGAGGTTCAGTGCAGTAATTTGCTCAAGGCTACATGGCTGAAGGAGGGTCTCGCTCCAAATCCACCTACCAAAGAACTGATGTCCCTAAGTAGTCAGTGGTCGCTCTCCTGAACATTGGTGGTTCCTGGGTATCTGCCTGTTTCCAAGGTTGGTGAACTTGTTGCATCTCAAGCCTGTCACATCCAGACACCGCCTTACATCAAGGAAGGAGAAGACAGTAAACCCAGACAGCAGGCCCAGCCCTGAGCACCCTGTCCATGCTGCAACGCATGCGCCTAATGATGGTAGTGGATTAAAACAAAAAAGTTGTCATGTGTTTTGCTTGAAAAGGAGAGAGGTGGGGCTTCCCTGGTGGCGCAGTGGTTGAGAGTCTGCCTGCCGATGCGGGGGACGCGGGTTCATGCCCTGGTCCGGGAAGATCCCACAGGCCATGGAGCGACTGGGCCCGTGAGCCATGGCCGCTGAGTCTGCGCGTCCGGAGCCTGTGCTCCGCAATGGGAGAGGCCACAACAGTGAGAGGCCTGTGTACCGCAAAAAAAAAAAAAAAAAGAAAGAAAGAAAAAAAGAAAAGGAGAGAGGTGAAGACTCCCAAATGATTAATATTTTGGGAAAAGTGTTGGTTCTCAAAGGGAAAATCTTCTGTTATCTGGGGTATGCAGAATACTGCATTCCCAGTACCACTGGGTCAATGAGATATCTTCATATTAACATTCTAACGTACTGATGTACTTTGAGATGATATGATTTTCCCATTTTGCAGGATCCCATAGGTGGATCAAAAGAAGAGGAAACTATTCCAGTGGGCTATCTTTGGATTCTCCCTGCTCTACGTAGAACTCATCATGGGCCGCTCCAGGCTTGGCTGTCTGGTTTATATAAACAGACACGTCAGTATCCCTACACTGGAGGAATGATCCATACCGCATCCACACGTTGATGGTCATAATAATATTTGCATGTATTTGCTTTGAGCCAAGACACTGCGCTAGGCACTTGCATGTATTATTTCCTTTTATCCTCTCGTTTTCTCCATGGGGTAAGTATTATTATGCTCATTTTACAGATAAGAAAATCAAAGTAGAGTGAGGCTCAAGTAACTTGCTTAAGATTACAGAGAGAGTAAGTAGTTGAGGCCCAGATTTGTACACCAATCTTTTTCCAAAATCCATGCCTTTTTCAGACAATCTCACTGCCGTGGGTCCTCATGGGCAGAGAAAATAGCCGGGACAGCTGGGGATCTTCATACATGGAGAGAGAATTGAGAACAACTTCTGTAAATATAATATTGTAAAGTCAGGTTGATTAAAAACACACACACACACATACACATATGTGATCTGGTTACCCAGAATGAGACACATTCTTTTTTTTTTTTTTTGCGGTATGCGGGCCTCTCACTGTTGTGGCCTCTCCCGTTGCGGAGCACAGGCCCTGGACGCGCAGGCCCAGCAGCCACGGCCCTCGGGCCCAGCCGCCCCGCGGCATGTGGGATCCCCCCAGACCGGGGCACAAACCCGCGTCCCCTGCATAGGCAGGTGGACTCCCAACCACTGCGCCACCAGGGAAGCCTGAGAGACATTCTTTAAAATTGTCATCTTGGGAGACTATAACCCCTTCCAAACATTATCTAAAATGCTTTCAATTCCTCTTTGAAAATTGTATTCACAACTAGTTGACACTCTTCCTTCACTCCTGGTTTCTTTTGGCTACAGCTCCACCAAATAATGATGTCTCCCAGCATGATCACATACCTTGGTCACCAGGTTTACCCTCAAATACTCCAGTTCTTTCCAAATAATCAAATCGACCCAAGGAGGAATATTCGAGGCCATGGAGAATTTTTCATAAAAATCTACAGCAGGCTCTAGGGACAATTTTAAAATATGGTCAGCCATGGTAATGTGGTTTGAAAAAAAATTTGCCACTTGGATGTATAAGCTCTGATTTCTTTGTTAAAATAATAAAGTCATACCATTTGAAGTCACCTAGTGTGTTACAGGGACTTCTTTCCCTATACTTTGTTAACTGCCTCTGGGTTTCTCAGTTGAGACAGAATTTGGAAGCCCACTAATGAGACTACATCTCATTTGGTACAATAATAGTTACAAAGGACAGGGTTTGATGACAGCCTAGTGTCTTGATTTTTTTGTGAAGATAAAGATTCCTTTAGCACTCATGGGATCACTCTTCACTCAAAGGGCATTTCGTGGGCTTCTGACTTGGACCTAGGAAATTTGCTATGGGGGAAAGGTGAGAGAAACTGGACTTAAAGGAGCAAGATTGTTATGGGTTTGAGGTTTTTCTTAGATAAGGCCAGTATAAAAAGAATAGTGGAAAAGGAAGAGGTAACAGTAGGCAGAGAACAGATGATGTGGTCAATGTTTGTGGCATCCTCTTTGGTTCTCCCTGAGGTTCCCTTATCCTGGGCTTGAATTATCTCTGGGTGGTATAGGCCTAGGATGTTGGGAAGCTAATTTTCCTTGGTGCTGCCCCTAATTTCAACAGACCAAGCCTTGACTCTGCCGCTTACCATCCATGCGAGTTTGCTGTACCACTCATATCTGGAATGGAGCCAAGAAACATCTAGTACCATGGTAGTAAACCAGCCCGAGGCTGATCTGAACTTGATGCCACAGAAACAAGGGACTATTCAACTGGTTATTGGGATAAAGTGTCAGTATCATTATCAAAAAGCATGTATTGAGATACCAGTAAGCAGGTAACATTTTAGCACCCATGAAGCATTAAGAAATCATACTTATTAATGTACTATGTTCTGAGTATCTAAACCAGGGGTCCTCAAACTAGCACAAATAATTACATGGAGAACTTTTTCAAAATGCACTTAACTCAGCCCTATCCCTTGAAATCCAGGTCCTAGGAGAGCCTAAGCATCTGTATTTTTGAGGATTCTGCAGCTGAATATAGTTCATATCTAAGGCTGAGAACCAGTGGTCTTTGTGGAATACTGGGAGCCTGTGGAGAAAGCTCAAGAACTCTAAAAAGAAGTGAGCATTTTAAAAATAAAATTAATATATCTTTCCTTCCATTACACATTTGCTTTCAACACAACAGAGTGAAATCATCTAGGGGAAAACTAACATTTGTTGAGATGAAATGCATTACGCACATTGCATACTGTGTCAGTCAGAATTCGGTCAGGAAAACAGAAATTATACACGGTATTTCAACTAGAGGGTATTTAACATAGTGAGTGAATTTCACAGGTGTTGGAATACTCAAAAGGGAGCAGTGAGGTAAGTAAACACAGGAAGCAACCTGAAGGTAGGGGGAGCAAAAGGAAAGAGGTATAACCAGAGCCTAGGAATGCAGAGGAAAGGCCACCACCTTAGGAGTTGGGCTGCTACAGGGCCATCTTGTACCTGGTAGTGGGACTGCCAAGGGGGCACTGTGTGGCTAGTGATGGGGCCTCTGAGTAAGTGGCTTGACATTGGTGCTAGGAGTGTCAAAAGGTGCCAGAGTCATAGCAGTCCAAAGAAGGTGTGAGGAGGAAGAGAATTCCTTCCTCTCTCCTCTGGCCTTTCAATCTCCCACTTGTGCCTCCCAGTTGCAGACCCTAACTGGAAATCAGCTAGCAAGGGAATCTGGGAAATGTAATTTTCAGACTCCAACCCCACAGTATTACAAATAAAATTACAGAAGGGTGTGCACAGAACTGAGAGATAATAGAAAATGACAAACACATTAGTCAATTCTTTGAATACTCCGCGAAACTATGAATAAGTAGAACCAAAGTTCAAACCAAAGTCTAACACCAGAATCCTTGACTTTGCAGTAAGTTTTAAACAGTTTAACTCAGTTTACATTTATACTCTGCCCTTGACATTTTTTCTCGTTGCATTTATTTAGCATCATCTATGTGCCAGGTCCTGTGCTAAACTCTTAGACTATCCTTATCCTGTTTAATTTTTGAAACAGTGTGGGTAATGTTAATACAAAGTTGCCCAGTAAACAACTGAATAAGAAAACTAAATAAGAATAGAACTTGTTTCTTGAATTGTAAAGGTACTTGTGTACATGTGTGTTTCTTTATTTATATTGATTTTAATTATGCAGAACATGGGTAAAAAAAATACCATAATTAAAGGAGAATAAGAATGTTGTCCTAAATTATTCAGCATGTCACTTTAATCAAATTCAATTCATTTCAAAGCATAATTGTTAAATACATATGTGTGCACAGCACTGAGCAAGAGACCATAGAGGATACAAGGAAAATATATGATAGGGACCTTGTTCTCAAGAAACACATTGTCTAGTTCTGAAGCTAAGACTTAGCTACAGGGAACAGCGTGTGAAAACATAAAGATCAAGGAAGGCTATGGAAAGTCAGTGTGGGCTGGGGTAGTCAGGGAAGGTTTGGGGGAGGAGATGAGACTTGAGGCAATGGTGAAGTCAAGACAGGTGTGGAGAAGTGGGGTGAATATTCCATGTTAGGGCAGAGCATGAGCTCAGAGGTGGGGCATGAACCCACCATTCTGAATGACAGTAAAGAGACTGGGGGTATTGGTGAGAGAAGGAATGTTAAGTTGGCTTGGGGCCGAGTCCTAGTTTTACTTCCCCATGTCCATTCTTCCCCTTTCCTATAGTAATAGAAGTTTAAGCTGGTCACTCGGCCAGCTTCCCTCACAGCTAGGTGCGACAGTGTAACTAGATTCTGGCTAACGGGGCATCAGCAGAAATTACATATGAAATTTCCAGGTCATGTTCCTAAAAGGAAATAAGTTTACCCTCCACTGTTCCTCTTTCTCTTTTCCTGTAGGCTGGAGTGTGGATGTGGCATTGAGCCCTTTTGGACTGTGTGGATAAGGGCAACATCGTAGGATTAGCAGATAAATGATCTGGAAGGAGTCTAGATTCCCCAAATTGCTAAACTGCCATACCAGCCCTGGAAAGCGTACACTGAGTGATAAATGAGAGGAAGGATTCCATCTGAGAGGCATGGGGAGCCACTGCTTTCAGCCACCCATAGCACTGATTAGAGATTCTGACATTTGTTCTATCTGAAGTAGAAATGTAATCTTACCTTACCCACACATCTGTATAATTGTTACCAGGAGTATCTTTTGGGAGGACCTTTTAGAATGGGTAGAGCAGTGGGAGGAGTGATTTTCTCTCCATATGTCAGGCAAGGACACTCAAGACTTTGGCCAACCATGTTCTGAAGGAATGTGAGGTTCGCTGCAAATCCAGAAAGCTGCTGTGAGATCTTACAGTTGGTGTGGGGGAGGTATTAAAAAACACTAATATTTCTGGAATGGGAGTTTTTTTTTTTTTTTTTTCGGTACGCGGGCCTCTCACCGCTGTGGCCTCTCCTGCTGCGGAGCACAGGCTCCGGACGCGCAGGCTCAGCAGCCATGGCTCACGGGCCCAGCCGCTCTGCGGCATGTGGGATTTTCCCAGACCGGGGCACGAACCCGTGTCCCCTGCATCGGCAGGCGGACTCTCAACCACTGCGCCACCAGGGAAGCCCTGGAATGGGAGTTTTAATTGAATGTAAGAAAAATAACATAACTTAGAACAAAATTGCCTTCGAGAGCAAATACATCTTTTGCAGATGATCTGACCCAACTTTTGGTTGGCACTTTTCAAAATAATCCCCACGAAAGGATGAGTCATTGCATTGGCTCCAAATCTGCACCATCTTTCTCTCCCCTGGTATAGCAAGAAGCAAATATCCTAGAACCAGACTTGAGGAGGAGGGGTAAAATTGATGGTTTTCAGATTCTGAATTCTTTCATGTTAAAGGGTTAAGTGTTAACGTTTTAAAAAATTGAGGTGAACTTCACATAAAGTAAAATTAACCATCTTAAAGCAAACCGTTCATTGTCCTTTGGCACATTCACTATGTTGTGTGCAGCTATCTAGTTCCAAAGCATTTTCATGGCCCCAAAAGGAAACCCTGTACCCACTAAACAATTATTCCCCCTTCTTCCCTCCCCAGACCCTGGCAACCAACGGTCTTCTTTTTGTCTCTAGGATTTGCCTATTTTGGATATTTTATATACATGGAATCATACAACATGTGACCTTTGGTGTCTGGCTTCTTTCACTTAGTGTAATGTTTTAAAGGTTCATCTATGTTGTAACATGTATCAGTGCTTCATTCACTTTTATGGCTGGATAATACCCCATTGTGTGGATATACCCCATTTTGTTCATCCATGCATTTGTTGATGGACATTTGAGTTGTTTCTACCTTTGGGCTATTGTGAGTAGTGCTGCTATAAACATGTACATATATATATTTGTTTGAGTACTGAGTGCCTTTTTTTTTTTTTTTTTGCAGTACGCGGGCCTCTCACTGTTGTGGCCTCTCCCGTTGCGGGAGCACAGGCTCCGGACACCCAGGCTCAGTGGCCATGGCTCACGGGCCCAGCTGCTCTGCGGCATGTGGGATCCTCCCCGACCGGGGCACAAACCCGTGTCCCCTGCATCGGCAGGCAGACTCTCAACCACTGCGCCACCAGGGAAGCCCCTGAGTGCCATTTTTAATGAATATAAAACTTAAGACTCAGAAGAGAATTAGGAGCATCTGAAAGTTCACTAGAACCCTTTCCACCTCCCTCAACATGTCAGAGGAGCGGGCCGCTATGAAGGGACTGCTGCATCACACAAGCCCAGTTCTAATGGCCCCCCAGAGTTGTGTAACAGAGTGGTTCTGAGCGTGAAGGAGAGTGCTGAAGTATGGACCCCAATCTCCCGCCTTGCTGTGGCTACTTCCTTTCTTTGAAAATCCAGGCAGCCACGGTGTTGAGTGAGGTTGAAGCCCATTTCCTCTCTCTGCGATGCATGACCTGCCAGGTGGTTCTCATCACTGCTGTTCTATTCAGTTGGCTCAAGGCCAACTGCCCTCACACACTCTGAAAGATGCCTTCCTGGCTGTATCGGACAAAAAAACTTCCCAGGTTAGACCTGAAGGGACCCCAGGCCTCGTGATGAGAGACAGAGGACAACTAGGAAAGGGGACCAGTTCTGCAAAAATAATAATAGCTGCTATTAATTGAGCATCACCTGGAAACAAGACAATGTCTTATTTAATCCATTCAATAACCCTATGAGGCAGGCACTATTATCCCCATTTTATAGGTAAGGAAATTGAGGCTAGCAAATAGTGAATGCTTTCTTAAGTTTATTCAGCTAGTAAATGGCAACGTCAGGGATCAAACTCAGGCAGTGTGACCCCACGCTGGAACTCTTCATCTCAACTCCCACAGGGGACTTACTGCTAGGCGGGCCAGGGAAGAAAGGATTTTGGCTGGAAATAGGTTCTGGGGACCAGATGAGTGATGCTGACAGAGAGCCAGGAGAGGGGGATGCAGCTGGATCAAAGCAGCAGCAAACTGGAGCAGAAGGACAGGCTAGGCTCAACAGGGGTTCAGGAAGGAGTGGGCCTGGATCAGAACTTGTTCCTGCATGGAGCCCTGCACACAGCACAGCTCACCATTTGTTAATAAGGGATGACCTGGACCAAGAGACATTGGTGACAATCTGCTTCGGAGCTGCACCCACCCCAGGATGTTTTGACCATCCTTGTATAATCAGCTCCTAACACAATGCCTGGGGCTTGTGGTTGGCACTCGATAAAGATCTGTGTGTGTGTGGGGGGGATGAATGGACACACACGTGTGTATCGTTACAGTGTCTCTGTAGCTAGGACACTGCATTTGCCACCCCTCAGGCAGTGTGACACTGTATATTTTGTCATTTGGATCCATAGTGCCTGAGACAACCTCCAGGGTCACTAATAAGGGGTGCTAGTTTCCTGGGGCTACTATAACAAATGATTATAAACCTAGTGGTTTAAAACAACAGAAATTATTTGTCTCCCAGCTCTAGAGGCTGGAATTTGAAATAGGTGTCTGAAGGCTCTTGGGGGGAATACTTTATTGCCTCTTCTAACTTCTGGTGGCTCCAGGAGTTCCTTGGCTTGTGTCGGCCTCCACTGTCACGTGGCCTTCTTCTGTCTCCAGTGTCCCTCTGCCTTTTTCTTACAAGGAAACTTGTTATTGGATTTAGAGCCCATCTAGATAATCAGGATGATCTCATCTCAAGGTCCTAAATTTAATTACACCAGAAAAGACCCCTTTTCCACACAAGGTCATCTTCACAGTTTCCAGGGATTAAGGCATGGTCATATCTTTTGTGGGGAAGGGGGCACCATCCAACCTACTGCCTAGAGACCTAAGCTCCGGACAGAGATAAAGAGGAACCACCGGTTCCAGTGGGGCTGAACTTCTCCATCTGTGTCGTCATAGTGGGTTGCTGCCTGCCTCTAGCACTCTCCCCTGCAACCACTGGTAAACTGTGAACCTGTGAAGAAGAGTCACAGGGCACACCAGGAATAAAGAGAAGGAAGCCCAGATTCCCTGGGCTGCTCGCTAGGTCCCCACAAGGGTAGTCAGGCTAAGCCAGGCCACCATGATTTGTCTGGGCTCATTTTAGGAGCTCAAGAGAAATTCCTTAATAAGCCTGGAAGTAAGACAGGTAGCAAGGCTTCCTTAGGGAAGAGGGGAAGGGTAGTTAGAGAGATGAACAGAGTGTAATAAGCTGGGCTGGCTTTTCCCTAACCTCCTTCTGTTTGGCCACTCTGAGGCCATATTTCCCTTTCCCTCTCACAGTACCAGACTCGTTCTTTGGCCGAGTCTTCAGCATCTGGACTACTGACGCACTGGCTCCTAAGACCCAGGCTATGGGCCTGGGAATGTGTGATGGCTAATTTTATGTATCAGCTTGTATGGGCCAAGGTGCCCAGATATTTGGTCAAACATATCAAGTTTTTAGATTAACTTTACATTTAAATCAGTGGACTTTGAGTAAAGCAGATTGCCCTTCATAATGTAGGTGAGCCTCATGCAATCAGATGAAGGTCTGAATAGAAGAAGAGTCTGACCTCCCCCTGAGCAAGAGTGAATTCTGCAGCAGATGAACTTTGAACTTGAACTGCAACACTGGGTCATCCTTGGGTCTCTAGCCTGCCAGACTATCCTGCAAATTTTAGACTGGCCAAGTATCCATAATCACGTGAGCCAATGCCTTAAAATAAATCTCTCTCCCTCTCTCTCTTTCTCTCTCTCTCTCTGTATATATATATGCACATACTATTGGAGAATCCTGAATAATATAGAATGCCTCCACCTTCCCAACCTAGACATCAAGGGTGGGACTAAGGTCTTCTCTATGTTCTGTGCTCAGCCCCATGTTTCTTCCCTCTCCCTCTGGTCTACATCCAGACCCCAAAGTTTCTAGCTCAGAGAAAAGTTGGCTTTGAATGTGGATAAGAAACTCATATTGGGTGTGTGGTATGGTGCTCTTTGTTTCAAACAGGTGATTACAATTTGACCCCAGCCGGGAGCTAACTCAGTAAGATTCATGGAGGGGGAACATTTGAATACGAGAAATGGCACGAACAGAATAATGGTATTGGCCAAGCTAGGGGTCCAGAGGTGCCAGCCAGGCTGAGAAGCACAGCACCAATGCAGGAGAATACAGAGATCGCAGCCTGGGTGTAACAGCTAAGCAAGTTCTCCCAACAAGCAAGGAGGACCTGGGAACATCAGGGCCATGTGGGTAATGACCTGTCTGGCATGATCTGAAAGTGAACACCAAGGAACCAGAAAGAGTCCATGAACCAGGGGGTGTGAGGGAACAGGAGGAATGGGGCTGATGAATCTTACTGACAAGGGGAATTGTTTCAGCTGTCATTCAGCCCCGTTTCTGCCACTTGATAAAGGACACGTAGGGCTTCTCACAGGGAAACCATTTGGTCGTAAGAAACCCTGTCCCCAGTGCTTCGAAAGCCCAGCACAGGGAAATGGGAGAAATCATCTTTCTAGCCTGCAGGCTGTTCGAGAGTTCTCTTCTCTATGACACTGGAGTGCCCCTCCTTAGGGGGCTAGAGGGAGACAGAGTCCCTGGTCGATACCAAGGGGTCTTCTGTCAGGCATTTAAAGCACACGCAGACTTCAGAAATGCAGCCAGAAGTCTGTTCTCTATGTCTGTGAGTCTGTTTCTGTATCATAGATAAGTTCATTTGTGCCATATTTTAGATTCCACATGTAAGTGATATCATATGGTATTTGTCTTTGTCTGACTTACTTCACTTAGTACGATCATCTCTAGGTCCATCCATGTTGCTGCAAATGGCATTATTTCATTCTCCTTTATGGCTGAATAATATTTCATTGTATATATGTACCACATCTTATCCATTCATCTGTCAATGGACATTTAGATTGCTTCTATATCTTGGCTATTGTGAATAGTGCTGCTCTGAACTATACTTCAATTTTTTTTAAATTTAAATTGTTGTACAAATGTAAAGCATTTTTCCCTTTACTTTTTTTTTTTTTTTTTTTTTTGCTTTATTTATTTATTTATGTACCTCATGAACTGTGCAAGCCCTCTGTGAGCTCAGGGGCTTGGCTGGTCCTACAATCCCTGGTTTGCAAAAGAAGGAACTGAAGCTGAGGCCTTTTCCAATGTATTCTTCCCTGCTTTCACTTCCGGCAATTATTATAAAGTGCACTCCATAGCCTTATAATGGTTCAGAGATTAAAGCTTAATTTGGCCTGTTATTTCTGCACCTTTGCCTTAAAAGCATTTGTAGCTGTACCAGCCCCACTAGGCTGTGAAGCCAACAGATTCTTAAATCACCAGAGGCTGGAGTTTGCGTCCTCATCTTGGTTCCTACTGGGCTGGCCAGAGGCAGTTTTCATGAGAACATTTTAATGGGTCACCAGGGTTTTCTGTGGGGACAGCTATCTCTGAAATAGGCAAAATGGGATTCTCTTAAGAGAAAAGCTGGCCTGCAGGAAAAATGATGAGGCTAGAACTCTAAGTGCAGTAGCTGAAAAGGGCACCCTTTGTTGAAAGCAAACGCAGATGAAGCTGCTTTTCTCTTTCGGGAAGTTCACGGTGCGCATCTGGGAAGCAGACAGATCTGAGTGCAAAGCCTGCCTCTGCCGGCGTTCTGTATTCCCTGTATTATTCGGACAAATCCTTTCATCTCCCTGAAACGCAGTGTGTCCAGCTGTGGAGTGGGGTGGTAGAACCAGATTTATTGTACAATTGAATCCAGTAATTTAGGGAAGTACCTGTTGTCTTTGGTGCTCAAAGACAACAGCATTATTATTCATTTTATTTTATTTTACTTTCATTTTAGTACTAATAGTTGCCTCCAGTTTGAGTTGACCCAAAAGGATCAGACAATTTGGGGCCTTCTTAGTCTTAGAATCAGTGGCTTCTGTGATGTCAGATGCATCAGAGCTCTCCAGACCTTGACATGTTGTAGGGATCCTCGCCTACAGGACTGGCCCCTCCACTCAACCAGATATGTGGTTTATTTCATCATCTGGGGGCTTAGCCAGGTTAAAACAGCATTTTGAGGTCCATGATTCCTGGGTGGGGGACAAAGTCCAGAGAAGCCAGTGGAAGTGTAAAGATGTATAGGAGAGTAAGAAAGAATAATCTGTTTTTTCTGTATTGCATTCAAAGCTCTTTTGGTTCTATGAGTTAACCGGATACTTTTCCATTTATCAGTCATTCAACAAATGTTAACTGAGCATCTGTTCTGTGACTGCCTGATAGCCCAGTCCCTCCTTACACAAGCCTCCTACCTCCTTCCTGCCTGCTCCCTTAGAAAGGTCACTTCTAAGTGTAAGATAATACACAGTTTTCTCCCTAAGAGGAAGGGCCATGTGAGATGGCTGGAGGACAGTGTGAACAAAGAGGGTGTCTGAGAGAAGGAAGACAGACAGGTTCTGGAAGGAGGTGGGGGGGGGGGTTGTAGGGGTGATGGTTTCTGTTTAGCAAAAATGCCTACTGCCCTGGGGCACCCCTCTCTCCCCAAGCGTGTGCAGCTGGAAATCACCCCTGGCAAAGGCAGGCAAAGGCATGGAGGGTCTAGCTGAATAACCTTGACTAGAATTGCCCAAGGGATTAGAAAATTGCATGCTTGCTTGCGTGTGCGTGTGCGCGTGTGCGTGTGTGTGTGTGTATTGCAATGTTTCTCCTTCCCCTGATAGAAGAAATGCTTCCATTTAGTTCCACTACTCTCAGGCTTTCTGTCTACACACACTCTCTTGCTCAGGCTCAGGGGACTCTGGAGAGGTGTGGTCCTGCCGCAAAGAGCACAGCCAGACTCGAGGGGCAGGATCTGGGAGGCACCAGGCAAAGGAAAAGACAAACACGCAGGAGAGGGGAGGCGTGTCTTCCAGCCTGGCTTGTTTATTATTACAGCTCTGAAAGGAGGAATGTGCAAACTGTTCTTTTATGGCTGAAACCATGCCTGCTCAATTTTTTCTCCACTTTTCCTTTCTCTTTAGCATTCTGCTCCCTCCATTCCCTGACAGCCCAAGACAAATTCTAATCACCAGCAGTGCCCTCATCTTCCCAGTATTTGGGAAAAGTGTTGCTAATGCCCTCTGGGTAATTTGTTTCATTAAAGCTCAGGACATATGTTGGTTCCTGGGATAGGTGAAGAAATGGAAAGAAAATGAGAGGTCAAGTGAATTAATTGCCCACGGCCAGATCCGTCAACTCCCCTGATTTCTTGTAGCCTTTGTTAGCCAAAGAAAGGAACAAAATGGAGAACGATGACTAGATTTTTAACTGTTTTGTAGCATACATGCGAAACAAAGTTATGGATTAATTGTGGTCCACGATGTTAAGCAAAAAGTATTACACATCTTTTTATAGGTTGGATCCCTACTTCATTAAAATGGCAATTTAACATATACTGCCTTTGTTGATTGTGCAACTTAATCAGACCTGCTGTCTTGCTGTGCCAGTCCCTAGAAAACCAGCCTCTGAGGTTTTGAATGTGAGTCCAGCTGTTACACTGTGATTATTTTTATGGCATCAACCATTTGAAGGAAAGGAATGGCTGATTTAGTTGGGTGCAGTATATCATATTGTAATGTGTTTAATATTATTCATCTGTCTTCAAACATTCAAGGGAAATGGCTGTGCAAAGCAATTCAGCAGGTCCAGTGTAATCCTCTCCCCAGTTCCCACCTTCCCCCAAAACCTGGAATCTGGAAATTTCTGCATATCCACTAGATCCGTTGTGATAGTTATTTTTCAATCTCAAGGTATGAGTTTTTTTGATATGATATAGTTGTAGTACCATATCTTACGTATAAGTACATGTTTTAAAGGCTTCATTCACTTCCTCACTCATTAAACCTACATTGAGTGCTTACTGTATGCAGGTACTGCTGTTGGTGCAGGAGAGGCAGAATTACATCACTCTGGGTGCCTCACTTCCCCTCTTCTTTAGCCCATCAGCCTCCTGGTACCATCCTGCACAGTGATATTCAATCAGAGAGACCTGAGGGAAACATGGTCCTTGGACACTCTAGGGTTTCATTTATCAACTTGGCAGCCTCATGGAAACAGACCATTTCCTCTCTGATGGGTCCAGCAAAAGCCTGGGCATGTTTCCCACTGAGGAGCCTGGTTTAGGTCACGTGACCACACCTGACCCAATCTCTGTGGTGGCGGGTGGTGGACGCTGCTTGGACAGCTTGGTTAAATGTCTACTCAGATAAGTGAGGGGGTCCGTTCCTCACAACCACATGGTTTCCCAAAAGTGTAGTTCAGCCAAAACAAGATAGGTAGGATGGTCAGGAAAAAAGCAGCAGATAGTGACTCTACAACTAAACCTCTCTCGTGGGTACCAGACCTGGATTAGCTAATTGCTTACTCAACATCCTCACTGGGATGGCTCACATGCACCATCTCGAAAACGATTCGGTAGCACACATGCAAAAGGACTTATCATCCTTCCCCACAAATGTACACCTTCCCTGGTTTACCTCATCTTGGTGAAGCATATCACAGTCTACCCAACCACCCAAACCAGGACCTGGCCATTGACTTACAAGCCTCAGTCCCCTTCACCCCCCTGGTCAACTGTCACCGGGTCTAAGATATTTCTTGTCTCTGTCCTTCTCTAGCCTCACCGCCACCTCTTGGGTTCAGATCATCATCGTCTTGCCCAAATGGCTGCAGTGGTCTCCTGACTGGCTTTTTTCTCTCTAGACTTGCCCCTCTCCAATCCAGGTTGATCTTCCCAGAACTAAAATATGACCATGTCACATGCCTGTTTTAAAGTCAATCGATGACTACCCAGTGCCTTCAGGATAAAATGCAAGCTCTTAAAACTTGGCATACGGAGGTCTGCCTTCCATGCAAAGCCCCGTCACCTGGCTTGGGGACTGCTCCTCTGGCCCTCACTGCCCCTCCCCACCCCTTGTCCCTTACTGCACTGATAATACTGTAATGTCTGTTTGCTTGCCTGACTTTCTCCCTAAGCTGGAGCTCTTTAAGAGCCGGGATGATGTAGTGTGGCTCACTCAACACCCATTCCAAAGCCTTCATACCTTGCTTTCCTGTTTGAGCTGGAAAGCTAACAATTGCATTTATGAGACTCCCTTACAGCTGAGGTATAGGAATGTGACCTAAGTTCCATCAAGCAGATATACTTGTATGAAACTTCCATAGAAGCCAACAGTGAAGACTGGATCTTCTGGCAACCTTGGTGGTGATATCTCGTTCTTCTGGAGTCTTTATTCTCCAGCCCCTAGCACAAAGTGGATATAGTGATGGTGTTTCCATCAGAACATTGCCTTGGTGTCACTGGTCATTTTTCTCAGTCTGCATAGTTCTCAGCTGCATTGCTGTTGTCTATATTCTTAGACACCAAGCCTGGCCCTGACCCTACCCAAGATTCTGTGAGCTACTCGATTTCTGTAATAAAAGTCTTTCTGTTTAAACTAGTTACAGTGGATGCTCTTGTCTGCAAGGAAGCACCCTGATTAATAAATGGTACCTAACGCATCTTTGTGCCCGCAGTGCTCAGCACAGTGCCTGGCCCAGGAAAGATGCCACATGCCTGTTATCGAATAAATGGGATTTTTTAATTAAAAAATTTTTTTAAAATTTATTCATTTATTTTTGACTGCGTTGGGTCTTCGTTGCTGCGCACTGGCTTTCTCTAGTTGCGGCGAGTGGGGGCTACTCTTTGTTGCGGTGAGCAGGCTTCTCATTGCGGTGGCTTCTCTTGCTGTGGAGCATGGGCTCTAGGCATGCGGGCTTCAGTAGTTGTGGCTCGTGGGCTCCAGAGCGCAGGCTCAGTAGTTGTGGCGCATGGGCTTAGTTGCTCCGCGACATGTGGGATCTTCCTGGACCAGGGCTCAAACCCATGTCCCCTGCACTGGCAGGCAGATTCTTATCCACTGCGCCACCAGGGAAGTCCCTGAATAAATGTTTGAATGGATGTATTTCCTCTGTTCTTAGAGAGCTCACTGTGCAGTGAAGGAGGCACATGTGAGAATAAATATTTCAAGGCAATGGGTTATAATAGAGTTAAAAGGTCATGAAAGTGCAAAGATGGGACCATTAGGACCATCTCAAGGAAGGTCACATTTGAGATGGGCCTCTAAGGATCAGCAGCAATTCCTTAGCTAGAAAAGGAGATAAAGGTCATTCCAGGCAGAAGAATGGCATCTGTAAAGGCGCAAACATATGAGATTGTAGGACATGCTTAGGAGATGTGTGTGGTTGCGTAGAATATGACCCTCTGGTCAGGAGATACAGATGGAAAGGGAGGGGAGAACAGGGTGTGAATAGCAGCAACAATTATAAAAGTGAGTGTTTCTGGTACTTTTGAGACACCGGATACTGATCCACGTCACTTACGTACATCCTCTCATTTAATTCTCACTGTCGCTATTGCTCTCATTTTACAGGTTGAGTTGCAAGTGGCAGAACTCATATTCAAAGTGAGCTCTCTCGAACATGATAAAGAGTTTAGACTTTATCTTCAAAGGAATAAGAACCAATGAAGGTTGGACAGTGATATGATTAGATGGTTGCTGTTTTCAAAGCGTTGGAGAAAGAGAGCTTGACAGGAGGACTCGTTAGGAGTCCACAGGAGAGATGATAACAGCCCAACAAGTCAAGAGAGGTGAGAATGGGGAAGATTGGCTACATCTGAGAAATGTTTTAGAGGCTCAATAGACAAAGCCTGGAGACCGATCCCATATTGCAGAGTGAGGAGGCGACAGGAATCAAGGGTGAAGCCAAGACATGGGCTTGGGTGGCCGGGTGGATGGTGGCTCCATTCATCAAAGTAGAGAAAACAGGTGAAGAAGCTGGTTCGGGATTAATGAATTATTTTGGTTTTAGACGTGTTAAGATTTGATTCCTTCAGAACAATAGCTTGGAGATCATCAAGATATCCATTTGCTCAAATCTGTAGTCACCATGACCCTGGAGCAAGACCTGGTGCCCTGAGTGTCTTGGCAGCTGTTGAAGCATGGCTGGAATGCAGCTCAGCACTGGCCGGGTGAGCACAGGGCCATGCGCTGCTGCATATTTAAAATTACTTGTCAGGCAAGGGGCTACAGAGAAGAAAGGCTCTGGCTGGGGCAGGCAAACACCCGTGCCATTCAATAATTCAGCCCAGAGCTTGTCTTGGCTGCAGAGTTACCATCACAAGGAGCATTTTTAAAGTCAAACTCGATTTCTGTGCTAAGTCATGCCTGAGTGAGCTGGATAGTTGCCAAAAGACAAGAGAAGACTCCAGGCCTCTTTATGAACAGGCCCTGACAGATGGGGGTGCTGCAGGATGAAGCTGTCAGTCAGGTCCCAGCAGTGCAGGCACGTGACTCATTTGCATATGTCACATCCTTCAGCACAGCCCAGTCCGCAAGCCGTGGCTCCAGACCCGTGGGCACATGAATCTGTGCCACACAACCTCTGACTATCGGATTCAAGCTTTATTAGACGCAGGGGTCTGGCCTCCTATCCCTCATCTATATGCTGCTCTGGACCAACTCACAGCCCCTCCAGCCAGAGTGGAGCTCTTCTGGGGGGTGGAGCATTTCAGAGGAGTGCCCCAGCTTGGCTTTTCTGTGGGGCCCGAGAGGGGAGTGGCTGGAGCGCCATTAACATGCTGCTACCAGCAGCCAACTTGCAAAGCTCTGGAAGGACAGGCTGCATCCGCTTTCCCAGCAGGCTGCCTCGCAGCTGGCCACGAGGACAAGTCCTGTGTGTGGGGCTACCTGTCCCCTTGCTTCTCCCTGGCCCTGCTTCTGTGCCTCCTTGATTAGTCCTGGAGCCCTGTGCTACCCATACCGGGATTCAATTACTAAGCCCGGGGCCTCTAAGGAGACCTTGACTGGACGTCGATGGAGCTGCCTAAGATCTGGTATTGATGCTTGTTGACTGGTTAGCTGCCTGGTTAGGGCTGGATTCAAGCATTCATTTTCTTTTCTTTCTTTCTTTCTTTTTTTTTTCTTTTTTTTTTTTTTTTGATGTGAGTTAGACACAAGGCTGCTCCCAGCAGGAAGGATCTGCCCTGGTTGCCCCATGGTACTGTCCTAGCCTTCCTGGCTTCCCTAAGGGCCAAATGCATCTATATTTCAATTGATCCATAACCCACTAGCAGAGCCAGCAGCTAGCAGAAACTAGGAATAACAGAAGTATGTCTTTTCCTGCAGGCTGGCTCATCGCTGCACCAGGATGCCAGGCTTGGTAGACAGGACACAGGCTAGATTTCAGCTCCCACCCACCCCCTATGCCAGGTTCTCTGTGCTGGTCACCAGCGGCACAGCCCTGCTGGGGGCCCTACCTGTGAACAGTCCATCAATGTGCTATGATATGCCAATCGGTCAATTCTGCTTTAGAGACCCTTCTGCAACCCCGTCCCCCATTATGTGTTCCAAATTTTAAAATATACTGACTCTTTTTTTTTTTTTTTTTTTTTTTTTGTGGTACGCGGGCCTCTCACTGTTGTGGCCTCTCCCGTTGCGGAGCACAGGCTCCGGATGCACAGGCTCAGCAGCCATGGCTCACGGGCCCAGCCGCTCCGCGGTATATGGGATCCTCCCAGACCGGGGCACGAACCCGTATCCCCTGCATCGGCAGGCGGACTCTCAACCACTGCGCCACCAGGGAGGCCCAAAATATACTGACTCTTAAAACACAAACTTACTTGAGTGTTGAAATTTTAATGACTTTACTCGAGATGTTTGGATTGCAAAACTTTTGGTTCAGTTCTCACTTAAGGTGAACTCCTTGTAGTTTTGTGGGAGGCCTGTGCTGGGCTGGGTCTCTAAGCTCATGTTTAGGGTGCCCACTGGGCAGTCCAGCTCAGCCCCTGTGGCTAGACCTCCCGATGCTGCCTTCTCTCAGGCCCTGCCCCATGCCTCCTTGATCCTTCTGCTTAAAGAGACTGCTCGGACCTTGGCTAACAGTGCTTGCACCTGGCTCCTACTTTCCCCCTTGGGCTGGTTCTCTGAGAGCCCCATCCCAGGAGGGACACAGTTTTGACTGTGTTCTTATGTTTAGGTACCCCTGATCTTTCCTGACTGTGTCTGATTCCCAATCCCAATATTGTCAGGTGGACCTTCCTCATGCTATTGTCTCTGGATCCATAATAACCCATCACATTTAGGGGATCTGGATAGTGGAGGCAGTTCAGGGAATCTAGCTTCCTTCATGGCCTTTGGGGATCTTAAAATAAGTCCATGAATTATTTGATACTCCTCCCTTCCAGAGCTGGAGCTTAATTCTCTCCCCTCAACTGTGGGCTGAACTTAGTAAGTTGCTTCTTATGAACAGAATGTGGTTTCTTTCTTTCTCTTTCCCTTGGATCCTTTACTCTGGGGGAAGCCAGCTGCCATGCTGTGAGGACACTCAAGTAGCCCTATGGAGAGGTCCACATGGTGAGGAACTGAGGCCTCCTGCCAACAACCAGCATGTGGCAGTCCTCTGAGTCACCGTGGAAGTGGACCTTCCCACCCCAGTCAAACCTCCAAGTGACTGCAGTCCTGGTAATATTTTGACTACAACCTTCTGAGAGGCCCTGAGCCCGAACCACCCAGTCAATCCATTCCCAAATTCCTAACCCCTGGCAACTTTGCAAGATCTTTATTGTTTTAAGTCTTTATTGTTTTAAGCCATTACTTTTTGAGGTAATTTGTTACACAGCAATAGGTTACTAATACAACTCCCAAAGGTGAGACTGGAGAGAGAGATGGGGGGACTCTTCACAGAATGGCTTTCTGTACAAGCAGCTTCCGTACTGTTTAATACCCCTTTCCACATCCTAATGGCTTGTTTGCTTCTTTATTCCCCAGATAAACTGTGGGCCCTTGAGAAGAGGGTCTTGATAAACTCATCCTTAATTTAGCCGAGTTCTAAGGATACAAGCTTAAAGCCGTCAGTAATCTAAAATTCTCTATTTTCTGTAGCTCACCCTAATATCTCTTTTGGGCATCTGTTCTGAGAGTAACATACACAATCAATACCGGGAGCCCCCTACCTCCCAGGTCCTGTTTCTCTCAGCTCCTTCCATGCCCCCACTGGGTTATGGGAAATACTTGGTTGTCTCTGTTCCCTGCAGGATGTGGGAAGTCCTGCTAACTGTTCTCAAGTCCTCTGGGGCACAGTTTGCTCCTTCTGGGCCTCTTCCCCAGAAAGGAGGCCCCTCCAGGCACTTGCCTGCCATGATTCACCCCAAGGACAAGCGGCTCAATGCTTTGTTCCCCAAGAGAAAAGAATGAATTCACTTGGACTCCTAATTATAAAAGTGTCAGCAAAGGGACCCTTTCAGACTTTGTTAACGATATACCTTAACCTTCCCGGGAAAGGAAATCAATGCCCCTGCCTTCAGTTTCTCTGCAGCCCAAGGATCTGTGTCAGCAACTACGGCTCCCGGGATGGTACATATTTTCAGAAGGAACAAGTATTATGATTGGTTAGTAGTGCTGCCTGCATAAGAGAGGGAGAGAGTAAATATAGCTCTGCTCTGTTAACCACCTCTGACCTATACTTTTGATGCTACCCTGTTACTTCTCCAAGATGTTGGAGAAACAGGCCCTTGGGTGGCAAAACGTCTCCTGTCCTTCTAGGAGGCCCAGTTGCTGATGCTGTTCTGCAGCTAGCTGACCTAGAAGGGCTCTGCCTGGATGCGGCCTGGGTAGCAGCACTCTTTTTGTAGCTAGGCTGAGAAGATAAAACAACAGCGGTGGAGTTAGAGTATTATTACCCCAGACGCTCTGTGCTGGATGCAAATCAGTACAGATGTCTGAACTGGCCACATTTCTCACTGAAGGTCCAGGCAGCAAGTATAAAGGCACTTTCATTACTTAGCATCCTGATGGAGGTGTGTGCTTGTCAGGGACAGAATAAACCTTACAGGTCCCGCCATCTCATTGATTCCTCTGATGAAAGAAAACAGGCAGCCTGGCCACGGGAATTCCAAGTTGCAAGGGCAAAAGGAGCAATTCCAACCTGTATCCACTTTCCTGCATGTGCTGGCCCTACTGGGGTGGCCTGTCCATTGAGGGTTCATTGACCTCTTGGTTCTGCTAACTGGTCACAGTGAAAAATGAAGGCTGAATCTCTGGACTGTAAATAAGAAGATGGCAGAACTCTCTCCCCTGCCCTGAAAGGGATTGACAGGTGTCTACTTGTGCCCAAGGGAAGCAAAGACTCTGAACAGAAATATGTGCTTTCACCCTGCAGGGCTCCTGGGGACCCCTGGGGGAGGGGCACACTTGGGGAAGAGTAGCCAAGAGGAAGCTACTGAGGGCCAAGCTCTGATGATCTCCAGTCCTCACTCCCTGCAGATCAAAGCAGCCTCGCTGTGCCCAGACCATATAAATATTGAATAAGTCTGCTTGGAAGATTTGAGATCCTTAAAGGAGTTAGAGGGAAGAGGATGAGTTCAACGCAGAAGACGGTATCAGAAAATGCTGACCCTCAGCCAAGAGCTAATACAAAAGTCAGCAACAGAGAGTGAGCATGGATTCTATCAGGCATGGCTTCTATTCTTGGCTTAGAATTTGCGCATGCATTACTTCTGAGGTATAGTTGTGCAGGAATTTGACTGTCTGGGTCAGGACAGTCAGGAGAAGGAAAGCATTCATCTCTCTGTTGGGTTTCCTAAAGTCTCCTCCCTTGCCTGGAAGTGCAGCATGTTAATTCCAGGCTCCTTCTGTACTGAAAGAGAGCTTTCCACCCCATCGCAGGACACACGCACTCAGGGTAGGTCATTCTCTGAGGGACCCCAATGGGCTAAAGAGTCATTTTTGCTAAGAAGCCTTCCAAACACCCCAAATCTAGGCCAGACCCCACTCTCTGCACCTCCGCAAGCCCCACTACTCATTTCCATCAGAGCACACATGACCCTGGCTTGTATATGTATCCATCTCTCCCACCAGACCACAGTGATGGGGCAGGTGGTGCTTTACTCGCCGTTATGTCTCTTAGCAAAGTGCCCAGTATGCAGTAGATGCCCCCAAAACATGTACTGAATGAATACACGAGAAAGTGTATGGGGAGCCTCAGAGTGGGCTGTGCTGAACAGCTGCTCCTAAGGCAGCCCCCCGGCCAGAAGGTACCTCTGAGTTCTTCTTTTTTTTTTTTTTTTTGCGGTACGCGGGCCTCTCACCGTTGTGGCCTCTCCCGTTGCAGAGCACAGGCTCCGGACGCGCAGGCTCAGCGGCCATGGCTCACGGGCCCATGTGGGATCTTCCCGGACCAGGGCACGAACCTGTGTCCCCTGCATCGGCAGGCGGACTCTCAACCACTGCGCCACCAGAGAAGCCCCCTCTGAGTTCTTGTTGTGACTTCTCCTGGCTAATTGCTGGTGCCACCTGGGAGATTAGCTAGGGATGATTCTCTTGCAAAGGCTGAGCCCCAGGTTTTATCATCTGACCCCTTTCCTTTCCTAGTGGTACCCACCAATCACCCAGCTTGTCTGCCCTGGAACACAGCACATCCAGGAGGCCAACTTAGAAGCCAGGAAATTCTCCTTTCACAGTGTGGCGAATCTGAGCACACAGCACGTGGGACTTCCACTGCGTGGTTTAGGGTTAAAGCATTTCCTGAGTCTCTTCCCAGACTTTCCCACCTCTCTTACCATCTCTGGCTGCCCTAAGTCCACACTCACGGGGTTTTCTGTCCTTCTTAATATTTTCCTTTAGTTACTCTCCTTGCCAGAGGCTGAGCTATCTCTCACTCCTTTCCCCCTTTGTGGGTTCCTGGGAGTGCGGGCACCATTAGGTCAAAGTGCCTAGGTTTCCAGCTGAAATCGCTCCGTTTACACACCCTAAGAGATGCTGCAGCCCCGCCCTGAATCCCTGGTGTTCATACTCTGTCCTTCCTAGCTCTCCACTCTCTGCCCTCCAGGCTCTTCTGAAAACACAGCCCACTGAATGCATGTGCCCAGGCCTCACGCCCCATTAGGGTTCACCACCCCCAGGCTCCCCTCCACAAGCCCTGCTCTGTGGAAGCTTCCTCACTCGGCCACACTGTCCCCTGGTCCTCACATGGCTCTGCCGCTCACAAGGCCTCACCTTGACCCCAGGTCTTGACTCACACTGCTTCCCAGGCATTTGCCCAGCCTGGGCCTCCCCTCAGTTCTCTATGATTTGGAGGAAGAGCCTCACAGCTTCACACTGGCACTCTCCCTGTCCCTACTTGCTCTTTGTATGAGAAGGTGCCACACACCTTGAGGAGGGGAGCAGGAATTTACCAGGAGGACAAAGGGAAAATCTCATTCCAGGAAGAGGAAACAGCCAATACAAAGGCCCCAGGGAAGAAAATCAGTGAAAGAGGGACAGCCAGAAACCTGGTGTAACCTGAGGGGACAGGGTGGAGTGAGGTGAGGGAGAGTGTGCAAGTGGGGATGGAAGGCCTAACCTTGACATGAATTCGAAGGGAGATCGTCCAAACATCTGTGGGCAAGAGAGTTATTGATTAGCTCTGTGTTTATATTCACTGTCCCTCATATTACAGACAAAAGGCTAGTGTCCTTGATGAGAGTTTGAAATTGATAAGAAAGTTGATGAGAAAAATTAATAAGAAACTGACTTTTAAGAATAGACAATAACTCCAGAGAAGAATGAGCGAAAGATACGATCAGACAGTTCACAGAGAAGGAAATACAAATGTCTCTTAAACATATAAAAGACGTTTGACCTCACTCATAATAAGAGAAATGCAAATTAATTCTTACTGAGATTCTATTGTATTGTATTAGATTACTATTGTATTGGCAGAAATCCCAGAATTTGACAACTCGTTCAATCATTGCTGGTAGAAGTGTAAATTAGCACAACTCAATGGAGAGCAATTTGGCAATATTTACCCAAAGTACAAATGCTATACCCTTTGACCTCCCCTTCTGGGATTTTACTACAGAGGTATACTGTGCACATGTGAAATAATGTATATTCAGGGTAACTAACTATAGCATTGTTGAAATGGTAAAATATAAGAAGCAGCTAAGTGTCCATCTATAGGGTACCATTAAACTGGTGATGTCTTGTTAGGGAACCGTTGACTGAAACCTCCTGCTTGGCCAGGCACCATGGTAACTACTTGCCTGAGTTGTCTCACAACAGGAGGTTCCGATAAAGAATGTGGTGCTGCCACCCAAAACTAACCAGGAGAGTTCGCCAGGAGCCAAAAGGAGGAGGGAAGAGACGATATGTCTTGCCAACCTCCCAGAGACCCTCACGCTCGAATCCATCTTAGCTGAGAGATGCGTGTGCCACCAGGAAGGACCCTGAGTCAGAATGCTTGTCCAGAGACAACCCAGAAACTAACCCCATTACCATGAAACCCGAGACTGCGAGCCACGTGGCAGAGCAGCTCTCCTGGGTTCCCTTACGCTGCTGCTCTCTGCCCGGGCAACCCTTCCCAATAAAGTCTCTTGCTTTGTCAGCATGTGTGTCTCCTCGGACAATTCATTTCTGAGTGTTAGACAAGAGCCCGCTCTCGGGCCCTGGAAGGGGTCTCCCTTCCTGCAACAGTCTAACTACACAACTGTGAAAAAGAATGAGTTGTGCTTTCTGTCCTGACAGGGAAGAATTCCAAGACATCCAAGACAGTGATTAGATGGTTAAGTAAAAGATAGACTAGTGTATACAGTTGGTACCTTTTGTGTAAAACAAGGGGGGGAGAAATGAGAACATACATTTGCATTTTCATGTGAAAGCATAAAGGAACTTGGGGTGCGTCCAAAATGGCGGCCCAAGTGGATGCGGGAGAGGTGTGGGAACCAGGCAGGCAGGGGACGGGAGCGAGGAGAGACTTTTCACTGTGAACCTTTTTCTACTTTTTCTGAATTTTGAATCATGAGACTATGTACCGTATTCATAACATTACATTAAAAAAACAGAATTCCTGTTTCCACAGTCTCTCACAATAGTTCTTCTGTAGCCTGGCTGCCCAGAGGAACCCAGCAACTGCTCTTATGACTCACAAGCCATCTGCAGTGATCCCCAAGTGTGAACAAATGTTCTCCCCAAACAAATTCATAAGTGTCTTTAGAGGACGGCCACGCAGTATCACCCAACTGCAAGTCATTACAACTCCCTCGAGGTTGAAAGATACCTCCTCATTCTTCTGGAGCTCTGATTCAGATTTCTGCATTTTCCCATGTGCTTCTTTCCTGCTCAAGTCATCCTTTTCAGGTGGTATTTTTTTTTTAATTTATTAATTTAATTTATTTATTTTGGGCTGCATTGGGTCTTCATTGCTGTGCGCGGGCTTTCTCTAGTTGCGGCGAGCGGGGGCTACTCTTCGTTGCAGTGCGCGGGCTTCTCATTGTGTTGGCTTCTCTTGCTGCGGAACACGGGCTCTAGGTACATGGGCTTCAGTAGTTGTGGCCTGCAGGCTCTAGAGCGCAGGCTCAGTAGTTGTGGCACATGGGCTTACTTGCTCCGCGGCATGTGGGATCTACCCAGACTAGGGCTCGAACCCGTGTCCCCTGCATTGGCAGGCGGATTCTTAACCACTGAGCCACCAGGGAAGCCCCTCAGGTGACATTTTGATTGCATGAAGCCTGTGTCTGCCCTTTACTCTGCTGTCTTTCTTCCTCAGTCATCCCCTCCCTAAAGCGACCTTGCTGAAAAGTTCTGTGGGAACCGGTCACTCCTGGTGCTTTGTGATCACTTTCCCAGACCCTGCATATCAAATGTGGTTGCCCAATTTGAACACTTTGTAAAAACAGTAAAAATCACTTGGTGAAAATCCTTCAAACAAGGAGCAGCTGTGCTGGAGAAAAAGCCAGCTGGGTGCTCACCACTTTCTTAGAAGTGTGGTGGGAAGCAGTGTTCAAGAGTTCCAGGAGGTGAATGGCAAAGTTTTCCTACACGTGTACTTTGGTTGGGATAGGATTGCGTGAGAAATGGTCTTCTCCACCAGCTGGTTCACAAAGTTGCCCTCTTTAGAACGTGGTCAGGAGTTCTCCTAGGACAGCTTTGAGTTTGGGCTTCCTTCTTCTGGCTTCCTTGCTCTGTAGATGTGACACCTGTTACTCAGGCCTAAGCTAAATTACCACCCACACATCTGCAGGCAGGTGCTGAATGAAAGACATAAGCTCAGGTCTGACTAGGTTGACTCCCTCCCCTGCTCTTCTGCCTTAAAGCTGATCTTTTGTAAAAGTTCTATTCACTCACATGTGGCTTGTTTTATTCCCCAGATGAAAAGGGTCTATAGCTTTGATTACACATATCTGCGCCCAGCAAACTCCTGGAGTATAGGGACCCAAAACATAACCAACCCTCCATAAATATTCGTTGAATAAACAAATGAATGAGTGGTTAAGTGGATCTCTAACATTTGCTGTGTATTTAGAGCCGGTCTTATCCAATAGAAATTTCTGTTATGGTGGAGATGTTCTATAGCTGTGCTGTCCAATACTGCAGCCACTAGCCACATGTGAGCACTTGAAATGTGGCTGGTGTGACTGGGAGGCTGCATTTTAGATTTCAATTAATCTGATTTAAAGGGCCACATGCTGCTATTGGCTGCCATATTGAACGGTATAGATTTAGATTATTGGCTATATAATTTGCTCATCTACATTGATAAACCGTGTAGCCTTCTCAGGTTAACTCTTCTTGTTTAACACGGCCCAGAAACTTTCAACAACCGTTGTGGAAGCAGTGGAAAGGCATATTAGTACTTCTCATGGCACTTGCCATCATCACCACAGGCAAACGGAAGGCAGGAGGAGGAAGAAGGAATAGAAATTGGTTCTGCCTGCTTTTTTCTGAAAAAGTCTTGGGAGTGTAAGTGGTCAGCCTCTTGGTTTATGACTTACTCAAGAGCCACCCTCTATGACTGCTCCAAGTCCCCACCAGCCGGCTGGGCATAGAGTCAGGGTTGAGTCCGAGGGAGGAGTGCCACGTGGTGAGTCATCATTACCATTTCTCAGAACAGGTGTTCTTCAGGGAGCCTCCTCGGAGGCTTCCACACCCAACCTGCCCTTACCTGCAGGGGTGACTATAGCCTGAGGACAGGCATGGAGCTTCATTCCTGTTCAGTGTGGAGTTACCAGAAACTTGTGCTCAAAGATCCCACAAGGGGGACTTTCCTGGTGGTCCAGTGGCTAAGACTCCGAGCTCTCAATGCAGGGGGCCTGGGTTCCATCCCTGGTCAGGGAAATAGAACCCGTGTGCCACATCTAAAGATCATGCGTGTCGCAACTAAAAAGACCCTGCATGCCGCAATGAAGATCCCACATGCCGCAACTAAGACCCGATGCAGCCAAATAAATAAATAAATATTAAAAAAAAAAAAAAGACCCCACAAGGATTTGGATCCAGGGGTGGTTTTGTGCTCTGGCCACTCGGGTGAATGCTGAAGTCCCCTGCATGGGTACCAGTAACAACTTTAGCAACTTTAATGCCAAACTGGGACCCTCTCTTTAGCACTTGGCCCATCTGGTTCTATCCACTGTTGCCCTGGCCGAAAGCAGAGCACGTTCTCACGCTTTCTGGAGAGCCTGGGGCACTTCAGTCACAGCAGAACGGATGACTGCTGAGTCAGCCCTTGTGTGTGACTTTGTGTGTGCATGTGATCCCCTAGGTGCCACTGTCCTCTAATGGATGGAACGGGACAATCTCTACACCCAAGGTGAGCAGGACTCACTTCTTCTGCTGAACGAACGTAGTTCTTTTGCTTTCTGAATTAAGAAATGTCACAGGGCTTCCCTAGTGGCGCAGAGGTTGAGAGTCTGCCTGCCAATGCAGGGGACACGGGTTCGTGCCCCGGTCCGGGAAGATCCCACGTGCCGCAGAGCGGCTGGGCCCGTGAGCCATGGCCGCTGAGCCTGCACGTCCGGAACCTGTGTTCCGCAGCGGGAGAGGCCACAACAGTGAGAGGCCCGCGTACTGCAAAAAAAAAAAAAAAAAAAAGAAACATCACAGATGACAGGTCACGAAGCCAGAGCCCCCAGAGCATCTTCTCTCATCCCTCAGGGATACAGGCAAAAGGTCCATGCCACCTAGCACTCCTCAGTCCTGCACTAGCCTGCTTGCCACCATTCATTTGAAAGACAAAAAGACTGCAGCGCCAGCTCCCTGACACAGCAGAACTCCCGAGCTGTCTGAGGCCCAGGGCACTGTCTGGGAGCAGTCTTCCGTTGCTGGTGAGCCATATTCTAGAGCCTAGAGGTATTGCCACATATCCAACATGCCCAACAGGCCCAGCAGGCAGGGTGGGGAAGCCCATACTGTGCGACACACGGGAGAAGCTCTGGTTACCAGTAGCACAAACAATGTCTCATTCAGGGGCTCAGGTAAGAGTCAGGGTAACCCGTCACTCCACACTGATGCACCTCACCCTTGCCTCACTCAGCTGCTTCTCCTCCCAACCTCATCTTCCAAATCCTTGGGGGAGGGGCAAGCCTAAGTTTGAACAATTGGTGTCCAGAAACCCAATCCTTGCAAGAATAATGTGCTGACAGCATGGCAGTCTACTGTCACCTTGTTATTTGACCCTTTGCTTCTTGAAATCCCATCCAGCTGTGTCTACACTTCCTACAGTTTCCATCACTGCCTTACTTTTTCAGAGCTACTCATCCCTACAGATGGTGTGACTCTTTCTGGGTCAAGCGTGACTGAGAAGGCAGGTGTGAGTGGATCTCCCTGGCCATTCTGGAAGACCCCTAGTTCCCTGGAGAAGGAGCCTGTCCCAGCCTACTGTGTGTGGCTCTGTGCATTTCTTGGGACACAGAAGGTTACTACCTGCAGAAATTATTCCCTAAATAAAGAACAGTTATTTGAGGGCAAGTCTATCTCTGTGTAGCATAGTCATAGAATTTTAAATTTTGAGAGCTGGAAGAAAACCTAAAAATCACAGCTTCATTTTTAGGGTGAAGAAAACAATACCAGAGAGGTTAAGTAGTTTGGCCAAAGTCATCAAGCTTACAGACACAGCTACTAGAACCTAGAGGAGACAATTGCCAAGACTTGACATGTAAGTCAATGAGTTGAGGTTGACTTCAAATGGAAATAGGGAACTTACTATGGACTCCTCACTTAGAAGAAGGGGTATGGATTCAAAATTATTTAGAATAATTTCTCCCTTTTTCCCCCAGTATCAGATACTCTAAATTTTATCCTATATTAAGCAGGATGATCATGTGTCCTCTCTTTCACTGTAAAATGTTTTGCTTCCCTGCCCCCCCATCCCACCCCTGTTTAAATTGTACCAACTGGATTTATGTAATTTGGGATTCACTTGGTTGACAGAATCTGCTCATAAGGGAAGATCTAAGTGAAAGTCTTGCCGCCCAAAGGGCAAGTAAATCTTGCCTGGAGCCATCCTTACATCTCCAGGGCTCTGGATGGTGCCATTTGTCAAAAGATGCTGCGACCTCTCGGGAGGATGACCTCCAAGGTTGAATTGGGGTCAAGGCTTGCTCTTTCCTTTCTCCTTGATAATGTACGTGTCAACCCTCAGGAGATGTGGGCTGCTATGATATTGAGATGAGAATGGGAGGCTGATACCATCTTGGGACTTACATAAGTTTCAGTCAAGTGAACCCCTTTGAACCAGGTGAGAGGTAGCCAAAGCCCATTGCCGTGGAACAGGGTGCACCCAAGGTGAGTGAAGGCTCTGCTTTTTTATGAGCCATATGGGTCTCTCTCCTCCATCTTATTCTGGAAATGCAGGGGTCAGCACCTCTTCAAGTAGGGGCTGATAAAAGGATCAGTTAATGTTTTCCACAAGGTTCTTTATAGAAGTGTTTTTTTTTTTAAATTTTTATTTATGTATTTATTTATTTTTGGCTGCGCTGGGTCTTCGTTGCTGTGCGCGGGCTTTCTCTAGTTGCGGTAAGTGAGGGCTACTCATTTCGGTGGCTTCTCTTGCTGCGGAGCATGGGCTCTGGCACACGGGCTTCAGTAGTTGTGACTCGCGGGCTCCAGAGCACAGGCTCAGTAGTTGTGGCGCACGGGCTTAGTTGCTCCATGGCATGTGGGATCTTCCTGGACCAGGGCTCGAACCCATGTCCCCTGCATTGGCAGGCAGATTCTTAACCACTGTGCCACCAGGGAAGCCCATATAGAAGTTTTTTACTTGTCCTGCTGGAGGTCATTCCAGTTCTGTTTATGAAATAGTTGCTAGTTAAGAACCTGGCTGTCATCCATCCTTTATGTTGGGCCACTTTTGTGGTGGGAATCCTGTTTTTCTGGAGATATCAGGGCTATAAATGGTTCCTGGGATGATGGCTCATGTATCCTACCAATCTAGCGCTGTATTTTATGCTATTCTGTATTATTCCTTCAACAGGATTGGGCATTCCTTGAGCCCAAGTAACGCAATTTGTATTTTCCTTAATTTCCTGTCTGGTACACAGCCTAAGCGCACCGTACCTATGAATAAGCAACTTGATTTGAGTTATTAAAGGCTTCAATTAGGCAGAAACATACATTAGTAGCAAAATGTTTGTGTATTGTATACAGAGTAAAAATTTACAGTAAAAATACAGTGTTACTTATTCAAGTCAGCAATGAGAAATGGAAACATTTTTTTAGAAAAAAATGATCTCAGTAAAAGACTTGGCTTCAAATGTCCAAAATTTTTCAATAATGTCCATAAAGAAATTGATCGAAAATGTTGCAGAGGGTGTTAAGTCAGCTTGGAAGGTACACACTTTGTGTTCACATACATGAGGAAGCCCGACAACACCTTTGAAAGCTTAGAACCAAAGAAAGGTTGAGACATGTGACAGATGTGGAACACAGCTCTGAGACTAGATGGTTTATCATCACACTTGCATGTGTCGTGAGGAGAGTTTCGGCATAAATGCCAGGTATGTGGACAGATAAGGGGAAAGCACATTTCAAGAATGCCCTCCCAGAGCTGGAGAGCCGTGGCTCAGATGTGACTAAGAGCCACCGTGTGGCATCCTTTCGAAGGGGTTTTCACATACCTGAGGCCTGACGTTCTCCCAGGGGTGCTTGCAGCCTGAGTGCACCTGGAAATTAAAGGAAGTGTCTGGCTCCTGTTCTGTGAGCTGAGTCAAAGGCAGAGTGGTGCCCAACCATTTTCTTTTAAATTTTAACAATGTGAGGGATTTATGCAGCCCTGCAACGTCTGTGTGATCTGCGTGATCCACAGCTGCCAGGGCAGAAAGCAAGAGATGGGACTCAGACTCCAGAAAGCAGCACTTTACTGGAAGATAATGAGCGAGAATAGCTAGCATTTTTTTTTTTTTTTTTTTGCGGTACGCGGGCCTCTCACTGTTGTGGCCTCTCCCGTTGCGGAGCACAGGCTCCGGACGCGCAGGCTCAGTGGCCATGGCTCACGGGCCCAGCCGCTCTGCGGCATATGGGATCCTCCCGGACCGGGGCACGAACCCGTATCCCCTGCATCGGCAGGCGGACTCTCAACCACTGCGCCACCAGGGAGGCCCAATAGCTAGCATTTTTAAGTCCAAAATGCTCAGTCCTGGAAGGTTCTGTGAGCGGGGGAGCCTGGGGAAGTTTGAAAGGAGGAATTGTTCTGCTCTCTTGGGTACTGGTCGCAGATTAAGTATCAGCAATAACACGTGCACTTAAATCGTTCCATTGGGCTGGAGAAGTTTTAGCCGAAGGTCACTTATTTCCAGTTCTGAATAAAATTATCTAAGTTGTTGCCTTCAAATTTTCAGATGCATTTTTGAACTGGACTTTGGCCATGCTGTCAGGCAGGCATTCAGGGAAATGTTGTTAGCTTTGGCCCTCTTGGCCTGGAGGAATTTATTATCTCCCGAAGCTTCTCTTTGGGCTTGGAGACCTCTGCGTGCCTCTCACTAGCTTCTGTCCTGGTTTCTGGTTGAAGCCCACTAAAGCCCCCCACCTTTGCTTTTCTGGAGGACTCTCCCAAGTCTGAGGACAACAGCAAACAAACAAAACTCAACCAAACCAAAACCCACACATGGGGTAGGATGTCTGTGTTTGGTTGTTGCTTGGAGTGTAGTAATGTCATGGTTGTTCCTTAAAAAGGTATCATTGACTTCTGTTTTCAATGGTCAAAACCAAATTTAGGGCTTCCCTGGTGGCACAGTGGTTGAGAGTCTGCCTGCCGTTGCAGGGGACACAGGTTCGTGTCCCGGTCTGGGAAGATCCCACATGCCGCAGAGTGGCTGGGCCCGTGAGCCATGGCCGCTGAGCCTGCACGTCCGGAGCCTGTGCTCCGCAACAGGAGAGGCCACAACAGTGAGAGGCCCGTGTACCGCAAAAAAAAAAAAAAAAAAAAAAAAAAAATTTAAAACAAGATTTGGTGTCAGAAATAAGGGCCTCAGGCAGCTCAGCTAGAGGGTGATAAGATGGGCCCTGAGGAAGGGGTGCTCATGGCCATGACTCCCTGGCTCACCACCCACCCCATGGGAACAGACACCCCCTTCTCCCTTCTTTGTGGGGAACTCCATGAGAAAATCGGGGGTGATGAATCCTGAGCTCCCCTAAAACTCTTCTTCCTTTTCCCGGATGAGACAGACCTGCATACAGGAGTTGCTTCGTTGCCAAGTCAGGCAGCACCCATTTGCTGTGACTCTCAAGCTGAGCTGAGCTGTGTAAGATCAAAAGCAGGAGAGACTTTGTTCTTGCCCACGGGGACTCCACGTAGAGACGTGGAGCCCCAGAGGTCCCTGATGCAGGTTGAGGAGGGC
Organism: Hyperoodon ampullatus; assembly: GCF_949752795.1. Taxonomy (NCBI): domain Eukaryota; kingdom Metazoa; phylum Chordata; class Mammalia; order Artiodactyla; family Ziphiidae; genus Hyperoodon; species Hyperoodon ampullatus. Next base: position 43,975,714 of record NC_136930.1, read on the forward strand.
TCAACCAAGTACCTGTGACTTTCTGCACTCATCTCTTGATGGGCTCAGACATCTGGTGAGCACTGGATGCGTCCTCATTCCAGGAATGGTACTGAGAATGTCCCCTTTGGCCCCAGAAAGGAAAGGAACTTCCAAGATATGTATGTTTCATGTTTAACAACTGGCTCTTGATGGGGGAAGCCCTGGTTTTGTATCATCTGCCAATTTCTGTGGTGTAAATACTCCCAACAATGCCAATTTCAAGCTAACAACATGGTGGCAACTGGCTTACAAAATTCCTGAGCAAAAAACGGTGGACTCTTGTGAGTAGAGGCCAGCTCCAGCTCCCCATGGGCACTAGCCTGGCACGGTATTACTGAAACTAACCTGAAGACACAAAGCACTGGCATCAGAGCCAGACAGACCTGGAGAGGGCCCCCTGGCCCCAGCGCATGGGAGGTGTGTAGCTCAGGCATGTTACCTAACCTTCTGAACTTTTATATACTTAACCAGGAAACCAGGGTGAATAGCCATCAACATTCTTTCAGTTGTGAGTGGCAGAAATCATATGAAGTAAAGAGAAAAGGGGGAATTTATTGCTTCATGCACATAATCAAGGAACTGGAGCATTATGGGATTTGTTCTTCTCTCTGTCTCCCTCTGTCAGTGTATTCTTTCCTAAGGGTAAGAACTCAGGCTCATCTGCAATTTCCAATTTATATTCTCACGGTTAAATGACCAAAATGAGTGGCCCTTTCCCTTCTCTACTTCGGGAAGTCCCAGGCTTGGCCACCTAGTGTGTCATGTTGGGTCACGTGTCCATCCCTGGAGCAGTCTCTGTGGCCAGGCTGATGGAGGACCATGACTGGCAGCACCCACCCTACCTTGTGGTCCAAATTAGACTTGCCCAGAAGAAGATGCCATTCTGAGCAGACACTACCCCCATTGGCCCCCTTGGGAGTTATGTGCTGATCTTGAGGTTCTGTTGTGAGCCTGGGATAAGACTGTGAGTGGAAAGGGCTGTCCTGCAGTAGGGATTCAGTGTTAGTGACCAACTCCTCCCCTCCCATCCTTCCCATCCCTCCTGCTTTCTCCCAGTAAGTCCCAGTGAAATTCTGCCAGACAGACCATGGGCCATTGCTAGGGGTCTGGCTCACCCATTAGAAACAGCCTGTACACTTTGCCTCCTGTCTGTGCAGGGCGAACAAGACTGGACAGCACAGAGCTGGGAGGTGTGAGACGTGGACATTAGTGTGTCACCACCGTCTGTTTCAGTAGCTTTTTCTTCAACCTCCTTGGCCACTGATTTATATCCTGGATACTGTTCTTAGAGGGCTTTGTTCTTGGTCATTGTGAATTACATGTGAATTACAGCCGTGTCCTCTAGAGATGAGAAGATGTGGCGCACTCTGCCAGTGCCCTGCTGTGTCCTTGGCTCTCACCAAGCCGCGCTACCCCTCTAGCTGCCGGCTGCCGGCGCTGGCATTTTGCTATCTAGGGGCTTCTCCTCACTCCTGGGGCGCCCTCTGCTCTCTGATGGCAGCTGAGAGTGTCTCCGGGGGAGAATCCTGCAAGCAATAACTGATGAGCATTGGTGATGAATACCCAGGCCCCCGCACCTCTGAGGGCTGTGTTTTACGTGGAGCCCCGGAGCTTCCCAGACAGCACTAAGCTCTGTCACCCACGCTGGCAGCTGGCTAGGTCAAAGACCCTCTATTAGCTGCCTTCCCTTCCTTGTCTCTTTTCCCATCCCCGTCTGGTTTTCTCTGTACCTATTTGTGCTTGAATCCTTGTCTCAGGGTCTCCACTGTAGGGGGAACTCAAACAATCATAGAGGATTTCTGAAACAGCCAAAAGAATAATTTTTTTTTTTTTTTTTTTTTGCATTACGCGGGCCTCTCACTGTGGTGGCCTCTCCCGTTGTGGAGCACAGGCTCCGGACGCGCAGGCTCAGCAGCCATGGCTCACGGGCCCAGCCGCTCCGTGGCATGTGGGATCCTCCCGGACTGGGGCACGAACCCGCGTCCCCTGCATCGGCAGGCAGACTCTCAACCACTGCGCCACCAGGGAAGCCCAAGAATAATTCTTGAATTGGAATTCCAAATTCTATTTTCTGATTTGGAAATAGCAGAGTCTGACATGTGCACATAAATGGGTAGGAACAATGGGACAGAATACTTGAAATGGAAATTATCCAGAAAATCAAGGAGGTTTGGCTGCTACCGTGATAACAATTAATGGGAAGCTACTTTGGAGTGGAGATGCTGCTCCAGACCCCTAGGGCCAGAGGAAGCAAGGAGCTTCCTGTCGTGAGGCCAAGGTCATGCAGAGGAGGACAATCCTATAAAACTTGGGCTTAGGCCCCTGCGTGTTGTTGGTACTGGCCCTTACAGGACACCTGGAACACACCCTAACTCTTGTCTCTGTGTCCCACCAGATCCTTGAATAAAACCCACCTACATGTGGGAGCCATTCCCATGGAGGGCCAGACTCCCTTTGCTGAGGATAAATTGCTATTTCTTGGGACAGTAGAAGGGAGAGCAGAAAGCAGGAATTCCACTGCACATGTCTTTGTTAAGCCCCTGCGTACATGAATCTGTGCTCCGAGCTGGGCGGGACTCCGGAGGATTATGACCTGCCCTCAGGGAGCTCCCAGCCTGAGTGGAGGGACAGACAGGACACCCACTAACTGCAGAAGAGAGCCGCATGAAAAAATGCCCTGGAATCTTTGCCAGTGAAATGCTGAGGGAAGGTGGGGAGGAATGATTGATTCTGATTCACAGGGTTGGAAATGAATGATTGATTCTGATTCACAGGGTTGGAAATGACATCCTGTATATGATGAATGGATATAAATCTTCTAGCAGGGGGTCAGATGTATCAAAGCATTGATTCGCTTCTAGGGTCTTTTCCACACTGAGAATTCTGTGTCTAAGTACCAGAGAATATCCAGTAGATGTTTGATGAGTTCTAGCTACAGTTATCTGCAAAATGAAAGGCAGAAGCCAAGGGCCTATTTGTAGCTGAATTACTGAACACCGGGAGGATCTGGCTGGTATTATCTGGATTGGCTGTTCTTGCTGCCAGAAAACGGTGCACAGTTTCCTACTATCCAACTCACTTGGCACTGGTGGCCCTGGCATCCCAGTGCTGGATACTGGGGGGAGGTGGGGCCCTCAGTGGGGGAGGCTACCTATCCGGGAAGGATCCAGAACTCAAGGGGCATGTTCAGCACCAGCCTCTGCAGCCTTTGCTGCTGTCCTCACCGAATTGCAGTGCCTACCAGAAGGGACTGTACTGGAGGGTGAGCTCCTGCAGGGAAGACTCAGACACCAGACACGTTGGCATTTGCAGGGGAGTTTGCTGTGGTGCCCGGTGGGTGGGAACCATTCCCAGGGTATGTGAAGTGGTGGGAAGGAGAGAAGGCAGGGAAAGCAGTGGATTATTTGAGCCCAAGTCCAGGACCACCCTGGGAAGCCCTGCAAGGCTGCGGGAGCCATCATCATCTTGAGAGTTAGGGGAGCGCTTGCAGTCTGCACCTGGGGAATTCTCCCCAGCCCTCCCACACAGCAGGAAAGATGCAGTGCGTGTTTGCTGCCCGTCTGCTGCTGGGGAGGAGGCTCCTGCTCTAGCTGAGCAGCTCTGCTTGAACACAGAGCTGTGGATGAGTGTGTGGGAGTGAGGGTGTGGTGTGTGCCAGGGAGGGCCTTTTGCCATCCTAAATGGCAGGGGGGCAGCTGTTTCGGGATGAAAGGCAGAGCAGGAGGGTGTCTGAGCTAGAGCAAAGGTAACGGTTAGCTGGTTTATCTAGCTCGCTCCCTCGGAGGAGGCCAGAAAGCAATGGTTTGTAAGCGCTGGGGTGTGTATGGGGTGTGTGTGGGGGGGAGAGAGAGAGAGAGGGAGAAAGTCTTAAGAAAACAACTCAGGGAAAATAGGCAATATTTATCTTTAGTAACTTTTACACTAATCATAAGTAATCGAATTCAGTTCACAAATGTATTTCTTTGTAAAATTGGATGCAATTATATATCGGCTTGTTGGGGCTTTTGTTGGCTGGTTGAAGAGATGTTACAAGGGAATGAAAACATTTGCTGAGACAATCAGGCCATCCTCCCTACCCTACCCACCACAAAACCTGAAGAAAATCCTTAGAGAAAAACATCTTTCCCCCTCCCTTCCCACGGCCTCTCGCCACTGCAACTACTTTCCCTCCTTTCCCTTTTTCCCTTCCTTGCCAATTTCCTCTGTTTGATAATTCATTCATTCATTCAGTCAGTCAGTCAACACACATATTATAGGCATATATGCCAGCATTAGTATCTGTGCGTGTAAGCTACTACGTAAGCAGATCTTCAGTTTTCACTTAATCTAAGGAAGACTTCTCTGATTAATTTCACTCCTAAAGGCAGCGTGTTCTCCATCAGGGAACATGTCTGATTATTTGAGTGGCAGTAGCCAGCTGGGATGCTTATGCTTATGGCGGATTCCTGCATGATGTTGGGCTTGGCTGAGATAACACCTCAGTCTCCTCCCCGTGCTGAGATGCCATGATTTTGTTGTGATATATATATATATATATATATATATATATATATATATATTTTTTTTTTTTTTTTTTTTTTTTTTTGCGGTACATGGGCCTCTCACTGTTGTGGCCTCTCCTGTTTCGGAGCACCGGCTCCAGACACGCAGGCTCAGCGGCCATGGCTCACGGGCCCAGCCGCTCCATGGCATGTGGGATCCTCCCGGACCGGGGCACGAACCCGTGTCCTCTGCATCAGCAGGTGGACTCTCAACCACTGCGCCACCAGGGAAACCCATGTTGTGATAATTTTTAATGGAATTAAATAGACACCAAGGAAGGACTGTGGTCCCTAAATTGGATTTCCACCCCTCTACTCCCAAGTGATCAACTCCAACAAAGAAAATGTCAGGCTGATTCCCCACTCCACCCTGAGCTCTGCCTTTTCTCCAGCATTTGCTGACTTGAAAGCTGTCTAGACTGAGCTGAAGAAATTGAGAAAAGAACAATGTCAGTTCTCCAGAACAGACAGACTTTGTGGAGAGGGGTCAGGCCTGCTATATCCAGGACGTGGCACGATTCACCCCCAAACAGGTAGGAGTCCTCGCTCAAAACTAAAGGTAACAATCGAAAATGAAAGACAGGACAAAAAGACAGATAACTAAAAAAGGGCAGTTTTCTAACTGGAGATCTGGCAGCCTCTCCAAATCACACTGGGCAACATGAAGCAGCAGGGCCTTCAGTTTAGGTAAACTGGATTCACTCTAACAGACACGTTTTGCGCATCCCCGCTGCATGAGTCTGCACTCTGGGGACCTGAGGGAAAGCTCTGCTCTGTCTACCCAGATCAGACGGTCCAGGGCCCGATGCCTGACTCCACACAGGTGGGGACAGAGCAGGCTTTCTTCCTGGAGCCTGAGATGACTTCCCTTTGCCTGGTTACCATTCTCATCCCAAACAGGGGGATTCTTGCCTTCAGTCTCAGTGATTAACACGGAGAAGAGTAAGTTCTGACTTTAGTAATCCTTCCGAAGATGAAGAAATTCTCTCTGGAGCCCACCCTCCTCTAGACCTGTGTTCACAGGTGATGTATAAACCTGAACCTCTCCCCTCGCCTCCCCCGTCAGGGTGCTGGTGTATAAAGCTGCCCTTAATCAGGGAGACCAGGCAGTGGAAGCGTCTGTCAGAAAGACTGCTTTTCTAATCGAGACCTGCCTGTGTGGGTGATGAGGTAATTTCTTCTTAAGCTTCTGGTTGGTATCCAAGGAGGAAAAAGAACAACAAAACAAGGTCTGTTAATAAAGGTGTGAGAGTCTCTGGGTGTTTGCTCTTATTAAAGAGACCTCAAGGAAGGCTGCTTCTGGGGTGAAAGCAAACCTTTGTCAAGGATTTCATTTTAGAACGTTCAAAAGACACCAGAGAGAGAGAGAGAGAGAGAGAGAGAGAGAGAACAAGAGGCTGGAAGAGGCAGGCACAGAGAGGGGAAGAGATGAAGGGAGGGAGAGGCAGGAGAGCCCGTGTCTCACTGAGACGTCACAGGAGAGAATTACAAACACAGGCTCCGGCAGTTAGATCGCTGGAAAAATGTTTGTTAAGGGTTGGTGCAGTGGAAGAGAGAAATTTCTGGATTTTTTTCAAAAAAGATGTGCCTTTGCTCCTGCAGCTCTGTTCACCTGGAATGCCCTTTTCTGTCCATCTTTAGCCCATCTATTCTAAAAGGCTCAGTTCAAATATCCCCTCCTCCATGAAGCCTTCTTGATAGCTCCAGTTAGATATACAATTGCTTTACTTTCTGCAGGTCAATAGTAATATTTTTCCATTTAAAATTTTAAAAAGTTTTAAAAATTATGGTAAAATACAAATAATGTAAATGTTACCATCTAAAAATTTTTTTTTTTTTTTTTTTTTTTTTTTTTTTTGCGGTACGCGGGCCTCTCACTGTTGTGGCCTCTCCCGTTGCGGAGCACAGGCTCCAGATGTGCAGGCTCAGCGGCCATGGCTCACGGGCCCAGCCGCTCCGCGGCATGTGGGATCCTCCCAGACCAGGGCACAAACCCGTGTCCCCTGCATTGGCAGGCGGACTCTCAACCACTGTGCCACTAGGGAAGCCCCTGAAACATTTTTAGGTGTACATTTCAAGAGTGTTAAGTGTATTCACATTGCTGAGCACCCAACCTTCAGAACTTTTTTATCTTGCAAAACTGAAATGCTGTAGCCATTCAACATTAACTTCCCATTTTCCCCTCCCCATTCTACTGGCAACCACCATTCTACTTTCTGTCTCTACGAATTTGACTGCACTAGGTACCTCGTAGAAGTGGAATCAGACAGGATTTGTCTTTTGCAACTGGCTTATTTCACTTAAAATAATGTCCTCGAAGTTCATCCACATTATAGCATGTCAGAATTTTCTTCCTTTTTAAGGAATAGTAATTTGATTTGATTTTTCTAATGGCAATTGTAACATGCTGTCTTATTTTTAAGTTCTGTGTACACTTTATATCTCCCCTAGAGAATTCTAGATGCCTTGAGGGCAGAGTCTGAGTCTCCCCCACTGAGCTCCATCATACCTATTAGCCCAGCACGTGGCTGAGAGTTTGTGCTAACTGAATATTTGTTGAGATCAAAGGAAATATGCTGTAATATGCTGTAAAATACGCTGTAATACCGTCTTGAGGGGGCTCTTCTCTCCATAACCACGTAACTTCTCTCTTCTCTCCGTATCCATAACTGCATCCCACACAAGACTCAACGGCAGTTTAACCCAATCTACGTCCTCAATTTGAGGTGAGAGGAAAGGAGTTGGCATCAACAGTTTAGGGCTCATCTACTTACTCTGCAGCTTTCAATCAGTCCTGTATCTTCTCTTGGCATGAGCCTTCTGCTTCCTTCTGGGAGCTATTTCCTTTGGGATAGGAAAGCAGAGCCAATCGTAAAAGACCAGAAAGCCAGGATGGAAAGAGTAAGGAGAGAGGGAGATGGTTCACGTAGGATGGAAGCTGATATTTAGAGTTAGGTTTCCCATCCTGCTAGCTTTCTGGTTGTGTCATCACTTTTAATACTCATCTTCTGATACAGATGAGGTGGTAATGGGAGGCAAGGGACTGTGGAGGTCTTCTTATGACTTGTACCAAACATCCTTTCCCACCCACCCCTCACCAACTTGTCACTATGGAAGATTTGCTTATTTTGTAACTCAGGACCAATAACGGAAGCTTTGCTAAAATTCGGTTTCAGAACTTGGAGAACTAAATGAAACTTCATGCTTGGTCTGTAATAGTTATTTTTGGAGTTGCTTTAGTTAGCTTGTCTTAGAACTCTGCCTTTCCCTTTGTTTCTACAGTCATTTATAGACTGTGGAATGAACCTAGGGGTTGAGTCAAGCAGCTGTGTGTTCTACTGGTGGTGTGACCTGGGGTAGGCCAGTTCACCTCACTGGACCTCAGTTTCCTCATCTGTAAAATGGGGAACATACCCCCTTCCTCACCAGACTTTCCTGAGGAGTCAATAGGACCACGAATATTAAGTGTTCCATCTGACACACTGCAGGTGCATAACAGGCGTGAATTTCCTTCTCTTCTTCTCCTGAGTTGACCTGAAGTCCCTCTACTCAGGCTGTGGCTGAATTGGCTCCATTTGGCTCCATGACCCCACATCAGCCACACTCACTTCACTGCCTTTTTCTCTTCCTCAGCAACCCCCGACCCCCATGGAAACCCTGTGGCAGTTCATCATTTTGGGATACCTGAGAACAGCATTGTGTGTGGAATAGGGCTCCTTTCAGGCCTAACAGAGTCTTATTGGAAGATGGAATTTTCACACCCACAAGAGCATTCACAGAAGAACAAACTTCCGCAGTTAGATTTCTCTCCAGATGGGGCAAGAGGCTCTGTGTTTTACCTGCTATTGGAGCTACTGGAGCCGACCCTGCAGAGGAGCCTTTGGTTTTGGACCCACATCACTTTTATTAGAGAAGATGAGTCCTAAGGGTCAGCAAATGGGTAGGTGCTGAGACAGCCCAGAACAAGCAGAAATATCCAAGCAGTTTCTGCAATGGTGTAACAGAGCTGGTGCCCTCATCCACCCAGAAAGCCAAAAACCAAAGCCTGTTTTTTGAGAAAAAAGTACATGAAGTGTATCTGAGTTACTTAGCTCCTACTCACTTACGAGTTGCTGCATTTATCTTCTTGAGCACAAAGTAGTTGTTCTTTCCTTCATCAACCTCTTCTCCCTTGGACTTCAGAGAACGAAATGACTACTTCCTATAAGGGGGTGATTTGCCAAGGCTTCACGGAGGTGGCATTTGAGTCTAGCCTTAAAAGATGGGTGGGGGACTTCCCTGGCAGTCCAATGGTTAGGACGCCACACTTCCAATGCAGGGGGCGCGGGTTCGATCCCTGGTTGGGGAACTGATCCCACATGCCACGCAAAAAAAAAAAAAAAAAAAAATAGATGGGTAGGATTGGACAATGTAAATATTTGGAAGCATATAGGCAGAACACTGACATAAATCGTAGCAACATTTCTGTGGCTCTATCTCCTAAGGCAAAGGAAACAAAAGCAAAAATAAACCAGTGGGACCTAATTAACCTTAAAAGCTTTTGCACAGCAAAGGAAACTATCAACAAAGTGAAAAGACAACCTACTGAATGGGAGAAAACATTTACAAATGTTATGACAAATAAGGGATTAATATCCAATAAATAAATAAATATTTTGAAGCAGGCATTCCTGGCAATAAGAACAGCAGCAGTAAAACACAGAATTGGAAACTTGTAGTGGCATTAATGGGGAATAAACTATACAAAAAGAATCATAAAAATATGGAACAGTAAATAAGCGCTATGGCAGGCATTCTCTCAAATGGCCCCAGTGATCCCCGCCTCCTGACCCTCACACTCTATGTAATCCCTCTCCTGGACTGTGGGCTGGATTTGACTCACTTCTTTTATTTTTTTTAAATTTATTTATTTCATTTATTTATTTTTGGCTGTGTTGGGTCTTCGTTGCTGTGCGTGGGCTTTCTCTAGTGGCAGCGAGCGGGGGCTACTCTTCCTGCGGTGCACAGGTTTCTTATTGCGGTAGCTTCTCTTGTTGTGGAGCACGGGCTCTAGGCACGCGGGCTTCAGTAGTTGCGGCACGTGGGCTCAGTAGTTGTGGCTCGCGGGCTCTAGAGCGCAGGCTCAGTAGCTGTGGCGCACGGGCTTCGTTGATCCGTGGCATGTGGGGTCTTCCCGGACCAGAGCTCGAACCTGTGTCCCCTGCATTGGCAGGCGGATTCTTAACCACTGCGCCACCAGGGAAGCCCTACTGACTCACTTCTAATGCATAGAATACGTCAAAAGTAATGGGGTATTACTTCAGAGATTAGGTTATAAAGAGACTGTGGCTTCCTTCTTGGGCTCTCTCTCTTGCTCGTATTCTCTCTCAGATTGTGTGCCCTGAAGAAAGCCAGCTGCCAAGTCATGAGGCATAGTGGGGGCCTGAGGCTGAAGTAGTGGGTTTACAGCTGCCCCTCCCCACCTCCAGCCAAGCTTTCAGGGACCTCGTGGCCAACTGCTTGACTGCATCCCTTGAGAGACCTTGAGGTAGAAGCATCTAGCTAAACTGTGCCCAGATTCCTGACCCACAGAAGCTGAGATGATGTTTGTTGTTTTAAGCCCCTAAGCCTGAAGGTAATTTGATATACAGCAACAGGTAAATAATATAAGCACTTAGTCTAATGCGCCAGACACTAAAAGTGCCTCATATATCTGATGTCACTTAATCAACAATATTAGGTGGGTATTATTATCCCAACATTTTTCAGTTGAGAAAACTAAGGTTTAGACACCTGCCTGTCATATATCTAGTAAGTGGAGGAGCTGGGATTCAAACCCAGGCTGTCTTACTCCTGGGCTGGTGCTCTTAACTTGGACACTGTATATTCTACGAGGAGTCCCTGTGGGTTACAGTTTGGTCCACTTCTCCTGCCCCTCTGCCCTGTCCCATGTCCCCGTTTGGTTACCCAGTCTTCATGTCGCAGCAGATCCTGGAAGGAGACTTGGAATTCTTCTGAAGTTTATTTATTTTATTTATTTATTTATTTTGCGGTACGCGGGCCTCTCACTGTTGTGGCCTCTCCCGTTGCGGAGCACAGGCTCCGGACGCGCAGGCTCAGCGGCCACGGCTCACAGGCCCAGCCGTTCCCCGGCATGTGGGGTCTTCCCGGACCGGGGCACGAACCCGTGTCCCCCACATCAGCAGGCGGACTCTCAACCACTGCGCCACCAGGGAAGCCCTCTTCTGAAGTTTTTAAACAGAATCTCACTGTCTACACTCAGTTACCTCTGCTGGACTGTGCCATCTGCCTGAAGCTCCATCCCTGCTGGTGGCAGTGGCCACCCACCCCCAGGAACCTCAGCCTCCTGGTCTTCATCTCCTTGCCGCTGCTTTGTCCTGGGCACCTGTGGTCTTGGAAGTCAAGGCTAGCGGTGCTACGCTCAGGTGGGGGTAATGGCAGCATTTCTCTTGCCCTGGGCTAGAGGTTGTTTCCTTGGAGACCACATCCTATTCTTCAGGACCCAACAAATGCAGTTTTTACATTTACTTACATCATGGAGCTGGGAGACCTCAGATGGTCCTGCCCCCACTCCAGGGGATGGAGAACTCTAACCCTGCCAGTCCTTCCTTAGCCTCTGATAAGAAAATAGAACACTGCCCAGCCTTACTCTGCTTCCCCCACAGTTTAACTGGGCAGTGGTTTGTTGCGGGGCATTCCCGGGAGATTGACACTTGTCTCTGCTAGTGTGTCACAAGAGACAGTCCCTCTCTGGGCCTTTGCAGGGATGCAGGGGTGCAGATGTGTGGGTCGCCACATGCTCGGTCCTGAGTGTCCACGGTATTCCTTCTGATCACAGCATCTGTGGGCAACTCAATGAGACCTTTGACACACTGGCTGAGTCTCAAGAGGTCTACGGACGAATGATTATCTTTGGCTAATATTAAAAACAAACAAGTAAAGTAATCAAACCTTATGAGTTAGAAACAACCTTTCATGATCGATAAGACATTCTTCACTGTTGACCAAATATTACGTTTTGCTGTAGTGTGTGTGTGTGTAAGCTCATAAGCTCAAAGGAAATGACTGCTCACAAAGTTAGCTCCAATCGACTGGACTTTATACCTCAGTTCCCTGTTAACCCTTGGTGGGAATGAGCAGTGTCCTAAGATTCAGAAAGAATTTACAATGGATGAACTGGGGTCTAAAGGCAACCTCTTGGAACTTCCCTGGAGGTCCAGTGGTTAAGACTGCATGCTTCCATTGCAGGGGTGAAGGTTCGATCCCTGGTCAGGGAACTAAGATCCCGCATGCCACGCAACGTGGCCATAAATAAATAAATAAATAAATAAATAAATAAAGGCAACCTCTCCCTGGAGGCAGAAGAACTGGGCTCTTGTCCCAGCTTCAGCTGCTCTCTGGATGATCCGGGGCGGTTCACCTCACCTCTGAATATGTTTCCTTGTATATTAAAGCAGGAGGCTGGAGCAGGTCACTCCTAGGAATCTTTTTAGTCTTGACTGTGGTTTTATGGGACTTTGTGATTGTCACTAGGGCTGGCCTGTGAGCAGGGCACCACCACCTCCCTTTTCCTCCTCTCACACCGGTTCCCTAGTCCCACTGCCTCTTCTTGAAGCAGTACTGGTTTATCTGAAACAGGGTTTCACCTGGAAGCACTCTCTGGCTCAGAGGCTGAGCACTTCAGGCCCAGCACCTGCAGGGTAAAGGAGCGAAGTCTTTGGCCTCCCAGATCATTCCTAACAAGCCCAGAGCTTCCTTTCAGAAGGGTAAGGTACTGGTCTCTAAATACCCACAACAGCCATCCCACACTCGTTGGGACATGAGGGACAGGGTGGGCAGTGACGAACATCTAGCCAGCTCCCTCCTTCTGGGAACTGGGCACCAGGCTGGAGGCCCACACAACGACCTTTTGAATAGGTTTCGTTTTACAGAGGCGGAAAATCAGCAAATGCTAGAATCAAAACTCAAACTCAAGTTCATGACAGAGGAGACATTAATGACTTCCATAAATATTTATTAGAGTGAAAGGGACCTCAACTCAATAAATCATCTGAGCCAGCTTCAAGGCAGTTTCGCAAGCAGAGAAGTAAAATGATTTGCTCAGTGTCATACAGCCAGAGAATGTCTTTGATTTGCATTGTGCGTCAAGACATTTTTCTCTAGGGGGATAGTCTCAGGGCCCTTTAAAAATAAGCTCAAGAAAATGGAAGTCGGAGGCAGTCTGTTAGTCTGCCTGCCCTCTGGTTCCAACAGGACTTCCTTTACTTTTCCAGAGGATGTTCTTTGGCCTCTACACCAGCGGACCCGCCCGGAATTGAAGGGCCCTGGGTAAACACCCTTCCTTCTATCTTATCACAATCCCTCCTGCCTGGGTTTATCAGAGGTGACTCACTCCCCAGAGCCCTTTGCGAGCCCGGCTGGAATTGCAGGGCTGAGCAGGAAACAGCTTCTCCACCCTCTTCAGGGAAGGACATCTGAAACTTCCCCATTTCTCCATCTCCCCCACTGCTGGGAGCTCAGCCACCCGCATTTAGGGGAGCTGGACTCCAGAATTTGGTCCCTGCTTTTCCCACAAGCCTCTTCCCTGTCACTGGCCTTTAGGGGTACATGATCCCCAGACAGCTGAGGGGACATGGGAAGCGGGGCTGGTGAGTGTAAGAAAGAGAGCAAATGCTCTGAAATGTAAGCCAGATGGCGGGTACCCCATCCCCATTCTTACCGGAGGCAGGGTACTCAAGGAACACTTCCTTTCGAGCTAGAAGTATTAGCTGCTCCCACCTTCAAGAAATACATTTTTGAGAGTAAGACAAATGGTGGTTTGGTTAAAGAGGCCAAAGCCCTTAATACTCCTCGTATTTTCATCATCATCAAGGTCAGATGTGGAACAGCAGCTCAGGAGAAATGTCACATTGGTTTCTGCGTCCCAGCTGGGTCAGGCTCAGGGCAGCGAGCTGCATCACCCACCTACACCCCCAGTCAGAACGAGTGGATGGGTTCCTCCCTCCCTCCCTCTTTCTTTTCCTTCCTCCCTCCCTCTCTCTTTCTTTTCCTTCCTCCCTCCCTCCCTCTGTTCCTTCCTTATTGTTGAGTGGGGGCCATCTGCCAGGCACTGTACAAGGTACAGGGCATCCAGTGGGAGCAGGGGTCCTCTGGGCCTCCCAGTCCCACTGGGGGAGAGAGACGGACACCCAGACATGGCGGCTGTGAGGAATGTTGCAAAGAAGAGGTTCTTGGGGCCTCAGGGTGAAGTGACTGGTCTGAGAGGCCAAGACAGGCGTTCCGGAGGAAGTGATGTTTGAGTTGGTATCTGCAGGGGCAAAAGGTGAGAGGGAGTGGGGGCATCCCAGGAGGAGGGAAGGGCTTAGGCAAGGGCCCGATGGGAAAACGGCAGAGAATGGAAAGGTGGCCAGTGTGGCCCAGGGCAGAGCGGGAGGGGACCCAGGAAGGAGGCGGGGCTGGAGGGGAAGACCAGCGTAGAGCACGAGACACTTTCAGAGTCTTTTTGCCTGGAGCCTAGGGAAGCCTTCAAAGGGATGGGAGCAGGGAGTGACATTCAGGGAACACTGGATGTATATGCGGGCGCCCAGTTCAGTGAGAGCCACGGGCCCAAAGCCTCTCCGCCCTCCCTGTCAAGCAGTGCCAATGGGTAGGGACATTCCCGGGAGCAGCGGCTAAGCAGCAAAGTGAACCAGGAAATGGTGGAGGCAGGGCAGGGACAGCTGGTCGGAGAGTGGGCCTCAGCATCACCTTCTCAGTCCTGTCCTCGCGGAGCTCAGGCCCCCAGGTCTGCCTTCCCCAGATCCTGCACACACACCCCCTCCTAGAGCGGCTGAGCATACCAGCAGAGGCTTCCATATGCCGCCTCTGCCCTGGTTACACCACAGGTGCCGTGAGTCAGCCACCTGCATGGTGAGTCAGGGGAAGACGTGAGAACGCCAGTGCTGAGGAGGCTGGAAAGGCAGGTGGGTGCTTGGCAGGTGCCCAGCTTGCAAGGTTGCTGGGGGCAGGGAGCAGCCCCTTCCTCCAGGAGCCTCCTCAGAGAAATCCTCTGGTCCCATCCCCTGCAGTTTCCCTCTCCCTCCCCCGCCCCCCCACCAGCTGGCAGACTGCCACCATCACCATGGCTACGCTTGCTCCAGCTTGCAGCCCCACAACCAGCAGGAGTCAGAGCGGGGGAGGGCGGCCAGGCTCATTAGTCTTCCTGTTGAGCTGGGTTCTTTTAAAACTGGCTTGTGGTTGCACACTGCAGATGCAAGGCCTAGCCGCTCACCTGGAGGGCTCACCTCAAACAAACACAAGATGAGAACGACGGAATAGAACATATATACCAAGGAGGCTTATTTGCACCATGCACGGAGGCACCATAGCTTCCCTTTTAAGCACTGATGCATAAGAGATTGTTGGACATGACTGATTACCGGGAGATTTAAGGCCCACCCACTGTGTGACTTGAGATAGATTTATAAGGCGTTGGTGGTTAGAGGCTATTTGGAGCCAGACAGATCCGAATTCAAATCCTGACCCTGCCACTTATCAAATGGTTGAACTGGCACAAGTTATTGAAACTTGCTGGGCATCAGTTTCCTCATCTGTAAAATGGGGATAATACCTACCTTGTAGGTTGTGGTGAGGATTAAAGATAATTTATGCAAAATGTTTGGCACATAGTAGGTGCTAAAAATGGTTATTGTTGTTGTTGCTGTTATCATGACAGTGTTCTGAGCCCTTTGAGATGGTCCACTTGTATTGGTTGATTTGAAGCTAACACAAAAGGCCAACGTTAGCTTAAAGGCTGCCAGGACCGTGAGTTTTAAAATGGTGGGTAGAGCATTTTCCACCCCCCTCCTCAGAAGTCTCTTAGACATTGGAGACATATGTAACCCTGAACCACAATACATGAAGACAGTGGAAAGGTGAAGGAATCAGCAGGGAGAAGGAAAGTCCACACTGAGTGCCTGGGGACAGGGGTGGCATATACCAGAGAGAAGGCTATGGCCCATAGAACCTTGGCAAGCCTCAAGAATTGGGGCACCAGGTGCTGTGGAAGGGAATGATGTAGAGCCTGAAGACAGAGGGATTCTTTAGAAGTATTTATAAGAGGCGCATAGACTTTTGCAGGTCCCAGCTCCAACTTTACCTTTTGCAGGAGAGAGGAGGTTTATTTTTCTTTATTATTATTATTAGATTTTTGGCCACGCTGTGCTACCTGTGGGATCTTGGTTCCCCGACCAGGGATCGAACCCGGGCCCCCTGCAGTGCAAGTGCAGAGTCCTCACCACCGGACAGCCAGGGGATTCCCAGGAGGTTTATTTTCTAGAAAAACTGAACCAGGGAGACTTTGTGGCATCAGATACCGAGGGAGGCTGAGGTGTACTCTAAGTAAACCCCCTCCCTTCCCCTCCCCCACCTCGCCTCAGAGCACCAGGGCAGGAGATTGAAAGATTCTTTTCTGCAGAAACGGACCCACTCCAGGAAAAAGACCTACACATATTGACATGTGGAGGCTTCTGGTGAAAAAGCCCATTGTCTACCTGAGCTTCCTAGAATAAATCCCATCCATGTACACAGAACTTCCAGTCAGCTCTTCAGGGCTTCATCCTTGAGTGGCAGTCAAGGATCACAGGTGAGGAAAGCATCCAACACAACAGAAAATAAAATAATCAAGCAGGAAAACAAAAGGATTTCTGAAGGAAGCAGAAACAAAGAGTGAGCAGCAGAAACTGAATGTATTTGATATCTTTAGAGGCATAAGGGAAGACACTATATCCATAGGATGTGATGAAAAAGAAACAAGTAGGGCTTCCCTGGTGGCGCAGTGGTTGAGAGTCCGCCTGCCGATGCAGGGGACATGGGTTCGTGCCCCGGTCCGGGAAGATCCCATATGCCGCGGAGCGGCTGGGCCCGTGAGCCACGGCCGCTGAGCCTGCGCGTCCGGAGCCTATGCTCTGCAACAGGAGAGGCCACAACAGTGAGAGGCCCACGTACCGCAAAAATAATAATAATAATAATAAAATAAAAATATGAATGTAAATATGAAAAAAGAAGGAGGAGGAGGGGAAGAAGAAGAAGAAAAAGAAGCAGCAGCTATGAATGTTGCAGGTGGCTGCCTCTGGGGAACAGAAAGAAGATGAGGGAGGAAAGAGGTCAAGGGACTCTTACAGATGTTATATTTTGGTTAAATACAAACAGAAATTAATTAAAATCCAATAAAGGAAGTAAGACTGGACCTGCACTGGTCAGATGCTGACCTTACCTCCCCCAACATAAACCAAGGGTGCTTTTCAGATCCTTCAACCACAAAGCCAGCAGAGTCAAAGTGGCAGACACATGCACAGCATTAGGAGAATTCTGGAATTGGGACTGCCGTTCCCGCTAATAGGAAAACACCAACAGTAACGACCAGCAATGGTTGCTATAGGTTTTCAAGGCACCCTAGCAAGGTAGGTACCATGTTACTCCCTGTTTTAAAGGAAAACACCAAAACTCAGAGAGAGTCAGGATTTAATGGGAGTCTTTGATATGCGAGTGGTAGAGGCAGGACCTAAAGCCAAGTCCTCTGTGGTAGATTTTATTTTCTATGATGGACTAATCCCTCATGCTCTTCTTCCACGCCTTCATCAAAAGATGGAGTCTGGGGGCTTCCCTGGTGGCGCAGTGGTTGAGAGTCCACCTGCCGATGCAGGGGACACGGGTTTGTGCCCCGGTCTGGGAAGATCCCACATGCCGCGGAGCGGCTGGGCCCGTGAGCCATGGCGGCTGAGCCTGCACGTCCAGAGCCTGTGCTCTGCAACAGGAGAGGCCACAACAGTGAGAGGCACGCGTACGGCAAAAAAAAAAAAAAAAAGATGGAGTCTGTTCCTCCACTTCGTTGAATCTGGGAAGGTCTTATGACAGCTTTGACCAACATAAAACAGTGTGAGTGATGCTGGGTGACTTCTCATGTCACTTAGAAGACTTGCAGCTTTTGCTCTGGTCTTGTGAGATGTTCCTTCTGGAACACTCCCTCTGAAAAAGCAGCTTCCATCCTGGGAGAAGCCTAAACCACATATAGAAGTCATATAGGCACTTTTGTCAACATCTCGGCCTAACGGGCATCAACTGCTCCCCATGGGAGTGAGCTGCCATCTTGGACATCCAGCTCAGGTAAACCTTCAGCTGACTCCAACTCCAGTCACTACCTGACCGCAAGCACATGAGAAGCCCCAAGTGGACCTATCCGCCTAAGATGTCAGCCCGCAGAACGGTGAGAGAGAATAATAAGAGTAGAATTTGAAATGATTAAATCTGGGGAGTGATTTTGTTACGTGGCAGTCGGTAATTGGAACATCATCTGGACACCAAGGTCTGCATTCTTTCCTCCACACCACCTATAAGTGTTTCCCAGCAGAGACATTATTGGAATTTGGATGGGAGAATTTTTTATTTTTCAGAACTTCCCTACACACTGTAGGACCCTTAGCACCCATAGCCCTTGACCACAAATCTGATACCCCTCCCCCCATACCCTAGTGATACCAAAAATGCCTTCACATTTCCCCAAATGACTCCTAAGAATAACATCCCGAGGTGAGATCTCCAGGGAGACAAAGCCACCTTGAGATTATTTAAAACTGAATCGCACACATGCAAATGGAAAAGCCGGGGCAGCTCTGTCGGTGGGAAAGGACAGAAAGGGGAAGCACACAGGGTATAGTGACCAGGTCCACCCGCAAGGTCTCTGCCGCCCAGCTCTGCCAGCTGGGTTGCTGGGCGAGACCTTTCTGGCCCCAGCCTCCCTAAGCCTTGCAGAGACCATTTGGTAGTAACCATGCCTGTAGGGGGAAACAGTGTGGAGGAATGACAGACCCATAGAACATAGATCTGGGAGGGAACCAACAGATCTTCCAGGCCCACCCTCTCACCTGACCACCTACTGGAGCCAAAGAGGGGTGTGTGTGCCAGGACGATACCCCAGGCCCTCCCGCCCCAAGCCTCGTGTTCTTTCTACTCCTCAAACAAGGAAGGAGCTGTGGCTGGGGTTATTAAGAAGGTGAAATGGGCGCATTCAAGTTGGCATGTAGAATCCAGCCATTCAAGTCAGCGTAACAGGAGTGCTGGTTGTAGCAGTTTGCCAGGGCCACCGTAACAAAGGATCACACACTAAGTGACTTAACAGAATTGATGGTCTCACTGTTCTGGAGGCTAGAGGTTCATGATCAAGGTGTCGGCAGGGTTGGTTCCTTCCGAGGGCCATGTTCTCCTCCAACTTCTGGTGGCTTGCTGGCCATCTTTTGCATTCCCCTGGCTTCATCTTCACATGGCATTCTCCCTATGTACACCTGTGTCCAAATTCCCTCTTTTTATAAAGATCCCAGTCATATTGAATTAGGGCCCACCCTATGTCAGTAAAACTTCATTTTAACTTAACTTCTGCAAGGAATGTTTCCAAATACAGTCACGTTCTGAGATACAGGGGGTTCAACATATGAATTTCTGGTGGTGGGAGGGACAAAACCTAACCCATAAAAAAAGGGTTCCATGAACTCACATGCTTTCTGTTCCCCATGTGAAGTGTCACCTTAGATTTCCTAAGTTTGCATCTTGTTTTGTCTCTTGGCTTAAAACCATACAGTGCAGTGAATTCATTTGAAAAAATCTTCTTAGGCCAGACAAACCTGGGGATCTGTCTCTTTTACTGAGATAGCAATCTGCAGCCCGAGATCTGCTTTGGCAACTCCCAGAAGTCTTCGGTGGGGCTTCTAATCTGCTTCTGTGGACATACCTGTGACAGCTGTGATGGAGGTGTGAGTCACATTCTGCCTTCAGAAGGATCCCAAAGAAAGATATTAGCTGGCTGAAAACACCTGGGAAACGCAGCCACCTGGGGGGTGATGAGCCTTCCAGCTTTGGAAGCACAAAATATTTATGACAGACAATGGGATGTGAAAGAATATGGGGAAAGCCTGATGTCATTGGAGTCCAGGGAGAGGTATTTAGTTAATTATTTATTCATACATTCTTTCAACACGTTCTTAGTAAGCACCCAACGTGAGCCAGGCACTGAGACACTTAAAATCTAGTGGGGAAGGGCCTCCCTGGTGGCACAGTGGTTAAGAATCCACCTGCCAATGCAGGGGACACGGATTCGAGCCCTGGTCTGGGAAGATCCCACATGCCGCAGAGCAATTAAGTCCGTGCACCACAACTACTGAGCCTGCGCTCTAGAGCCCACGAGCCGCAACTACTGAAGCCCGAGCGCCTAGAGCCTGTGCTCTGCAACAAGAGAAGCCACCGCAATGAGAAGCCCACGCACCACAACGAAGAGCAGCCCCCACTTGCTACAACTAGAGAAAGCCCATGCTCAGCAACAAAGACCCAACGCAGCCCAAAATAATAAATAAATAAAATTTAAAAATAAAATATAGTGGGGAAGAACAGTAAACACACAAGTAATTTCTGGTTGTGCTAAATGGTATGAAGGAAACAGTGTGTAATGATAAGGATATCAACCTTTAAAGGTGGTCAAGGCGCCCTCTCTGATGAGGTAACAATTAAACGGAGACCTGAAGGATTCAGGCCAGGGTGCTCTAGGTGGCAGGAACGGCTTGTGCAAAGGCCCTGAGTTGGTGATGAACTCGGTGTGTTTAAGGAACCCAGAAGAAGCAGATGTGCAGTGGTGGAGGCGAGAGATGAGGCTGGAGAGCGGGATGTGGGTCAGATCACGCAGGGCTCTGTGGGCCGGGATGGGGAGGCCAGATTTCACACAGATACTATGCAAAGCCACTGAGGAGTTCTAAGCAAGAGAGTGACCCGATTTGATTGTTTGTTTAAAAAAAAAAATCATTCTCTTTGCCCATCAGATTGGCAAAGAATAAAGTTTGAAAACATGGTGTTGGCAAAGGTGTGGGAAACAGACAGACTCTCACATGGCTGGTGGAGTTATAAATAGGTATACACCCTAAGAGGAGCAATTTGGCAATATTTATCAGAATCAAAAGTGCACAATTTTTACCTAGGGGCTTTATTTCCATGAATTTATTCTATACATGTATATTTCAAAATCGATGTATACTAGGTTATTCATTGCAGCATTGTGTATGATTGTAAAAGACTGGAATAGTCTAAATATCAGTAAGTGACTAAATCCAATGATCTCGACAAATAAGGGCTTGGATGAGTAAATGTTGGTCATCCACACACTATACTGCTGGGCAGCGGTGGGCATGTCCTGACATGGCTCAGCCTCTGAGATGTATATGTAGCCAATGATTAAAAGCAAGTTTCAGGGCCGTGTGTGTAATGTACACATATGTTATTTGTGTAAGAAAAGGATGTGTGTCTGTGAGTTTGGGTCCTCCAAGAAGCAGACACCAGAATGGAATTAGAAGCGCAGAAGATCTTTTGGGGGAAACAGTGTTAGAGGATAAAGGGGAGACAAAGCAAGAGTGAGGTGGGAAGAGCTTTCAGATCCCAATGTCGGTCTGACGTCAGTGAGAAAAGAAGGGGAAGGAAGGAGATGCAGCTCTGAGAAAGTCACAGCCACAGAGCAAAGAGCAAGTTACAGGAGTCTTGCATCAGGCAGGAGCCCTGCCGGCCCCGTCATTGACCAGGCCTGAGCACTGTGGTGCACCCTCAGGTGCAGCATCCCAAGGCTGTGGACTGCCGACACCCTCACAGTCGTACTCCCTGGAAGATAGGTTTGAGCTGTACACCTCCATGGCTGCCACGGATTTTTATGCTTGGAATATTCAAGAAAGAGGGTAAGAAACTGTGCAACACAGGTAACCGCTGGGGAGAAGAAACTGAGGGCCAGAGCATAGGGGTCGGAGGCAGATTTTCCCCATACAGTCTTTTGCATCATTTGAATTTTCTCTTTTTTTTTTAACTTTTAATTCAGTGGCATGTAGTAGATTCACAATGTCATGCAACCACCGCCTCTATCTAGTTCCAGAATGTTTCATCACCCGGAAGGGAAACCCTTTACCTGTTCAGCAGTTGCTCCCTCTTCCACCTTCCCCCTCTACCCTCACTGCTCCCCACCACAGCCCCTGACAACCACCAATCTGCTTCCCATCTCTACGGATTTACCTATTCTGGATATTTCATATAAATGGAATCATACAGTACATGACCCTTGATGTCTGGCTTCTTTCATTTAGTATAATGTCTTTGAGGTCCGTTGTACCATGTGTCACTGCTTGACTCCTTTCTACAGTTGAATAATATTCCGTCATATGTATATGCCACAATTTTGTTTATCCATTCACCTGTTGATGGACACGGGTTGTTTCCACCTTCTGGCTATTGTGATTAGTGTTGCTATAAACATGCATGTACATGTATTTGCTTGAGTTGAATTTTTAGTTCTTTTAGGTACATACCTAGGAGTAGAATTGCTGGGTCTTATGATAATTTCATGGTTCACTTTTTGAGGAAATGCTCAATCATTTTCACAGTGGCTGCACCATTTTACATCCCCATGAACAGCTCACAAGTGTTCCAATTTTTCTACATCCTCACAAACACTTGTTATTTTCCTTTTTTTTAAATTTTTATAGTACCCTCCTACCGCGTGGGAGGTGGTATCTCATTGTCATTTTGATTTGTATTTCCCTAATGTTTAGTGACAATGAGTCATGCGCTTATTGATCATTTGTTTATCCTCTTTGTGAAATGTTGATTCAAGTTCTTTGCCCAGTTTTTAAAAAGGTTGTTTGTCTTTTTGTTGTTAGACGTCTTTATACAATTTGGATACTATATCCATATCACCATTTGAATTTTGATCCATATAAATACGGAGACCTTCTCGAAAGAGCCATAAAATTAAAACTGTAAAGAAAGAAAACGATCTTTGGTTGGTATATGGGTGACAGGTGAGCATGGGGGCGAGTGGAAGCAGCGAGAACAGTTGAGAAGCTGCCTTGGTGCTGGGCTAGAAATGCTGGTGCGGATGATGGCAGGGCCAGCAGCGATGGGGAGAGGTGGGCAAATGTGAGATAGGAGAGCTGGACCGGATATAGGGGTGTGAAGACAGAAATGAGGAATGAGGGACCCCTAACCAGGTTTCTTGCTTGAATTCCTGGACGGGAGTGCTATTTACCTGGAGGAGAGGCAGCCTTGGGATAGGGTGTAGGATCTAGCTTTGGACAACGTCAAGTCTGAAGTGCCCAAGAGTCATCTGAATTGAGATGTTGCACAGGAGACACGACTGTGAGTCTGGAGTTTAGACTTCCTGCTCCATCCTTTCCCCTTGAAGTACTGCCAGCATCTGTAAAGACAATTGGCCGTTTTCAGATGACAAGAAGAGGCAAGAGCATTCCCAGGAGGGGAGAAGTGAGTGCCGAGGCATGGCAGATAGTACTTGATGGAGATGCCACAGAGAGTTCAAGCCGAAGAATGGCATGACGTGGTTTGCTTTGTAGAGAGTTCTCTCTGGTGGTAACAGGACAGACGGATCAGAGAGAGCCAACTAGGAAGTTCTTGCTGGAATGAAGGAGCGGAACACACTTGGGGTCAATGCGGATGGAGAAGAGGGTACTGCTCGAATGTGGATGGGACGTAGGGTGGGGAGGGGTGGACGGGCCTAGAATTGCTCCCCACTTTCTGGATCGGCTGATTGCATGGGGCGGGGGGGTAAGGGGACCTTCCCTAAAAACAAAGAGGGCGGCAAATCCTTAATTGACTTCAGCTTGACTCTGTCCCCAGGCCCAGTGCGGTAAGAAAGCTTCCTCGCAGCCTGTCTCTCACCACGTCCCACAGCAGCCCTGAGCGAGGAAAGTTGGGGGCTCTTATTCGATCACCGCCAACTTGGACTCTCTCGCTTCTTGGCTCCCACATCAGCTCCGTCAACTGATGCCTCAAAATCCTGCCTTCAAACTGTCTTGCTTCTGTCCTCACCTTTCCATTCTTACTGGGGCCTAAAATGGTGGGAGATGGCCAGGGCCTCTCGGGGCTTCTGGGGGCCTGTCGCTGGCTTACAGGAGTCATCTTGCTGAAACAGAGGCTGCTGTGCCTGAGACGACCTCCTCCGAAATGCATGTCAAGTCGATAGCCATGGTGAGGGGCGTGATGACAAGCCCTCTGTTTCCTCTCATAGATAATGCTGGCTAAATCCGAGGGCAGAATTCAATGGAGATTCTTCTGAAGTTCTGGAACTGGGGAAGCCCTTTGATCAGCGGCTGACCACTGTTCATGCAGCTGCCACCCCCAAGAGAGCCTGACTACCGCACACAGAATGCCTCAGGCCACAAGGCCTCGGCTCTGGAGGGCCCGCCTCGCCCTGTGGGTCACAGAGCCCAGCTGTGCCTCAGCTCCTCATTTTGCAGTTAGGGACTGAGGGGGTCAGCACCAAGCTGGCCAGGTGCGTCATGTCAGGAGTCCAGCTAGGAGAAGGGACGCGCACACCGTGTGTGTGTGTGTGTGTGTGTGTGGTGTGTGTGTGTGTGTGTGGTGTGGGGTGTGTGTGGGGTGTGTGTGGAGTGTATGTGTTGTGTGTGTGTTGTGTGTGTGGCGTGTGGTGTGTGTGTGTTGTGCGTGGTGTGTGTGTTGTGTGCGTGTTGTGCGTGTTGTGCGTGTTGTGTGTGTGGTGTGTGTGTGGTGTGTGTATGTGTGGTGTGTGTGTATGTGTGGTGTGTGTGTGGTGTGTGTGGTGTGTGTGGGGTGTGGTATGTGGTGTGTGTGTGTGGTATGTGTGGTGTGTGATGTGTGTGTGGTGTGTGTGTGTGTATGGTGTGTGTGTGGGGTGTGTGTGGGGTGTGTGTGGTCTGTGTGGTGTGTGTGTGTGATGTGTGCGGTGTGTGTGGTTATGTGTGTGGTGTGGGGGGGGTGTGTGTGGGGGGTGTCTGTGTGTTGTATGTGTGTTCGGTGAGTGTGTATGTGTTAGTGTGTATGTGTGAGTGAATCAGAACAGGATAGTGGGAAGGCTCCTGCCAAGGTCTCTGGACGGCAGAAAAGGTGCCGAGCAGAGGATGTCAAGGGAACGGGGAGGTGGTCTTGGGCTTTTCTTGCTCAGATGCACTGCTTCTGCTCTGAACTGGTCACATTTGGAAGCTGGACCGGCGGCCTGAACTGTTTCTGAGAGCTTCCGAGAATCCCAGCACGGTGGTCCGGAAGGTGAGGGGCAGAAGGGAGTAGGTTTGCCTTCTTACCTGCCTGACTCATGGTGGTAACTTGTCAGCACGCTGACAAGGCTTTTTGTTTTTCAGTCAAATGAAGCTTTTGTTGGATGTTTGAGTGAAGATCACGACACACTCACAGAATCAAAACCCTACCGTGGGGGAGAAAATCAGCCTTTATTGTATGAGCAATTGTATCTTCCTGAAAACCAGAGAGTATAATTTCAAGCACAACATCTAAATAGACTTCTCTTTTTAGACTGATCGAATGCATCTTATATGTGTGTGTGTGTATGCGTGTGTGTCTGCGTGTGTGTGAGATGGGGCAGGGATCTACTTCTGCTTTGCCCTCTGGGGCGGGGTGTGCTCCTGGGCAGGGAGGAGCTGAGCAGTGTGGTCTCAGGATCTTCCACGCTCCGCTGGCGCCAGTCTCCATCTTCACCTCTGACCCCGCCCCCCAGAGTGTCCAGCACTGTGCCAGGGCACATCCTGGGCCCTCAGGAGGTGCTGGTGAAGGGGTAGCTCAGAAAAGGGCTGGATGAGTGAGGAACGTGTCCATATCTGGGGCCACAGCGAGCTTTGGGGGCAGCTGTGTGACTCTGGCCTGTCACCACTGAGCTTTCTGACCCCTGGGCTCTATCCATCAGGGTCACCTACGAGACCTGTTGACCTTAGACCCCGCAGGGTTGAAGCTCATGTCCTTGGACCTCACCAGGTGCAGCCAGGGTCATTCCCCTCGCTTCTTCGAGATTGAGCACCTGCCTCTCTGCCACCCTCTCAAATTCCTCGACTACAATTCTTGGTGATTTCAGCATACACAGAGTTGGGGTTTTTTTTTGGCCGCACTGTACCACAGAAGTCCCCTCCCTTGGCTCTTTTAATAGAGCTTCTGGAACTTTGATGAGAGTTCTTAAAGGGCTAAAAAATTGGTTTTTTCCTTGAAGCAAAATAAAAATTCAGCAAAGATCATATTTCTTCATTTGGTCCTAACAAACTCCTTTTTAGGGCCGCATCACATGGCTTGCAGGATCTTAGTTCCCCAATCAGGGATCAAACCCATGCCCCCTGCAGTGGAGGCACGGAGTCTTAACCACTGGACCGCCAGGGAAGTAACAGAGTTGGTTCTGTTAACATCCTTTCCTTTTGTTCCTTGCTTGCTCTCCTTCACGGATGCTAGACCTTCCCATTATTAAGAACTGCCCGGAAAGCCTCTGTCGCCTCTTCTTCAACCACGTGCTACCTTCTCAGCCCTGCTCATTACTTCCAGAACCCCAATTCCCACCACTCCTCAACCGGATCAGGACCTCAAATCACATGTGAGGTCAGGATCCTACCACATTTGATGGGTCCCTCACTGTCCTCATCTTCTCTATCTCCTCCTTATCCAGCTGAAATTCCACGGCCACTCATGATAATAGCTCCCGTGTACACATAATAACATCCACAATCCCTCACACACATTGACTCCCCTACCCTTCTCTTGCTTTGTGGTCCTCACAAAACTGCAGCCCTGGTGGAATTCAACCTTTCGTCAACTCCGCCCCGTCCCACCTCCCACCTCAGCTGCCCATTCTCACAGTTGGACACGGACGAGGAGACAGATGATAAGCAGGCGGATCGGTGTTATTTTAAACCTAAGTGAGCCCTCAGTGCTTCCTGAACCCAACCGTGTTCCCTGGTCCCTCCACGCTCCCCCACTCCTGGATGACGGCTTTTCACTTCTGTCCTCCAAGTTCCAACATCGCCATCCTCACTCCCAGGAGGTGACACTGCTTCTGATTTCACTTAGGAAAGAGTGAAATTGGAAGAGAATTTTAGGAGACTCCTGTAATCACATCTTTATTAATTTCCTAGAGCTGCCATAACAAAATATCACAGACTGGGTGGCTTAACAGACATGTATTTGCTCACAGTTCTGGAGTCCAAGATCAGGGTGTCGGCAGGGTTGGTTTCTCCTGAGGCCTCCCTCCTTGTCCTGCAGGTGGCCGCCTTCTCCCTGCGTCCTCACACGGCCTTTCCTCTGTGTGTGCCCATCCCGGGAGTCCCTTCCTCTTCTTATAAGGACACCAGTCCTGTTGCGTTCGGGCCACTCATATGAGGCAGAGCCATGCCTCCGCAGCAGCTCCAGCTCCGCCCAGGAAGCCTGAGGCCCTCAGTGAAGGCTTCAGGGCAGAGCAAACCCCCTCAACCCCTGCACTAGTGCTTTATTTTACTTTTAAACAGATCTGACTTTTCAGTCACTTCCCTAAATGCCAGCAAAACACAAAGAAACAATGGGATTCCAGGAAGGTCCAATTTTTTTGATCAAACGTTTCCTTCATGTCTGGTGATGGAAGTCCTGCGGTTGCCCCTTCTACCCTCAGATGCCTCCGAGACAGACCTGGGAGGTGGCCAGCGTGTTCTCCACGTCTCTCCACTATGCTTCAGCCTTCCTGGCTGTCAGATGCCCATGGCTTCCGTTCCACGGTCCTGTCCAGGAAGGCCAGACCTGGCCCAAAGGGGAGAAGAGCGCCGGGGCAACACAAAAGTTTATTGATAACCACATTAGGTACGAAAGTCCAACTGAGCCCGGTGACTCAGAGCTCTTAAATTGGGGAGGGCAGTGAGTTTGGAGAAGAAAACAGTGTCCTTGGATTCTTTTATATTTTTCTAAATTTCTCCTACTTTTCCACTTCATTCTGGTGTTTGGAGAGAGAGAGTTAGGGAGAGATGATTTTATTTCATAAAGATTTTCTCTCCCATAATCTTAATGATGGAGGGAGTCTCAGTGTTTGTTTACTTGTTTCTGAGACCTATAAGCTTGCCCCGCTCCTGAC
The DNA here is from genome assembly GCF_949752795.1 of Hyperoodon ampullatus. Taxonomy (NCBI): domain Eukaryota; kingdom Metazoa; phylum Chordata; class Mammalia; order Artiodactyla; family Ziphiidae; genus Hyperoodon; species Hyperoodon ampullatus. Next base: position 44,003,185 of record NC_136930.1, read on the forward strand.
TCAAGTCACCTTGAGGCCCCCGCCCAGAAGACTAATGATCAATTAAAACGTGGAGAAGCTGCCAAAGCAACTGGCATGTGTGAAAATCAAGGGGACATCAGTTGTAAAAGGTCATTTTCTCTCGGGCCTGAGGCTGTTTCTCTTCCTTCAGGCAGCCTCAGAGAATCAATCAATTCTGCTTTTCTGAAGAGAAACAGATTCCAGATTTTTCTTATTAACTCATTCCTCATTACAATGAAGGCGTTTCTCTTCACCCAGAAAATCTTCCCAGCTGCAGCCTCAATGTCAATATAAATTTGTTCTATACAGTTTTGTCTCCCAGGGTTAGCCTTTCTTAGTTAAATTTTTATTATTTTTCCTTTGTTTTTTCCTACTTTTATTATCATGATTCTTTTGTGTGTGTGTGTGTGTGTGGTACGCGGGCCTCTCACTGTTGTGGCCTCTCCTGTTGCGGAGCATAGGCTCCGGACGCACAGGCTCAGCGGCCATGGCTCACGGGCCCAGCCGCTCCGCGGCACGTGGGATCCTCCCGGACCAGGGCACGAACCCGTGTCCCCTGCATCGGCAGGAGGACTCTCAACCACTGCGCCACCAGGGAAGCCCTATCATGATTCTTTCCTCTTCTTCTTCTCCTTCTTCTTCTCCTCCTCCTCCCCCTTCTTCTTCTTCTTCTTCTTCTCATTATTATTACTATTATTATTATTATTCCCTCTCTTTTTTCCCCCTCTCTTTTCTAATCCTCTGATTTTATAGTTATAGCTCCAAATGCATGGTGGATATTAAATAAACATTTCCTATTAATAAACGTTATGTCACTTGATCTGCAGTAACAGCTCATATTTACTGAGCCTTTACTATATGCCAGCTCTGATGCAAGCTCCTACACAATGTATTATCCTGCCGAACTCTGAGAGTTACCGTCTGAGGTCTGTAGGAGAGCTGGGACTTAGGATGAGTCAAGCAGGACACCTAGGGCACAAGATTTAAGGGGGTGCTCACTCTCAGAGTCCCACAAGTGCAGCATCGACACCTGAGAATCTCTCAGTGCTCCCAGCCCTGGTCATTACTATAATTTCCATCTTCATTTTAACATCTAAGGAAATGAGGCTCACAGAGGGTAGGTCAATTGCCCAAGATAGCAGAGCTAAAGAATGAACAGAATTTCAACACAGGTCTAGCTAACTCCAGAGTCCAAGCTCTTAAGAATTATAATGAATATGTACCCAGGACACCATCCTTAAATATGAAGAGAAAGCCAAGCATCTTCAGACATTTGAGAAAAACTTCTAACACAATCACCAGAGATCTAACTAAGCAAAGAGACAAAGAAATGCAGAAAGTCCTAAAGCTGAAATAATGCAGGAAGCAGAAGGAAGTTTATATCCTTGAAGAACCAGAAGATTTTGGTTCCATGAAATAAGAACAGGATAAAAAAGAAACATTCAGGGAATAAGAAAACACTTGTAGAAATTAAGAAGTTCAGGGAATCCCCTGGTGGTCTAGTGGTTAGGACTCTACACGTTTGAGGGCATGAGGGTGCAGGTTCAATTCCTGGTTGGGGAACTAAGATCCTGCAAGCCATGCAATGCAGCCAAAAAAAAAAGAAGAAGAGATTAAGAAGCTCATAAGAGAAATGAATCTCTCAGTAGAAGAGTTGACTAGTAAGGTTGAAGAAGTCTCCCAGGCAATAGAATAAGGCAAAAAGATGAAGAACAGGAGAGAAAAGATAAAAGAGAATCAATCCAAGAAGTCCAACAACAAACTTACAGGAGTTCCAGGAAGAAAGGAGAGCAAAAAAATGGAGAGGAGGAAATTACTGAAGAACTGATGGAAGAAAATTTGGACCAAGTGCTGGGAACAGTAAATAAAAAATAGATAAGTTATTGTAAAATTTGAGAACACCAAGAATAAAGAGATTATCATGAAAACTTCTAGAGGAAAATACAAAAGATCAGAAATTCAGATCTCTCACTATCACCATTGGAAACTAGAAGAGAGTGGAGCAATACTTTCAAAATTCTGAAGGAGAACAACTTCCAAATGGCCAGTTGAATGTGAGGATAAACCGAATACGTTTTTCAGACAGGCAAAATCTCAACAGATTAACTTTCTCAGCAAACTACTAAAGGATGTGCCTCTGTGAAACAAGAGAATAAACCAACAAAAGGTGACCCAGGAAATATCTAGTCTAACACAGGAGAGAGGTGAAGGGAAGTCCCAGGGCAACATGGTACAGCAGGTCTAGAGAGTTCTCCATTCAGAGTGGAGCTGCAGGATGGAGGGCACTGGACCTCTGCATTCATGCCATAACAGGGATAAATGATCTGAGTTTACACTTCATGTGTTTGTCCATGTTGAGAAGAGTCTAACGAGAAGTTGGAGGAATTAGTGAGAGGCACTTAAAAATCTGAGCAGGGCTTCCCTGGTGGCGCAGTGGTTGGGAGTCTGCCTGCTAATGCAGGGGACATGGGTTCGGGCCCTGGTCTGGGAAGATCCCACATGCCACGGAGCAACTAGGCCCGTGAGCCACAACTACTGAGCCTGCGCGTCTGGAGCCTGTGCTCCGCAACGAGAGAGGCCGCGACAGTGAGAGGCCCGCGCACCGCGATGAAGAGTGGCCCCCGCTCGCCACAACTAGAGAAAGCCCTCGCACAGAAACGAAGACCCAACACAGCCAAAAATAAATAAATAAACAAATGTGGGGTTAAAAAAAAAAAAAAAAAAAATCTGAGCAAATGTAATGTGGTGATTAACTCCAGGAAAAGCAAAACATTGTACATGAGGGGAAATGTAATTATAGCAAACTCTGAGGCTTAGCTGTGAGCAATATTTAACGATATTTACCGGGACACAGCAACATAAATTCTGAGTATTCATTAATCCAAAAGAGGTGAAATACCATACTGAAGAATGTGCTCATGTGTATAAAATGCAAAAAATGAATTTTCCTCTGCCATAGTAGGAAGTTAATACATGTCTATAATGGGAAAAAATTGAGAAATATATTACTTAAAACTATGGAGGAAAATACCAGAAAAATGTCTAAACGAGTTGAAAGTGCGCTCACCCAGAGCTCCCTCACCCCCTCCCTCACTCAGAGCTCCCTCACACCCTCCCTTAAAAAAAAAAAAAGAAAAAGTGGAAAGTGCTTTCCTCTGAAAAGTAGGACTCCCAGGGAATCCCTGCTTTTTATTATAAGCATTGTAGTACCTTTTGATATTTAAATAAGGTATATTTGTTACCCTGAAAAAATTAATAGTAAAAGGTAATTTCATTATCAGCTATTTACTTGCCTTTCTTTTTCCCTCTAAAACTAGAAGCTAGAGTGGGAAAATGTCACTTCTCTGGGCCTTTTTGCTCTTTGAACAGAATACACTGTCTTGGTCCTTCCTCTTCTGTGTTATTACAGAACAGAGCAGCAGTTTTAATCACTCCAAACAGCACATAAGCCTCAACCCGATATTTGACTTTGAAATTAATTTTACCATTATATTTGACTACACTTAGGTCATAAAGTACATTGCGAAAAGCCAGCTCATGAAACATTTAAAAGCTGGCTACCTTTCCCACCTGCCTCCCCTCCAGGGTAAAGGTTACTGTTTCTCTGAGGGAAGGTATCAGTGAGGGCTAATTTTGCCTTCATTCATGTTCCCACACCTTGCCTAGAACTGGCTGTCGAATTCAGAGGTTCAAACCCCCCAATGGCCTTTGGGTCCCTAACTCAGTAATGTTTATGAAGCATCCTAGGAAGCTCAACACCATCTTAGCCCTCTGCGGGGAGAGAAGATACCAGAACCAGTCCCTGACTTGAAGGAACTTAAAATCCAGTTGAGAGAGAGGACCATGGACAAAAAACCATCATGAACAAAGCAGAATTAAGAGAGCGCCAGTCCGATGCAAGAAGATGTGAGGCTTGCATCCTGAGTAGGGGAGACCAGAGAAGGTGGGAGTGGCCAGATCGGGCTCCAGGGAGGAGGCGGAACTCCGCCTGTGTGCTCAGAGTCACGTCCTGCTTCCAAACTATCCTCCTGGACCCCCTTGACGTGGCACTTCTCCCCCCTCAAAGTTAAGCACGCGTTCCTCCAGGCTAATGCTATGTTTTGTATGCGTTCTGGTGCTACAGCCATCATGTGGCATGACAGTTTGTGACTGTGTGTGTTTATCCCACGAAACCGTTGAGTCTACCAGCTCCTGGGCTGTGTATTTTGGCAGCCCCAGGGCCCAACTCAGCCCAAGGGCTCGAGGATGTGAGCCGAATGCGTGAGTATTGTTTCATGGGAGAAGGAAAGTGACGACTGGCAGTGGGTCTTCCCGGCCCCCACGGGCCCCGTTTCCCACCCTGACAGGTTTGCATCTGCCTGTGGAAAAGCTGGCAGGAGAGCCAGTCAGAAAGGCAGACAGGACAGGGAACGGGAGTTCTCCCGAATCGTCTGGCGGGAGGGCTGAGCTCTGGCTGTGCCTGGTACGTGGAGGACTCTCACAGAATCCACACACCACCCTCCCAGGCCCTGGGGCTTCCTCCTTTCCACCCCATGTAGCCCCCAGGAGACTGAACTGTCCTCTCCTGATTTCTCAAGAACACAGAGCAAACCAGAGCACTCAGGTGGCCTTGTGGGGAGAGCAGGTGGCCGAGGTCCATTGACCTCCCCAGATCTGCAGGCCTGGGGCCACCTGAGCCCATGTTGTGAGTCACATAGGACAGCGAGAAGGGACAAAAGTGAGTGGGGCAGGTGGGGCCTGGTGGCTCCCCACCACCCTGGAGACGCCGCCAAGCAGAGCCACTCAGGCTGCCCACGGGCTTGGCAAAGCTGGTGCCAGTCTCGCCTTACACGCCTGTGTGTCCTCTGTCACGGTTATTTAACTTCAGCCTCTTTGCTTGTCAAAGGCCCTGATACCACCTCCCTCACGGGGCGTCCACAGGCCAGGCTGAGATCAAGCAGGAACCCGGCCCACACGGGGCCTGGTACCCTCACCACCCTCGATGGTTCAAGGCTCTCATCTTGTTGGTACGGCTTCCCACCCCCTCACACTGTAGAACCAGCTCTTACATGTGGGAGATGCAGAGCGCAACAGCGGCCCGAAAAATGATGGGAGTGCTAACCGTGACTTGCATTTTCTATAATTCTGTTTTTCTCTTGACCCAATTAAAAAAAAAAAAAAAGAAAAGGAGGCTTTTTGCTCCTTTTCCTCTTGGGCCCAGGGGTTGTGCTAGTTAGCCTGGCTGCAGGTAGACTGTGTCAGTCAGAGGGGGCGTGTGGGAGGGACCCTCGGAGCAGTCCCCAGAGGCAGTGCTAAGCCAAGGTCAGGGCGAGAAAGTCAGACTCCCTGGCCTCTGCTCAGCGGCCCTGTGGGGCAGGGGGCTGGTGCAGGAGGGGCGGGCAGACTCGAGTGGACAGTTCCTTGCCCCCCATGCAACTTCCGGGGCCCTTCCAGACCAACCCTGGCCAGGGAACCACCTGAGAGGCTTTTGGAAAGTATTCATGCCCAGCTCCCACCCCCTTCCCATTGGTCTAGGATGGGACCTCATTATGTCATCCAGCAGTCCCCAACCTCTTTCCGCACCAGGGACCAGTTTCATGGGAGACAGTTTTTCCACGGGCCAGGGAAGGGTGGTGGTGGGGGGATGGTTTCAGGATGATTCAAGCGCATTACATTTACTGTGCACTTTATTTCTATTATTATTATATCAGCGCCACCTCAGATCATCAGGCATTAGATCCCAGAGGTTGGAGACCCCTGATGTCATCGGTATTGTTAAAAAGCTCCCCTACTGATAACAAAGGGCAGTGGAGGTTGAGACACTCCTGGCCTAATGTGACTTGGCTGCTGAGTTAACCCCTTCTTGTAAAGTCATCCTTGGAGCTCGTGCTCAGGAGTCAAGTCGCCTCGGTTTGCATCCTGGCTTTGCCACTGCTGGCTGCGTGTGACCTTGGGCAGGTCAGCCAGCAGCCGTGAACTTCGGTTTCTTCATCTCTGCAATGGAGAAGATAACAACAGTCCTTTCTCACAGTGTGTAGTGAGCATTCATGAGATCCAGACTATAAAGTGGTTAGCACAAGAATTGACATGTCATTACTGTTAATTACTATTAATACTAATTATTATCATCACTTGGAGAAAATGATCTTATTTTCTACCTAATCTTGCAAGCGCAGAAAGCCTTTGGATTATTCCAGGCACTCATCTAATGGATTCTGTAAATTACCATGTGGACGGTGACACCCTGGGCCATTTCTTTTCTCCCTACTCGTAAGTCCCAGGGAAATCTTCCCAGATTGTTGGTCTCCAATGGCAACAGAAGTATAGTTCTGTAATACATAAATGTTTCCAAAGCATTTTTCAGGCATCGTTTCATAAACACTAGCCCCTGCCCCTGTGAACATTTCACAGCTCCTTCCCAACTTGAGTGATAGACTGAGCCAGGTCTCTGGGCACAGCGGGCATGCACAAGCCACAGAGATGGGCAGCTGGGGCGCCAGCTCTGGCCTTGAGAAACCTAAATCTCAGACGTGTGCGCACGCTGCCTAGTCGCTCTTGCTGACGCCTAGCAGTGCAGCAACTGGGCTTTAAAAAAGCAACTCTTGTTTCCTCTTTGGGGAAGGGTGCTGCGCTCCAGCTGCCACCTGCCCTTCCCCCACCCCCAGCAGGTGATAACGGGGATGGGGGTGCACGGAGGACCAGGTGTATGTAGGCTCACAGGAGCAGGGAAACCATGGAGCCACCGAGCAGTCAGGGAAGCCCAGACCTCATCCCTCTTACTGCTTCTCCTCTTCCCAGGGGCCATGTCCCGTGACGTCTCTACCAGGTGAGCAGACCCGGCGGCTCCCTGCTGGGACTGCTCCAGGCAAGGTCAGAGGTCACTTCCAGAGGAAGGAAGGGGTCCCTCGAAGAACTGAAACGAGGCCATGTGGCCGGCATGAGTGAGCTGAAGGGGCCAGGGAGCTGGGTGGGGTGCCCGTGGGAGCTTTCAGGCTGGGCTCAAGGACTGTCTCTACCCTCAGACAATGGGAGGCCACTGAGGGTGCTGGCAGTGGGGTGCCATGACCAGAGTTATATTGTGTGCTAGCTTCATTTCTACTCATAACCCCTTTATTCTTTCCAAGAAAAGCTCCACCAAACACAGCAAGCAACATAGGCCAGCACTGCTTACCCTGTGGCAGGCCATGTGCTGAGTACTCTACCTGAATCAGCTGCCTCCTCTATGGGGTCCCACCCCATGTCCAGGAGGATGCCAGGGCCCTGTTTTGTCCCTAGCCCATTCCGGGTCTCTTTCTGCAATGGAGTGAGGGGTTATTTTTTATTTTAATTATAATTTTTTTATTGAAGTATAGTTGATTTACAAAGTTTCAGGTATATAGCAAAGTGATTCAGTTATACACAAACACACACACACACACACACACACACACATTCTTTTCTTTTTTTAATGTTATTTTCTTCTTGAACTCTGGAAGCAAGTGGGTTTATTTTTATTTTTTATTTATTTTATTTATTTATTTATGGCTGCACTGGGTCTTTGTTGGGGTGCACAGGCTTTCTCTAGTTGCAGCGAGCTGGGGCTACTCTTCTTGAGGTGCAGTGGCTTCTCTTGTTGCGGAGCACGGGCTCTAGGCGCACAGGCTTCACTAGTTGTGGCTCGCGGGCTCTAGAGAGCAGGCTCAGTAGTTGTGGCGCACGGGCTTAGTTGCTCCGCGGCACGTGGGATCTTCCCGGACCAGGGCTCGAACCTGTGTCCCCTGCGTTGGCAGACGGATTCTTAACCACCGCACCACCAGGGAAGTCCCACACACACATATTATTTTTCAGATTCTTTTCCATTGAATATAGTTCCTGTGCTCCATAGTAGGTCCTTGTGGTGGAGTGAGGGGCTCTTTTTAGCTCCCAAGGTGATGTCACATCTCACATCTGAGAATATCAAGTGTTCTCAGAACCAGAAGGACACCCGACATTCACCTGGTATGCACTCTCACCAGTTCCTTGAACTCACCCCTCTAAAAGCCACTTCTGGGAGTCAGGACGGCAACAGAAAACATCCCTCTGGGTTGAGTGCTTAGATGTGGTGGCCACAGAGGTTTCCTAATCCTTCCCACCCCAAGTGAGCTACCCCCAAATGGCAGACCTCCCTCCCCTTGCAGGGCCTGCGGCTGCCTGGACAGCTGACCTCAAGGGCGAGGGTGTCTACAAACAGGGGGCCTAGAGGGCCTGAGCCAGAGATGTACAAACTCGTTAATTAGTCAAGTCACTGAGTTCATTCATTCATAAAGTCCAGAAGCACCTACTTCTGAGCCCAGGTAGGAATGAGGAGAGGGCTGGTGAACAGTGTTCCCTAGCTACCACCATTGGTTGAGAAACTAGTAAGCACCTGGCACTTGATAGACATGGTCCTTGTCCTACTGACAACCTGTTTCACAGATGAGGAAACTGAGGCCCAGAGTGGTTATCCAATCTCAGTTACATGCCTCTTAAGTGGCTGAGCTGGGGTTTGAACCTGGAGCTGCACAGCTCAGTGACAATATCATCCCTTCCATAGGTGCAGAGTGGCCTGGGCCTCTCTGGTGAGCAGGACCCTGAAAAGAGGCATCGTTTCTATTGTTCATACCAGTCTGGTCTTACAGTCCAGCAGCTCAGCTCCAACTGGTTTTAGCCAGTTTAGCCAGCAGCCGATTGCTGAGCCAGCACTGGGGGGTGATGTAATGGGCGCTCAGAAGCATTCCCTTTTCTCTTTACACCCAAGTACAAACTGCACTAAGAACCTCCAAGTCCTAACGAGGCAAGTAAGACAAGCCTTGCTAGTGCCAAGTTACAGGCTATCCTGGGCCCTAAATTGTATGCAGTCACAAAAATCAAAACGATTTTTGACTTTCAAAACAGGATCCTGAAATGGATCCTGTAAAGTAGTGAGCTGCATGTCATTTGAGAGTATCCAGTAGATGCTGGATGTTGCCAGAGCTGTGGTAGAGGTGCTTCCTGGACATACTGGACATCCAGGTAGGGCAGACTAGATGGCATCTACAGTCTAAACAAAACTAATATAGGAAACAGTGTGTGTGTGTGCCGCTGGGCACTTGTGTGTGCATGTGCATGTGCATTCATGCATGTGTGTTTTGGGTTGGGGGAAGGAAGGCGGAGCTGGGTATCCAGGAGGGTCTCCAGATGTCCCTCCCTATTATTCAACTGTTAATTTGTTATCTGTTGGAGGCCTCAAGCTAAAAACTGAAAAATCACTGCTAGAGGGGAATGGTGAGTTAATGAGGAATTTTGAGCAGAAAAGTGAGGTGGTAAGATTTGCATTTTAGAAATATCACTCTGCTTGCAAGGTGGAGGATGGGACTGGAGGGAAGCAAGAGTGGAGGTGCTAAGACAATTGGGGGGAGACTGCAGTATTGATGGCAGCCAAAATCAAGGCAGTGGCGAGAGAAGGGGCATTTTGGAGGTAAAATCAGAGAGACCTGGTGGTTCCTGCAAGACGCAAGATAGAAAAGGAGGCATCTTGCACAATTGGTTAGTTCAGGTCTGGGAGGACGGTGGTGGGGACGCTGAGGTGGAGCACACGAGCCAGAGCAGTGTCTAAGGAAGATGGATGAGCTGAGTACTGGGCATGTGGTTGTGACCACTCTGTGGGACATTCCAAGGCTAAGTGGTAAGTTGGCAACTGTGTTTTCAAGTCCTCAATGGAGAGCTCAGGGCTTTAGGTATCAACTTGGATTTTCAATATTGAAATGTCTTTAAAGTTACATGAATGGATGAAGTAACCAGGGGGAAAGTACAGCTAGAAAAGGGAAAAGGGCACAAGAATAAGCCCTGAGAAACCCCTAACATTAAGGACGTGGCAGAGAAACTAGAACCAACCAAAGAAATAACAAAGTGGTTGTGTGTTAGTGGGTGACGGGGTTTAAGTCTGAAGCTCAAGGAAAGCACTAGGTTCAGATGTGTGAGTCATCGGCATCTAGGATGTCAGTGGAATGATGGGAGATGAGGGGAGTGAGAAGAACTGTGAGCCTTGGAACACCGACTTGTTGTTGATGGGGAGGGGGAAGAGGAGAAGGCTTGGAAAAAGATGATAAAGGAGGGCTTCCCTGGTGGCTCAGTGGTTGAGAGTCCGCCTGCCGATGCAGGGGACACGGGTTCGTGCCCCGGTCCGGGAAGATCCCACATGCCGCGGAGCGGCTGGGCCCGTGAGCCATGGCCGCTGAGCCTGCGCGTCCGGAGCCTGTGCTCCGCAACGGGAGAGGCCACAGCAGTGAGAGGCCCGCGTACCGCAAAAAAAAAAAAAAAAGGAGAGGAGGGGGACCCCCTGCAGCCTTAAGACTGAAGAGGAGAAAACAAAAAGGGGTGGAGGCAGGTGCGCTTCCAGGCTTGGGGCTGGATTAAAGGCTCTTCCCGCTCAGGACCATGATTGTCAGGAGTCACAGGAGCAAGAACATCCGCGGAGTGTGGGAGGGGATGACGGGGTGGGGGGTGGGGGAGGGCCGGGCCATTCTGGAAGTGTTGTTAAGGGGAACGAAGGGAGGCCAGGCCAGGCGTGGAAAAAGCCTTGTGGAGCAGGTGAGGGCCTGCCTGAGGCCGGGCTCTGTGGTGGCCACAGTCCTCAGTATATGACTCTCCAAGCGGCCAGCACCCAGGGCCGGCCCGGGGAAGGTGCAGTGAGGGACTCACGGACGGGGCAGAGGCTGAGTGTACAAAATGAAAAGGATCTCAGAAAGGGATGGGAAAATGGTTCCGGGGATCAGTCCTGTGGCCTAGGCCCCAGGCAAGTCATTTAAACTCTCAAGACCTCAGTTTCCTCACCTGTAAAATGGGGTTAATGGTGCCATTTTTCTCCGTTGCTTCATGGGGTGGTTGTGAGGTTCAAAAGAGTTTATGAGAGAGGCTTTGTCAGCTAGGACTCCTTCCCTGAACGCTAGCTATTATCACTAGTCTTTGGTGGAGTGGATGGTGACCAGGAATTTCATGGTCATCTTTGTTAAGTATCTCGTACCTTCCTTCTACTCCTGGGTGTACAGAACTGAGGATTCCTGTCCTGGTGTGACAGATGGACAAACGGAATGATCCCAGGACACACAGCGAGCCCTCAGACCTTCCCTCTGTCTCTGGTGTCAGGTCATGGCCGCGTAAGGAATGCTCCTGCTGCCCCCCACGCCTACCCCCCCAGGGCCCAGGGCTCTCTTCATCCCGTGTCTCCGGTGTGTCTTGCACAACCCTTTGATGAGCACTTGGAAGGGAGAGGATGTCGTCATTTCCACCTGCTGCATCATTTAATTAGAGTTTAATGAGAGCCATGGGGAGCCACGGAATGGGGAGAGAGAGAAAAGTTAGACAAAAGGGCTAGGGAGCGAGAAGCAGCTGGAGACCCAATATGGCCAAGAGTTGGAAACAGACAAACATGGGGAACAGGGAAAGGCGGGTGTTCCAGGGGCTTCGTCCTCCTGGTTTCGCCGCGTGCTCTCTTGCCCTTTCAGACTGGATGGAGTCCAGGTGACAGGAAGCTGGGGCCAGGCCGGGACAGAGGTGGGAGGAGGGAGGGCTGAGGACAACTGGAAAAACCCTGGGTGGCAGGACAGCAGGGCTTGGGGGGTGGGGGTGGGGGTCCCTGGGACACCAGAAATAGGGTCGCCAGATCGGTAACCCATTTCAGACGGAACAGCGGGTTAGTCATCGTCACTGACTTATTTTTTGGCTATAATTTGTGTGATAACAACAATAACGGCTTCCATTTGCGGAGCACCTACTCAGTGCCAGACACACTCTACCAACAGTAGCTTATCTAACCATTAGCCACGAGGTCGCTGTCAGTATCCCCAAGGACAGATGAGGAAACTGGGCCCCCAGAGGCCACGTGACACCCAGGCCACACAGCAGTACGAGGCATAGCCACTCGGACCCAGCTCAGAGGCTTTGGAGACTGAGTCCCAGCCACTGCTCCACCACAGATCACAGGGGCAGCAGCGATCTCCGCAGAAAGCCCCAACACCCCATTCCTCCCTCCTCGCATGCTGGGATGACTCCTTCCCAGGCCATAGGCCTCACTAGCCATCCCCGCAGCCACAGTACACGGCCAGTCACTGCCATCACTCCAATTCCTGAGGGGCTTCACAGACTAGAGCTCAAAGGGACGCATTTCCAAAGCAGATTCACAGGCCCTGAAACTTAAAAGAGGAAATAATTTTGAACAGGGGGTTTTCGTGTCTGTCTCTCTACAAGCCATTAACTGATCGCTTCATCCATCCATCCGTCCATCATTTATTCGTCAAGAGTCACCATAGTATAATGGTCAACAGCATGGACTCCGGAGTCCATTCAACCGTGCCTGGCTGAATCCTCACTCCCCATTCCTGACTTTCAGGAAACTCATCTGTCTGTGTGTCAGTTTCTCTACCTGAGAAATGGGAATAGCACCTCCTCGGGTAGAGGTGAGGGTTAGTGGGTTAACTCAGAACAGTGCTTGGCCCTGGTGAATGCTAACCTGGGCCAGGAGATACCAAGTCCAGTGGGGCACAGATCCTGCCCTTGACATGCTCACAGCCCAGGGAGGGCATCAATGCAGATGTGTCCATCCCACCTGCCGGCCAGCACAGGGCAGGATAAGGCCAGATGCCCTAGGGCCTCTCCTCAGCCTCTCCAAGGGCCTTTCGTTCCGAGGCAGGTGCTGCAGCCTTGGGCGGGGGCCCAGAGAGGGGGAAGGCTGCTTTTGAGCTGGGCCCACACCAGCCTTGCCGCTGGGAACTGGCTCCAACCTCCAGGTGTGCGGGCCTTTTTGAGGCCGTGCCCCAGTGTGCGCTCTGCTTACTTCCTTCTTCCCTGAGTGCAGAGACTGGGGAGGGAGGAGAGGCTTTTAGGATGCCAGGGGCTGGCTCTAACAAGGGTCCATCTTCCTAGGGCGGCTGGTTGATGAAGAAAAAGTCCCAGTGCTCAGAATGCTAACCCCAGACACCTTACAGCAGAAGGCAGAGCCCAATAAGGGAAGTCACAGCCAAAAGTAGGGCACTGGCCTGGGCTTTGTCACCTGCTAAAGACATCCACTGCCCCCAGTGCTTTGTGATCCGGATCCTGGCGGCTTCTCCAAGACGGCAGCCTCTGATCTCTTGCTTTTGCTGGAGCTCAGTCAGAACAAGGCTGGAGACTCATTTGTCTGTCTGAGATGGAGGCTTTCAGAGCCAGGCAGCTTGGAGAAATGAGGTGACAAAAAAGAAGCCGGCCAGCAATTAGGTAATGCCAGCCTGCCTGCCAGGCAGCCCCGCACGGAGCCTGCCCCCAGAGTCCACCGGGAACCCAGGCGAGAGCGGACACGTGGATTCCGGGGCTGGAGGCACACAGCCATGCATTAGAAGAATGGCCAGGATGTGTGAAGGCCGGAGGGGCCCTGGGAAGTGGCCAGTGGCCTAGCATCTCTGAGCCCCACCTGTGTAATGGGGTGGAGAATGCCTCTCTCACTGGGAGGCAGGGCCCTAACCTAATCCTCCTGTGATCACAGGTGCCAGGACAGGTGGTCTGTAACTACAGGTTCCTTCCTTCTCTAGTGGGACTTCAGGACAGAGCTTCACGCAGAGGAACCAGCACTGGGCGAGCAGTCCCTGGGCACGGAGCTTGGTTGTAAGGACGTTCTAGGGCACCCCTGCAGCTGGCCCTGGGTGGGAGCTGAGGCGCTGTGCTCTGAGCCATACAGGGCCCCGTTTGCAGGCTGCCAGGCCCTCCAGAGATGGCAAAGGCTTCTCCCACACAACTGCTTATTCTTCACCTTGGTTCCCTCTCAGCTTCTCCATTGTGGACAAACAAAATTCTTTGCTTATTCATTTCTCTGAGTTTTCTCCCAGGCTAGTCTTTCGTTTAAAAAAAAATCTTTACCCAAAGCCTCATTCTTCCTTTCTGCAAAATTCACTGCAACACTCTCCCCTTTGGGTGAGCCTTGGGAGCCAAACAAGGCCCAGGATCTCTTCTCTAAATATCTGAATCTTTCTTTCTTTAACCAGGTACTTATTTTGGTGTTTGTTTTTGTTTTTTTTAAGTATATGTGGGCCTGCATTTCTATGTGGGGAGCAGGAAAAGTCCAGAAGTTCTTTGGTCCTGGCTTCACTATTTACTAGCTGTGTGACTGTAGGCAAGTCACAACCTATCTGAACCTCAATTCCCTCATCAAATAATAGTTTCTAGAAGTGTTTCCCTCACATATTGTCTCAGCAGCTCTTCAGAATAGCCTCCTAACAAAGGCATTATAAGAAAGTCCTACTTTACAAATGAAGAAACAAAGGCTTTGAGAAGTTAAGTTCCCTTAACTGTGTCTCTGGGACACAAAGCTAGTGACAGAACCTTGACTCTGAACTCCCCATTCTTTCTATGGGATCGGGGAAGATAAGGATCTCTTTCTGGTTTACTTCTCAAAGTTGTCACGGAAGTCAAAGGACACCGTCCATTCGTTCATCCAATAGACATTTGCTGGGTGCCATGGTGTGCCAGCCTTGGTCTCATGGAGTGAAGGGCTCCATAAGCGGTAAGGAGCTGGGCAGGTGCCAGTGAGGATGGGGCACCACCCCCCTAGGGGAGCCTGCCGAGCGGTCTCGCAGAGGAGCCCACCCCTCGCGTGGCGCCTGGCACAGGGCTCCCCTTAGCTCTTAACAAACAATTCCCTTCCCTTTCCAGCCCAGGCTGTCTCGCACTTCAGCCTCACAACACCCTGTGTGGGAGGTACCATGAGCCCCATTTCGCAGATGCAGGCAATGTGGATCCCAGGGGTGGTGGAGCTCAGGCCTGGCTGCATGTGGAATCTACAAAAGCCAATACCCAGGCCGAATCCCAGGCAATGAAATGAGGAACTCAGGGCTGGGGCCCGGCTGTCAGTGTTTTTTCCAAAGCTGTGGAGCCATTCCAAGTGCAGCAGGGAAGAGACGGATGGTCTTGGTGGCTGGGTGCCTGCAGTGGATGCTGATGGACCGGGACCTGATGAGTTTCTGTTTATTTACATCTCCTCCAGAGGAAGTGAAACCCAGGTCAGTTCTCCCTCTTAGTGGCAGCACTGCCCGGAGGCTGGAGGGACCTTGGAAATGGGCAGGGAAAGGCTTGGAGAGGCGAGTGGAGTTGGGAGACTGGCAGGTCCATCTCCCTGCTTGGCCTAAGTCTGGGCCTGGAGAATTAAAGGAAGGGCAACAGGCTGCTCTGGGCACATGCAGCCTCCCAGCTTGCTGGGTGCAGCTGCTTCCTTAATAGGCTGGGGGCAGTTGTCACCCTCTGTCCTTGGAGGGAGGTTTGAGAAGCAAGGCAGCCAGCACAACAGCTTCCCCGGGTATCCGTGGGCCAGGAGCAGTGTTGCTCTAGGATGGAGCCTGGCTCGGTGCCTGGAGCATGGTAGGAACTCACTCAATCCCTGCCTTGAAATGGTATCCTTTGTGCACTTCATCCCTTTTCACTGCACCCCGTGCCCCAGCTCTTCGTTCAAGACTTCTCCCCATGTCTGTTAGAGGCAACCTTGCTGCCTCAGGAAGTTCAGGGTTTTTATTTGAGAAGCATCTTAGTGAGCTTGGGCTGCCATAAAAAAATACCATAGACCACCATGCAGCTTAAACAACAGGAATTTATTTTCTTGCAGTTCTGGAGGCTTGAAGCTCAAGATCAAGGTGCCAGCAGGGTTGGTGTCTTTTGAGAGTCTTTCCTGGCTTGCAGATGGCACCTTCTCACTGTGCCCTCACATGGCAGAGAGAGAGAAAGTAAGCTCTCTGGTCTCTTCTTATAAGGACACTAATTCAGGACAGGGGGACCTTATAACCTCATCTAAACCTGACTACCTTTCAAAGGCCCCATCTCCATACCATCATGTTGAGGGGACACAGTTCAGTCCATAGCATTCCATCTCTGTCCCCCGCAAATTCATGTCCTTCTCACATGCAAAATATATTCATTCCATCCTAAAGCCCAACAGTCTCAACTCTAACCAGCATCAGCTCCAAAGTCCAAAGTCTCATCTCAGTATCATCTAAATCAGATATTGGCGAGACCTGAGATACAAGTGATCCTGAGGCAAATGCCTCTCCAGATGCAAACCTGTGAAACAAGTTTCATGCATCCAGAATACGATGGTGGGACAGGCATAGGATAGGCATTCTCATTCCAAAAGGGAGAAACAGGAAAGAAGGAAGGGGTGATGGGTCCCGAGCAAGTGCAAAACCTAGCAAGGCAAATTCCATTAGATCTTAAGGCTCTTTGGTTCAACGCTCTGCCTTTCCAGACTCACTGGGACAGTGGTTCTGCCTCTGCAGCTCTGTCAAGTGGAAGTAGGGGTCTTTCTCAAGGCTTTCTGGCCCGTTAAACCCTAGGTGGTGGCCTGATAATCCCCAAATTGCCTTCAGGGTCCTTCTTCCTTTTCCTTGAATAACAGTGTAAGTTTGTAACCAAAAAGCTCTGTGGTCTGGTTTTGTGGAACTCAAGAAGTCCGACCATCTACTCTCCTGTCTTGCTTTCTTGGTCCCCTTTAGTTCAAACCAGCAGCATCTCTGCTAGTATAATCCCATCTCCTGACCCCTCCACCCCCCCACCACTGATTAGATCTGTGGTCACACCCACCCATGATCTCTTTATGAAATGGGTGTTCAGCCACACCCTTAGTGTTCTATTCAGAACAAGCTTTCTCTCTCTCTCTTTTTTTTTTTTTTTTTTTTTTGCAATATGGCACACAGAATTTTCTAAATCTCCAAATTCTGGTTCCTTTCTACTTAATTCTTTCTTCAATTCATCTCTCTCCTTTTGCATTTTACACTAAAGATTCAGGAGAAACCAAGCTGCTCCTTCAACACTGCTTAGACATCTCCTCAGCTAAATATCCAATTTTATGGCTCCCACGTTCTACCCTCCACAAAACACTAGACACAGTTCAGCCAGGTTCTTTACCACTTTATAACAAGGATCACCTAGGGAATTCCCTGGCAGTCCAGTGGTTAGGACTCCGAGCTTCCACTGCAGCGGGCCCGGGTTCGATCCCTGGTCAGGGAAATGGATCACCTTTCCTCCAGTTTCCAATACTGTGCTCCTCACTTACATCTGCGACTTCACCAGAATTGTCTTTCATGTCCGTATTTCCAGCTCAGTGTGACAAGAGGGGCCACCTATAGAGGGGCCAGTGCCAGGCTGCCGTGTGGAAGACCAGTCGACTTATGAGGCTAAGCCTGCAAACCATTCCCTTGCAGGCGGTACTGCCAGCGCCTGGACGGGGAGCCACATCAGCATCCATGCCTCACTCTCCGTGGGCCTCTGTTGAAGGCTGCCTGCACATCACCAGTGCATCAATCAGATGCTTGTTTGCACTCAGACCTTTTCCAAAGCCCCTCTAAGTGTCCCACATACCCACCAATTTTCAAAGGTCCGGAAGAGTCCGGAAGAGTCGCAAGCTCTCCCATAGAAGGGAGTCTCTGCACCCACAGGCAGGGATGGAAAAATCCCAGCATCACTGCACTAGTGGGTCAGGAGAGTGGGGAGCACCCCTCCACCCTTATTATGTAGTCCGTACACTGGCAGCACAGTGTAGCGGGTTGGTACCCAGGCCTGGGAGCCAGATTACCATGCTTAGGTTCTGGCTTTGCCCCTTCCTAGCAGTATGATCCTGGGTTAAATCTCTCAATATCTCTGTTTCAGTTTCTTCCCCTGAGAAATGGAGATGATAATAATACTAATTCCCATCTCATGGGGTGATGGTAAGAATCAAATGCTTTAATTCTAGTAAAGTGTTTATACTAGTTTGTGTTATTGTACATAGGAACTGCTCCAACCAATGTTAGTCATTATGATGCACTCATGAGAACATGCCTGGCTAATGTCTGACAGCCAATCAGGAGCAAGGAGGCAGGAAGAGGCATGGTCAAGGCATGGTCAAGAGGAGGGGCTGGAGGAAACAGGCCAGGGTGGAGATGGGGCCACCTTGGTACCCAGCCTCCCTGAGCTTCGGTTTCCTCATTTGTAAAGTGGGGATTACACAAACTAACACTTGCAAATCTCTTCTTACAATATCTGACGGTAGTAAGTGTAAAATAAATATTTACAACTACATTTTTCAGATAAAGAAATGGAGGCACAAAGAAGTGAGAACTTGCCCAAGGTCACCGGCCAGTAAGTGGAAAAGCTGAGATTTAAGCCAAGGCCATCTGTCTTCAGAGTTATGAGGCCTCACTTCAAACAAATTGTTGAAAATATAATATGCACTCATGTTTTTCATTAGGAGCAGTTAACAGGATAATATGACATTGGCCAAGCAAGGGGACACATTTGTTCTTAAACCTAATTTCCAGTGAATTTTTTCTCTCTCCTCTTTTGATAGACTAGCATCCTTTAGAGATTATATAAAAATCCATTCGAGTTGACATTAGTCATAACAGACTCTTCTGGGGGCTCAAGCTCATTAGTGGTGGATAGGCTTAAGCTACAGTGCATATAACCCAAATCCACGTGCCATGCTGGAACGGCATTCCGAGAAAATCAAGTAGTGTGGAAATGCCAGCTGATGCTGCTTATTTCGGGATGTACTCAATACCACCAAAGTAGAAAGACTTTAGAAGCTTCCTAAGGATGGCTGCAATTCAAGTTTGGCCTGTGCTCATAAATTAAACACAGGCATGGGGACCTGGTGACCCTGGCTTGGCTCCCACTTCTGCCAGCTTCTAGTTGTGCCCTCTTGCAAACTCAACTTATGATCATTCAGCAGCATTCACTTGTGGTTAATACATCTATGTTCAGGGGAACTTCCTCAAAATCAGTGACACTCAAAGTGAGGTCTACTGAGCATCTGCCGAGAAGACAGCAGGGCTCTTGTTAAAATGCAGATTCCACGGCTTTACCCGGTTCTGTTGAATTTCATGCTCTGTGAACAAGGCGAGGGAACGTGCATTTCTGACAAATCCTCCAGGTAACCCCAAGCCCGTCCTATCAGCCCGTATCGCATACCTCAGGCAGGTGTGGGGACATGGGGCAGCTCTAGAGGAACCTTCCTGGACCATGTCACTGCAAGTCTGTCGGGGAGCTTTGCCTCAAGCCTCAAAATCATGATCCCTTTGGAGGTGGCATGGGGGTGGGGGACGGACGGTGGTTCCTGCTCAGGGCTGTGCGAGTGCTGGGGTGACCTCAGTTATGGGTTACGAGTAATGAGCTTTGTAGAACAGAAGCCACCGCTCCCTGGCTTTTGTCTCTTTGGCTTCCTCATGAGACACGCCAGCTTCAGGAAAGGGACTAACTCTTCCGCCTGGGGCCATGTGGCCACGCACCCAGCAGTCGGCCGTGACTCAGCTCCGGCAGCTCGCGCCCAGACCTGGGGCGGGGCCGGACGATCAACAAAGAAGCGTCCGAACGCACCCTCCCGCGGCCGCCCTCACCTGCCCAGCCGGCCGGCCCCGCCCCTCCCGGAGGCGGCCCTGGGGATGGCCGATGCGGGGCCGACTGGGCCCGGGGCGGAGGCTGCGGCTCTAGGGCCGCCCCCGCCCTCTGAGTCACCCCTCCCGGCCCGAGCCGAGCCCGGCACCTCCCCGCCCCACCCTCCCTCTGCGCCTGCGCGCTGCGTTAGTTCGCCCGGCGTGGCTCCCGGCGCCGGCGGGACCCGGAAGACTCATCCGCGCTGACCTCCCGGCACCCTGATCAACAGGGTTCCTTCCTGAGCACAAGCCTGCTACCCCGCGTCCCTCCGCAGCCGGTGTCTGTCCAACCGCGCGCACCAGCGGACAGGAAACCCCGACGGTCACTGTCCTGTCACTGGGTCTTCCGCGGCCTCCCTGGTGCTGTTCCCACCGCCCCTTGCCATGCCTGGAAAAGCATGGCAAGTCGCTAGCGACACCGACCCTCCACAGCCGTCAGCTTTCCCCTTTCTCCTGCCAGTGGTTCTCAGTGGTTGCTGCCCATTGAATCACCTGGGGAGCTTTTAAAAAACTGACCAATTAAATCAGAACCACGGTGAAGTAAGTCAGAAAGAGAAAAACAAATATTGTATATTAACGCGTGGATGTGGAACCTAGAAAAACGGTACAGATGAACCAGTTTGCGGGGCAGAAATAGAGACACAGATGTAGAGAACAGACGTATGGACACCAGGGGGGGAAAGTGGGGCGGGTGGTGATGAATTGGGAGATTGGGATTGACATATACACTAATATGTATAAAATGGATAACTAATAAGAACCTGCTGCATAAAAAAAATAAAATTCAAAAATTCAAAAAAAAGAAAACACACAAAATCAGAACCACAGTTGTTGGACTCGGGCATCAGCGTTTTGCTAAGCTCCTCAGGTGATTCAAGGGTTCAGCCTGGGCTGCGAACCACGGACAAGACGTGGGCTTCCCAAAATTTCATAGGCATTGAAATCACCTGGAATCTTGTTAAAATGCAGATTCCCTCTCAGTAGGTCTGGGGAGGGGCCTGAGAGACTGCATTTCTAATAAGCTTGCAGGTGATGCTGAGTCTGCTGGTCTGAGGGGTACATCTGGAGCTGCATGACAAAATGCTCCTTATCCCTTTACCTTTTCTCTTGTGTAGACATGGGCTTTGGAGCAGATGGACAGGGGTTTGAATACCACCTCTGCCACTTCCTAGCTTGGTGAAAGAACCTAGCTGGTTCTTGTGTGTAAAATGGGGGCTTGATACTTTACCTTGCAAATTTCTGGTGAGGATGACGTGAGATGATGTATGGAAGGCACCTGGCATTCAGTGAGTGCTCAGTGAAGATCAGCTGTATTAGGATGGCTTAGCTCTCCAGTGGCCCTCATGGCTGATTCAGCCAAGGAATAACAGAAGCAGAGAAGGAGTCTTCCAGGTTCCCTCTTCCCTGCTCTCCTCCCTTCTGGGAGGACTGGGTTGGACGCCAAAACACACCACTGCACGGGGCCGGGGGCAGAAAGGAAGGGGGTAGGGGCTGGGTTGTGGGAGCTGGAGGAATGCGAGGTGGCAAGGAGGGTCCACATGAGAGCCCTGAGGAGGGTAGTGGGGCCGTTCATGCTGGTGGTGGACTCCGCCCTTGATCTGGCTCTCCTGAGACTATGGCCAGAATGTGTCTCATTTGATGGCCCAGTGAAGGGGTTGGAAGTCAGAGCCTCTGCATTAAAGCTCACTGCCTTGCTTGAGGCCAGTGGTGGGGATGACGTGCAGTGAGACTGTGCACGTAGTGAGATATGTGAATGCTCCGTTAGGCTCTGCCCAAATGCAAGGCACATTTAGGATCTTCTTTCTTTCTTTTTTTTTTTTTTTTTTTTTGCGGTACGCGGGCCTCTCACTGTTGTGGCCTCTCCCGCTGCGGAGCACAGGCTCCAGACACGCAGGCTCAGCGGCCATGGCTCACGGGCTCAGCCGCTCCACGGCATGTGGGATCCTCCCAGACCGGGGCACGAACCCGCGTCCCCTGCATCGGCAGGCGGACTCCCAACCACTGCGAGGATCTTCTCTTCTTAATGCACAAGATTGTAAGACTGCACTTTCTTTTAAGCCATAGGTTCCAATGTTCCTCCAATGCGTAGCTCACTGGGCAGGATTTTTAAAAACAAACTTTCTTCTATACAGAGCCCATAGGCTCTGATAGCAAGGGACCTGCAACTGAGCCATGGAGCTCTGGTCCTCGGGCTGCCCCCTCTGGGCTCCTGCAGTCTGCTCTGAGCACTGCTGGCCCTGTGTTCCTGCACTGTTGTATAATCATTGTTTCGTGTCCTTCTCCTCCCCTGGACAGTCAGCTTTGTGAAGGCAAGGACTGTGTCCTAGTCCACCTTGAGTTCCCATCACCCAGCAAAATGCCTGACACCTAATGGGTGCTTACTAAGCACTCACCGTCAACACAAGAATAACTGAGTGGCAGGTACTCACGTCTTTGTTTCATCTTGGGCCTCAGCTTTTTCATGCGTAAAATGGGGTTCGAACTAAATTTGATCTCTTAGGCTCCCCCTGGCTCTAACAGTTGATGAGTTTGCATTATTCTTCATGTGGTTGTAATCCACTTTATTTTTCCTTCCCCGGTACGAATTCCTACACTTGACCTTGATTTTGTGTTTGATCCTTCCTCAGCCCATTTGTATGATGGGCTTTATAAATGCCCTGCTAGTTAAGGCCTGAAATGCCTTTCTTTTCTCACCAACTTCTTCATGCCTAGGCCATCTATCTGGTTTTTGTTAGAGGCACATTGGGCTGATCATTTTAGGTGAATGGAGCTAGTTTTCTCTTCCATGCTCACTTTGGCAGCTTCTGCAACATCCTTGGGCATATCCCTTCTGGGTCCCCGGTGGAGCCAACCACCCCCTGCCCTCTTTCCTTTGCCCAGGGTTTGCTCTTGGCAGAGAGAATGTGCAGACTGCCCAGACCAAGGGAGGTGCCATCCCCTCCTCCTAGCATGTGATGCAGGCACTGGACCCAACTGGTCACACAGCCCCCCAAAATGTCATCACCCACAGGAATAAATGTGTGACAGCCCCCAACTCCTCTAAAATACCTCTCACATTTACCTGTTAGGGCTTAAAGAGTCCAAATAGAATGTAGTTTCGGGGGGGTAGGGGTGGTCTTTTCCTTTCCAGGAAAGCTGCCACAGTAGGATTTTCTCTAATATTGGCCTAACCCTTGGATATCTGCCACTAACAAGTCACCATGTGTGGTGCTGTCTGCAAAGATGGCCATGCACTGGCTGCCCCTGTTTGAACACATACTGATCCTCTCATCAAAAGATATGGTCTGTTCCTCTCTCTCCCCCCTTTTTTTTTTATTTGTTTAAGTTTTAATTTTGAAATAAATTCAGATGTACAAAAGAGGCAAAAATATTACAAAGAATTTCCATATATCCTTTATCCAGTTTCTTCAAGGTTTATACAACCAACTATCAACACTTGGAAATTAAATTAATACAATACTAATGTTCCCCTCCCCTTGAATCAGGGGCCTTAAGACTGGCTTGGACCAACAGAAGGAGACAGAAGGGGTGCTGTTCCAGGTCTGGGCTGAGGTCCTTTGCTTTCTTGCCATCCTGAGCCACAATGTCAAGTCCAGGCTGTCCTGCTGGTCAGAAAGCCGGCTGTCAACCTTGAGGCCCCAATTGTGTGAGAGAGGCCTTACTCCCACCAGCCTGGCCAACACCACATGGAACAATCCTGAGACAACACTGCTGAGCTCTGCCCAGAGTCCTGGCCCACAGAATCAGGAGCAAGAAAATGCTTTTGTGGGTTAAGCCACTACGTTTTAGGCTGGTTTGTTACACAGCAATAGGTAGCTGAAGCACCATACTCTCTGGATTCTAATTTCTTCATTTGAAAAATGATGGATCTGTCTTCCATCTTTGAAGGCAAGCTGATGCTGCCATAACTGGTGTCAGAGCCTCTCACCATAAATAAGCCTTCTGATATCTGGGTCCCATTCAAGGGTTTGAAATCAAGAAAAATACCCTTGAATCCTAGAGACTACAGCACTAATGCAACTGAAATTCATCAAGGAAAACAAAAGAACACACCATCTCGAAGCATTGATTTTGGAGTGGGAGTCCCTGGCTTTGAATTCCAGTTCTGCCACTTCCTAGCCATCTGATCTTGGACAAATTTCTTTCTCCAAGTCTCAGTCTTCTCATCTGTGAAGTGGGGATAATGATATTACCTACATATAGGATTAATGTGAGGATTAAATAAAATAATGTCCATACATTGCTTAGCGTGGTACCTGGCTATTGAAAGTATTCAATAAACGTTAGCTGTTCTCTTTATTGGCTCAGATAATATGTTTTTGCTTTTACACCTGTCTATAGAGGGACTACACGTTAACCAAAACATGATAACCTTGCCCCAGCCAAGAAGAAAATGAAATTATACATTAACAGGGGCACTCATAACATTGGTGTATACTAGCTCTGTAGGTTCAGAGAAAACGTGTAAGATTTCTTCTGTGTAAAGAAATACAGACTGCATGGGAGGGGCAGAGAGAAGATGCTGGGTAATGATTTGCTTTTGTTTCTAGGAAGATATCACTCACTGAGTTTATGATTAGTGAGGAAGGTTGGATGAAAAGGATTTTAAAAATTAATTTGTGGCTTTGTCGAAATAGAGCACAGGAAAGCGGCGCGTTGGTTAGCACATTTTTAGAGAAAAAGAACAGTGGAACAAGAGAAATTAAAACCTAACCTTCTACCATCTGCCACAGCTGATTCTGTAGCTCTAACAAGAATCTCATTAGCATCTTCTAAGAGGCTGGTTGTGTCACCAGCACAACAGTGATGGGGAGAGGGACACCCACGCAGCACACACTCTCACACCACCTGAGCTGCTCTGGTAGCGAGGTGGCCAGACGGGACTTGGTACTCTCTCCCAATTCCCTCCTTTGCACACAGGCATTCCATAAGCCTGCGAAAGCTCCGGTACAGCAAGGAGAGAGTTACCCTTTAAAAAAGATCTGCTTCAGGCAGCAAGCACAGCGAGGAGGAGTGATTGGCCTAGCGAAGACAAGAATAACACCGCACACCCACATTTGCTTCTCGTTCTGGGCCTCCTGGGTCTCCAATCGCCTGGCTACATTTTCAAGTGCTGCATTTTCTGGAGCTTTTTCAACCTGGGCCTGGCCGATTTGAGGTGCCGGGAAAATGTCCTCCCCTCCCCAGCTCCTCAAGTCACCTTCCCATCTCACTTCCCAAAGGAAAGCAAGACAATAGAAGTCTGTTCTTGAAGGGCTTTCACCTACTTAGCTGCTGTGAAAAGAATTTAGAGCTTTGAGATGAAAAATGTCACAGGAGGAAAAGAGGCCAAGTCCAGGAGATGATTCCCAAGGAAGTTTTAAGGAATTTGGGGGGTGGGGTGGCTTTTCAGCATCTTTCTAATTCTTTTCTGGAGAAGTGTGTGAGTCTGGAGCCGGGGTGTATATATACATACATATACATCCATACACATACACACACACACACACACATATGAATGAAGCAAATATCACCTAGTGATTTACTCTCTCTATGAAGATTGGAATCCATGAGATTCCAGAAATCCACTAAAACTTTCAGGAACTCCTGATTCAACCAGACCCTTTTACTGGGGCCAGAATTAGAGAAACTCAAGACCAAAGGGTCACTTTGATCCAGTCCAGTGTGATTTCTATTCAGAGTCACTTGACTCCTTTGTCCCAGACTCCTTGTCTAGAGATGTCCTAGGTCCCCAAGCAAAGCACGGCCCAATTTAGTGTCCCCTTGTCTCCAAACAGCATGAGCTTGTCTCTGATAGCATGAGCTTGGGGCTCCTTTCTTTTAGGGGGTCCCCAAGGATTTCAGAGCCCAGATTGGTCAGTCTACATGGAGGGTGATGAAGTAAAAATAGACTACATAAGCTCTGGCGGTCAGTCATTAAAATGCCGTGAGCTCTTGGGCTGGAACTCTTAACCTGCTAGGTTCATCATTCATGAAACGGAATGATAACACTGAATTACTTTCAGGAGAATCTCAGCTAAGGCTGTGAAATTTCACACTACTCAAGTCAAACTTACCATGAACCAGTTAATCCTGCAAGGTTGTGAGGGACCCCAACCCCGACTAGCCTGAGCAAACAGAGGGGATGTATTGACATCTATCACTGAGCAGGGCAGGAGAGGTGAGCTCAGGCAGAACAAAGCCACCAGAGCTCTCGTATTTACCTATTGACTTCTCTCCTTTGGCTTTATTCTCCCCATGGCTGATGGGTAAAGGGAGGTATGGGTACAAACAGTTCCTTTCTTATGGCATCACAGATTAGCAACCCCCGTGGAAAGAAAAGGGTCTTCTCCCAATATCTGTAAAAGCGAAGGGAAATTTCTGATTGGTGCAGCTCAGATCATGCATCCACTCTTTGGGCAAACATTAAGGACATGGGCATGGGTCTGTGAATGACATGGGGTGGGGATAGGGGCAGTGACTCCAAAGAACGGAGGGGATGCCATTACCAAAATAGGGGACAAGGGACCCTGTGTGCCCCATGTGCATATGTTACCGTCAACATTTACTAGATCTTTCCCTTTTCTTGCCTTCAGATTCAGTTTTCATAGCCTAGGAGCTAACTGAAGGGATTCCGAGTCATGGTCTGATGTGTGTTTTCCAACACTATCAACCAATTCTCCAGTTCTCAGCGGACACTGACTGGTGTCCTACAATTCACCTCAACTCTGGAGATCACATCAGATCTCGCAGGTTAAGGGCTCAGTCCCACAAGACCACCCCCCCACTTTAGACGCCAATTATAAATCCAGGTTGTCACCTGTGCTCCTGACCAAATGGCTGTAAATCAGAGGTTCCCACAACCCCGTCCTTGGATTTGAGTAATTTGGTAGAGCAGCTCACAGAACTCAGAGAAACATTTACTAATGCTTACCAGTTTATTATAAAGGATACAGATAAACAGCCAGATGAAGAGGTATATAGGGTGAGGTCTGGAAGGGTCCAGAGCACAGGTGCTTCTGACCCCATGGAAGTGGGGTGCGCCATCCTCCCAGCACTTGGATGTATTCATCAACCCAGAAGCTCATCAAAAATATTGTTCAGGCCCGTGAGCCACAACTACTGAGCCTGCGCATCTGGAGCCTGTGCTCCGCAACAAGAGAGGCCGCGATAGTGAGAGGCCCGCACACCGCGATGAAGAGTGGCCCCCGCTTGCCGCAACTAGAGAAAGCCCTTGCACAGAAACAAAGACCCAACACAGCAAAATTAATTAATTAATTAATTAATAAACTCCTACCCCCAACATCTAAATATATATATATATGTATTGTTCAGGAGTTTTTATAGAGCCTAATCTGCAGCCACCACCTCCACTTCTCCTCCCCAGAGGTCAATGGGTAGGGCTGAATTCCAACCTTCTAACCTCTTGGTCTTTCTGGTGACCAGCCCCATCCTGAGGCTACATAGTGTCCCACTCTAAGTCTGCATGAAATCTGTTGTACTCCAAAGGGGCTCCTTATGATAACAAAAGACACTCCTGTGGCTCAGGAAATTCCAAGGGTTTTAAGATCTTTGTACCAGGAACTGGGGCAAAGACCAAATATATTTCTTATGATACCATGCATGGTTAAACAGTAAATGCCAACAAGAGCAGAATAGAAGGCATTAGGCAGGGCTCCTGTGTACGCTTCCGGGGTTAAAGTCATCCCGGGCTGGGTTCGCTCCTAGCCTGGGCCACGGTGCCCTCAGCCTGCAGTCCTGGTCTTACCCAGTTACTGACCTGATCCCAAAGTGCCAAGTCCACCTACCCGAGGGGGACATTTGGGGTTCCTCCACACCCTGGCACTGGTTATTGGAACAAGTGTAAAAGAGCTCCTTCCTGAGACAGACTTACCCTCTTCAGAGCCAGGGTGACTCACAGCTAACACCACAGTATGGCAAGCATTGTTCCAAGCACTTTAATTATATGAATCTAGTTCATACACACACTGCCCTATGCAGGGTGTTTAACTGTTGTAATCCCTACTTTATCGTTGAAGAAATTGAGGCACCAAGGAGTTAAGTAACTCACCTGAGGTCATGTGGCACCTAAGCGGCACAGCTGAGAAGCCTTAGGCATTAATGTGAAGCGTGAAGGAGGCAGACCCTGAAGTAAGACTCACTGTCCTACCATGTGACCTTGGGCAATTTGCTTGGCTCAGCTCCTCTGAGCCTCACTCTTCTCATCTGTACAATGGCACATTGAAATTCTCAGTCTATTCCAAGACTCCTCCTTAGTCTCCTTCCCAGCCTACACTCTCCTCCTAGGTCATCCCATCCAGTCTGGGAGCTTTAAAAGCCGTCTACCTGCTGGTGATTCTCCAGGTCAGATCTTCGGGCTGGCTCTCTCCCTAGAACTCCTGCCTCTTGAACATTCACACTTGAAGGTTCCTTTGCATCTCAAACGTAGCAAAATGGAACGTGCTTTTCCTCACCGAATTCCTTTCTCGCCCCCGTCCTCCTGATCTCAGTGCAGGGTATCCTCCACCCACCCAGCTGCTAAGGCTAAGGCCCTGGAATCTGAATTGCATTCCTCTTGCTGCTCACCCCGTAACCAATCTTCCATTAAGTTCTATTGGCTCAAGCTCCAAAATATCTCCTGAATGCTGGTCATGTTCACTGTTTCCACGACAACAGCTGTAGTCCCAACCCAGAGTCTCCAGCCCAGATCACTACTTGGCCTTCTTTTTTTTTTTTTGCAGTACGCGGGCCTCTCACTGTTGTGGCCTCTGCCGTTGCGGAGCACAGGCTCCGGACGTGCAGGCTCAGCAGCCATGGCTCACGGGCCCAGCCGCTCCGCGGCATGTGGAATCTTCCAGGACCGGGGCACGAACTCATGTCCCCTGCATCGGCAGGCAGACTCTCAACTACTGCGCCACCAGGGAAGCCCCCACTACCTGGCCTTCTAATGAGTCTCCCTTACTGCATCCTTGCTCCATCCCCGTAAATCAGATCATTTTCACATCTCTGCTTAAAACCCTTCTGTGTTTTCCCACTGCTCCAGGATAGAACCAAGCTCCTTTCTGTGGTCCACACGATCCTACTTAACCTGCCCCTGCTTCCTCCTCCAAATCCTCCCACCTGCTCTTTCCTTCTTGTTCTGTGACAGCAGGCTGCTCATCTATTTTGTCCCCTGCTGGATCCCCAGAGCCTAGAATAGCAGAAGCTCAGTCTATATTTCCCTGTTGAATGAATGAATGAATGACTGTGTGCCAGCCTCACAGACCCCGTCTCTCCCCAAACCCACCACACTTTTTCCTGCCCCAGGGCAGCTGCACTTGCTGTCCTTCTGCTTCTCACACTCTTCCCCATGCCCTGCGTGGCCACGTCCTCCCCAGCTTTCAGATGGTGACTCAGGTTCAGCTTCTGAAAGACACCTCCCAGGGGACTTCCCTGGTGGCGCAGTGGTTAAGAATCCGCCTGCCAATGCAGGGGACACGAGTTCGAGCCCTGGTCCGGGAAGATCCCACATGCTGTGGAGCAACTAAGCCCGTGCGCCACAACTACTGAGCCCACGTGCCACAACTACTGAAGCCCATGCACCTAGAGCCCGTGCCCCGCAACAAGAGAAGCCACTGCCATGAGAAGCCCGCGTGCAGCAACGAAGAGTAGCCCCAGCTCGCCACAACTAGAGAAAGCCCGCGTGCAGCAATGAAGACCCAATGCAGCCAAAAATAAATAAATAAATTAATTAATTAATTAAAAAAAATAAAAACATCCTCATTAAACTCACATGCTGTACACTTGAATTCTGTGTTACCTCCCTCCTTAATTTCTGGGCCTGAATATAAACCTGGAATGTTTGCAGGGTTTGTTGCTGTATTTTTTCCTCCTTCTGAATTGTCCTTTTTTTTTCCTTTCTAGTTTTCATGTATTACTTCGATAATCCTGGTAGCCAAATTCCGTCTTGGCTCATTAACTGGTTCACCAAGGTGAGATCCCAGGAGGCAGGAGGGGAAGTAAAAAAAATTTTTTTTTAATAAAATAAATAAATAAATAAATTCACAGGCTGCTAAAAAAAAAAAGATACCTCCCAGGAGCTCTGTGCAAAGCAGCACCCTCCTCCATAGAGCTCCATCCCATTACACACTCTATTCTTCATAGCCTGTGTCAGCATCTGAAATGATCTTCTCTGTTTATTTAGGTTTTATTGCATGTCCCCCCCACCATGAGAATGTGTTTCAACGACAGGGACCTTGTCTGTCTATTCAGTGCTCTCTCCCAGCACCTAGATCAGTGCTTAGCACATAGTAGGTGCTCAACTGCAAACTGACTGATGAACACTTAAGGTTGTTGTGATGATTAAACATATATTAAAACAACCATGTTGGAAAACTGGCCATTTCTAATAAAGCTAAGGATACACTTACAAGGACCAGTGCGTCGACCGCGCAGTATATACACCAGAGAAATGAGTACATACATCCAGAAAACACCTTGTACAAGAATGTTCACAGTAGCCTGATTCACAATAGTCAGAACTGGAAGTAACCCGAATGTCCATCAACAAGGGAACTGACAAATTGTGGTCATACAAGGGAATAAGAAGGGCTTAACATGGATGAATCTCCTAGACAAAGCGCGGACCAAAAGAAGCCACACACAAAAAGGACACACTGTGTGATTCTATTTATATGAAATTCAAGAATAGAGGAAACTATTCCTGGCTGTGCCTGGTGACCCGTTTCCAGCGCCGCACACGGGCCAGAGTGACGCAGGCAGCTTTTTTTGGGAGGAGGAAGTGAGACAAACTCAGTAAGAAGGGGGAAGGATTTGCATTCACAAAGGTGGAGGGTCATTGCGGATCCTGTGGGTGGAAAGAATGCTGACAGTAATTTTGGAAAGCTATGTGCAAGGCCGCCCTGGCCAACAAAGGTTTGTGGAACAGCTGGAAAAACACAGAACTTTCAAAGAACACCAAAGAGGATGCTGCGGCTTCACGCAGGAATCAGATCTCAAAATGTAAAGCACACGAGGAGGGTGACCTCAGCAGTGACCGTTGCTGCGGCAGGTGGCTTCCTGCTGGGCGTGGGGGAGGGACGAGGAGGGCTGACAAAGTTTGGGTTGGGTGGCAGTAGATCCTTTTCCTGGCCCTTGTCTCCAGGACTGCACGGGAGAAGGTATTCCTCCATCTAGTGGTGGAGCAAAGCCCCTATGGGGGCCCTTTTCACTTCAACTGAAACTATGCGAAGTGTGAGCAAAACAGGAAGAGGCCTGTAAGGCATCTACTTAATAACCAAGAGATGGAGACTTCCTTTGTAATGAAAGCCCCCAGAGGCAGCTGACAAGGACCCTCTGTCCATCCCTCCCCCAGCATCCACCTTGCAGCCGTTTCCCCCCATCATTCATCTGTCATGTTGCCGCAATGGCTTCAGTGGGTTGGGAAACTCTGAGATCAAAATTAGCTGCTCAGTGTGTCACCAGAAACTTGTGAAACCTAAAGTAAGCTGAATTCAGAAAACACGCAATGACAGAGCCCCAGAAATAAACCCCAGAGAATGAGATCCTTGGGGATGCAGATATGCAGGCGAGCAGCTCTTTGATTATGCTGCTCATTCTGTTAATTACACACAGGTATTTACTGTGGTTTGTCTCCTCAAATACACTTTGCTCCAGCTGGCTTAAAAATTCTTTACTTTCTGGAAGGTTGGGAATGTGTTTTATTGTTCTTGATAGTGTCCAGTTTTAAAAAGGGAATCTGGTGAGTGCTATTCACCACATGTGGATGAGCATACTCTAGGATTTTAATACCATGTGTAATTCCAATCATCTTTTGGTTTAAAAAAAAAATGCATTCCTAAAAGAGCTCCTCCAACCTGAAGATAAGCAAGTAGAGGAGATGAGAGGGACTTCTCTGGTGGCACAGGGGTTAAGAATCCGCCTGTCAATGCAGGGCACATGGGTTTGAGCCCTGGTCCGGGAAACTCCCTCATGCCACGGAGCAACGAAGCCCATGCGCCACAACTACTGAACCTGTGCTCTAGAGCCCATGAGCCACAACTACTGAGCCCACGTGCCAGAACCACTGAAGCCCGTGCGCCTAGAGCCCGTGCTCCTCAACAAGAGAAGCCACCGCAATGAGAAGCCCGTGCACCGCAAATGAAGAGTGGCCCCCGCTCGCCACAGCTAGAGAAAGCCCGCGTGCAGCAACGAAGACCCAACGCAGCCAAAGATCATAAATACATAAATAAATTTATAAAAAAAAGAAAAAGAAAAGGAGATGAGAGGTCAGAATTTCGAGGAAATGGAAACTTGGGTTTCAGTTTGAATTGAAATACTGTGTAGTCAGTACCAAGAGTGACAGTATTGTTAGAACACGATCCCAGAGTGAAATCAAAAGGGAAACTTATGAGATCAGTCATCTGTGGGTGTGACAAGGAATCAGTGAATAAGCGGCTCCAGGGAATGAAGGACTGCAAATCCATCCAGGCAGCCGGGAGACAGACCAAGGGACAGACCAGGCATCGTCCCAGCCAAGCAATAATCTCCTCACTTGCTGTGGTTAAAAGACTTCAAGACAAGACCCCATCCAGCCTAAATCTTATTGGTTACGAAAAAATGGCTGAAGCAAATCACGCTGACAATAAATTACACCAAGAAAAAAAAAAAAAAAAGATGAAGTGTAACTAGTCTTGTTTAATTAGATGATGTGTACAGACTTTTCCTGCTCAGTCCTTTTAGATCTTTGAGGGACTCGCTCTGTCTCCAGGCCAAGTGTTTCTGGTAAGTTGTCAATCAAGATTCCTGACCA
This sequence comes from Hyperoodon ampullatus, assembly GCF_949752795.1. Taxonomy (NCBI): domain Eukaryota; kingdom Metazoa; phylum Chordata; class Mammalia; order Artiodactyla; family Ziphiidae; genus Hyperoodon; species Hyperoodon ampullatus. The sequence goes on from NC_136930.1 coordinate 44,035,330, forward strand.
CAGGGGTGGGTTTGTACCCCAGCCCTTAGCAACAGTGGTCGGAATAAAAAGGATAAGGAGACCCAAGCAGGACAGATCCATTGCTATGTGGATGCGGGGAGAAAGAACTTTGTTATTTAAAATTTTTGTTGTTGTTGAGATTGTTATGGGAAGACAGACATGGAAGCCGTGGAATAGATTTCTGTAGAATGAAACAGAGAACAGCAGAGACCGGAGGCCGATGAACTGAGATCTAGGCAGGACTTCTCAGCCGGGGCTGCACGTTGGACTTGCCTGGGGAGCTTTAAAAACTGGAATTTTTATTTGATTGGTCAGGGATGCAGCCTGGGCCTTGGGACTCTAAAAAGCCCTCTGGATGATTCTTAACAGGCGGTCAAGGATACGAACTGTTTGTCTAGAAGGACTGCATCCGATCCCCAAGGCCTTGATCCCGGCAGCTCTTTCGGATCTTGTAACCCACCTCGGTGCCCTCAGCTGGCAGTGACTTTCCTTGTCTTGCTTAATTTAGTTTGAATGGCATTTCTGTCATTTGCGGCCAAGAGAAATCTAACCAAAAAGCTGAAAGAGACTCTGTAATCCTAGCTACCACTGATTCAGCTCGAGTGATGGGCTAGGCACTGTTCCAAGTGCTTTCCTTATACTAACTCATTTAGCTTCATCCTTACAACATCCCTGGAATTAGAAAACTCTTATTGTTCCCATTTTACAGATGAGGAAATGAGACATGGAAAGATGAAGGGACTTGCCAATACTTACACAGCTTGTAAAAGCAAAGCTGGAATGTGAACCTAGACACTTCCTTAACCACCTCATCTCAAGGTAGAACCAAGAAAGGAGGCCATTTCTCTGCAAGAAGCTCAGAAAGGGGGTCTCCGGTGAGAATATGAGTGCTTTTATCAGGAAGAAGCTTTTGGCTGTAAAACAGAAAACCCCAACCCCAGCGGCTCGTGCAATTATTTAACCCATCAAGAGGAAAGGAATGGGGGCAGTTCTGGGGTTGGCTGACTCAGCGGCTCATTTTAAGTCAGCGGGTACCCCGCTTCTTCCCACCGTTCTCTCTGCCTGCGCCCTGCATTGGCCTCTTCCTCGGGCTGGCTCTCTGGATGACAGCGAGATGATAGCGGTCCCCAGGCCTCATATCGTCATAGAACAACCGCAGGCAGAGAAAGGTACCGTTTACGCACCTTGTGTTTCTTGTTATCAGGTAGAAACACCTTGTGCCAAAGGCCGTCAGTAGCATTCCCCTGGTGTTTCATCACAGGACGGGGGATGGGAGCACCGGGGTTCGCTTGGATCTGTCCTTCTCAACTGGGACATTGGACAAAGGTGGAGGAGGGCGTTTTCTATTCTTTCAATGATTCAAGGCTATTAGTGGCCTTGAATTAGTAGCTAGAGATGTAAAGACAGGAGATGGTTAACGACCCACAATGCATGGAACACCCGTTCTTGGGACCTTCATGAATTTTGAACATTCACACAGGTGAAGAAACTGTTCAAAATATTGGAGCTAAACCTTACTCTTTTTATCTGTAAAACCAAAGCATTTTTTAAATGCACTGTATTTTCCAGGCAAGCAATTACTGCATACATCAAGGGAACACTGAGCTTTGTTTTATTTAGAACTTTTCCAAGAGTTTGTTCCCCATTTTGGAAAATCACATTAGCAACGTCAGCACCACTCATGGAGTCTGCATCTCCACTACAACAGACACGTATGGGCCTGCACTGCTAGCTGCCACATTCACAGGGGTTCTGGGTATCAAGCACCTACAACATTGTTATTCATTTCTTCCTGGGTAGTCCTGCTGAGCATTTGCACAGTTGACAGACTTGCTCTTTTACTGTAAATTATTTTCCTTTTTTTTTTTTTTTTTTTTTGCAGTGCGCGGGCCTCTCACTGTTGTGGCCTTTCCCGTTGAGGAGCACAGGCTCCGAACGCGCAGGCTCAGCAGCCATGGCTCACGGGCCCAGCTGCTCCGCGGCATGTGGGATCTTCCCGGACCGGGGCACGAACCCGTGTCCCCTGCATCAGCAGGCGGACTCTCAACCACTGTGCCACCAGGGAAGCCCTATTTTCCTTTTAATTCTACTTTGTGCTTTAGTCAGTTCAGGCAGTTGGCTTATCAACAAGAGAAATTTATTTCTCACAATTCTAGAGGCTGGAAATCCAAGATCAGGGTGTCAGAATGATCAGATTCTCATGAGGGTGGATGACCATTTTCTCTTTGTATCTTCACTTGGTATAGAGGGAAAGAGAGCTCCCTGGGGTCTCTGTTATAAGGACACTGATCCTATCCATGAGGGCTCCACCCTTAGGACCTAAGCAACTCCCAAAGGCTTCCACCTCCTAATACCGTCACTTTGGAGGTTAGAATTTCAACATACGAATTTTGGGGGTATACAAACATTCAGTCAATAACAATTTGTAATATGATTATTGAATTTTTAAAAAAGATGTGTACATATTATGTATAAAATTCATTTAAGTGTAATAAAGGTGAAGTTATAAAAATACTTGTTAGGGCTTCCCTGGTGGCGCAGTGGTTGGGGGTCCGCCTGCCGATGCAGGGGACACAGGTTCGTGCCCCGCTCCGGGAGGATCCCACATGCCGCGGAGCGGCTGGGCCCGTGAGCCATGGCCACTGAGCCTGCGCGTACGGAGCCTGTGCTCCACAACGGGAGAGGCCACAACAGTGAGAGGCCCCGTACTGCAAAAAAATAATAATAAATAAATAAATAAATAAAACTACTTGTTATAAAAAGAGGGTGCTGGCTCCAACAGGATGAGAGCCACCGTTTGAGTGCTTGAGACAGGCATCACTGTCATCAAAGTGGACAGGATGGACCTCAGCAAGTACCTCTTACAGGTGTGATACTTTTTTCTTTATGCTTTTCTGTATACAAATGGGCTTATGTTACTTTTAAAATTAGGGAAAATGTTATTAAAGTAAGTTATTAGAAAGAGTTTTTGAATAAATGTCCATGAAGGAAATAAAAATGTAAAAAGGAAATACCAGGTAATTGAAACATCTGCAAGAGCAGTAGACTTTGGACCCTGAGGAGGCCTTAGGAGGTGTGGTTAGAAAATCAACAGCAGATGGTTCTAGAGGAGTTGATTCTGAGCTGTTATTGTCAAAGAAATCCTAGGAGAAGAACCTTTGCTGTTAGTTAGGCTGGTAAGGTTTCACTCATTCACTTAAGTATTCATTCAAGAAACACTTTTTTTTACTAGGTTCTGGGAATACAGAGATGAGTAAGTCACCATCCTGTCCTTAAGGATCCCACATTCCTGTCGAGGGGCAGATATGTTAACAGTTACAAACAGTGGAATGTTAAAGGTGCCATTGGAGGATTTGTGAAAGGGGACAGCAGGGACCCCAGAGGAAGGCAGGCACTGTGTCCATTTGACCACCATTTTATCTTGAGAGGAATGGTACCCTCCTGTCTAGTCTTTCCCTCACACCTATTTTTGTTCACGGTATTAACTCCATTCTTAAGTTCTAACACATGAGGGTTTGAAAGATTCTACAAAGAAAAGCCCAAATAAACCACTTGAAGATACCAAGGCAGAACTGCTGTAACCATGCAGACTTATGGCTTGATTTCATATGCTTTGGGGTCAAATGTAGGTAGCTGGTGCTTCCATCACGACAATGTCCCCCACCTTAAACCAAGGAATTAACTCTCTTTGTGCTCCCAAAGGGTAGACTATTGGTTGTAATTTTCCATATGGAGCCGGGGGGGGCAGAAATGTAGGGGCCTCTGCTCAAACCACAGAGAGTATCAACTGTCAGGACAGAAACAGTGCTCCAGAAATCTGATCATTCAGTCTTTTTTTTTTTTTTTTTTTTGCGGTACGCGGGCCTCTCACTGTTGTGGCCTCTCCCGTTGCGGAGCACAGGCTCCGGACGCGCAGGCTCAGCGGCCATGGCTCACGGGCCCAGCCGCTCCGCGGCATGTGGGATCTTCCCGGACCGGGGCACAAACCCGCGTCCCCTGCATCGGCAGGCGGACTCTCAACCACTGCGCCACCAGGGAAGCCCCATTCAGTCTTAAATATTAAGAAACTATCACTAATTTGAGGGGCAAGGGTAAGAGTAAACTTGACCCCATTTAAGATTGATCAAAATCTGGTTCTATTCTCCAGTATTTGGGTTCCCAGTAAAAGTCTACTCTGATTTGCCAATCCCTCATGTCTACAGGTATAATAAAAGAGAAGTCACAGATTCGTTTTGATTAATTTCCATCATGAGGGTCAGGTCTTGGTTTTCAGGGAGAGAGTAGGGGAGGAATGACATGGGTGATGAAAATCCACAGATAGCGCAAACACCCAATTTAACCAGCAATTCCAAATCCTCCTCCACTGAATTTTTTTTTTTCATTAGAGGTGCCAAGTAGCAAGGCTCAGCCCACCTTTTAGGGCTGGATCTAACAACATGTGAACTCATCAGAAGGCAGGCAGGTGGGTGCGAGAGGAACAATGAGAAGTTGGGGGTTTCTGGCCTTTCTGAAATTGCAGATTGGCCACTCTTTCTCACTCTGTTGGTTTCATTGAGCAGAAGCACCACATCGGCACTGTTGGTTTACACTGGGGGCTGCCAGGCAGAATTTTTAGAAAGACCAGTTCACTCTTTGGTCACCACTATAAAGCAGCTCACAGATAGAGGACGCCCCTGTGTAAAATGGGTTTGCAGTGACTAGGCAGAAAGATGTGACGGAGCAGAAGCTGAGCTCCTAGAGCAGAGCCCTTCTCATTTGCCTCAAGTTCCAGTTTGAGCTTCTGATATGACTCAGACTCAACCCAACTTGCAACTGCCACCTATTTAGACTTCCTCACACCCAGCCCTCCCTGAAGGCCTTCATATGGCCTCCCATCTGCCTGCCACCAAGACTGCACGTGACCTAACCCAAGTCAGACCTCACTTCTCACTACTCTCTAAACCACACACGTCAACATCTGCCCAGGTTTACCCACTGGTTTTGGCATTTATCTGACTTCCCACCATCTTGCCTTTCCTCTGGTCATTCCTTAAACTCCCTTCTCTTGCTGAAAATGTAGCTATTTTTTCAAGGTCCAGCTCTTCCATGAGAACTTCCCTGTTTCCCCAAACTCAAAGTGATCATTCTCTCCTATGATAGCACTTTGTTTGTCTTTTATGACACTTACCACATTTTGCTTTTCATTATATCACAGTAGCTTATGTACCCTATGACTTTAATGTTCTCCAAAATGTGGGTCAGGAGCCACCAGTGAGTTTTGAAATCACTTCAGTGAGTCATGACCTGAATTTTAGAAAATGAAATAGAGTCAAACAGAAGATTTTAGAGTGCATTACATGTAAACAAACATATTTCTCACTTTGGTTTATGGTCAAAAAGCTTGAAAATCACTGCCTTACTTAGTAATGCTTTCAGCTTCTACATACAGAAAGCCTCCATCCAAATAGTTTAAATAACAAAGGATTTATTATTTTCTATAATGAGAAGTCTGGAGGTAGGGGCAGCTCTAGGTTAGTTTATCAGTAACTTATCAACATCAAGGACCCAGATTTTTGTCATCTCTGTAATCCTTCCAGCTACCTACCCTCATGTTTGCAAGATGGCTGCAGGGGTTCCTTGTATCACAACAACATCCAAAGGCAGAAAAAAAGGAGCTTATTCTTCAGATCTCTTTTTTTTTTTTTTTTTTGTGGTGCGCGGGCCTCTCACTGTCATGGCCTCTCCCGTTGCAGAGCACAGGCTCTGGATGCGCAGGCTCAGTGGCCATGGCTCACGGGCCCAGCCGCTCCACGGCATGTGGGATCCTCCCAGACCGGGGCACGAACCCGCGTCCCCTGCATCGGCAGGCGGACTCTCAACCACTGCGCCCCCAGGGAAGCTCTTTCGGATCTCTTTTTATCAGAAAAAAAATTTTCCCAGAACTCCCCCCAAGCCCCTAGTAGATCTCCTTCCATTTCTCTTCAAAATAAATTGAAATAAAATGAATGATATGCTTAGCCAAGTGTGGCAAGGAAAACCAAAATTAGTTTACATGAGGATAAGAGCACCTTCCCTGAGTATTTGTCTGATCAGAAATATGGGGAAGGGCTTCCCTGGTGGCGCAGTGGTTGTGAGTCCGCCTGCCGATGCAGGGGACGCGGGTTCGTGCCCCGGTCTGGGAGGATCCCACATGCCGCGGAGCGGCTGGGCCCGTGAGCCATGGCCGCTGAGCCTGCGCGTCCGGAGCCTGTGCTCCGCAATGGGAGAGGCCACAACGGTGAGAGGCCCCCATAACGAAAAAAAAAAAAAAAAAAAAAAAGAAATATGGGGAAGACTAATGAATCTGAGGTGGGCAAGCAAAAGTATCTGCCAGCCCCGCACAAGGTACATCAGACAGGGGTAGGACTAGGGTCCCTTTCTCTTCATATTCTCTGCAAGGCTTACCATGTAGTAAGTCTAGTACTCATCTCAATTTCCAGTGATAAATTAAATCAATCACTTTGCCTCAAAGTATAAATATTCATGGGCTACATAGATCAAATATCTAATTTGAGATACTGGAGGCATTCTGCAGACATGATTTGCCAATATATAACTCACCAGAGGCTAGGATTTTTTGTCTTAATTTTTCTATTGAAATTTTAAACGTGAAGGGCTAGACTAGCAGCATTGTACATTGTAATACCATTTAAATAATAAAACACATATTTGTCACCGTGCAGATGGCAACTGAAAATTCCACAGATGGAACTGTGGCTCTCCAGAGGAGACGGTAAACTTGTGATGGTGGGTGTAGAGAGACGGCTGTATTGGGGTGGAGAGACATTACATCATCCCAGATATGGGTTTTCTTTGGGAACCTGGCAGGATTACTGCTGAATCACTCAGCTAGGCAAATTATTGGCATGTTAGTTGTACGAAGGTCCCTGTAATTAAGCCCTTGTTCCACCACTCTCCTTGGCATCTTTCTGCTTATGTTGCCATTTAAGGCCAGACTTGAAAATAAGAATACATAAAATAATCCTATCTGCAAGAGTCAGTGGCTTAAAGTATGGAGCCAGTGCTGTTTCTCCTCTCTTTCATGCATGCGTATGTGTGTACACAAACACACACATCAAAGAAACCACAGGTTCAGAGGACTTTGAACTGCAGAAAGACTTTTGTCTCTGAGATGGTTAGAATCTTTTTCTTTGCTCCTGTTATGAATGCAAGATCTTCCCACCTGACCAGTAGAAAAGACTAGCCTTGTTAGGTGTCTTGCAGCTCCTTCAAAAGTACACCTGAAACTAACATGATATTGTAAATCAACTATACATCAATTAAAGAAAAAAAAAAAGAAAGAAAAGAAAAAAGAAGAAGAAAAAACAGAGGCCTTTTGTTCTGGAGTAACACGGCAAACTTCTTCTCACCTGCCGGACCACAGGATGCTGAGGGTGTATCTGGTTGGCCTGGGGGCAGTAGACTTGGGTTCTACTCTTGCTCCTGCTACTAACTTGTTACCTGGTTGTAAGGCCGTGTTGGGACTGTGGGTGCTCTCCCTGCTCTGCCAGAGCTTGCTTGAAGTTCCATGTTCAGTTTCAGGGGTCTTGTTTTAAGAAGGTTCTTGGCTGGCAAACTCAGTGGTGTGCTTGCAGCTATAACATGAGATGTCCAGAAACTGTGGAGAAACTCTGAAGATATGACAATAGAAATAAGTACCACTGCACAGGGCTTCTACATACATTATTTGATTTGTTCCCTCTGTCAATCTTATAAGGTATTTACACTCATTTTAAAGAGATTCTAGAGATCGTAGGTCAGAGAGATTAAGGTTGGTGCCCCAGGCACATTCTTTTCTTTTTTCTTCTTTGGCCACACTGCGCAGTTTGTGGGGTCTTAGTTTCCTGACCAGGGATCGAACCAGCGCCCCCTGCAGTGGAAACGTGGAGTCCTAACCACTAGACCACCAGGAATTCCCTCCCAGGCACATTCTTTTTTTTTTTTTTTTTTTTAACAAATTTAATCAGTTATACATATACATATGTTCCCATATCCCCTCCCTTTTGCGTCTCCCTCCCGCCCTCCCTATCCCACCCCTCCAGGCAGTCACAAAGCACCGAGCTGATCTCCCTGTGCTATGCAGCTGCTTCCCACTAGCTATCTACCTTACGTTTGGTAGTGTATATATCCCAGGCACATTCTTAACTGTGTTGTTTAACAGATGGCTTAGAACTTGGAAAGGAAGTGGCAATTACAGAGGACCACAGGACTGCTCCCTCATTTCCTTTCGAGAGCATTACCCCATAATAAGAGCTAAGTTGTATTGAGTGCTTTCTAGGTGCCCTGCACTATGCTAAGTGTTTCAATGCATTTAAGCTTCACAAAAAATCATGAAGTGGGTGCTATGATTGTTTCAATTTACAGATGAGGAAACTAAGCCTTAGAGAAAGAAGCAATTTTTTTCTGGTTGTGGCTATCCCCTGTTTTCCTCCTGTTCTTTAAAAGACTCATTCTTCAGGACTCAGCTCAAAGGTTTCCAGAGAGGTTTTCCCTGCCCCCTCTCCATCATCTATGGTTGCCCACTGCCAACCTCACGTCTTCCATCACACGCCCCCTGTTCATTTCATTCACAGGACATATTAGAATCTGTAGATAGCTTGTTTACTTACTGATGTGCTTCTTTATTTTGTCTCTACTATTCAGATATAAACTTGTGAGGGTAGGGACTCTGTCCTCCTGATTCTCCAATGCTAGTGTCTAGCAGGGTGTCTGGAATATATTAAGTACTCAACAAAAATTTGACTGAATGAATGAGTATATGCATAAATGAATGAGTATAGTCAATCAATGGCATTTGGACATGAGTTTGTCTAATGACAGAGACAAAGCTTTAGCCCCTCTGCTCACGCATTTACTCATCCTTTCAACGAGCATTTATTAAGTTTATCAACAAATGCCAGGCACTGAGGTAGGTGATAAGAATCAAAAGAGTAAGATAGAGTCTCTGCCCTCGAAAAATCTCACCTATGAGGGGTGGAGGTGGTAGCTTGGAGAAGTGATTAAGTGGGGTTTATAAAAAAGCACAAATAAAAGTATAATGTGATATGGTTTAGAATAAAGTACAAAATGACACAGCAGGAAAGAAAGGGACCTCAGTGCCCCTGCTGGACTCGGAAGACTTCTGCAGAACAGGTGACTTTGAACCTGACCTTGAAAGAGGACTCTGAACTGTGGAGGAGAACTCATGGTACATCTGGGGACAGCATGGAGCCTGTCTCCTGTCCTGCACTGTTGAGTCACATTTTGATCACAGTGCCCAGTTTTTAGAAGGGCTACTGACTAACTGACCTTTCAGTGGAAATGTCATGGAGGGGAATCCTGCCAGGGGTAGGGGTGGGAGGGCACCAGGAGGTAGGTCTGAGTGGCCTCTAGGTGTCCTCCAACCCTAAGAGTGACATGACAGGGAATACTGTTTCTCAGAGGAAAGTACCAAAAGACAGTACAGCATGGAAACAGCCATATTCCTGCCCTAAATATAGAGAATTTCCTAACAAGAGAGCTGACTATAACCCAAGTGTATATATTGGCTGGTAGTTTTCAAAACATCTTCTCAAACATGATCTCATTTGATCCTCCAATAGCCTGCTAGATATTCTGAGGCTCAGCAAGACCATTTATTATTCATTTATTTGTTCAACATTTACAGAGGGCCAAGCCCCATCCAGACCCGGGCAGTGCAAAGGGGAAGAGTACAGCCTCTGGCCCCAAAGCACTTAAGTGCAAAGATGCAACGAGGGCACAGTGTAAAGTGCCGTGACTCCACTCAGCATGTAGGAAAGAGACTTAGCCCAGGGGATGCATGAGCAGAGTGCTGAGGTGGTGAATGACAGTGTGGGATCCTGAGTCAGGCAGTCTTGGGTTCAAATCCTTGCTCTGCGTCCACTTGCTGTGCCACCTTGGGTAATTAAATGAGATCGTTAAAAATAAATGAAATGAAATAATACATGTGTACTAGTTAGGCTGTAGGCTGGCTGCTAAAACAAAGACTTAAAAAGACAGTCACTTATCCAAGATGGAAAGTGAATTGTCTTCTCTTTCACGTACACAGAGCCAGGCTCTGCTCCAGGAAGTCATTCCGTCTCAGGCTCTTTCCCCCTGGATGCTCTGCCAGGTCTAGGGGTTTGACCTCATCTACCTGGTCCAAAATGGCTCCTCATCACAATGCATGCTGTGTTCAGGTGCAGCTTGATACAGGACCTTAAATGGTATCGCCAGGACCCCATCCTCTCTCAGCGTGGCTTCCTTCTCCTCTGGACGTTGGCTGCAGTCTCACATAAGCTCTCCCATCATGGTTGCAGGAGGATTTGGGCAGCTTCCAACTTCATGTGCTCTTAACTTTCTGTCCAGTGTCTCCTTTCTAAGAGTCGAACCGGTAACCTACACTAATCCCAGTGGTCAAGTGGATGGGAGGAGTTGATTAGCTAAGACTAATTAGGGCTCCCTCACAACGGCATCGCTTAGAGTGGGGGAAGGATGAATCCCTACATAAAACTCTCCATACTGCTTTACCAGGGGAAGGATGAATGTATGCCAGACGGTTAAAAAGAAAAGAAAAAAAAATCCCTCGAGATGCCTTTCTAGTTGCTAGACGGGATGCTGCCTGATTCATGAGTCGTTGAATGAAGGCAATTGAGCTCCAAATTTACTTGGTTGAGAAAAGAAAAAATCTCTATTCCTTCCTTCCATTAATTATATGCACTTCTAGAGTACTATAATCCACAGCAGTGGTCTTTAAACTTCACCCCAAAAGCCCCAATCTTGATTATGCACCCAACCAGTACATTTATTTCTTTGTAAGTATACGTGTGTGCTATTCCACTACTAACATATTACTATGGTAAAAACTGCTAGTGGCATCCCGTGCCCATCCTTCCCCGCTTTCTTAGTGTAGCATTTCCTAATGGCCGCATGGCATCCTACATTTTCCCAGGATGCTTTGCAACTAGATGTGGTCACGTGACTAAATTCTAGCCAATGAATTGTCAGAAGTGTAAGGTGCAATTTCCAGGAAGTGTCCTCAATGGAAGGAACATGCAGTTCTTCCCTTCTTTCTCCTTCCTGCTGCCTCGAATGTGAACAGGATGGCTTGACCGCCAGCAACAGCCTTGGACAACGGAGTGGAAGCCACATGTTGAGGATGTGGAACAACCAGAAAAGACACTTCACCAGTTCTGGGCGCCCAACCGCCAGACTCCATTTGCATGAGAGAGAAATAAACTTCTCTCTTGTTTAAGCCTTTGTTGTTTTGGATATTCTCTTCTTTCTTTTTTTTTTAAATAAATTTATTATTTTATTTATTTATTTTTGGCTGTGTTGGGTCTTCGTAGCTGCGTGCAGGCTTTCTCTAGTTGAGGCGAGCATTGCAGTGCGTGGGCTTCTCATTGCGGTGGATTCTCTTGTTGCAGAGCGCGTGCTCCAGGTGCGCGGGCTCAGTAGTTGTGGCTCACAGGCTCTAGAGCACAGGCTCAGTAGTTGTGGCGCACAGGCTTAGCTGCTCCGTGGCATGTGGGATCTTCCTGGACCAGGGCTCGAACCCGTGTCCCCTGCATTGGCAGGCGGATTCTCAACCACTGCGCCACCAGGGAAGCCCCTTCTCTTCTCTCTTAATCTCAGTCAAATGTGATCCTACGTGATAAAATTTTATACCTTATAATACATGTACCAAAATACATATAACAAGAAGAGCTAACTCTGAATGGAAGTTCTAATATGTCTTGTACCCCACTGGATGGAGGTTCACATACCCCTGGGGTGCATACCTTACCCCCCTTCATTTTAGAGCCCTCTGGTCTCCTTGGCCCTGGCCCTGTGGTGCCCCGTGGGGTTAGTTGCGTTTGTGAGGCTGTTTGCCTCCTGTCTCTGAACGCACTTTGCTCTTTGAGGCAGTGACCCTGCAGCGAGGCCTCTGAATCCGCTCGCCCAGCTGCGGCAGAGTCCCTCCCTGGCCCTGCCTTTGCTGCCCGCTGACTCTGTGTCTGTTTCTATCATCCAGATTTTGCTTTTGCAATGGGGAAAGCAGACCAGAAAATCTGATGGAATCGATAAGATGAGATACGATCTGGACCCAAAGAGGTAGGCAATCCATAATCGTCAGGGAAAAAGACCTGCCCCTCTAGCCTTGCTGTTGCAGCCCAGAACTTGAGCTAATTGGCCTGGTTCTGTAGGGAAGGAGAGGGGGAAGGGAAGAGGCAAAGAGCTTTGTCATTCTAGAGCTTTCTCCGAGGCCACGGTTTTCTCTTCCCAGGAAGGCGACAACCGTGGGCCCACGCCCACCTCACCACATCAGACATGGTCAGAGTGGACCCAATTCTAAGACGTCGAGGCTGGGCTGGGGAACGCTGACCCTGCCCGGTCTCTTTAGGATCTGGGTGAGTCCATTCTCCCTCTCTTCACCCCCTTGAGGCATCAGTGTCCTGATGGTATCACAGCTTCAAAATTCCCTGACTCATGCCATCCTCGGATTTTAAAAGAGCTTATTCAAGTGGTGTAGGCTGCACGGTCCACCCTCCACTCAGCTCAGGAGTTCAGTACAGCACTCGTGTGTGTGTGTGTGTGTGTGTGTGTGTGTGTGTGTGCACGCGCGTGCGTGGGCCAGAGGGGCCAGAGAAGGAAGGGGCTGGAGTGGGGGAGAGAGGCTCCTGAAACCAGAAGGAAAAGTTCTTGAGGGAAACTTGTGCTGCTCTCATTATGAAAGCAATGAATTGGTGCCCCAAAGAGCGGCTGGCCCCTACCCCCTAAGTGGGCGGGCCAGAACAGGAAAGTGCTGCGTAGGTTTGCTCAGGAAAAGCAAACATGCTGGGGAGGAAAGCATCTTCTCTCTCCATCACAGTCTGAGCCGGCTGTTCTCCTACACTTCTAGGGAGCGAGGCTATCATGTGATTTGTTAGTAACCATGGCAACGAACCTTGTTCCGCGAAGTGTACAGAGAGAAATCCCACAGAAAGAGATCTGTCTCTTTCTGGATGTTGTCCTGTACCCAAGGGCAAGCTCGACTCCAACTCAGTTTGTTCTCTGTCACTGCTGTGGCAATTGTTGTTTGAGGAAATGACAGTGATTTGCTCTCTTCTGAGCTGGAGACCTTGGGTTTTTTTGGTTCTTCTCCTGATTCTTGCATCCCCTACTTTGGAACAGTCTCTGAAGACGAAAGACAAAAATAGCTCTCTCCGAAGGAGAGGATGCTAATGCACGCTGTGCTTTCAGAGATGGGCTTCTCTTTGTAAAGCGTGCACCTCCAGTAAGAGAAGCCTGGGGGCAAGTTCTGCTTTCTTCTCCGGCCACAGAGAAAGCACTAGTGAAGCTGGGGGAGTGAACGCACTGCTCTCTGCCAGGAAAGGCCGGAGGAGTGGTCTGTACTGAGGAAGCCTGAACAGCAGTGAGTGGGGTGCAGCCAGCCTGACTGTGGGCACTCACCACTCCCCTGCTTGCAGGCTTACCGGGAGGAAGTGGCTCTGATATTCTCTCTTGCAAACGAAGGACATAATTATGATTTGGGGAAACGCACGTTGTTAAATGATGCAGCCAAAAGGGTGATGGGCACACAAGGTGCCCCTCTGAGAGCTGCAGCTTCCATCTGCCTTTAGGAGACCAGATAGTGGGCGCTGCCTTTTCAGCAGGATGCCACCATGTCTATTGCCTCAGTGACCTTGAATGAGCCACTGAGACTCTCTGGCTGTCCGTTTCTCCATCTTTAAAAGACGCAGAGTAATATTTCTGTAGCCTTTCTCACTGGGTTTTTGTAACAATCACATTTGATAATCTAAGGGAAAGGGGTTTAAAACTACAAATCTCTATGTGGCACCATTATCCTTCTTCTCAGTTACAGAAATATCCATTCTTAAAGGATTCTGAAAGTTGGAATGAGTAAGTAATTAGGTCAAAAAACTATGATAGTGCAAAGCCGTAGCTGTTACCAAGATAGTGTTTTTAGCTAATGTTTAATGAATGCAAAGCAAATTGCACACTGCATGTAATCCTAACAACACCCCCGTTGGTATGACAGTTTCCACTTTACGGATGAGGCCCAAATTCACATAGCTGGTGACAGAGTTGGGATTCACGTCCTGGCCCGTCTGATTCCCAAGTCTAGGGTCTTAACGGCTGCTGGGGCCTTGTGCTGGGGGAAATTCACTGCAACATTTCCACGCTGCTGGAGTTAAGTCAGCAGGTGGTTTCCTGTCAGTTCACAGAGCAGCATGGGGGTGTGTATGCGTTTACAAAGAGGGGGCTGTCTTCCTTCCCCATCTGGGTGGTACCCATTCATCCCATGCAGACATGACCATCTCTTGGTTCTTCATGGAAAACTCCAGTAGCTAAAAGCTGGACTGCCTGGGTTCCCCCTCCTGGTACTGTGGAACCGTCAGGCCTCCCCTGTTTGCTCTTCCAGAGTCATTCTTGACCTTTCTCACCCTGCTCATGGCCTGAGGGCCCATCCCTCTGGGTTGCCTTTGGCCACTGGGGAGCCCTGGCAGGAGAAGAGTGAGGCCAGGGAGTCTGTTCTTCCAGCTCCCTCCCTCCTGGTGGCTGCAGCTGGCGGCTCCTCTCATCCCTTCAGGAGGGATGAGGACTCCAGCTGTCACCAACCCCAGGAACTACACTATTCCTTGCAGGTTTCCTTAAACCCTGCTCAAACTTTTATAAAATCCCTTCATTAAACATTCCTCAGGGCTTCCCTGGTGGCGCAGTGGTTGAGAGTCCGCCTGCCAATGCAGGGGACACAGGTTCGTGCCCCAGTTCGGGAAGATCCCACATGCCGCGGAGCGGCTGGGCCCGTGAGCCACGGCCACTGAGCCTGCGCGTCCAGAGCCTGTGCTCCGCAACGGGAGAGGCCACAACAGTGACAGGCCCACGTACCGAAAAAAAAAAAAAAAAAAAAAAACATTCCTCAGTTCCCCAGCTTGGGTGAGCTAATCTGTCCCCTTCTGGGTCCCTGCCTGACACAGTAAAACAATTTCTCCCTCCTAGGACTATTATGGGAATGAAAGGAGCCCGTGAGTGTAAGTGAGCGAGCTGTGTGCTCCGTAGGAGTCAGCAGGTGAAAGTGGGATGAGTGTCTCCCCCAGTGTCTCTGAGGGCATCATCCTCTCCAGGGGAGAGAGTGGCCAGCAACCTCCCCGACTGCCCAGCAGCCTGGCTTGTCCAGGAGCCCAGCCTCCATTCTTCCTCAGGCGTTGGCTGGTTTGCAGTAGGAAACAGTGCACACTGAATAAATAGAAGTCGATGATTTATACGATGTGAAAAAGGAAACAAGAACATTAAGCTCATTGAAGGTGAAAATGAAAAATCAAATAAGCACATACAGCAGTTATTCATTTATCCTAAAAATATTTATTGAGCACCTGCCATATGCAAAAGATGTAGCAATGAATAATACAGACCTGGCCCCATTTTCTCACAGAAGGGGAGACATACAGCTAAATAAAGGATACTGAGAAATCTTTTCCCATTTAATTAAAATTGTGGGGAATTCCCTGGCAGTCCAATGGTTAGGGTTCCGTGCTTCCACTTCAGGGGGCACAGCTTCGATCCCTGGTTGGGGAACTAAGATCCTGCATGCTGTGCGGCACAGCCAAAAAAAAAAAAAAAAAAATGTGTTGCCGAAGTTGGAATGGTGGTGAGGGACGTGACTGTCAGTTCAGTACTTACTATGTGCCAGGTACTGGGTAAGGCATTTCATTTGTATCATCTCATTTAATTCCATAACATAGGCTAGAGTTATCCTTTCTCTGCAATGAGGAAGCTGAAACCCAGAGAGCGTATCTGACTTACCGAGGTCAGTGACGACTCAAAACACATCTACAGAGCACCTGCCTTGCTCTGTCCTTGCTTTTCAAGAATTTACACGTAGTAGGAGAGAGAGGTATGCAAACGGATATTTATCAAACGCTGGGTTATGTGTGGTGATAGTGATGTGTTCAGGGCATAAAGGGAGCATGGGGGGGTGGTTGGGGGGATTCTTAGCCTCACGTGAGATGTCAGGAAAAACTTAGGGAAGGGAAGGTCTCCACTGAGTTCTAGAGTTGATAATAGCCAAGGTGGAGGTAAGAGAGAGCAGGGGTCTCTTGGGCCAAAGGGGTTCCATAAACAAAAACAGGCTGCAGAGCAGGGATTGCGGACGGGGAGCTGTAGGCAAGGGCAAGGCTCTGGCGGAATCTTATTTTATAGCAAGAAACATGGACTGAAAATCCTATACCTTACCTTCCAGGTAAAGAGTTCAAACAGAGGAGTAACATGGTCAGATTTGGGTTTTAGATACATCACTCTGGCTGTTAGGTGGAGGGCAAATTTGAGGTGGACAAGAATGGGAGCAGAGAGAGAGACTCTTCAAGAAGCTTAATTGTCATCAAGGCAAGAGATAGTAAGACCCCAACGGAGGTCAGAGGTCCAAGTGGTGGAGAGGAGGCAACTGTTTGGAGAACTACTTTAACAGGTAATGTCAGGGACTTCCCTGGTGGTGCAGTGGTTAAAAATCCACCTGCCAGTGAAGGGGACATGGGTTCGATCCCTGGTCCGGGAAGATCCCACATGCTGTGGAGCAACTAAGCCCGTGCGCCACAACTACTGAGCCTGCGCTCTAGAGCCTGAAGGCCACAACTACTGAGCCTGTGTGCCACAACTACTGAAGCCTGTGTGCCTACAGCCTGTGCTCTGCAACAAGAGAAACCACCACAATGAGAAGCCCGTGTGCCACAACTACTGAGTCTGTGCTCTAGAGCCCACAAGCCACAACTACTGAGCCCATGTGCTACCACTATTGGAGCCCGCGTGCCTAGAGCCCGTGCTCCGCAACAAGAGAAGTCACAGCAATGAGAAGCCCGCACACTGCAATGAAGAGTAGCCCCCGCTCGCCGCAACTAGAGAAAGCCCACGTGCAGCAACAAAGACCCAACACAGCCATAAATAAATAAATAAATAAATAAATAAATTTATTTTTAAAAAAAGATAACAGGGTTCCATAACTTCTAAGCCACCACCCCACACAAATCAGGTGATGGGTAAGCATTGTATGGAAATTAAAAAAATAATAATAATAAAGCTAGTGTCAGAATGTAATGATTGGACTGGCTTTGTGATGAGAGGGAGAGAGAACCTTCTTCCCAGTCTAGGTGGTAGATGGATGGATGGCAGGGTTACCAATTGAAATGGAGAATGTAGAAGAAAAAACAGATTTGGGAGGCAGAGGCATGATGGCTATTGTCTGGACCCATTGCACCTCTTGTCCCATGTTATTGCTATAACAGACCCAAGAAGTAGAGCCATGATCTAAGCTGGCCGTGTCAAGTTCACTCCTGGAAACTTGAATCTATGCAGTGACCTGGTTCTCGCCTCCAAACACTGGGTTGTTCAGTGACTGCTTTGACTCTAGGAACTACCTTGCAATCCTTCCAACCACTCTCTTCTATGCATAGGCTAGTCAGGATCAGTCTCGGTTGCTTACAACCAAAGAGCACTAAAGAGAGATGAATTCAGCTCTGGACATGGTGGGTTTCAGGCCCATGTGACAGCAATGACGGGAAGACCAGCACCTCCAGGAAATATGAATCAGAGGGGAAAGGTCTGGGCTGGAGTTATCGGCATACGAATCGTGGTTGAAACTAAGAATGAATCAGACCACAGAGAGAGGGGGGTGTGAGAATACAGGTGGGCAGAGGGCGGCGCCCAGGACAACAAGAAGTAAAGGCCGGGAGAGGAAGAAACAGGGACTTCAATGTCCAGAGAGAGTCCCGAAGAACCAGGAGAGCGTGATGTCATAGAGACCAAAGGAATAAGAGTTTAAAGAATGAATAATTGAAGGTTTCACATATAGGCAAGGGGCCAAAGTAAACAAGAGGCTGAACTTTGACTGGACGAGTAGCTTGTTGATGATCCAGGGGGTAGCATCCCTGGAGGGAGGAGTTAGACGGAAGCCAGACTGGGTGAGGATGCAAAGCATATGGGACATTAGGGAGAAGAGGTAGTGCTCTGGAGAGTTTTAAATGAGAGCCTAGATCGGAGAAACTAGATAGTGCTGGGGAGGGGGAAGGTCAAGGGAGGGGTGTTTTTAGTAGCTCCAGTCAGGATTAGCTGACTCAAAGCCCGAGCTCCTGGGACTTCCCTGGTGGTCCAGTGGTTAAGGCTCCATGCTCCTAATGCGGGCGGTCCGGGTTCGATCCCTGGTCTGGGAAATAGAGCCCACATGCCACAATTAAAAGATCCCACATACCTCACTTAAGACCCGGTGCAGCCTAATAAATAAATAAATATTAAAAAAAAAAAAAAAAAGCCTGTGCTCCTTCCACTCAAAATCTGCTTTCCTGTGCCTGGAGAGAATGGGGGTTTGACTGGTCAAAAAGCCCCTACACAGAGAGTATTCTTTTCAGGTTGGTGGTTTTGTCTGCTGTCAGATGCCCCTTTGGGGCTTCCTATCTGAGTGTGGGAGGGGCTGAGGAGCATTTGGAAAGCTGACAAAAGGACAAAAGCTGGTGGATTTCTTGCGCCTATTTCCGGCCTGACTTGGTTCTATATAGGCCCAAAACCAAAACAACAAGAAAAAGAGGGAAAACTTGATTTGCTCTTTTATATTCAAATTTATAAGCCCCTCTGCCCCTCCCCCCCAACGCCAAATTCAGGGGGGAAAAAACAAAAAAACAAACAAAACAAAACCTCAAACCATTCCTGGGAAATGAATTCGTATCAGAAGGACAGTAACTGCCCTGTGTTGTCTGGGGAGTTTGTTCCTTCAAGGAAGACGTGGCTTGGCAGGTCCACTGTGCTAATGCTTCAGATAGACCTTTACTTTAGATATTTATTGGCAAAGGATGGATGAAATAGAGTTGAGCCAATGACAAGAGTTTTAAAAAATCATTTTAAAATTCCTTGATATTATAAAACTTATATATGCTCATTGGAGGAAGTTTGGAAAACACAGAAAGACCTAAAATAACCTGAAGTCCCACCCCCAGGAGGACCATCTTGGAATACTTCTTTCTAGTCTTTGTATCTAGGGGCAGGGCCAATGTTTGAGAGCTGGTTTTATGGCCGATCCACTAATGTCAGTTGCAAGGCCATTTCCGGAGCGACTGTACGCCAGGATCCTACCCACGTTGTGTGAGGGGAAGGGAAAAGGATGATAGGTGCCGGGAAAGAATGGTCTAGTGCTAACATCTATGGCAGCAAATAGCAACAAGAGAAAGGCTGAGTATGCCCCAGAGATAGATCTGGAACCCAGATCTCCTGACTGCAGTGTCAGAACCCTTTGCACCACATGGCTCTCATGTTCCAGGTATGCCTTGCTTTAAGAAACCTGACGTCTGGGGTATCACTTGTATTTCAGTTGCTGTGGCAGGTTGGATTCTTATTCCCTAGTCTCTCCTCCTCCCAGCGTGTGACCTTGTGGTGCCTCCTGGTAGAGCTGGCCTACTTCCTTGCCCCATTGTCTTTGGACTTGGCCACGTGACTTGCTTGGGCTAATAGAAACATTAGTGTGGGTGATGTGAGCAGGGCCTTTAAATATGCTTTCTTTTTTTTTTTTTTTTTTGACTTTTTTTTAACGTGGACCATTTTTTATTGTTGTTGTTGTTCTTTTTTTTTTTTATTAGTTTCTGCTTTATAACAAAGTGAATCAGTCATACATATACATCTGTTCCCCCATCCCTTCCCTCTTGTGACTCCCTCCCTCCCACCCTCCCTATCCCACCCCTCCAGGCGGTCACAAAGCACCGAGCTGATCTCCCTGTGCTATGCGGCTGCTTCCCACTATCTATCTACCTTACGTTTGGTACTGTATATATGTCCATGCCTCTCTTTTGCTTACGTGGACCATTTTTTAAATGTCTTTATTGAATTTGTTACAATATTGCTTCTGTTTTATGTTTTGGTTTTTTAGCTGCAAGGCATGTGGGATCTTAGCTCCCCAACCAAGGATTGAACCCACACACCCTACATTGGAAGGCAAAGTCCTAACCACTGGACCACCAGGGAAGTCCCTAAATATGCTTTCATGGCTTGGCTTGGTCTCCAGCACTTCTGCCATCTGCCGCAAGATGAATTTGCCTACCTAGCCTCTGGTCCCTGAATGAGGAGACACTTGGAATAGACCTGAACACAACTGGCAGCTTCAGCTGAACCTATCTGGTTCCAGCCATCACAGCCAATCTGCACACCCATAAGCAATAAATAAATGCTTATTGTTATAATGCACTGAGATTATGGGGCCGTTTGTTACACAGCACTTTAGTAGCAGACACCTACTATAATGGCTCAGATGTGTAACTTTAGTCATCTCTGACATTTGCATTTCCTTTATCCTCATAGCTCTTCTTTGTCAAGCCCTTGTAAGCTCCTTTGAACCATCTTCCGGATGATTCCCACTCCACTGTCCTCACCCTTCATCACTTTATACTTGGCTTCCTGCAAAGGCTTCTGTTTTTTCAGAGCTAAAGCAGCCCACCCAGCAACTCAGAGCTAAACTTCGTGCAGTTTTAATAACCAGGCTTAGCCTAGGGTTCTGGTACAATTCTTTCCCCTGCTTTCCATAGGTCTTATCTTTTATCTTTATGGGATGGTCCTAGGGATTGTGGGTCATTTTAGTTTAATTCTCCTCAAGTCATTTTTTTAGAAGTAACAAATATAAAGTTGTCTTCACATTAAGGTCAAATTTCTCTCCTTGATTTTCCAAGCCCTGCTATAATTTGGCTTCACCTCATCCATTATTTAACACAAAATAATAATCAGACTTATCCAGCACATTGAATTGCTTACTATGTACCAGACATCACTTTGTCTTTCACATTGTATAGGTTAAGATTAGGTTCAACCATGTAATAAAGGCCCCAAATCACAAAGGCTTACGTAAGATAGTCGTTTCTCTCTCTCTTGTGTAAAAGCACAGAAGTAGGTAGCCAGGGGCTGCTATAGTAGATTTGCTCGTGAAGTCTTCAGGGACAAAGGCTTCTTCCAGCTCACAGCTCCACCATCCTTACGGTGTTACCCTTATCCTCAGGTCTGAAAGGGCAGCTAGGATGCCGGATATCACATCCACATTCCAGGCAGCAGGCTGGAAGAAGGGACAAAGAAGACAAAGGGAGCAAAGAGTACATGCTAGCTGGCCTTTCCAGGTAGAAGCCAAGTAGCATCTGCTTATATCTCACTGGCCATAGTTACATGGCCAGGCACAGCTACAAGGGAGGCTAGAAAATACAGTTTTTATTCTGGGAGGCTATACGCCCAGCTAAAAATTGGAAGCCATTCCTATGGAAAAAGAGGAAAAAGGGTATTGTGGGGTAACTAGCAGCCTCTGTCTCAGATATATTCACTCATTCAATCCTCAGGACAATCCTATGAGATAGATACTATTCTTATGTTCACTTTACAGATGGGGCAACTGAAGCATACAGAGGATAACTACCTTGGCCAAGGTCACACAGCTAGGATGAACTCAGGCAACCTGCCTCTGGAAGCTGTGTTCTTCACCCCCAAGCTACCCAACTTCCGTGGGAATGAGCCTGCCCACCTGACTCGTGTAATCCCTCAGCTGAGGTCTCCTCTGTCCCGTCCACTGCCCCTCAGGACCCAGGTTCAGGCCCTGCCCTGTCCTCCTGTAAATCCTCCCCTGTGGCATCACTGTCCTGGCTCGCAATGCCCAAGAGGGAGAGACACAGTCTATGCAGCATCAGAGGACGTACTCCATCTAAGTAGTTCGATGTAGTGATTAAGAGCTTGGGCTCTGGAGTCCAGCAGAGTGAAGTTTGAATCCTGTGTGACCTTGCACAAGTCACTTGACCTCTCTGAGCTCAGTTCCCGCTTCTGTAAAATGGGAGATATGAGGGAACCTGCCTCATAGGACCATTATGAGGGGCAAATGCTCAGTACAGGGAAGCTACTGTGATTCTGCCAACATTATGGTTGCTCCCGCCTTCCAAACAGAAGTGCTTTAGACACACAGAGGAGGGGGGACCTTTACTGGAGGCCTTTCCATTTATGCCTCCCTCTCTTCTCTAAGGGATCTGCAGAGGCTGCTTGAGAACGTTCATCTGTGGCTCTGATCCTTTAGGCATGGCCCTGAATGACCAGGAGGAGTTAGTTACAAGTTACAAATTCCTTGATTTGCAATACAAACTGGCCACCAGTGGAATCTGCTTAGTGGGGAAAATGCTAGTATTTAACAGATGTGAAGAAATACCATTCTTGGACAGAACACAAAGCAACAACAGTATCCACCAAAGAGAATGATTTTTATTATTACACAAAACATTTCCTATCGGAGCACATATAAATCCAGAGAACAGCTGCATTTTCCAAACAAACAGATTAGATACCTTTGATGAATTGAGTGGGGTGGGGACTGGGAGATGGGAAAACGAAGCACATTATTTTTAAATTTGGTAATGCTTTCAGTGAATTTAAACAGAAATGAACATTAGGACACAGTGAGAAAAAAACACTTGTTCATGAACAAAATGCCTTCTCAGGAGCAGAGCTTACTGTGATGCTCATTGTCTTATGCAGGAAGCACTCGGTTCTATCAATATTTCCTGGGCTTGGGAAGAGGCAGCCACACCCATGCCTGGCACGGCAAAGCAGAGGCTTCCCGGAGCCCACTCTTCTGAATCCCTAAGGTGGCTAAGCTAACGTGCTCCCCAGACCTGCCCGTCCCCTCCCCAGCAGCCTTCAGCCAAGCTCTGTTTATTCCCTCTCACATCTGTTCCTTCCAGCCCCTTCTCACTGTCCCCACCCTTATTTTCGCACATTGGGGCTAGTGTTGTAGTTCCAGACAGTTTATAGGAACCTTTCCTCTCCATCCCACTATAATCACACAGCTAGAGTCTTAAAGGCTGACCTTTTACCCATCGTCCCTCTGACTGTATTCTTCTGACCATTTTCAGAGGTGGAGAACTCTCTCAAGACAGCCCATTCCTTCTTTAAGAGTTCTAGTTTTTTCTTCTAAATTCAAATCTATGCTTCTGATAAGTTCCACGCAGCTGAGATAGAACTAATCAACTGACTTCCTCGTTTACAGTTTTTCTTCTCACATGGAATTCTTTTTCTCCTGTAGCTGATTGTTAATTGTCTTCCCAATATCTATTTTCTCCTTCAAAAGTGATAGTTTTAGCTGGGCATGAGGCTGCCAGTGAAGGACTACATTTCGACTTCCTTTAGGCTGGGTGTGGTCACGTGACTAAGTGCAGGTCAGTATGATATGAATAGAAGCCATATAAGCAACTTCCTGTTATGTCCTCAAAGTGACTGAGTGGTACATCTTGGTCTCTATCACCTTTCTGGCTGGGAATGGTGAGGACTGGAGCAGTCACCTTGAACCCACAAGTGGAAGCCTCATACTGAGGACAGTGCAACTCGGTTGGACCACCTGCCACCTCAAGCACTGAGAGAGAAATGAACTGTCACTGTGGTAAAGCCTCTGTATTCTGGACTCTCTTTGTTACAGCAGCTTAGCCTGTACCTTAATCTCCTCATGTCCATTTAAGACAGTCCTACTCTGTAAGGCTTCACTCAACCAGAAATGCACCTCTCCATCCTTTGACTCCAAAGCCTTTTGACCTACCTCTTGTGCTGGGCCTCATACTTTACCTTGTACTGCACTGGTCTCTGCATGAGTCTTATTTGCTCCCTGAAGTTCAAACAGGACAAGGGGCCAAATCCTAATCATCACTTTATATTACACAAAGCCTAGTATGCTGCCTTGGGCTTCCCTGGTGGCGCAGTGGTTGAGAGTCCGCCTGCCGATGCAGGGGACACGGGTTTGTGCCCTGGTCCGGGAAGATCCCACATGCCGCGGAGCGGCTGGGCCCGTGAGCCGTGGCCGCTGGGCCTGAGCGTCCGGAGCCTGTGCTCCACAGCGGGAGAGGCCACAACAGTGAGAGGCCCGCATACCGCAAAAAAAAAAAAAAAAAAAAAAAAAAAAAAAAAAAAAAGCCTAGTATGCTGCCTTACACTTGACTGGTTGTCAACAAACGAATCAAACGAATGCAGAGATTACACTTCAATATCTATGTACGCGATGAATTATAACAAAATATAGTCATATGTGCTTAAATAACCATATCCAAAGACTGCAAGATAAGATGTCACTGTCAAGGGACTTCCTTGGTGGTCCAATGGTAAAGAATCCGCCTTCCAATGCAGGGGACGTGGGTTTGATCCCTGGTCAGGGAACTAAGGTCCCACATGCCACGGGGCAACTAAGCCCACACGCCACAACTACTGAGCCCACGCTCCCTGGAGCCTGCGCATCACAACTAGAGAGAGAAAACCCGCATGCCACAACTAGAGAGGAGCCCGAGCGCCACAACGAAGAGACCTCACGCTGTAACAAAAGATCCCGCATGCTGCAACAAAGATCCCGTGTGCCACAACTAAGACCAAATGCAGCCCAAAAGTAAGGAAAATAAATAAATAATTTAAAAAAATTTTTTACATGCCACTGTCAAGCTAGAGGGTGAGATGCCAAGCTGGCAAGCTACTGGTCTTTCTCCTGTTCAACGTTTGTATCAACAACTGCAGTGAAACAGTCAGCATACCCATCACACCTGCGGGTAACACAATGGGACGCCAATAAACTAGATAAGAGAACCAAGAATCAGAAAGATCCGTACAGACGAGAACAAGGGATGAAGATTAAACTCTAACAGGTGAAGTTTCTGAATATCAGTTCGAAAGCAGGTAAAAGGAAAGAATGGAAGAAGAGTAGATTAAAGATTCTATTTTTAAAAAAGGCTTAAAGATTTTATTTGACTGGAAGCCCATTATGAGTCAAGAGTACAATGTGATGGCGAAAAAATGTTAGTGCCATTCTGGGCTGAACAAATTGAGTCAACAACTACTTATTGAGTGCCTCCTATGCATGAGGTGTTGTGTGGGAGAAGAGGATGAGGAAGGGGTGACCCATTTGCGAGGCGCTTACAAAGACATGGCACGTGTCCCACCCACAGTGCCAGGTAGAAAGCAAGCATTTGGTGCTGCGGGAGCAAAGAGGTGGGAGCTTGGCACAAGTACGATGAAAAGGGAGTAGCTGGGTTTAGCTTGCGTGTGGGCTCGTGAAGAGCGCGGAGCGCTAAGGGAGGAGGGTTGGATACCAATCTGCAGTGCTTCTTCAGTGCCAGGCTAAGGAGATTGGGATTTATGTGAAAGGAGGGGGCAACTGAAGGCTTTTGCAGAAAAAAAAAAAAAAAGAAGATCAGTATTTTAGGAAGATTTCTTTGGAAGCAGTCTGTTAGCAGATTGGAGTGGGGAGACACACAGCAGATTAGAAATGGAGGCATCTCTTTAGAGACTGTCTGGTTCAACATCTTCATTTTATAAGTGGAGAAATGGAGGCCGAAGATGTAAGTCATGTACCTAAAGCCACAGAGCTGGCAGACGCACAGCAGAACCAGAATCCGGAACTGGGGGCTTCTTTGTCCTGGGGGAGACCAACCAACAGCAGTTAGACCTTGCACAGCAATTGAAGTTTAAGAAAGCATTTCTGGAGAGACTTGAGGCAAGAAAAGCAGTTAAGGGACTATTTCCACGGTCAAGGAAAAAAGTCTGAGTAGTAGAAGTAGGAAGAGGGTGAGCTGTGGGAGAAATTGCGTGGATGCTGGGGTCTGGGAGAGAAGGAGGCAAAGCGACTGCGTTTTTAGGGCTGGGACACTCCAAGGACGGCAGTGGGATTCATGGACACTGGAGACATAAGGATGAGGAACAAGCTGGAGGAGTCCCATTTTGGGTGGGTCCCATCTTAATAAAACTGGAATGTGTCAAAGGAATATGTCCAGAAGATGGTAACTAGAAAGAAATCACAGGAAGGTGTGATAGAACTGCTTAGTCTGGAGAAACCTAAATTGATTGCAAGAAGCAGAGTTGAGAAGATTTCTGGAGAGATATGGTAGCTGGCTTCACATCTCCACATTTTACAGAACATTTATGAAACTGCCTCCTAATTAGCATGGCACCAGTGGAGGGTGCTGCAGGGCACGGGCCAAATGAATGGGGTAAATAATCTCCTCTCTGTGAAGCATTGTAGCAGGAGCAAAGGCTTTGCAGTCACACAGACCTGGGTTCTAGGCTCAGCTGTGAGCTGTGTGACTTTGGGCAAGTTGCTGAGCCTCTCTGTGCCTTAGTTTCCCCAGATCCAAAATAAAGAGGCTAGATTGGAAGACTTGAAAGATCCAGTCTAGATATAAAATTCCTTGGTACCAAAAATGTGGCTTATGTGCATAAAATAAACAAATGGAGATTTTAAGGTTATCTTATTTGGATTTTGCTCGTGAACTTGTACTAATATTGGTGATGAATACGAACAGCCAGCTTGCTTCTGTTGCACTCCACGATGGCATGTAATGATGGAAAAGAGCTGACATGTTCACAAAAGCACTTTTCTCTGTGGGTAGGAGTGGGAAAGAGTCCCATTTAGCTGATATCACTAATTTTTAAAGAAAACCATATGAGCTAAAGAGAACTGAAGATGAATGTGGGAGCTATGAGTCAACCACTGAATTTCAACTACATTAATTTTACATTATAAATGACACAGTTTTAAAGTTTCTTAGATTTTATAAAACTTGTGATTTTTCTTTAAAAAATCTCATCCGGATACATGCCAGTACATGTTAAAAAAATACTGAACATTTATCCCCATCCTAAAGCATCTTTAAAACAATGACTATGCTCTTAGCTATTTTCAATACAAAATCCATTTTCTAGCAGCTTTATAAACAGATAACAATACTTTTTATGAAAACTAGCTTCTTCTTATAAAAAACAGTATGTTATCCTTGTGATTTTTTTTTTCCTTTTCAAATTGTTTTGTAAGAGATAATGTTGCTTAAAAACATCCAGCATTTCCATTAGAAAGGAAATATTCAGAAGGCTTCTGGATAAGCAATACTTATATATAGTTCCTTTAATCTTATATATCTAAGTTTTAACAGCAGAAATAAGAGATTGCTTTCCTTTACTGTGGTAGAATCAAAGTAGCATTACAAATTTTCAGGTAGAGAACTAAAATATAAGACCTAGAGATTATATAAGAGAGATCCGTGTTTGCCATCCTCACCTCAAAGCAAAACAAGACCCAGAGGCAGAAACGCATTTCAAAGACTGACTTAGAGGACTATGGAAAATACTTCTATCAAATCAAATTTTAGGACAATCTTGAACTGTGGCAAGAAGAAAAGAACACTGTTAAAAATAAATATTCCTTCTCTTTTAACCATAGACAGTTCTGCAACATCTTAACATTATCAACACAGACAGACAGGACCCAGTTTTAGTTCATTCTCAGTCACTTAACTGTTCCCAGCCTCTGTTTTTTTCATCACCAAAATGGGGGTGATGTTATTGCTATTTATTTACTGCCAGGGTGAGCGTGAGGCTGAAATGAGACCATGCATGTGAAACGCTCTGTAAACCATACAGCACTTCACTTCACACCAGGGCTGTCCTGGTGTGGGTGGAACCCGCCTGCTCACGGCCATGCTAACGGCCTGGAAAGGACTAGGAACTGTTGTCTAGTAACACACGCTGCTGGTATCAAAACTGCAATGGGCATTCAGTTAGAAATAGCATTATTAAGGGGAAAAACTCTGCTCTGCCCGTCGTGACAGCGACAGGATGCTGCTTCTTGACGTAGACCTGCCACTCAAGCTAAGTTCCACACAGGTAGAAAGATTCATCATGTGGACCGAAAGGACAGAATTGTCTCTGGCTTTGGTTCTTTTTTTTTTTTTTTGGTAACAGAAAGCAGAATTCTCTTTGTTTAAAAAAGAATGTGGGGGAAGGAGAGTGCATGTGGGTTTGTTCAAAGGCTTGAGAAAATGGTTTAAGCAGCTGGAGGAATAAAGGAAGGAGCACTGAGGAAAGGATGCACAAAGTCTAAAGGTGGAAGCGACCAGGAACGGATTGCACTTTGGTGACAAGTGAGGCAGGTAATGATGAGAAGGCAGGATGCTCGCATATTGAAGAGGCGCCCTTGGAAAACAGGCTTTTCCTTTTAATTAGCTTTGCTGCTGGAAGAATCTTCTCCTTCCAGTTCCTGACCATTCTCCCAGCCCAGAATCTTGTTTGCCGTCCTCACGTGTCCTAAGGGTGCTGTGGGCGGACTCTGATTGGGGGCGGGTCAGTAACTGCAAGGCCACGTCACACACTGGGCCCAGAGTCCCAGGAGGAAGAGGTCCTGTGACAGGGAGTGCTCCCCCTCTAAAGGAAAACCAGGGGGAGCACAGCCTTTTTGACGGTGACTTAGATACTTTCTAAGCCAGATGTCGTTCTTCGGATGAGGTAATGATTCCTCCCTCCCTGGCCCATCCACTCCCCCTCTGAAATGTTCTATTTTCCGGGAATATGCTGGAGAGACTACTTGTTGTTCCCCAAAGTCTGTTCCCTTCCTCCCTCTTAATAGAATCTGCTTTTACTGGTTGCCCAAAATAAAGACAACATTTCCCAGCTTTTCCTGTGGTTGGTTAAGTGCTGGGAGCATCTTCTGGGGAGGCAGCATGCTCTGCCTGTCTCTCCTGCCTGGGCCGAGGATGTGGCCATCTGGACCATGCAGATGAGGGCCATCCCCTAGGAATGATGAAGCAGTAGGACAAGGGGAGCTTCGGTCTCTGACATCATGGAGCCACTGTATAAGTCCTAGATGGCCAACCTTCAGCCTATTAGTAAGAGAGCAATAAACCTCGATATTGTTTAAGCCATTGATACTGTAGGTCTCTGTTAGAGGCAGCTGAACCGATAGTCTAACAAATGCACCTTCTTGACTCAGTTCTACCTTCTTACTCTGATGATTTATATTCAGAGAATTCATTTAACTTTGTCTATATCTGGGGTAAAGACATTTTTGAAGGACCCAGCAGCTCTTCAATAAATCTAGTTTTCTCCAAAAATATTCCAGCAAATTCACGTGATTGGGAAATTAGGCTACTAAGTAGGGATAAAAATGGGGTTTTTCACAGGAGATTGTTTGGGAAAGCAAGCATATCCAAAATATAGTCCTCAGCTATGTCTGCAGAATGCTCTTAGAGCCTGTCTGCTCAGTTACGAGTTGGTGAGCCTGTGCAGAGACAGAGAATGTGGACGCACACGCATGACAGCAGGCTGGGCCCTGGACACCTATAGGGGAACAGAAATCAGCTCGGCTGTGCTAAAATGGTTCTCCACAATATCTGGATAAGAACTGAGCACAAGTGAGTCACCAAAGTTAAAGATGAAAAACAACAGCTGAGGTTGGACTAAGAGACCAAGAAGCCAAAGCCAAGTCTGTTATATATTATTTTACAGTGTTAGAGGGAGAGGGAGAGGTTTTGGAAAGGAGCAATGTGGAAGAATCTGCATTGGGCTAAGCACCCCCAGATATGTGTGTGTATATATGTGTATATGTATATACATACAGTATTCCAGGGTTAGAGTATAACATCACTTTGGACAATATTCTTTACATCAAAATTCATTTCCATAATAAAGAATTTAACAACTATAGCTTTCAAAGAATCTTAGAAGTAGAAAGAAGACCCCTTGGGATATGGTTGTTCAAGCAGCTGTAAATTCACACAAACTGCATAACTCAGTCTTCATTCCACCACCACAGAGTGAGGATATTCTGAGTAATCTTGTCAGATGTAGGGATAACCTCCATCACCAGCACGCCCCCCTAATTTACCCAGATAGGAATGGTCTACCCTTCCTTACTGATTCCTTTTTAAATAAAGTTTCATAAATTGTCTTTTTAATTAAGCATTCTACATTTTTTTCAAGGAAAACAGATTCAAACTCATTGGCTTGTATTGTCCATGCGTCACATTTTGGACAACCGGGTTGCTGTGTTCTTGGGTCCTGTCTTTGGGTCACTCATTTCTCACGAGCGGTGAGAGCTTATGGCTACTCAGTTATATCTGCAAATCTTTTCAGTGCCCTGAAAGCAAGTTTTTAGGACCTAGAGACAAATATATTTTATACAGCCACTTATATGGAGTGTTGTTCTCTTTTAACCATGTTTGTTTCATCCTTTCTAATTCTGAGAGCACTATTTTTGATGGAGAAGAAACGGAAAGGAGTTATTTGTTGATTTGAAAAGAAACAGGTATCATGTAGCAGAGCCTTTTAAAAAGTGTTACATTTTTCTAACATTGAAACAGCAGTGGTTCTCCACCCTGGCTGCACATCAGAACTGCTTAGAAAGCTTAAAACAAAATAAAACAGAAGAAAAACCCCACAAAACATAAAAATACCGTGCCTTGGGCCCCACTCCAGATATCTTGACTTAACTGGTCTGAGGTGTGACCTGGGTATCTGTATTTTTCTAATGTGCAGGATTGCAAGAATCACTGCAAATCTAACCATTAGAAAGTATAACTTTTTTTTTAAAGGCCTTATTCTATAGGTAATCTATAGGTCCCATAAGTTAGGTTGCAGCCATGCTTTGGCAGATAAAAAGGCATTTTCAGGCTGTAAGCCCACACACTCATGAGGGCCCTGTGCAACAAGGTGCTGGCAGACTTGACTCAGCCCAGTGGTTCTGAAATTCTCTCTGGATAGAACCTCCTGAGGACCATGTTTGAAATGCAGATTCCTGGAGCTCCCTCCACGCTTAGGTGCTCTGAATTGGTTGGGGAGAGAAGGAAGGTAAGGGTGACCAGGAATCTGCATTGGTAACACAAGGGCCAAGCAACTCTGATGTTGCCATCTCACAGACTTAGACAGCGGCACGTGGCCTCGTAACACACATGAACTACACATCTTGAGCATAGTTTAGGGTATTCAAAGTAGAGCTTTTCAGTGTCAGGTGTGAGCCTGACCAATCAGGGCTGGCTTAGAGTTCAGGTCTGCCCCTTGACCCGCAGACCCAACAGGAAAAAAGCCTGATTCTGGACCAGTGAAACACACTGACCAAGCCATGTTTTCTGGGTGGTGCCCATCATTTCTGGGGTGTCTTTACCAACCCCTCCCCAACACAGGGTTCTGCTATTTCTTCTCACTCTCCTCCTCCCTTAACCTTTGCACACAGTTTCTAAGCATTGACTAGCCCTGGTTGGAAAGCCTCAGCCTCACTGGCTTAGGCCTTCCTGCCGGTTCCCACCGTCCACTGGAGAGCTCCATCACGCTCAGGGTCTTCGAGGCACCTGAGCCACTTCCTCCTCAGGTCAATCGTGTGCTCGTGTGACAGAACGGCCTCCTTTAGGACTCCATCTCTTTTGCACCATAGTCCCTTTTTCGTTTCTGGCCATGAAATCCTACCTATAGTTTTCTAAACTCTGTAATCTACACCTCATGAAAGGCGAGCCTTCTAGACCGCAGAGCTGGACTCTGCCCTGTCTCGGAGCGATATCTCTGCTTATCCAGGCCCTCCCCGGCTAGAAGCTGGGCACAGCTTGTGCTCTTTTTTGTTTGAGTTTTCACACTTTTCCACTTTGGTCTCAATACCTTTCTACACATCACTGTGATCTTGGCAATGATGCATTTTTGCTTCTTGGTGAGAAGTGTTATTTAGATGGTTGACCCTCATTTTTCCTTCATCTTCTCAAAGACGAAACCGACATGTCAAAAATCTAACAAATGCACTCTTTTAGCAGACTGAACGTTCTAGTAAGGGTTCAAAGAGCTGAAATGCATTATTTTTACCACATCTTGCCCCTCTTTGGATTCGGGATTAGGAAGCCATGGCCTACAGACGCTGGTAATGGCCTGCAGTCCCTAAGTTTTACAGAGCCCCCAGGGTGAGACCACTTCTGATACTCTGTCCTTTCATCTCCACCCAAGTACTCTCCATCACTCTTCTTCACGCAGGGGTCCGGCCTTCTGTGCACTTTCATCATTTTTGGACATTTCCTGACCCTCCGCCACCCCTTATTTCAGGGCTTCCATATTCCAGTCTGAGCCCTCTGTGTCAGGGGTATCTGGGAAATACTGATTTCTCCCAGGCGTTAACATCTCAAGTTCCCTTTGCTTAATACTCACAATCTCCTAACTTGAAATCAGATTTTCCCTTTTTTTCCCATGCAAATTAAGGGATTCTTCAATTGCTCACTATGTCACACATGTTTTCTGATGAACAAACAGCCAAGGGCTATAGTCTCACCTGAGTGATTTGCCCACCCTCTCAAATTCCAGCTTAAGTCTTCTTGGTGAAGTTACCGCATCTCTGACAAGCACATCTTCCCTGACCTGCACAGGGTGCGTTCTGGCCCTTGCCAGAAGTCCGTCTTTCTGGCATGACGGTTGTTCCCCAGGTCATCTGCCTGCCAAAGGCAATCAAGAGCTTCGGAAACCCTTACAAAAGAAATGACAAGAGACGGCTTGGGCTCGTGACCGGCCGTGTTGCTGACACGCGGCGGTGCTTTCTGCCCCACGGCCAGGAAGCCCTCGACGGCGGCTCACGGCGCAGCTGGATCTCAGAGCCAGACCTCATTACTTGTTCAGTGCCGGTCTTAACGCTCCTCAGTCCCCCGTGCTGACCTCTGTCCTGCCTGGAGCTGCTGCTCGCACTCGCTGAGGTGGGAGAAGGCCTCCTGCCCCTCTTGTTACAGTTCCTGTATTCGAGTCCTCGGAGGCAGCCTTACTTACCAGTCGGCATTCTTAGAGGAGCCTCGGATTCACCACCTCAGAGCTGGTCAGACGCCTGAAGGACACCACTCAGACCCAACGTCCAAGGGCTCTTGGACACTGGTTTCCTGCTGATGGGGACCTGCCTCCCAGCCCCTCAGGGCCTGGCCACCCAGACGGTCCTGAGCAGCAGCAGCCCTGCTGACCCGGGCACTGTCCACCCAGTAGTAGCTGGGGGTGGCTTGCGTTCCCTTTTTGTTTGAGAATCTAATCCCAGTGAAGTTGGGTGAAGACTATGAGTTGCGATGTTCTTTTTACAACTTCTACCTAAATGAGAATTTAAGACTCCCCGGGCCCCACGTCCTCCTCCTCTCTGTCCCCTCTCACAACAAAACTCTTGAATCGGGAGGTCTAAACAGGCTGTTTCTACTTTCTCATCTCCCATTAATCTGGCTTCTGTCCTCACGACGCACTTGAAGATGATCGTGTTAAGATCACCAGTGTGGGGCTTCCCTGGTGGCGCAGTGGTTGAGAGTCCACCTGCCGATGCAAGGGACACGGGTTCATGCCCTGGTCCGGGAATATCCCACATGCCGCGGAGCAGCTCGGCCCGTGAGCCATGGCTGCTGAGCCTGCGCGTCCGGAGCATGTGCTCCACAACTGGAGAGGCCTCAACAGTGAGAGGCCCGTGTACCGCAAAAAAAAAAAAAAAAAGATCACCAGTGTGCCCTGGTGTTGCCAGGACGTTTCTCGTTCTGTCTCACTGGCCCTGGTCTCTGCGGCACTGGACAGCGAGTGTTCCCTCCCTGAAGGACCCCCCCTCTGTGCTGCTTGACCCCATCCCCAACCCCGGTTCTTCTCTCCTTTCCTGCCTCCTAGCCCTCTACCTAACTTCTGAATGGTGGGTTCCTCAGGGCTTGGGCCTACTACCTCTTCTCTCTTCTAAGTGATTTCACCCAGTCCTACAGCTTTCAATACCTTCCACAGGTTGACAATTCTGGAATTTATACCTGCAGCCCCCAGAATATGTCCACTGAGCATATGTCCACCGAGACATAGATGCTTCAAGTACAATGTACTGGACGTTACCACTTGGCTGACACACATCCCAAACATGTCCAAAGGTGAGTTACTAATTTCCTGGCAAACTCCTCCCAAATCTGTTCCTTCTCTCATATTCTCCACCATCTCACTATATGACATCACCATCCACTCAGCTGATTAAGCCAGGAATCTGAGTCAGCTTTGATTCCCCCTTTTCTTTTGTCCATAGAGAAGCCATCAGCAGGCCCAGGTGGTTCTACCTCTAAAATACCTCCTACATCAGCCCACTTCTCTATTGCCCCCACTCAGGTCCAAGTCTCCAACGTCTTTCGCTTGAGTTACAGTTATACTCTCCTAATCTGTCTCCACTACCACACTCGTCGCCTTCCAAGTGACTGTCCACATGGCAGGAAGAGTGCTCTTGACAAGATGTAAGTCATAGCATGTCACTCTCCTGCTCTGAACATCTTCAGTTCTTCCCATTGCATTTAAAATAAAGTCCCCAAAGCCTCACCACAGCCAACAAAGCCTTGTCTCCTGCTCACCTCTAAACCTCAGCCCACGCCACTCTATCCCTGGAGTGTTTGCTTCTCTCCAGCATATACGCCCTCTTCCCATTCCTAGAATAGGCTAAGCTCTTTCCTGCCTCAGGCCCTCTGTACTTGCTATTTCCTCAGCCTGCAAAGCCCAGGTTACCTGGCCTCCACAGAAGGACCTGATGACCACCCTATGTGGAGGAACATACACCTGTGATACTCTCATGGTACCCGGCTACCTGTCTGCCCAGCAGACTACAAGCTGCCTGAAGGCAGGGACCCTTCTATCATGCTCCGGGTTGCAGCCCCAGTGCCTGATACATAGATGATCAAAACTTAACAGTGATCTAGATATGGGTCCTTTCACCTATAGGATTCTTAAGGGCCTATCTTCATATGCCACAGTTCCCCAAAAATGGTATGCAGTTTAGGGTCTGCAGCACCCCTGAAAGTGTACTGCTAAAATCTCCTTCAAGACAACCAACCAGCTGTGGGAAGTCTAGTTGACTGATAGCCCCTGCGGTTGCCTGTTTGGACCCACTACTGTCTTCATGCTAGGCTATGTTCTCCACCCCCTCCCCAGGCTGCCCCCAGCCACTGACAGCTGAGCCAGGGGAGAGTGCTGGCCCATCCCTGCCCCACACGGGATTTCTCTCCTGGGCAACCTTTGAGGGCACCCCATCGGTCTGGCAGAAGCTTTCTCAGAATTGCACTGCAATCTGAGGGTTTTGCTACACCATTCTTCCCTTCTTCTCGCCTTTCTCCCTTCACAGGTTTGAGAACTGCACCATGGTCCAAAGGCTTTTACAGGCTATTCCCGCTCTCCCCCTTTTATCCTTCATAGGCTCTCCCCCTAATCTGTTAAAAATTCCCGTTTTGACATCGGTTTCCCAGAGGCCCCTTCAGAACCTTGAAAGATTCCAGACTATAAACCATGGTCCGGAACAACAAACTCTCCTATTTGACACTATGTATAAAACCATCTGTTCACTTCCCATACCCCTTTTCCAGGCATGACCTTCAACTAAGAGAGATTAAAAAAAACCACCTATGCCCTGGAGCCCTGGTTTACCCCCCCAGGGCTCCAGATCACTATAGACAGTGATCCAGTCCAGGTTTCATTTCACATTTGTTCCCACAGGAGAATGGGTAACCACTTGCAGACCTGATCGATTCTCGCACAACTCAGGTCCATGCTCCAGAAAGGCAGCCTTAAATTCATGCTCAGGCATCTATAAATCCCTCAGTCACCAACTCCTGCCCCTTGTTTTGGTACTAGTGACACAATGTTTGCAGCAGCTGGTGACTGGAAAGCTTCAGTAATTCTGTGGAGGATAAAACCTGCTCTCTTCAGGAAAGAGAACCATATGCGATTTTATAACTTGTATGTATATACAAGTATGTATGTGGCATTTCTTTGCCTTCTCTGACTGAAAAACAGTATTTATTTAGTCCTGCTCCGTGTAAACTCCACGAACATCAAAACTGTATATTTGCTTCATTGCTGTATCCCGTAAAGGCACCCAGTAATTATTTGTTGAGTAAACTGTCCTATAGGTTCTTTCACATTATCTCATTTAAGCCTCAAAACAACACTGGGAGGTAGGTATTATGTTCATTTTACTAAAACTCAGAAGGATCAAGTGACTTTCCCAATGTTACCTGGCACTCCCCAACAATTCAGACACCAAACGTTCAGACAGCTTATCCGGGGTCAGATAATGACGTTGCTTATTGTGTTTGGCTGACATTTATTGAAGACTCTGCTCCAAGCACTTAATAATACTTTTATCACATTTAAGAGGTAATTAACTTTTTATCATCCTTATTTTATGGCTACGTGGAATGACTTACCTAAGGTCACAAAGGTAAGGGGCAGGGCTGAAACTCAAACACAGGTGAGTTCAGAGACTGTGTTCTAAATTCTCACACCACACTGCTTCATTCCAAATGATAAGAAACAATCACTGCCCCCCCCAGACTTTAAAAGACAGATAGCTACATCTTTGGGAGACGAACAAAAGGTCTGGGAGAAGCAGTAAACCACAGGGCAGAATTACATTTTACCTTTCCCTAAAAGAAAAGTAAATGGATCTCAGTGTTAAAACAGGAGCTTGGGGAGATCAGGTTTGACAGCGATCTTGTCATTGGCAGTATTCTGTTGACACTGACACTACATGACTTAAGGTACCCACGTCAAGATCTCATGATAAAAGGACAAAACAGGCAATGTCCTCTCAGGCTGCAGTGGAAAAAAAAATTGTGTATATGAAAAAGAAGGTACGACAGTACAGAAGAGTTCAGAGAGCTAAGCAACCATGTGATGTTCTGCCTGAGGTCTGGTGTTCCCAGCAGTTAGGCATTTGACCATTTTAATCATACATCACATTCCTATACTCAGTACTAAGAAAAAATTTGCCAAATGTAGGTTTTTGAATTATCCACTGCTGTGCCATTCAGCCATCCTTGACATAGACAGGGATGAACATTCAAAATATGGTATTTAACAACTAGTAGGGCATGGGCTAATCAGACCACATCCTGGACCAGTGCTGGTATGTGGTCCAACAAGCCCCTTCTCTGCCAGGTGTCACCCCTCTAACCGCTGCAGCATGAGGCTGGTGGGGGGCTGAGGGACAGGATGGCTGAAGCAGTCGGCATCACTTGGGGTAGTCAGGCCAGTAGTTATTCCTAACTAGACAGAAGTATTTTAATATGGTAACTGGCAGGGCCATACAGGTTGGTACGGCTAAAAATCAGCTCTGGACACAGGTTAATTGGGCAACAACTAGTTTCAATGTTTGACACTGGACTTTTTCCTTATTTTATTATAATTATTTTAATAAAGAACCAGCTTAGAATATGAGAGAGCCAAACCTCTATGTTTGGACTTAAAGATCACTTCATTGTCTTGATGCATTAAAAGTACTTTCTTCGAAATGCATTTTTCCTTTTAATCTGTCTTCTCCAAGGAATCTGATGGTAGTCACAACAGCCCACAACAAGTAGATTTATTCTCTTAGGCTTGTAGTTAGACTTTCAAGAACCAAACCAAAAAACACTAGTAAACTTCACTTTCTATGGTCATGTTGACATTCTTTATGGAAATGGCATTGAAAGTTGAGCTGTGACATCAAGCTGCAGGCCTCCCTCACACTGGGAGCTTTTGCATATACCAGCAGTCTGTGGCATTTTGTTAGTGCCAGGCTCTCTTATTAGAGCCTAACACAAGCCAATTAAAATCTGGTTTTACATAGAGTTGGTGAGCTTTGTAGTTAGAGCTTGCAAGGTGTTTTAAATCACAGTGACCCAGTTTAGTTCAGGAGCAGTCTTTGTCAATAGGTTGACCACTGGTCATAGGAATTTCTAGCTGTAGACAATGCAAACGATCATTGAAAAAAAGTGGCATTTTGAATTTGAAATATCAAAACACAAACTAATCAACCTACCAGTCAACAAAACAAAAACAAAAGGAAAACCACTTGCACGGTATAAATGAAAAAATAAGGAATTTTACTTATTTTATATCTGTATGTATTGGTTGAATTGTTTACCATGAAGAACTAAAAATGACCCTCAACAAGACTAATAAAAAACAAGATGACTTTGAAGAAAAGTTCAAAAGCATTTAAGAGCTAAGGTATTTCCCACTGCTATTCCTTCAAAATATCACAATCTTCAAATATTTGGAACACTCACAGGTATACAGACTGGACGTCCCAGTCCAGCAACGCATTTGCACAACTGCCTTCTCCAGGGAGTGCTACCTTGTGGACAGCTGACAAGAAACACATTTTTGTGTTTTAATTTCTACCAAGTACAGGAACAGAGCTAAATGCTCATTACCCAATAAAGCAGGTAGT
Source organism: Hyperoodon ampullatus (assembly GCF_949752795.1). Taxonomy (NCBI): domain Eukaryota; kingdom Metazoa; phylum Chordata; class Mammalia; order Artiodactyla; family Ziphiidae; genus Hyperoodon; species Hyperoodon ampullatus. Next base: position 44,073,299 of record NC_136930.1, read on the forward strand.
TATCCTCATTTTAGAGAGGAGGACTGTGAGATTCAGGGATGTGACTTGAGTTTACTATTCAAAGTCACTTAGATTCTAAATGGCAGTGATGGATTTGAATCCAGGTTTACCTATAGGCTGAGAAAGAAGCCTATGCTATTTCCTCTACATCACTGACTCTAAAATATTTTCTTCCTGTTACAAGACACAGGCCATTTGACATCTGCATGTCTGACACACAGGCAGGCATATCTAGGGCCATACATATGATTCCTGACTTGGTGGCTTTAATTGGGTTCTTTCTTTCCCTCTGGAGAGAGCATGCTGAAATGCAACTAAGTGGTATTCTTGTGAGGGATAGTCTTGAATCCATCCTAATCACAGTATACAAACGTTGGTACTTAAAACAATCATGAGTTAACATGCAGCTTTTCATGGCTGGAAACCACACACTAGCACACTGCACACCACCCACCCCTCAAAGGGCTTTACACCTGAACAAAAGCACTTCAATGTACTTTTAAAAACTCCTCACAGCGCTACCAAGAGCTTCCAAACACCTCCTCCACCACTTCCCCAGGCAAACGTTCTGGACACACAGCCTTGTAACCAATGACAGCCAATGTGTGTATTTTTAACTCAGAAATTCCACTTGTAGGAATTTTTTCAAGAAAATAGCCACTGTTACATTTGTTGAATTAAAAGAGTAAAATGGATCTCAGGGGTTAAACTGTGGCCAGAGAGGATATCACAAGGTTCGTATCTCCTTGTTCAACCAGCAGTGAATGAGTAACTCGAGGTATGCTCTATTTTCATGCTACCAATGAAGGCTGGTACATTTTATACATCCCTGAGGTTGGAAAGCATGGGCAAGAGCATGGGTTCAGAGGCTATATTTAAATATGGCCTATTTAGTCATTTCTAAATATTTTACGTCAACATTTTAATTATAAATTAAGCCTAAAATTATAAATTAGGGGGCTTCCCTGGTGGCGCAGTGGTTGAGAGTCCACCTGCCGATGCAGGGGACAGGGGTTCGTGCCCCAGTCCGGGAAGATCCCACATGCTGCGGAGCGGCTGGGCCCGTGAGCCATGGCCACTGAGCCTGCGCATCTGGAGCCTGTGCTCCGCAACGGGAGAGGCCACAACAGTGAGAGGCCCGCATACTGAAAAAAAAAAATATATATATATATATATAAATAGGCCTAAAAAATGAATGCCCTCACAGTTCCTTTTAAACTGTCAGCACTTCTTCCTGTCAACTACAAACAGGTTTCTCCGGCCATCAGTGCTTTAGGTCTCTCGGAAAAAGGCCTTGATGGCAGGCACAGACGTCTGCCGTGTGACACCGCCTTGCGTTTCCAGTCAGTGGTCTACACCTGCTCCTTCCTTGCCACTCAGCTTCCATCCCTTCTAGTTTCCTGAAACCACACTCCCTTGACCTCAGGGGAACATCTGGAGGATGAACCCTGCTGTTAAGAGTGTGTTTAATCCACACTGGCACAAAGCGGTGCTCACTGAATGAACGGTAGTTCACAGCCCTGACTACCCAGTTTTCTTGTTGCTCACTCTTCGCTTCTGCGGGCCTGTACATCCTGGTACCCCTCCTACCCCTTCGACTGCTCTTTCAGTTACGGTTCCTAGCTCCTTCTCTACCCATCCTCTAAAAGTGAGGGCTTTCCGAAGTTTTATACTCAGCTGCTTGTTCTTTTGACTATATACTGCCTTACAGATATCATCTATTTCTAGGTTTCAAAGATCACCCTATGCATATTAATGCAAATCTCTCTTCAGTCCTGACTTCTCTTAAGTTCCAGCATCATGTTCAAAATTACATGTGCTAAATACTCAAAAAAAGTTGCCACCCACCCCTTACCAGTCTACTTTTCAAGGGCATGCATCTTACATTCTTCACATGCTTTGCAAAACATTTTATACACAGCATGGACCCTTCTTACATTTCATATCCTTTTATTAATTTACATAGATCTATGCACCTGTAAGTTGCTAGAAACTCTTCAGCTTAAAAACAAAAGGGAAACCAGGATCCCAAGTTCTATGCCAAAGAGCAATGTTTCCAAAGTGAGGTACATATGTTTCAGGTGCTAAAGCAAGATGATCTACTGGTATGTGGAAAGAAAATATTAGAATCTTTTTTCATATTATCCTATTTTAATGTCTTTTTGTGAAGGCTTTATAATTACAACAAAAGTACATGCATATGATTTATAAATACATTAGTAGTGTATAGAATTTTTTTTACTGACAGAACTTGTTATTTAAGTATGGAGTCCACTGACATCAAGAATGGTCTTGACACACTATATTTATATTATTACAATACCATTTGCCAGGTGATAAAATGAAGCACCTCTAAACTAAGTTTGACATCTAAGGGCCTATTAAAATACTGACCATAAATACACCCTGCTGTCAGATGCATATCTCAAATCCAAATGTGATGAAGGCATCCTGTCTCCTATCCTCACTCAATATTCCCATTTAAAATTTATAAGCAACTGAGAAAGATGAGGACAAATAAAGATCAAGCAGTTTATATGTTAAAATAATAAGAGCAGTTCTTCCCACTACTTTTTCTATTTTCCTTTTGATAAAACTTGATCGAAATACAGAACAATCCAAGTGCCTCCAGCACTGTGAATTACTTGATATCACAGAACTGCTGAGTAAGAAGAGATCTCGGAGCCTATTTACTTTACCTCCGCCAAGTACTAGAAAATCCGGCTGCACTGTCCCAGACATGATCAGCAACACCTTTGCTAAGAACTTTGGGGAAGAGATGCTCATTCCATTAGGTAAGCCATTCTGCTACTGGATAGATCCAGGCATTGTAATGATTCTTCTTACAATGAGGTCATCTCCACTCATGGCTTCAGATCTGCCCCCTAGGACAGCAAAACACTGCAAGGGAGATGCCTGGAAAGCTGCTAACACGGACTACCATCTACTCACCATCCTCGACCTCCTCCTCCTTTGAATGGAATCTAGCTAAGCAATGTTTCACTTAAAAACAACAAAGACACCCAAAATCAAACACCAGTTGCAAATGAGAACTGGCGATCAATGAAAGAAGATGGCTTTGCATGATTAATGTGTTCCAAACCAAGGTTGCATTCCCACCTTTTAAAGCAGAGAAATCATGCTTGACCCATAAAAAGCCTGCAATAAACTAACACATTGGCTCTCACGTGAAAAAATGCCAAGATGGATTCCTGTCCATATTTTGGACTTGCAAATGCAATTTCTATAAATCCTAACTAGATTTACATTTCTCCCACCTAAACTGTTTCTTGTTGGTTTTACTTGTGTTTCAGCCCAAAATCTTTCTGAATTGTAATTCTCTTTTAGCTTCCCTCCATACTTTGTGTCCCCCATAAACTGATCACGTGTGCATGCGCGCACACACACGCACGCACACACACACACAATTTAAACTGGACAGGACAGAGCTTTATGGAACTTGACATGTTGACAAATAATGATTAAACACATCAAAACAGAAGTTCAAAATTAGTTTAAGTCCACTCAAACGTACTACTGCCTATATGAAACCTTGCTATCACGATTACAATAAATTACTCTGCCTTGCTGAAATTAAGATATATTATCAAGCTGTCTGTCCCTTGATTTCTTCAAGTGTACTTTTAAATGCATCTCATAAAAGGACAAATATTTTGCAAACTATAAAGTATTCTACATGTACAGCATTGCCTGTAACAAGCACTCTTTATGGCTTAAGTTATCTAAAAAAGTAAATCCAGGGCCTCCCTGGTGGCGCAGTGGTTGAGAGTCCGCCTGCCGATGCCAGGGGATACGGGTTCGTGCCCCGGTCCGGGAGGGTCCCATATGCCGCGGAGCGGCTGGGCCCGTGAGCCATGGCCGCTGAGCCTGCGCGTCCGGAGCCTGCGCGTCCGGAGCCTGTGCTCCGCAACGGGAGAGGCCACAACAGTGAGAGGCCCGCGTACCGCAAAAAAAAAAAAAAAAAAAAAAAAAAAAAGTAAATCCAAAAAAGTTTTTTAAAAAAATAACCCACAAAAGCAATGAGAATGGTTTCTTGCAATTTAGGGAAAGCTCAATTTGAAAACAGTTGCATACTCTGCCATAAACATTCAAGTAGGTACAAAAATAAGCCAATTCCTTTTCTTAAGGATCCTAAAAGAATGGTACAAATAAGCTGAAAAAAGACTACTCCAAGTGGCTATGAGACTTAGAATTGGAGAGTGTCAGGAAAAGTTAGAGACAGGCCTCAAAGGAACAGAAGAGAAGAAAGGTGGCACTCTAATTAAGAGGCAGAAAAATTGTGTGGAGGCAAGAAAGGGGTAGTGAGAGTTACTCAGGAACAGCAAGCAATTCACTGTAGCAGGAGCATGGGATCAAATACGGCAGTGGAAGAGGCTGGCTGTTAAGCACGCGGTGGGGCCAGATGTGGAGGACTCAGTCACAGCCAAGGCTTGTGTGTGCACCTGGTGGGCAAGGGAGACACCTAACAGCTTCAGAGGAAGGGGGTGTGACTGGAACTACACATGAAATTAGTTGAAGTGAGGAAAAGGGAGGTTCACAGTAAAAAGATAATGTATGTATTTACCTAGAGATTAAGAGCACATTTACAATCCTGCACATCCTTTAATATTCTCTTTTGTGCTTTTTGTAAATCAAGACACAAATTACCTATCTCTAGCCTTCTGGGTAGCTTCTCATCTGTATCACTTTTTTAGAATGACAGTAGTTCAGATTCAACAATGTCAAGTTCTACAAATTCTTACAGCTTTCTGAGTTGTAATTAATCAAGGCCAAGTGAAAACTCAATGAGACCATGTGTCCCTTTGGTATTTCATCGTATTGGGTTTGTTTCATTTTTACAGTGAGACTTTTACAAAATACATGGCATATAAATAGGACTTGCTAAGGCAGCGCTACCCAACACCCATTCCTTGTTATTGCTGTTTAACTCAGGAACTTTGCCCTTCTAAAATTTAGTCTCCTGACACTATTTTTAACAGTTTGCAGTCATGTTTCATGTTTATCGTGTACTCCTCTTTCCCACATTTAGTACATTTTTAAAAATGCTGACCTTCAAGAAAAAAGAAATCAGCATTTGAGCTGAGTACCGAAGAAGGGATGGTATTACATCCACATGAAGAGACTGGGCTTAGATGGAGAGAAGAGAAGCATTTCAGTTAGAAAAAGCACAAGCAGAAACAGGCAAAAAATACGAAGGTATGTCTGAGACACATTATGTACTGAATACTACACTTCCGTAGAAGGGCAGGGGAAAGGAAGAGTGGGAGGAAAGCTAACAGTTACCGAGCACCAATGACTGGGTAGGTACTCATACTCAGGATGTCATTTACTCCTTAAGTCAGAACAATCCTTTGAGATAAGTATTAGTTTCTGCATTTTATAAGGGGACTGAAGATACTGTAGCTCAGAAAGGTGAAATAATCTGTCCGAGTTCACTCAGCTAGGGAAAAGCAGAGCTAAATGTGAACCTAGATGTTGACCTTTTTCTTACTGGGTCATTTAACTATAGCTTTAAATAATCTCCTATTTAGGAAGGAATTGTTCCTATCAGAAATACTCCTGTCTATTCAAAGCAAGGCTTAAATACAGTCTATTTTGTTACTGTGAAAATCCATACATGGAATTATGAAATAACTTAAATGCAGATGAGAAATCTAGAGAGATCTAGAAACACGAAAGGCAATTTTGTTACTGTAACTTGAACCGACTTAACATACTAAAAATTACTGTCTTATTTCTTCATTAACAGGCAGGTATCAATAGATCAAAAGCAACTTTCATCAGCCCTGAATAGAAAATATGCATTAAATGCAAACTGTGGTTTTATACTTTATCTGTTAAGATGTCCAGCAAGTAGTGTAGACAGATCCAATAATTTTTGTACTTTTGTGTAAAATAAGTTATGGGTTTCACGACCCTAGCTATCTATTGTCCCCTGGCAAGTTCCAGTTCTTCTTAGTTTACTGTGGATAGCAGACTGAATATAGTTAGAGGACCCCAACAAATAAACTGGCAATGGACAATTCACAAAAATAGGAACTATAAACGGTTAACAAATTAAGATGCTCAAGCTCCACTAGAAATTAAGGAAATACGCCATGCTTAAGCTACCAAATTCATGGAAAAGTGCTAGTATTCAAATGAAGGTGATGCAAAAACATTCAAGGTCAAGTGTAACCTGCTCCCCTATACTATCCAGCCTTCAACTCAGGTTCTCTCTCATCTTCTATTTTAATAAACTACTACACATTCTTCAGAATCTCATCCCCTATCTCCTTGGAAGAACTTTAAAGTTTATGATGCTTAATTCTAAATGGAAATAAAGCCTTCTGTATAAATTTGAGAAAACCTAAATGATCAACAACAGGGGAACTGTTAAACAACACAAAAACCTATAGCAAATCTATGCAATGGATCATTATACAGCCACAAAAATTCACTTACACAAAGTTTATAACATGAAAAAAAAACTCCACTTGTTATAATGTGAAACAGCAAAGTACAAAAACATAATGTGCAAAAAATGACATGAAAGTATGCATTAACTTAAAGAATATATTTGCATGTATGCATATGCACATGTGTGTGTATGTGAGAGAGAGAATATTCACCAAAAAGTTTCTGTCATGGTGAATTTTTAAAATTCAACTTTAATATATTCTCTAGAATTCAATACATAATAAAAAATGTATCACTTTTATAATGAAGTAGACAACAAACATCACAAAGAAACATACTGTGTGTAGTCTGGGACCATTTAGAGCAGAGGCAAACATCCCTAAACACAGCTCGTTGGGTCCTAGCAGTACCACTGCACTACAGCAGAGCAAACTTCTACCTGTAAATCTGCATTCTTAATGACCTTGAATGATCCAAAGTTAAATTATGGACAAGCAAAGTGCAAGAGGTTGTAGAAAAGATCTCTATCAAAACAGTACCAACAGCATATCTCACTGTTAAATATTAATCCTCCTAATAACCTAATAACATGTCACTCCCCTGTCCCCAAACCCTCAAAGTATCCCCACAGTGTTGTCAGTAATATGAACTATTCACTGCAGGGTGCGCACATCGCACAATCCAGTCCCATTCTAATGCCTGCTCCCCGCTCTCACCCATGGGCTCAAAGACTCTCATTCACAAGCCTTATGCTCTGGTTGGCCCACCCACTTTCTCTCAAAGAAACTTTATGTACTTGCCTGAGCTTTTGCTCACTCAGCCACCCTCACTTTTCTTCCCCTGTTCACTCCTCCTCCTCCCCAGTGACTCCCCATCCTTCCAGGCACAGACCAAACTCTCCAACCCACACATCCTCTCCTTCCTGTATATTCCTGTAGAAGTTATTGCCTATAAAACACACAAAGCACTTAACCCTATAGCCTAAAATTACGTAAACAAATACGTTATCTCCTAAAATGTATTTTAATTTCTAAAGATTAGGGACCTTTGTTATATATTTTTTAATAAATTGCTTTTATATAATGCTTTAGTTTATAAAGCAACTTCACATATATTACTCTCAACAAATATGTTGGTAACTTCGAATGCTTTAAGAAAACAGAAACAAAAAAAATGTTTTTAATGACAAAAGATTTTTTAAAAAGAGAACACTTCAGTAATGATGGGCAGAAAAGTACTCACTCAGAGTTCACCACCTCAAGATCTGGGAGAATGCTACTTTTCTTCCCCACAACCCACAGATATATTTAGCTAATGGTGGGGAAAAGTTCAACATTCAAAATTAAAAACAACAAAACAAAACAAAAAAACCCTCATACCCAGTGTCCAGATCTTGGTTTCTAAATACCATTCTCCAATCAGGTCTCTCTGGAGAAATAGTTCATTCCAGAACTGGGGCAGGGGACATAAAAGATTAGCCAGGAGCTTCTTGTAGTAATAAGGAAATGCTCAAAAAGGGATGGGGCATGTCAAAGGGACGTGTGAGCCAATCTGAAAGAGCTCCCAATGGCCAAAGCCAGAATAAACTGCATAACAAAATAAATAAGAGTATTGGACTTCCCTGGTGGCGCAGTGGTTAAGAATCCACCTGCCAATGCAGGGGACACGGGTTCGAGCCCTGGTCCGGGAAGATCCCACATGCCGCGGAGCAACTAAGCCCGTGCGCCACAACTACTGAGCCCGCATGCCACAACTACTGAAGCCTGCGTGGCTGGAGCCCGTGCTCCGCAACAAGAGAAGGCACCGCAATAAGAAGCCCACATATCGCAACAAAGAGTAGCCCCCGCTCACGGCAACTAGAGAAAGCCCGTGTGCAGCAACGAAGACCCAACGCAGCCAAAAATAAATAAATAGATAAAATTTTAAATAAAAAAATAAATAAGAGTATTGGATTATGAGTCCATATGGGTATAAATAAGTGACTGAATAAATAAATGCAGAGAAGAAACAAATCTTCCTTATGGAAGAATTCCAAATTATATACATATTTTCCCCTCCAGCAGGTGGAGCTAAATCCCTACTCCCCTTGAGTAAGCGCTGGATTTACTTTGAAAAGATAGCATATGGAAAGAAAAAAATAGTAACTTTCCATTGGAGAAACCTAACAGACAGCACCTTAACCAAGTGACAGAGGCTAACATCACTAGTGATGTCATGTGGGGATCATCCATCCCCAAGTTGATAAGAAAGGCACTTCACCTTTGTGGTCGTCTTCCCAAAAACCTGCTACCCCAATGTAACCGTAAGAAAAACATCAGACAAATCCAAATTGAAAGACATTCTACAACGTACTTCCATGCATCTCAAAATTGTGAAGGTCATAAAGAATAAAGTGAAGACTGAGAAACACAGACCACAAGAGACCGAGAAGAAACGATAACTAAATACAATATGATGTTCTGGACAGGATCTTGGAACACAAAGGATAGTATAGATAAACTGGAGTTGATGGTAACATACCAGTGATGGTTCCTTAGTTCTGACAAACAAAATAATGTACGATTATAACATTAGGGTACACTGAACTTGGGTGAGGGGATACAGGAGCTCCCTTGTACTGTCTTCACAACTTCTCTGTACGCCTACAAGAGTTTATGAAACAGAAAATTTCAGAGATCCAGGTCAAATAATAGGTACAAGCATCCTGTATCAAATCAAAAGTTCTGCCCTAAGTTTTCAATACTGTTAGCCTAGAGGATGTCTAACTTGCAGCCAATGCTGCAGACTTCCCTTTCTTCCTCAGTGAGAGTGTTCTATACTAACAGGCAGTACCTCTAATCCCAACTGGCATTTCTCCTAAATCCTTTGGGTGAAAGGATGATCAGGAGACAAAAGTCTGAACAACATGGTACAAACAACATAAAGTTTATATGAATGTCTGTAAATAAAGGCATTTCACAGTTTTAAAATCTAGTTAATTTTACCAGATGTTTAAGTCTTGGTAGGATATATTTTTTAAAAATTAAATAAAATAGATTCAAGGCCTTTAAAAGACAAACCTTGCCAGTACGCTATATTCCCATTTAATGAGTAAGGATTTCTGGGTATCATAGTTTTCTTAAAAAAACCTACATTTAAAAAAGCACTTCAGGGATTTCCCTGGCGGTCCAATGGTTAGCACTCAGTGCTTTCACTGCAGTGGGCCTGGGTTCAATCCCTGGTCAGGGAACTAAGACCCTGCAAACCGTGCGGTGTGGCCAAAAAAATGACTTCAGCTGTTCTACACAGGTGACCTTATAAACTGATGACACGTTGAGTAAAAAGAGGCAATATTAAGATTTATGAGATACCTTATAAATAACATTACTTTGATATTAAATATCAATTAATATTAAATCAATATTTAAGCCAAGGTGGTCTTTGGCAAACTAGGATGTATGGTCACCTTAGCTATACACCTCATTATGAGAAACTCTGTTACATCGTTATAGAAGAAATATGATGACCTATTTTCTAATTAAAATTTTAATAAAAGAATCCAAAATGCAAGTCCCATTCTGAATTTTACAAGGCAGAAGGTAGTGATAAAGTGAGGTACTTATGTCTACAAAACCCTAAGCCATTAGTATTAATATCATGTAAAGAAACAATGATGCTCATAAATTAAAAAATGATTAGAAAGGAATATGATTTTTAACGTAATTACTTCACAATATAGATATGCCCATATGGATATAAATAAATGACTGAAGTCTGTCTGTATATGTGCAGATTTTAAATTTGCAGCCATATTACACACAGAAAAACTAGAGCTAAAGAATGGCTGCTCAAAAACAAAAACAAACAAAAAAACTCCAAAAAGATGGTAACTTAGTAAACAGCTTAGCCAAAGAACATTTAAAATAGAAGATATTTAATTTTCAGTTTAATATGGTAATCCACAATTAATAAAGACAGGTTGTACTTTCATTAATAAAACATCTATTTTCTCAGCCAAGCAGACAGATGTTTTATTAAATCTTCACACTGGGAGCACTTAAGATTTTTCTGAAACTTTGACAGATAAAATTAAGCTAGCCTGAAAGATCTCAGAATGTAAAGTCACAGTAAACACAACCCCCTAGTGTTGATCTTCATTGCAATACACTCTAAAAAGTATATTATCTGTGACCAAGACTAAACCAGACCAAAAACTACCCCCAAAACGAAAATTCTAGCACAAATGAATTAATGCAGATTCATAGGCTTAAATATATTTCAATTATAGTTTGGACTGTGATCAATCACTGTATTATAGAAAAAGGCCTCTACATTAACCGCATTTTAAAACAGGTACAGTATATTCCACATATTTAAAAAATGAAAAACAAAGATTTTGGGGGGTAAAATAGTAATGTTGGTAAAGCCTATCGTATTCATGCTACATACATCCCAGTATGATATCATTAATTAGCTATACAGTATCTTAATATAAAACTGAAGTGTTATCTCAAATCTGAGTCAATGTCTTTAAGGACTTATCCATCCATTCAATTCAATTAACTGATCTAAGCATTTTTTGTTTTAGTATTATTTTTATATTAGTAGCTAATTACTTCCCCCTTCCAACAGCTTACACTTACTTAATATAGCAAGGTTCTAAGCAACGTTTTTCCTTTTATTCTTAAGAAGTATTCTATAGACCTCAAACAGATAGACTAAAGGGAAAACCTTGAGAAATGAAAGAAATTTCTTGCCACCCTTAGAACTACCAAGTTCTACACTCGAGACAATTCTAAATTGAAAAATTAAAAAAAAAAAATGGGAAAAGCCAATGTAAAAATTTCCTAAAATGTAGAAGAAATTAGACTAATTTGGTTTTCTTTAATATCTTCTTTAATAAGACATTACAGCACACAACTGAGCCCCCAGTGTGTCAGTTAAACATGGGGATGTAGATGCATACGAAGGAGAATGGAAACAAGTTTAATCTTAACCCCATTCCTTTTGGCAACTAATGGCAATACAGAATACAAAAGGAGCAATTCTGTGTATTTTATCAAGTCTTTGAAGACACCATAACAGTTTTATAATGAACTTTGCTGTGATCTGTTAAAGAATCTTCAAATTAATGAGGATGTTTAAAAATTGTAATCTTCCCCTTACACGGATTTAAGCCAAACACAAAAAATGGGGACTGCACTAATAATCCTCACATGAAGTATAAGAATTAATGTCTTATGCTATATCAATGCAGCCATCTCCCTATCACTAAGATCTAAAGTTAAATACGGTGTCCTCAGCTGCTTATAAAAAAAGGGTTATATATAAGAACATAAAGCTTTTATTCTGAATTAGTCAGTAAAACAAACAAAAAAAATTAAACCAAAACTTGTAAAAGGTTTTTAAATGATTTGTTACTAACATAAACATACATATGCTCAAAGCACTTTAAAAACTTTTAAATTGTAATTTAACCAGAACTTCTGTTAATAACCACTATAAGCAATTAGGCCAACTCTAATGTTCTGGTGACCAACATATTGGGAATTAACAAATAATAAATCTGAAACTGAGGAAATCAAATACATGAAAAAAATGACTATTTTAAAGTAAGAGTATAATAGGAGTTACTAAGAAACTATCACCACTGAAGCTTTTCCTTGGAAATATCTTATTTTAAACTTACAGTGAAGACAAACAATGTGGGCAGAATATGTACAGCTACAAAACAAATGCACTGATGAGTTACAGCAGAAAGAGGGAAGGCATTCTGTAGTCCACAGGATCAGATTTGCGGCTCTAAGCAATTACCAGTAAATATTTGAGTGTTCTTCCATTCTATCAACTTTAAAATTTAAACTGAGTTACAGCGGTTTCACTGGTATTAAGAGTTGGCAAAAGCAAATTAGAAGAAACCCAAATTAGCCTGTTTTAACTGGGTAGGATTTACCTCATTCATCGGAACCAACCCACTTCCCCATCCTTAGAGCCAAAAAAATGTGGATATTGGCCTATTTTAATATTTTTCTAGTTCAGACGGAAGTCATACCGTACACAGCCTTTGATTTTAGGAACCAGAACAAAGTAAAAATCAACTACTCACTTAAAAAGGAAAGGAAGGAGAAGGTTCTGGGAATTAACCCAGTCACAAGCCATTCCAATCTTTCTGTTAATGCAAAATCCATTCATAAATTGGCCAAATTGTTATTAACTTCCAAAAACTCCTTTGAAAATTATGAGTTTCAATTTCAAATGAAAGAACTTGAACAATTTTCAAAGAATCAAGTATAATTTATAAAAGATAGATCTTTACCAGTTCACATATGTTCCATCATATTTTGTATTGAACAGTAGGCTGATGACTTCATTGTGGCATATACTTCAGAACCTAATTTTTCAGACGGGCTGACTGACAATCCAACCACTTTAAGGAATTTATCAGTTATCTACAAGCTAGACCTGGCTGGCAGGTATAGCCAGGTCACACAGCAAGTTTAAATATTCCAACCTCAATCACAAGAAACAATCAGAGGGGAAAATGACACATGACTGCAATATACTAAGGCAGCAGGTAAGTCATTCTTCACCTAGGTCAGCAGCTGCCAATAAAATCGTGTGCACAAATTTAATGAATGAGTCTGCTCTAGTTAAACTATGAACATGCCCCTGAACTTAGAAAGGGAGATAAGAATTGCACTTGCAATTCTAGCTGATGAATTCATTAGATTTTTATAAGGCAAATAATGTAGAAAGTTAGAACAGAATTTCTAGAACCATTTATCCTGTGATGTTGTAAAATCAAAGTACTACTTTATTAAATGAGTTATTTTATACAATATGAACATCAATATAATTACAATTGTAAAAAAATTTTTTATAACAAGGATGGACTGATTTTCAGATTTCCAAATCAGAGTCAACTGTACATTTACACAGAATTGTCTTTGCATGAAGCCCAAAAGGGAACAGCATAAAAATGAATGTTTCTGTAGCCCCTTTATTTTTGCTGATCAACAGTTTGTTAGAAAAGCAGCTGCAGGTTTGTTACCTAAGGTCTGAGACAGGAGAAGAGTCAAAGGTGTCACGAATTCACCTACAAAACATAAGCAAGATTTTCAGTGAACGTAAGCATTACACAAATGTGATTTATATGCATTTCAAATGTCTTTAAAAAAAAAAGCACAGGATGAATTGGGAGATTGGGATTGACATATATACATTAACATGTACAAAACAGATAACTAATAAGAACCTGCTGTATAAAAAAATAAATAAAATCCAAAAAGAAAAAAAAAAAAAAGCACAACATGCCTAACCTACGAAGTTAGTCTAATAGATCTGTCAGCTAAATTTTTATAAACAGATCTTTGATGAATTTACTTTAAAAATAATACTCATGCATATACCATCACCACCATTTAGAAAAAAAAATCCAACCACACAAAGTATAAACTGATTATTTTCAAGCAACTACCAAGTTTATACAATGAATGCCTACATTTTGCCTTATATTTTAATGTACTTAGAAGCTCTACTAAGCATTCTAAGTAAAATACCTGCAAAAAAGCACTCATAAACTTTGGTCTGCATCATTTCTGGGAGCAAGACTCTCAAATACCTTTATGATAGTTATTTTCTTTAGACTGAAAACTTTCTTCCACTCTTGGACCAGAGTTGGCCAGCATCACCTCATGCCATTTTTGGCTACAGTGGTTAAAAACATGGATGTTTCAAAGGCACTGAAAGGATATGGTCTGGGAAAATGGACTTTTAACAATCGTAAAGTTAAACATTAACTTAAAAGGGGGCAGTAATGAAGTCTCAGCTAGAAGACAGAAATCAATTTTACAATTACAGAAGATAACTCTGCTCTCGTATACAGCCCTGCCATTAACGAATGAAAAGAAGAAAAGGTCAATTACCTGTAAACAACTTTATGCCTGAACATCAGCTAATTCTGGAGGAAGTGGAGTCTTAGGATGCTTGCTCTCAAAGTGCTGCTTGAAGGTCTTAGGGTCTGGCATTTGTGTCTAATTTTAAAAATTGTGCAAAAAAGAAGAGTTAGACCTGATTCATGAAATAAAAATGTGCTAACTTTTAAAATCCTGAGCCTACTCACGATCGACAACTATTGCAAAACACTTTTAAATTCCTATAACTTAATGGCTGGCATATGAAAAAGGACCCAGTAACAAAGAAATTCCTAGCATATTCCCACATTTCACATATAAAGGGTCACACAGAATGAAGTATTCTTACCTGATTAACAGTAAACAATAGGTAACATTTACCGAACACATTATGTTAAGCATGCTACCAGAATTCTCATAGAACCTTCCAGTCATCTTTTTTTTTTTTTTTTGCAGTACGCAGGCCTCTCACCGTTGCGGCCTCTCCCGTTGCAGAGCACAGGCTCCGGACACGCAGGCTCAGCGGCCATGGCTCACGGGCCCAGCCGCTCCGCGGCATGTGGGATCTTCCCGGACTGGGGCACGAACCCATGTCCCCTGAATCGGCAGGCGGACTCTCAACCACTGCACCACCAGGGAAGCCCCCTTCCAGTAATCTTAAATCAGGTCCTACTATCCTCATTTTATGTGCTAAGCAAACTAAAACCTAGAGATTAATTTGTCCAATACCTATGGTTAACCTAGTACTAGGTACTTCAGATCTCAAATACTACACTATACTGACTTACCTAGGCAAGGACCTTCAATTATTGTTTAGCACATTACATTAGACAAAACATGAAATAAACATTTTTTGTTGTTTTGAGTTTTTAAATATATGAGCTACTCTAATACTTTTAGGTCAAGGTATTTCTTCATTAGTAATTTAGTGAAATTTACTTTTACCTTGCCTCTTTCCAAACAGAATCTGAAGCTGCTCAATTTCATTATTTTGAGTATATCAAAGCTCACTACGAACAGGTTATTTAATGTAATAGGTTTCCTCTCTTAATGAGAACTTTTATGTAGTTAGGAACTTCTATTTCATCAGTAATGACTTCAATAAATGATAAACTTTAGTCCAGGAATCAAGTCTTATCAAGATCCCTTCCCATCCATACTACCAATTCTACCTAGGCATAGGGCTTTGGGGGGAACAAAAAAAGTTTGTTGTAACTGGATCAACCTCACTATGCACTTTTCCTTTGGCACTTTTATTCACTAACTTCAAGGGTAGTGAGCTTGAACAAACAGGCAAAAAAGAGACCCTGGCTTGGAATTTAAGAAAAACTTCTTTGAGGCAGTGTGGTATAGTGGTCTAAAAGGTGGGCTCTGGAGCTGGACCTCCTGGGTTTAGATGCCAGCTCTTCTGCATACTAGCTGGGTGACCCTGCACAAGTTATTCAGTCCCCATGACTCAATTTACTCTCCTGTAAAATGAGAATAAAAGTGCTTTGTGCCATAGGGTTGTTATGTGAATTAATGGGCTCATGCATGTAAAACACTTCGATCAGTGTCTGGCACCTGGTAAGCACTCAATAGCAGCTGTTATGATTATTCTTCAAATCTAATAAAACACATTAATTCTAGTAAAAGCCCTCAATGTGAATACACTCTATTTAGTTTTACAGACATCATAACTATGAATGTAGTGAAGAAAAAAAAAAAAAAACAAATTAATATAACCAGAGGTATATTACATAGCTTTAAATTAAGAATGTAAATCTGACCTTTTTTAAAGTTCAAAGTGTATTATTTGCCCTTAAGAAGACATCTTTATTCTCCATGAGGAAACGGATTTTGCTTTGTTCACTCCTTTTCACTAAGACCAAGAGAACTGTGCCTGGCCAAAGGAGCTATCCAAAAAATGTACTTGTTGGGACTCTTCTGGCGGTCCAATGGTTAGGACTCCACAATTCCACAGCAGGGGGCACAGGTCCAATCCCTGGTCAGGGAACTAAGACCCTGCATGCTGCACAGCGCGAACAACAACAACAAAAAGCATATATATATGTGTGTGTATATATGTATATATACGTATATATATAAAACTGTTGAACAGATGAATGAAGATGGGTTCCTAACACAACCAGCTCTCAAATCTCCTATTTCAAGTAAAGCATTTATCTCGCCATGTTTGCACAATTTTAACCTATACAAACCCATCTCTAATGAAAGAACTGTCCACGAGAAAGCTATGTCTTTCAACTCCCCTTACCCTACAGACAGTGCAGGTATATATTAAGGCAGCTTTGGCAGCAGCCTTTTGGTCATGTCCTTGTTTCTTCTTTTGTCCAGCTTGCTTTTTGGCATTTTTCTGCTGAGACTGAATCTTCTGCTGTCCACGAGCCATATCTAAAAACAGAAGTTGAGGCATTAAAGTGAAATCTAAGTATGATAACACTCTCAGAGTTTGACAGTTGTTTATAGAAGCACTTGTCAATCAAAATGTATGGATTTACAGATTCTCCTATACAATGCTACTAGAGGATAAATTGATACAACCACTGTAGAAAACCAGTCGTCTACTCTATAATCTCACAATTCCACTCTTGGTATATATTCAACAGAAATGCAGGTACACTGTTTCTAAAACTGGAAACAATCCAAATGCCTACTAATAGTAAGATGGATACATAACTTGTAGCAGATTTCTACAATGGAATACTATGCAGCATTCAAAGAGAAGAAACTATTGTTAAACAACATGGTTATATCTCAGCATTAAGGAAAGACGCCAGATACACAGAACATATTGTTGTGTAAAGTTCAACACAGGCAAAACTAGTCCAGGAAGTAACGCTGGGAAGAAAGGGCGTGAGGGGGATTTTTGGGGTACTGATAATGTTCTGTGTCTTGATCTAGGTAATGGCTATACAGGTGTATTCACTTGTAAAAATTCACTGAGCTATACACCTAAGAATTGTGCACTTTCTTATAGGTAATCTTCAGAAGTTTACCAAAAACAGTTTAGCCCCTCCCTCAATCATTTCTCTGATCATTTTGCAAAGGTACTCTCCCCTTCCAGTATTCACTGTGCGACCTGAGATTCTTACAACTTTAAGAGAAATAAAAGCTGTCATCTAATGTCTCTAAAGGAGCTCATATGAGCAATGGAAACCGTTCTCTTAAATACTCAGGTTTCATGAAACTACTGTGCTATTCTTTCTTAAAAAAAAAATGGTATTCATAGGATTGCTGGACAAATTATTAAGTAAGATTAAGGGTACCTTTACAAAAATGAAAGATACCACTTTTTACTACTGATGATCTGAAATTAACATGGGTTAAAAATTAAGGGAAAAGAACTACTTTTACTTTTTCATGAAAATTAAAGACTCCTTTAAGACAACACAAGTTAAATCTGTTCATAAAAGGTCTATAATGAGTCTCAGCTGCTTTTTAAATACTTTAAAATAGGATCTAAGGAGAATTCCTGTGGATAGTTTTGACTAGCACTGCAATTAAATCTTAAACTTTTAAGTCATTGCAGGACATGAACACACCAAGGATCTATAACTTCACCAGAAAATAGTGCTAGCTTTTTCGGACTGGAACCTTAACTAGTTAACAGGTATGAGGTCAAAGCATTTCATTGAAACACCTGAGCTTCTCCCAAAAAGAAAAAGGGAAACTGAAAAAATAAACACATCAATTGGACAAGTTCCCACTAGCATTAAACACTGAACCAGAAGTCAAAATATAAAGGAGGATCAATCCTTTTCTAGCAAGCTGGCTGAATATTTTAACAAATTACAAAAATGTTTAGTATGCTAGCCTAATATAAGAACCCCATTCCCACCAAATAAAGGTAAATATTACCAGACGTCTTCGCCCTTGAAGACTACCATTTTTGTTATTTTTTAAAAACCAAATTCTTATTAATTCCAAGCTGAATGAAGTGATTTTTTTAAAAGTATATTTATGGCATGCTTACAAACCAATTCCCATGGAAACAGATTTGGATACTTTTGTATTATTCGGATGATAGGTATTCAATCTTTATGCATCCTAACATTTATAGCATTCTTAATGTCTCAGTGCCTTAGTATCAGTAACTTATGTTAGAATACTTCAGTTCTCTCATAGATCTGAACTCTTCCACACGATGTATGCTATGCTACGTATGTTAATACACTGTGTGGGTAACCTCTTAACTGTTTTACATTGAAAAAAAAAACTAATAAAATGGTAAGCTACTAATTCTAGGTTTCTCTGATATCTAGAAGTTATTAGCTATTTTGATAACATTTTCATGCAGTGATCTGTAGAACGCAATGCCATTAGATACACATTATTTTTAACTTTTGCAGTTACCACTTCTCCTCAAATGTAACATTAACAATACATTTAACCCATTTTCATTGTCATCTAACAAAAGTAACAAAAAGCCATAGAAGTTTTAATAAATAGAAGACTGTGGTTGCTTGTTCTTATTTTTAAAACAGAAAACACCAGGTAAGGGAAACTGAATCAGTCTAAACGCCTGACGTAGGCCCCTAAGTTCTAGCAACACGCTGCACTGATTTCCTTTCTGAAAGCAGAAATGCAAACGAACAAACCACCTGCTTTTGGACAGCTCGACTTAGCACTTACTCTCAAGCCAGCTGAGTTTTCTACAAGATCTAAGCGTAACCAAGCATAACTTCTCCTTGACTAAATGCAACAAACCGAGGAGCAAGAAGTCCTTTATAAGTACCTAAAAGCTGGCTTTTAATATAACTCTTATTTTGTATGGTCTTCTGAGGGGGCTCCAAAGAGGGAAGCAGTAGAGGGAATAAGGAGTTCTTCCAAAATGAGGAGCTCTTACAGGAGGCAACAAGTAAGCACTGTCCCAAAGATCCTCTTAAAACCAAAACAAATGAGTAAGAGAGAAATAGATTTTGGATCCAAGAAGTAGGATCATTCTTCACAAGCATCTAAAACGAAGAGGCCCAAGCAGTGACCAACATCCTGACCCTAGCCTTTTAAATGCATCCCTTTTGGAGAGGAGACAGGATGAAAGCACCAGCAGTGAGGTCTATTTCACCCAGCACTTCGCTGAGCCCAGCTGCAGCCCCGCGCGCCTTCCTTCCCAAACCGGCCTCTCCCGCCTGGGAGAGCTCCCTCCTCTCTTCTGCCACCCAGAGCCACACAACCCCTACCTACCCGCCACTCCTCACGGACCCCGGCCCGAGACGCGCCTCCTGGAGGCCTCGGCTGCCCGAAACCCGGCCCCTTCGGCCACGGGGAGCCCCAGCCTCGAGAAACCGACCAGCTGCTGTCGCCGGCGGGTTACAGCTCCGCCGCCGCGGCCGGCCTGCGACCGGCCACCTGCAGGGCCTGGCAGGCGCCCGAGCTTCCCGTCCTTCCGCGGCCCGCGCCGGGACAGGACAGGCTCGGCCGCCCCCAGGGAGGCGGGGCAGGCCGGCAGCCCCTCGTGACCCGCGATGACCCCCCACGGTCCCCGCCGACCCCGCCGGCAGGGCCCCCACCCGGCTCCCAGGAGTCCTGCGGCGTCAGCACCGCCCCACTGCCGCTCACCCGGGCCGGGACAGTCTTGCGTCGGAGAAACCGCGCAGCGCGAGAGGGCCGGGGGAGGTGGCCGGAGGGAGAGGAAGGGGAGCGCAGCGCGCCCAGTACCGCTTCGGCCTCCTCCACCCGCCAAGAAGGGGAAAGGGGAGAGCCGGGAGCACAACAGCCCGCGCCTCGCACCCGCCGCCGCGCGCGCCCGCCGCCGCCTCAGCCTAGGGGGAGGCCACTACACCTCGTGCTCGCGCACGCCGCACAGCTCTCCCAGTCGCCCCAGCGCAGCCTGCTCTGCGCAGCCCCCACCCACCGGCCTTCCTGCCGCGGCCTCCCTCCGCCCCCACCCGCTCGCGCGCCTGCGCCTCTTCCGGTCGCGGGGGCCAATGGCAGCGCGCCCCTATTACATAAGCGAGAGGGGGCGGGACCTGGCGGGGACGGTGGCCCCTCAGAGACGGGAACAGCAGGGGACGTCGCGCTCTGTCTCCGGCGCACCGCCTCCCACTTCTCCTGCGTGCTCCATCTGGGCGGCTTCAGCCGGCCCTGAGAGCCGCGTGATCTCGGTCCTGGCGGGTGATGGCCCGCAGTGTGATTCACAAGTCGCTTGCTCACTCACTGGGGCGGCGGCCAGGCTTCGACCCCTGCGTCCCCTCTCACGAGCTTCCAGTCTCGGCGGCGTCCTCCTGTGCCCCGGCCTGGGGAGGGTCCCGGAGAGGCGCGCCAGCGCCGCGGCGGTGTGGGTCACCGACCCCGTAGCTCGCCACCCTGGCGCACCGCCGCTTCCGCCCCCAGTGCGGCCGGCGGGGAGGCCCTGAACTGGGACGCGCGGCCTTTGTTCTCTCACCACCTACCCTTTACCTCGTTCCCACGAAACCTCAGTTATTTGACTATTCTGGGGGTTTTAGTGAGTTCAAGATTCACGCCTGACTGTCTCACTGAAAACTGCCGGCTAGGCCCCCCTGACCGTTTCAGGCTGACTACTTAACAATATACTGAGCTGTTAATACTTAGGGAAATGGTTAAGTTGTGGGTTTTTTGGTCTTGATTTATAGGCCACGACAGCTAATTTCCAATATCAGAATCAAGAGCGATGGCGATAGTAACGATTATTAAATGTTTATCTGGAAAGGGCAGCATGTTTAGACGTCGGCTTTTTCTTCACCTCGCCCCACCACGCCCCCCAGCACACATTGGTTTGTAATTAGAACCACAGATAAAACAACAAAGGAGGGTCTTGCATTTGACTGTCCCACCTTGACCCATAGCCTCCGCTCTCCCAAATCTGCCTGTCAGTGCCCCAGGAAATGTTAGTTGAACATAAGTACATCGCAAGTTTTCTGGACTGGGATATGTGTATCACCAAATTGTTTAAAATAGCCAGGAAGGGGTTAACTGCTTATTGCATTTCGGTGGCATACGACGAAGACGACAACAACAACGATCTGGTTGTTCAGTCCTTCCTTTTCAACCTCGTTTCAGTTCCTTTCGCCTTCACTTTTCACGCCCTCCCTTTCGTATTGCAGTTTTAAGTTACATGTTCAAATTTTATTAATATCTCTCCAGTATTCAATTGTAAGCTCATTTTCACCACTATATACCCAGTGCTTAGCAGCATATGAAACACAGTAGGAATTGAAAAGAAAACAGGACTTTTAGTGACATTTCATGAAGCCATAGCTTAATTATTAGTAGTCACCATAACCATAATAACTATATTAACCTGGCTAATAGGAGGTGGATGAGGTACTTGGAAAACCTAAAGACAGGAAATCCAAAGAGCTGTGTTTGTCTAGCCATAAATGAGATTGGACACCAGAAAGGGACAGGGAAATCTGATTGGCAGAGATAAGTCTTTTTAACTAGAAAGGTGATTTCTGTTGTGAAATAGGGTTAATATGTCACTTGTTACCAAGGCCTAGATGAAATATTCATTAAAACCAGTGTTTCTTAAATTTTTGAATTATACCACTTTCAAGAAATTGGTACATGCTATGGACTTTGCCCCTAAAAATTTCATGTACATATAAACTGATCCCCATTGGTAAAATTTCTGAACCTCGGTACTAATCACATTTGGGGCTGGATAATTCTTTGTTATGGGGACTGTCCTAGGGGCAACCCTAAGATGTTTAGCAACATCCCTGTCCTTCTACCCTCTTGATGTCAGTAGCACTTCATCTCCAGTTGTGACAACTGAAAATGTCTCCAGACATAGCCCAATGTCCTCTTGGGTCAAAATCTCCCCTGGTGGAGAACCACAATAGAGGATATGGTATTATGGTAACTTTATATGATGGTTAGGGCATTTAAAATACAAAGGGAAAAAAATGAAAGAAGGAATGAATAAGATTCAACACCTGTGAAGTGACAAACAGTAAATGAAAGGCAGATGAATTCGCATAACTACCAGCTGGTGTCCTACTTATGTTATAGAAATGTGACAGCGAATGGGATATGAACTCCTTGGAAAAATTTTTATACATAGTCTGGTTTTAATCGTGAATGCTACAGTACTTCTACTGACTATTTTTCCTCTTCTGCCTGAGACAATTACTCTAGGTTAATATGCAGTAAGCCTATGCCTATTTTCTATTGCAATCACAATCAGATTATAGAGCTGCCCCGAAGACCTGAAAGACTTATTTATTTATTTGTATTCATGTCAGATTTTCAGGGGTGAAAGAGCTGGTGGTTAGTCAATATATTATTTCTCAGATAAACATGGATTTATCTGTGGCATGTAGGTTAATATCTAAATGTAATGAAGTGCTGGGAATTCCCTGGTGGTCCAGTGTTTAGGTGCTTTCACTGCCGAGGGCCCAGCCTGGGTTCAGTCCTTGGTCGGGGGACTAAGATTCCACAAGCCACGCAGTGTGGAAAAAAAAAAGAGTAGTGCAGTGCTCAGTTCCAGGGTTCGTTGGAGAACAAAGGAGGCAAAGGAGACGATTTCCTGCCCCTATAGGTCCTTCCATCTAGTGACAAATAATAACAACAGCAATAATGACAATAATAGACTCAAAACAAAAATGTTACCTTTGCTGGCTCTTCTTCCTCTGCTCAACTTCTACTTGTTGAGATTTCTCAGGGCTGCAACGTGGATTCTCTTGTCTTCTCTACCCTCTTAGCCCAAAGGGAAAAGTTGTGGCTTTAAATAATGAACTTCATATGACCCCACATTTCTATCGCCAGTTCAGACCTCTCTTCTGATTCCAAATTAATATACCCAAATGCTTATTTTTCATTTCCACTTCAACGTTTCTCAGACATTTCACATTTGGTGCTATATGGTATTGAATCTAAGAAGCTATTGATTGTAAGTCACATTTATGTCCACCAAGATAAAAAAATTGCTTCCAGTTGAAGGCATTATACTAAAATACTCTTGATTGTAAGACATCACAATTTCGGAGATGTTAAAATAGGTTTAAAAATAATGTGATGTATTAGAATAGCATCAAGAAGAATAAAATACTTAGAAGTAAACTTACCAAAAGTAGTGCAAAACCTACATTCCGAACATTAAAAGACATTGTTGAAAGATATTAAAGAAGACGTAAATAAATGGAAAGGCATTCCATGTTCATGGATCAAAAAACTTATTATAAAGGTGGCAATAGTCCCCAAAATGCTCTGCAGATTCAACACACTTCCCTATCAAAATCTCAACTGATGTCTTTGCATAAATCAACAAGGTTATTCTGAAGTTCATTTGGAAGTTCTAAGGAACCCAGATGTGGTATAGTAAGAAATGTATTTGGTCTTTGTCCCTGTCCCATTCCTAAAAAGTTTCTAAAACCCCCAGAATGTTTGAATGATAGAAGTGTCTTTTGTAATTTATAAGAAGCTCCTTTTGAGCATACCTGAATTTATGCTAATAAGGTGATTTAGGTTGGGGGCCATAGATGGCCTCAGGATGGGGTCTTTCAGCCCCAGAAGAATGTTTAATGACTGATTCCCCAGATATAAAATGAAAGGGTTGGTCTGAGTAACTTTCAAGACCCCTTCTAGCTTTTGAACTTCTATGACTTAATGACTCAACGTCAACTTCAGGGTCTTTTAAAAGAACTCTATTTATGAAAGGCAGCATAACAATCACCGCAAACTCCCTCCAGATGAAAATATGAAAGCAAGGTTGCTTGCTATTTACATATAAAACGAAAAGGTAATTTCTATATACCATAGGAGAGAACTAAGTGATGGAAGGATGAGTTAAAAATGGCATGGGGCTTCCCTGGTGGCGCAGTGGTTGAGAGTCCGCCTGCCGATGCAGGGGACACGGGTTCGTGCCCTGGTCCGGGAAGATCCCACATGCCACGGAGCGGCTGGGCCCGTGAGCCATGGCTGCTGAGTCTGCGTGTCCAGAGCCTGTGCTCCGCAACGGGAGAGGCCACAACGGTAAGAGGCCCGCGTACCGCAAAAAAAAAAAAAAAAAAGGCATGAAAGGGAAAATACTTGTTTGAAACTTCCATGACTGTATTAATCATGTTTTATTTTCTGTATATTATGAAGCTTTAATATTTGGGGGGCCTTCTAGCCCCAGGGAGAGACTTCACAACCCAGAGCTAGCTAATTCCTAAAGATAATAACAACTTACCTAGGAACATGCCTTTTGTATGCAAACCAACCAATCTCACGTCTGTACCCCCAGCCACTCTCTTATCTAAGTTACACACCAAGCCAATATTTCCCAGGACCTAAGTCATCCCAGAGCCAGGTACCAGGCAACTAGAGACCACCCCTATCACCCAGAGTCTGCCAGAATCATTCACCCTGGCTAATCCTAAAATGCTCACTGTACCCTGCCTTGCCTTTCCCACGCAAACCCCAATAAAGGCTCTGGCCTAGACTTCCCACCCCTCTTGCTCCTGCGCTGCCTCCTGACCGCAATCAAGTGGTCCCCAAGTGGCCGTGTGTGGTGTGGCATGCCCTCTCCTCTCTGGAGACGTAAGTAGTCAATTCTTCTTTCAGTGGCATTGATCTCTCTGTATCCTCATTCAGTCACCTCTATAAATTAAAATCCCATGGGTACATTACAATGAAGAAACTCCAGTGTTTAAAGTACTAACTCTTTTTTTTTTTTTAATAAATGTATTTATTTATTTATTTTTGGCTGTGTTGGGTCTTCGTTTCTGTGTGAGAGCTTTCTCTAGTTGTGGCAAGCGTGGGTCACTCTTCATCGCAGTGCGCGGGCCTCTCACTGTCGCGGCCTCTCTTGTTGCGGAGCACAGGCTCCAGACACGCAGGCTCAGTAGTTGTGGCTCACGGGCCTAGTTGCTCCACGGCATGTGGGATCTTCCCAGACCAGGGCTCGAACCCGTGTCCCCTGCATTAGCAGGCAGATTCTCAACCACTGCGCCACGAGGGAAGCCCAAAAGTACTAACTCTTGATTACTAATAAAAGTATATATCCAGGGTGACATTCCCTGTAGGTTCATAATGGCTGAGATTTTCTTGTATTTTTGGTCAAAAAATTAAACTCTAATTGTTCTAAGTTGGCCAAATTGTTTATAAATACAGAGTTCACTTAGGTCAGAGGCTGAAACGAATACATCAAAAAACACAACACATCCAAAGGAACTTAATGTTGTGTGATTCAAATAAACCTCACATACAAATTCTAACAAAGAAAAAATCCCATGGGTACAAATGAGACAGTGACCTACGTTCAATTATGTTGTCTGTGTGAACTGGGACAGGGAGATTCCCTGTCCTCTATGTGTTAAAGTCTAAGCTCGTACTGCTTGCCATACGACAGGCCAATAATCAAGAGACAAGCTGTTGGGGCAAGGAATAACGACTTTATTCAGAAAGCCAGCAAACTGGGAAGATGGTGGACTCATGCCCCAAAGAACCATCTTGCCTGAGTTTGAATTCAGGCTTCTTTTATACTAAATGGGGAGGGAGTAAAGTCAAACACTTCCTGGTTCCCATCAGCCTCCAAGGGGTGTGTTAATTTCTTCCTGCCTGCAGTCATTCACAGGTGGGCCTGGTCAGGATGTTTCCTGTGAACTAAACAAAGGTTTTTTAGCTTAATGCTCATTACGTGGGAAGCAGGATTCCCAGAGATGGGCCATTACATATAATTTAAGGTTATAGGCAATATCCCTTTAGTGATTAACTTGTAATAGAATACATAGGTTCTTCCCTATTAACACATGTTCCTTATGGAGCTGAGAGGTTGGTTCAATTGCTTAGGACAACTTACAAAGGTTCACCCAGACTTCTAATTCAGTCCCTATGTGTGCCATGTAGCTTTGCTTCATGCTCACACATCAAACCCCTAGACTAGGCCAAATTCTCAAAGTAAATGACTTATTTCAAAGTACAGGGTGACAAAGGCATTTGGAGATAGGGAAGAGAATGACAGATCATCGCTGCAGCTATGACTTGTTTTTTCTGGAACAATTAGCCATAGAACATGCCCTACTGAAGCTGGGTCCCCAGTATAATCTTCCCATATAAAATTGAATTCATTATTGCTCAAAACCTCCTAATGATAATAATAACAGCTATAATTTGGGCCCATGCTGCGTTACTCTAATCCTTACATCAGACCTTCACAATACATCTCATTGTCCCAATTTACTGATGAAGAAACTAAGACTCCAAGATATTAATTTTCTTATCATCACACAGAAGGAGAACTAGTAAGTAAAAGAGCTAGGATTGAGAATCCAAATCTATCTGATTCCAAACCTGACCTTCCTTCCCCCACACCACACAGCCTCGGGAATGAATTCCAGCGTGGAGGGTTCCTCTTCCATTTGGCTGAGAACCGCTGATGCCAGACTTACAGTGGCTAACGTGGGCACCATTGTTCTTTCTATTGTCACGGCCATGCTCTGCTACTCATCTGGGTTGCACAGAGAAATTGCTTATCATTTCTGGCTCTTGTTTCTTAATCTGAAAAGAGTGAGGGACTTGGATCAGGTGTCTTTTATGACAACAATTTGGATTTTTAAAATATGATTGTAACTTTAAGTATGATGTATGAGAAAATTTATATTTTATACAATTCTTAATCCCAAAGTAGATTTGGAGTACCCAAATACCCAAGTGTTAGTTTTATTTAGCTGACATTTTAACTTTTTTTCTTTCTTATAATTTCAGAAAGTCAACAGGGAACATGAATTGGTTAACATTAAAGAGAACTATCTTTAGTGCCTCGGAATTTAAAGTACAAATAAGAGAAGGATGTCTTTAATAAACAAATGATGTGTCATTTGGGACAAATGTAATATGATGTGTGGGTTTGTCCAACACAGTCATCAGGATACTTCATCATACTTGGCGTAGTTAAAATTTCCAAGGTACATGTGTGTTTGTGTCAACCTTACTTAGTGTGTAATTTCACCACTGATTGGCCTCAGTAGGGTTTGTGCTTTCAGCTGTCTTTCTGTCAGTGGGGTTGAATGGATATACACAGATCCTTCTCTTCCCTGATCCATTTTGATTTATGGCTTACTTGTGTCAGACATTTGGCTCACTAGAAACTGTGATCATAATAGTGCATGATTATCTGACCCTCCAGGGGCCTAGTCCCATTAGCCTTAGAATCCAGTCAACTATCTTTACCTATCACTCTGTTCAGGAGATGTGAACTTTATGCATCAGCTGGGCAAGTTATGCTACCTCATTATGCCTTAGTTACTACATTTTTTCACAGGAATCATATCCTGTGATACTTAATGGAAGCCAATATTTTGCTTGATGGTATATGTTCACTGCAAGTAGTTGACTGGCTTATAAAATCATCCAATTAACTGGAGGGAAAGACAGTGTACAATGTTAAAAGCAGTTTTATGGACTAAAACCTAATTAAAACTAAGTTGAAAATTGGCTTTTTTTTAAAAAAAAGGAATGTTTTAAATTTGCGGAAAAAAGATACGGGGAAAAGAAAGAGAAAGAAATTGAGAGAAATAGGAAGATAATTTTTTATTTTGGGGGATCAAAAGTTTTTGAGGAAATCTGCATATTCTAATCCCTGACTTTTCTTGCTGTTCAATAAAATTTGCTATAACATGATGATTCTGAGTTCTTTAATTGTGAGACAAACAGTCTTTTACTGTTACATTATTATTGTAATTAGAGTGTATTTTTCAGCTGACACAGCATTTCTTTTTTCATAACATAAAGGCTTAGCCTGAATTGTGAACAAGAAGTGGCAGAGTTAAGACTACAGATCATAAACACGGATTGAAATGTGACTGACGGCAGCGGGTCCAAAATATTGGAAATGCAGCTGAATAAGCATTTGAAGCAGGGTGTGATTCTAAATAACACCAATATATCTGGTTCCTGCCTAGTTAGGAAAGGGATGAGTAGACTTGCTAGACGAGTTGAACAGAGACTAACTCGAAGCCCTGAAATTGTGAGAATGTTCTCACGTTCTGTTCCCATAGGGTAGCATTTGTCAGGTTAAAAAAAAGAAAAAATTGCCATGCAATGTACTTTCAACAAAACATAAAACAGCCTTTAGGATTTTAATGTTAAAGTGGAGTTTTGGTATTATCAGTGCAGTTAGTTTTTGAGAGCAGTTAGTTGATGTTTTTCGTCTTATAACTCAATACTCCACAGGCCATATCACTGACTCCTTTATGCCAGAAATCTCTTGAGCATTCCCGTATCATGATTCCTCTGCAGAATTACTAACAGAGAGTCATTTTCCATCATCCAAAAAGATGATCAGTCTATTTGCTAAACAGAATTCTGGCTCCATAAATTTGATTTTTACTTTCTTATTCATCCTCTTCTTCCTTCCAAACAAAAAATAATTTAGGCAACTGTTGACATTTTCTTAATGCATCATTGCTTCATTGCCATCTTTTTTGCTTTTTAATAAATTTATTTATTTATTTATTGGCTGCATTGGGTCTTCGTTGCTGCGTGTGGACTTTTCTCTGGTTGCGGCTAGTGGGGGCTACTCTTCGCTGTGGTGTGCCGGCTTCTCACTGCGGGTGGCTTCTCTTTGTTGTGGAGCAAGGGCTCTAGGCGTGCGGGCTCCAGTAGCTGTGGCATGCGGGCTCAGTAGTTGTGGCTCGCAGGTTTAGTTGTCCACGGCATGTGGACCTGGGCTCGAACCCGTGTCCCCTGCATTGGCAGGCGGATTCTTAACCACTGCGCCACCAGGGATGTCCTCATTGCCATCTTAAAGTACGTGTCAGAGGAGGGAAATGTAGAGGGATTGTCTTACATCAGGGTGCAGACCAATTAGGAATCCCTCTGGAAAATTACTGGAGACAAATCAGGGCCTGCTCAAATGGAATAATCATGAGCTCCATCTTATGTATAAAATGGATGTTGATTTCTATGAATAACTCGGATTGTCTAGTCTACGTATTAGCCTCTTTGCAATTATATGTAGGGAATATTTTTTCTTTTTCTCTTTACATAGCTACTTTGAAATCTTCAGCACAGAAGGTTAAGCATTTGAGAGGAGGAGTACTTAAAAATCTGTTAACAGTGGTAAAGAATTTAGACGCTCCGTGGCTTCTGAGTTCTGGCGTAAGAGGGCAGGCTGAAAGCGCTGTGAGATGAATGAGAGTGATGGATGCGCTTCGTTCATCATGTGAGCAGTGAGAAAGGATAACTGCATAGTCATTCTCTCACACATAAATAAAAGATAACCTCTGAGAGAGAGAGAAATTGTGTAAACGAGCATGGCAAATTAGAATAATCACCATTTTTTAAAAAAGCAAATATCCTCAGGCATATTTGCTTCAGATTTAGATTGCACCTTTAGTTCTGTGTCCTGTATAGTGAATTTCATGTTAAAAGCCTGCAAATCTTTTCTACTAACAGAAGTAATAAGATATTTTCCATTACTCACTTAAATTAGAAATGTGCAAGTTTTCTGTGATTCCATTTCTCTGCCCCCTGGTGGATTTTACTTAAAACTGCAGTAGTAACGTCCTGGGTATGAGCATGTCAGCTGATGTTTATGTTTTATGATTTATCTCATTTGAATTTTTCCAAATGATTGACACTGTTAATAAACACTTTTAAAGCCCATCATAGCTTAGTAATAAATATCTCAGGGATACATAGGTCCCTTTTAAGACTCTTCTTAAATAATTTTTATTATTAGATTATTTTTTACTTAGGCCCATTTCTAAGCAGAAATAGAGTGGTCATAACTTTGGGCAAGAGCCTTGGTTAAGGTTTCTGATTTCTTTCGGATTTTTTAAAAGACAAAAAAAAAAAAAAAAAAACTTTCAAGCATCCAGGAAAGCTGAAAGACTTTTACAGTACATCACTGTATACTCTCACAGAGATTCTACAATTCACATTTTACTTTACTTGCTTTGTCACATATCATGCATATACCTAACCTTCTGTCCATCCTTATTTTTAAATGAATTTTAAATTAAGTTGTAGATATCAGTACACTTCCCCCTAAATGCACCTCATTAGTGAATGTTTGCTCGCTTATCATATAGACCCTATGATTTATGACTGATTCTTTCTTTGGTCACTAGGAAGCTTAGGAATTGTGACCTACCTACTTTGCAATAATCTCTGGTATATTATATTTTTGTGCATGTTACCCATGACTTCATTTTACAGTGCCATCCATGATTTTCTCTAGATCTCTTCTTTTTAAAAAAACCTATTTTGATCCTTCTGTATTTTGTAAACTTCCTCAAATAAATTCTGGACTAAGGTTAAAATAAAATTAGGCTGGCTTGGTATACTGTTTAAAGCATTGATTATTCAAAAAGAATGTTGCTAGTAATTTCCATGTATATATTTATAAGAAATTGGAAACGTTTGTAACGGAGGTGAATCACAAGAACAGATTAAATACCATTCTTTTGCAATTAGGGTTATTAGAGTTGCTAGGCATTTAATAGTAGCAGCATTATTCACAATAGCTAAAAGGTGGAAACAACCTAAGTGCACATGACAGATGAATGGATAAACAAACTGTGGCATATACATATGATGGAATATTATTTGGCCATAAAAATGATATTCTGATACATGCTACAACATGGATGAACCTTGAAAACATGCGAAGTGAAAGAAGCCAGACACAAAAACACAAGTATTGTATGATTCCACTTGTATGAAGTATTTAGAATAGACAAATTCATAGAAACAGAAAGTAGAATAGAAGTTATCAGGGCTGGGAGAGGGAAATGGGGAGTTATTGCTTAATGTTCATAAGGTTTCTGTTTAGAGTGATGAAAGAGTTTTGGGAATTGATAGTGGTCATGGTTACACAACATTGTAAATGTACTTAATGCCACTGAATTTTACATTTAAAAGTGATTAAAGTGGTGAATCTCATTTTATACCTATTTTACCACAATAAAAACTTTTTTAAAAAGCAGGTTAAATATCATTCTTTTTGCGATTAGGACAATTAGAGTTGCTAGTCTTTCAATGGGTTGTTTGTAGTTGCCACGCAGTTTTTCCACAAGGCATCCTAGAACTCATACCACACAGTTGATCATTATAAATAAGGTAATGTTTCATTAAAGGAACAATTTTATAATTGAAAATTACATTTCAGGGTACATGACCAAGGAAGCAGTATTACGTAAGTTGCAGAGATGACCAGAAATATGCCATAAAGGCCAGGACACTACAATAATTGTCGCAACTTGGGGCTATTGTGTGTGTTCCCACACAAAGAGGACAGTAGGGAAAGGCTGCCTAATGGTGACCCTGGGTATGTTCAGAAAAATGGTCTGCCCCAGGGGTCAGAGCAGCGGGCAGGTAATCTGGAAAGGGAGCCGTGACAGACAGACAGACAGACAATCCTACCTGTGTTACATTACCTCTAGCCATGACAGGTAAAGGCAGACAGGAAGTAGACACCTGGAAGGCTTACATATGAGGGGCAAGGTCCCATCCACTGCAAGAAGCACAGAGCAGGACTCCAATTCCAGGACAGAGGTAAGGATTTACTCAGTTTCACATATCAAGAACACGGAAATAGAGTGCCTGGGAAAGCTATCAAAAGCCTTGATAATAATTATATACTTCAATATAAAAACTTATTTGTAGGGTTTCCCTGGTGGCACAGTGGTTGAGAGTCCACCTGCCGATGCAGGGGACACGGGTTCGTGCCCCGGTCTGGGAAGATCCCACATGCCGCAGAGCGGCTGGGCCCGTGAGCCACGGCCGCTGAGCTTGTGCATACGGGGCCTGTGCTCCGCAACAAGAGAGGCCACAAGAGTGAGAGGCCCGCGTACCGCAAAAAAAAAAGCCATAAAAGATATTACCAGGTGATTAATTCGGACTTTACAAAGTGAGCTTCAAACTTCTGCCCAGAAAATTTCTAGGACACGGCTATAAGTGGACTCCGTCCCAGAGCTGCTGGCTCAGGGCACACATGCCCGACTTTGGCTGGGGAGATGGGCAGGGTGACCCGGGCACGCAGCCAGTGCCACAATAGCTCCTCCCCTTCCTCACCCATCCCCCATCAGACCCTACATGAGGCCAGATTTGTGCCAGCCGATCTGTTAGAGACGACAGAGTTCTTTTTTTTTTTTTTTTTTTTTTTTTTTTGCGGTACACGGGCCTCTCACTGTTGTGGCCTCTCCCGCTGCGGAGCACAAGCTCCGGACGCGCAGGCTCAGCGGCCATGGCTCACGGGCCCAGCCACTCCGCGGCATGTGGAATCTTCCCGGACTGGGGCACGAACCCGTGTCCCCTGTATCGGCAGGCGGACTCTCAACCACTGCGCCACCAGGGAAGCCCCGCCCATTACATTTTTAACAGAAAAATTTCGAACATACACTGAAGTAGAGAGAATAACGTAATGAGCCCCTAAAGCCAGCACCCAGCTTCCATAATTCTCAACTCATGATCAGTCGTGTTCTCTGTACCTCTTCTGCTTTACCAACCACCCCCACCCCCACACTCCTTGGGTTATTTTGAAGCACATCTCAGATACTGTTTCATTTGTAAATATCCTTTTATTTATTCTGTAATACTTCTTCTCTAGCTCCTGGTACGGTATCTGCTCATGGTAGGTGCTCAGTAACTAAGTAGACTTGTTGGGTGAACCAATAAACAATTGAGTGGATGAAAGAAAGGCAGGCAATGGGCTTCCCTGGTGGCACAGTGGTTGAGAGTCTGCCTGACGATGCAGGGGACACGGGTTCGTACCCCAGTCCGGGAAGATCCCACATGCCGCGGAGCGGCTGGGCCCGTGAGCCATGGCCGCTGAGCCTGCGCGTCCAGAGCTTGGGCTCCGCAGCGGGAGAGGCCACAACAGTGAGAGGCCCGCGTACCGCAAAAAAAAAAGAAAGGCAGGCAGGTGATGGAGTTTGGACTCAGTTCTGTGGGCACTGAGAAGGCCGTAGTTGAATTGGGGAGTGACATAAAGCAGTCACTCTACTGAAAGTGGAGGAAGATTGGAGGTGGACACTGCCACCACAGAGGGATTTCTAGGAGGCTGCTGTACAAAGCCTGGCAACCAGATTACAGTTAAGTGTGGGAGACGGTAAGAAGCTGGAAGAAGCGGGGGGGGAAAGGCAGAAAAAAAACCCAAACACCTAGAGAGAGAGAGAGAGAGAGAGAGGGGAAGGAACCTAGACCGGGAGACAGAACAAAGGAAAGAAGTGAGTCAGAGAAAGATGAAGGAAAGGTATAAAAGGGGAGGATGCTAAGAAGTGCTAAGGCAGAGGGGTGCAGAGGGCACGGGGGACGGGGGCAAGAGGTTCTTACAGAGATTCTCACTGTGCCAGGCCAGGCCAATGCCAGCTGGAGGGGCCCGTTTCCTGCCAGCTCTCTTTACCACTGTGGGCGAAGTGCCAGCAACACTCAAGGCGAGAAGTCTGGTGTCAGTATTTGATCCAAGAAGCAGGGGTGGTGGGGAGGGGCGGAGGATGGGCAGAAGTGCAGCATAGTACTTCTGAGGCTCGCGTGGGTCTCCAAGGAGCATCCGGACCATACGGGGGAGGTGAAATCCAGGCAGGAAAAGAGCTGGCAGGAGGCAGGCTGAGGGGAGAGCCTCCAGCCAACTTCGCAGAGGTTCAGGGCCAGGTCCTCTCCCTGAGGGAGCTGGAATGGGAACAGAGCATCGGGACTCTGGGCAGATGACCAATGTCCATGGCACATCCAAGTGCTGTTTAATAGAATGTCAGCAGTTCAAGGATCTCACAGACACTGGCGGCAGGGGAGGGGGCACCACCCTGTCCCCAGGCGCACAAAGGTATGGGAGCCACTTGCTGTGTGTAGGTCCCACTTCCAGACCTTCAGCTCAGGGCATCGGAAAAGCAGATCTTGAAGTGAACAGCCTTGAAAACCCGAAGCCTGGCAGGCAGGGGACCACTATTTGAAAGATGCCTATTTTCTACACTGGCAAGATTTAATAAGGTTTCCTAACCGTTGTGAACATTCATTTGTTTTAGGGTTCGTCAAACATGGGGGCTTGGGCTTCCCTGGTGGCGCAGTGGTTGAGAGTCTGCCTGCCAATGCAGGGGTCACAGGTTCGTGCCCCGGTCCGGGAAGATCCTACATGCCGCGGAGCGGCTGGGCCCGTGAGCCGTGGCCGCTGAGCCTGCGCGTCCGGAGCCTGTGCTCCGCAACGGGAGAGGCCACAACAACGGTGAGAGGCCCACGTACCGCAAAAAAAAAAAAAAAACAACAAACAAACATGGGGGCTGCCTCCGCTCTCTGAGCCAGACGGTGCTGCGGAGGACTTCCCTCAATTCAGCTGGCCTCTTAGCCCACCCCTTCCTCCTTGGCTAGTAGGTGACAGTCGTTCGTCTGTGTTTGCTTATTGCGGGGAGCGATCCCCACCAGCTCCTAAGCATGCATGGATGGAATTTGTTCCTGGTCTTCATTTTCTTTCTGGATTGGCAAGAGGCTGCCACCTGGAAGTGCGTTTGCAGATTCCACCTTCCCCTGGGTGGAGGCTGACCTTGGACGGGGGTTAGCAGGCCCTGAGCTGTACTCCCTAACCCAGCCTTCATCGGCAGCAAAGGGGGCCTTTGGTTCACTCTCTGCTACTTCTCCAGTCCAGAACTTGGGGACTTGCTGTTCTTAGGCCTGGGAGGACCTGGAGAATGCTACATGTAGGTGAGCCTTGGCTTCCGGCAGAAGAGGAAGACGTCCTGACTCCCTCAGGGACTTTGTGACTCCCTCAGGACTGGCGGTGAGATCCACTGACACTGGCTTTTTGCTTTATTGGTGATATACATGCACGAGTTTCTCCCAAACTCTGTAGTGAGACATTTGGATCAAAAGAGAAACTAACAGGAACAGTAAACAAAAGAGGCCCTAAGCAAGGGACTGGTGGATGTCATTCGTATTCCCTTGGTACAAACCACATATATCTAATAGACAACGGAACAGCACACTTCGATTTTCTCGCTCAAGAACGCTGGTCACAATCTACTGCGCTCTTTGTCCCTGTAAGGAAGATGGTCTGTGACACTGTAGACGCTGGGAGCTTCAGGGCCCCCTTTGACAGTTTTCCTACTTCTCCTCCTGTCTCTCCAGATGGGGCTGGATCAGATCAAATGTGAACCTCTGCCCTCTAGTCTGAATGTCTGTGCTTTGAGCTGGTGCCCTAACGGTACAATACAGTAATAGCTCATCATGCATTAGCAGAGAATGGTTCTAGATAAGGACGTTTTCTCTGAAACATGACAGTTTAATTCCTGAAATTCATGGTTTGTAGCCATTTTAGAAAGAAAGCTTTCAACAATACGTACTCATTACTCGGCCTTAGTTAACAGAATGAGTGGGGTATAATTTGAAGTTCTGTTAATTTAGGATTGCTGTTGATATCCTATTCAGCCTATGGAGGAACATGGCCTGTCTTTTCCCTGAATTCCACCAGATTATCTCCACCAGTCAAAGAAGCAGCCATCTTTGTCCCTGCTTCTGTTTTAGTAGTTTAAGTTTAGTAGTTTAATAGTTCAATAGTTAAGTTTAAGACTTTGGCACCATTCTCCCTTTAGTAGGCTCTCTAAACCTACAGCTACTCATAGAATGAGAATTTTTAGAGCTAGAAGGAAATGGGAGCCTTTAGTCTTTGATTGTCACTGAGGGTGGAACTGCAGGTTGCCAAGGAAACCAGAGAATGCAGTGTTGTTTGTAACATGAAGTCAAAATTGTTCTCTGTGCATCTGAAGGAATAAAGTATCCAGACTTTGTCACAGGGACTTCCCTGGTGGCGCAGTGGTTAAGAACCCGCCTGCCAGTACAGGGGACATGGGTTTGAGCCCTGGTCCGGGAAGATCCCACATGCCGCGGAGCAACGAAGCCCGTGTGCCACAACTACTGAGCCCGCGTTCCACAACTACTGAAGCCCATGTGCCTAGAGCCCGTGCTCCACAAGAGAAGCCACCACACCTCACTCGCCGCAACTAGAGAAAGCCAGCGCAGTAACAGAGACCCAACGCAGCCAAATATAAATAAATAAATCTTTTAAAAAAAAAGAGATGACTCAGTTCTAAAAAAAAAAAAAAAAGACTTTGTCACAATTGCCTTTTTGAGGTCAGAGTCTTTTAAACTGATTTACAGTTTATTTTCATGGTCACTGTAAATCTGGAACCAGGCCCTGATTCTATCCCCTCTGAAGCAAGAGCAAGTATAATAGGGTTTGCAACCATCTCCATTCCCATCTAAGGCTCATGTGCCTCTGGAGTCAATGTCAGATGCAGCCAGAGGTAACACTGGGTACTTGGGAGGCGAAATAGTCCAAGATTAGGGAAGTTAGGGGATCATGGTGGGAACAGACGAGCACCCATGTTCATCAGATGTTCCAAAGTGAGAATTGGCAGGTTTGATGACTGGTTTCTGGGTAAATTGTGATGAGGCGAGTAGTCCCAGGTAAGCCAGCAATCTAACTTGGCTGTGACACAAACCAAGATTTAGAGCACAAAGATAGGAGCTATATTAAAAGTGTAGGGCTTCCCTGGTGGCACAGTGGTTAAAAATCTGCCTGTCAATGCAGGGGACAGGGATTCAAGCCCTGGTCCGGGAAGATCCCACATGCTGTGGAGCAACTAAGCCCACATGCCGCACAACTGCTGTGCCCGCGCGTCTAGAACCCGTGCTCTGCAACAAGAGAAGCCACCACAATGAGAAGCCCGTGCACCGCAACGAAGAGTAGCCCCTGCTCGCGGCAACCAGAGAAAAAGCCTGTGTGAAGCAACAAAGACCCAATGCAGCCAAAAATAAATACATAAATAAAATAGAATTTTAAAAAAAGAGTGTAGATAGCAGGTTTCTCTTTGTACATGGGTTTGAGGGGACATGCAGGGGAAATACAATCATCCCTGGCTTAACAAACATTCAGATCACAACTATTCTGAAAGATATTTATAGAATTGCCCCAACTGTGAAGATCAGGTGGTAGAAAGATGCAGGACGTTCGTTCTCTTGGGCTAGGTTCTTCCACTAACCGGCTATGTTCCCTTAAGCAGGTCATAACTTTTCTGCAACTTCCATTTTTTAAAGTACCTAAAATGAGAATATTTTCAAGGTGTGTTTTAACTGTGATGATGTGCTTGGATTTGCTCTGTCTCCTCTCCCAGGGTGGGATACTTGCTTATTTTTTCAGTCAATACATTTGTGTATTGCCAGGAAGACAGCTGTGTCAGTCAGTCTCACAGATTTCTCAGCCAAGTTTATTAGAATCCTTGTGGCTCTGTCAGTGTACTGCTTTCCTGGTAGGAATTGAA
Source organism: Hyperoodon ampullatus (assembly GCF_949752795.1). Taxonomy (NCBI): domain Eukaryota; kingdom Metazoa; phylum Chordata; class Mammalia; order Artiodactyla; family Ziphiidae; genus Hyperoodon; species Hyperoodon ampullatus. The sequence continues at coordinate 44,110,809 of NC_136930.1, forward strand.
TTTAGTGCATTGTGTGATGGTTACTTTCTATTTCCTTAATTTCTCTTTCTGATACTTCGTTGTTAAATGTATAGAAATGCAACAGATTTCTGTATATTAATTTTGTATCCTGCAACTTTTCCGAATTCCTTGATGAGCTCTAGTAGACTTCTGGTGGTGTCTTTGGGATTTTGGTTACTTTCTAAAACAGTGAGAGGACTAGACTTCTGGCACTGTGCTAGTTCATTTGCTAAACCATCTCTGGGACTCATTTGTTATTGTACAACCTTAGGAAGGTTTTTTTCTTTCTTTAAATTGTGGTAAAAAAAATCATATAACATGAAATTCACCATTTAACCATTTTAAAGTGTACAGTTCAGTGGCTTTTAGTACATTCACAATGTTGTGCAATCATCATCATTATCTAGTTCCAGAATGTTTTTATCATCTCCAGAGGAAATCTCATCCTTATTAAGCAGTCACCCTCCATTTCCCCCTCCCCCAGACCCTGGCAATCACTCATCTGCTTTCTGTTTCTATGGATTTGCCTGTTCTGAACATTTCATATGAATGGGATCATGCAATATGTGTCCTATTGTGTCTGGCTTCTTTCCCTTAACATGTTTTCAAGGTTCATCTATGTTGTAATATGTATCAGAGCTTCATTCCTTTTTATGGCTGAATAATATTCCATTGTATGGATATACCATATTTTGTTTATCCATGCATTTGTTGATGGACATTTGAGTTTTCTCCACCTTTTGGCAATTGTGAATAGTGTTGTTATGAACATTTGTGTACAAGTTTTTTTTGAACACCTCTTTTCAATTCTTTGGGGTATATAATTGGGAGTGGAATTTCTGGGTCATATGGTAATTCTATGTTTAACTTTTTGAGGAACTGCCAAACTGTTTTCCACAGCAGGTGAACCATTTTACATTCCCACCAGCAATGTGGGAGGGTTCTGCTTTCTCTATATCCTCACTAATACTTATTATTTTCCAATTTTTTTATTATAGCCATCCTTCAGGGTGTGAAGTAGTATCTCATTTTAGTTTGAATTTGTATTTTCCCAGTGACTAATGGTGTTGGTTATCTTTCCATGTGCTTGTCAGCCATTTGTATATCTGTCCATTGAAGTTTTTTACCCTTTTTTTTTTCATTGTATTGTTTGTCTTTTTGTTGTTGAGTTGTAAGAGTTCTTTATATATTCTGGATAATCACACTTACTACATATATGATTTGCATATATTTCTCCCATTCTGTTGATTGTCTTGTCATTTATTTAATGGTGTCCTTTGAGGCACAAAAGTTTTTAATTTTGACGAAGTCTAGTTTATCTATTTTCCATTGTTGCCTGTGTTTTTGGTGTCATATCTAAGAAATCATTGCCAAATCTAAAGTCATGAAAATTTACCTCTATATTTTCTTCTAAGAGTTTTATAATTTTAGTTCTTATATTTAGGTCTTTGATCTATTTTAAGTTAAATTTTGTATATGGTCTGAGGTAGTGGTCCAACTTCATACTTTTCCATGTATACATGTAGTTGTCCTAGCAACGCTTGGAAGGTGTTTACATCTATTAGTTTAATTCCACAGCAGCTAACCAACTGTGCTATGATTTCCCTATATTGTGGCCATGTGTAGTGAACACCGTTGGTTGCCTATCAGTATTATTCCTTCTTTCTTTCTAACAGAATCCTACTTTTGTTTAGGTATCTACTTCTCTCCCACGTGATTCAGGGTAAAGTGATCCCACTATGTGCCCTAGATCCTGCTAAACTTAAGCCTGCTGTTCTCATAGTATCGTCCCTAGGACCCTTTCAGGAGTTCCCTGAGATCAAAACCATCTTCATAATCATACTAAGGCATTATTTGCTCTTTTCACTTGAGCTGACATTTGCAAGGATGATGCAAAAGCATTGATGGATAAAACTGCTGGTGCTTTAGCATAAATCAGGTCAGTGATACATACTGTACACTCTGTGGTGGCATTGATGTATTCTTGCATTCCACCATGCACTTGCAGCAGGAAAAAAAAAAGGAACTGGTCTCACTTAATGTCCTTGATGAAGTAAAAAAAATTAAATTCTATGAAAATTTGATCCTTGAGTACACATCTTTTTGATCTCTGTATAAAAATTTTAAAGTATTCATAAATCCCTTCTCTGCATATTAAAGTATGAGGGTCATCTCGAGGGAAAGCACTTGTGTGATTGTTTGGGCTGTGAGTTATTTCAGCTCCTCTTTTACTTGAGAGAATGATTGATAAACTATGGTTACTTATACTTGAGTATTTGGCAGACGCTATCCGGAACTTGGACAAAGTGAGCCACTTCAGGGTAAACAATGGGCAGTATTTGTTATCAGTGACAAGGTCAAGCTGTTGACCAAAATTAGAATTTTGGAAAATTTGCATGTGCACAGCTTCCCAATGTGTACTGATAGTTTCCCAATGTAAAGACTTTTGTAAGATCAGTGGTGATATTAGTTAATTGGATTATTCTGATATGTTATAATGAAATGTGTCAATATTTGGAAGACCTGCATAATGCAGGGGACTAATATTTTTCAAATGATCAAGGACTTTACAAAATTATGCATGGGCTAAAGATCCATTCAAGGTGCAAGATACAGACCAATGGGTATTAATACCGTTTGACAGAATATAAAAAGTTATTGATATGGTTTCAGACCCACATTATAACTAACCTTCAGGAAACTCATCTTGAGTTTGAGTATACTATCAAAGAAGAATATCAACAATTATATGAAAAGGCTATTAAAATACTTCTCCCTTTTGTAACTATGTATCTGTAGAAGACCAATTTTCTCCCATACACTTCAACCAAAACAACATTGAATATTCCTCAGTTTTAGTTTTTACTACAACAAATATTAATAAGTATATCCCACATAAACAGCCTAGAGGAATCCTGAGACCAAAAGCTTTGAGAACCGCTGGTCTAAGCCATAATGGTATCATGGAATCAGTAATTTTACTGTTCCTGGAGCCTGCCCTAGCTCTGTTATCTTGTTTTGAATGATATTAACTTTCTTCAGTGTTTAAGTCAGAGTCAGTGAAGGTTTATGATGGCTTACAGCCTAAAGCATTCTAAATGATGCAGCATGGTACAAGGTTCAAATCCATAAACTATTTTTCTCTGATGAAATTGTAGCTGAAATGTTTTCAGCTGTTTTGACTCTCTATGTTCTTCAAAGTCATTTCATCATGTTTTTTTGTATCATAAGCAGCATAATTATTTAAATCCAAGTAATTTAATTCTTGTTGTCTACCTTCTGCCAAATAGAATGAGTTTAACACTACGCTTAATTCCTTCTGGCCAGCTCCTGCTTTTCTCAGCTTGTCCAAGATGTTATGGCTAATGTTATTATCATTCTATTTGCACTCTCAGATTCTTCCAATTCCTGAGCTTGTTTTGAGTAAGGCAAGAAATATCTCATGAACCTTAGCTTAGAGCCCAGTGGGGGCTAGAAAGATATTTGCTGCTATTTACGTGGAATAGGTGCATAGCGGTGAGTTCTGGGTTTCAAGGAGCTCTTCTTGCTGTTACGTTCTCTGACCCTGTCTCCTTATTGGTTTCCCTGTCTAACCCTTCAGTTTCCTGTGAATCCAGTAGTGGCCACCCAAGTTTTTTACATGCTCAGCATCCATATTGCTGCTTCTGGAAACAGCATTAACAGCCTTCTGATTTTCCTTTGAGGAACCAACTCTTAACTAAGTACATGCAGTTTTCTGGGGACTATTATTCAAGGTATTCTGTCCATCACCTGCCAAAGTGAAGGTGAGTGGCCCAAGCTAAGCCATCAGGCTCTCTCTCCCCTTGGAAACTGAATCTTGGTTGAAAAGAGGAAAGGATAGAAAACTGCTGAAATTGACACTGAGAGAGATTTTTCCCTTATGTCCTTGCTACCTGAATACTCAGAGTTGCCCTAATTCCTGTCCCTTCTGAGGGCTGAATGTTCAAGTTTTCCATAGATTTGTGAACCACCTGTATTGTTAATAAGTTATTTTTTGCTTAAGGGAGCTAGTGTCTGAATCTGTTGCTTTTGACCAAGAACTTGGACAGAGATGTGGAAAGCTGCTCTGAGCCACCTCCTAATTGGCTGGAACTCTGATGCTCTCCCTGTCTTGTTGGGACTCTTATGACTCTAACCCATAGATTAGGGGCTTATGAATAACATTGTGGATGGACAATGGATGGAATTAATTAACCTGACTTCCAGCTAACTCACCTGTTTAAACATCTAGCATCCATCCATCAGATCACATCACTGTGCACAAGGATCACCTTTCTGGGCCAAGCCTTCTCCCTCAGTGTCCATGCAGACAGTGTATAAGTAATATCCTGGATGCCTCCCTGAGGACTAAGTACAGCCTGGTCCCAATTCCTTTCCCTCCCCACCAGTCCTGTGCTTATGAGTCCCACCAGTTTTCAGACCCAAGACTTCAGTACACTTATAGTAGAGAAAGGACAAATACCTGTTTTATATACATCTTCATAATGCATTGGAAAGAACATGGGACCCAGCATCAGAACACCTGAATTCAAATCTCAACTTTACTACTTGCTATGTAGCTTTGAGCAAATCATTTAATTTCTCTTGAGTCTCAATTTTCTCATTTGTGAAATGGGGGTTGTAATTTTTCCTGTTTTACTTAACCTTTCAAAGAGGTTGTAAGGATCAAATTAGATGATGGATGTGACAGCAGCTAATTGTATCAGACTGAGTTGCTTTTTTTTAATTAAAAAAAATTTATTTTATATTGGACTCTAATTGATTAACAATGATGTGTTAGTTACAGGTGGACAGCAAAGTGATTCAGTTATACCCATACAAGTATCCATTCTGAGTTTCTAAAGGATCAGATTTGTCTTTTACCTGCATTCCAAGTACATGGCACAACACCTGGTTCACAGCAAACACTCACAACATGTTGGTTGAATTAATCCACTCTGGGTGGGAGTTGTTCCAAAGCTCAACTAGAGTTGGGACTAAATTGGTGATGGGAAAAAGAAGCAGATCTGGGAGCATGTGGCTTCATTATTCTGTCGTCTTATTGGTTAGCTCCTCTTTCAGGGTCCTTTACACTGGACTGAGTTTCTGTAACACTGAAAACCTGGGGTTTTTTTGCTTCCGCCAGTTGCCATTGAAATCGGAACTGCCTGAAAGAACAGCTGAGCAATTCATCAGGCTCTTGTGGCTTAGAAGGAGCTGCTAGGATGAGATTTCTAATGACACACAGGCTCCAGTGGGGATGTTACAATTTCACGGTCACACATTATGGGCATTGTTCAAAGCCTGCATGAAAGATTTTGCTAAGCCCAGCTGCCTTGAGTTTTGCATCAACCATTTGGGCAAAGTGCCAGCCCCTCTGCCACATTCTTTCCAGACCAAAAAGATTGTTGAGTATCCCTCACAGATTTTTCTTGGGTGAAACAACCCAGCAGATATAGGTATATGCGCCCTTGGATTGAGGCAAAGGCCAATGGGGTTTTTGTTGTTAATTAAAATTTTATTTTTATTGAGGTAAAGTTTATATACAATAATACTCAGAGATCTTAAGTGTACAATTGGATGAATTCTTTCAACTGTATATACCTAACTAACCCCCCAAATAAGGTGTAGAACATTTCTGTCACCCCACAAAGTTGTCTTCTGTCCCCTTTAATCTCTGCCCCACCCAGTAGGCAACAGTTTTTGCTTTTCCTAGAATTTCATATAAATGAAATCATGCAGTGTGTCCTTTTTTGATCTACTTTTTTTTTTTTTTTTTTTTTTTGCGTTACGCGGGCCTCTCACTGCTGTGGCCTCTCCCGTTGCGGAGCACAGGCTCCGGACGCGCAGGCTCAGCCACTCTGAGGCATGTGGGATCTTCCTGGACCGGGGCACGAACCCGCGTCCCCTGCATCGGCAGGCGGACTCTCAACCACTGCGCCACCAGGGAAGCCCTTGATCTACTTATTTTGTGTGTCTGTCTTGTTTTTGAGATTTACCCTTTGCTGTTGCATATATCCATAGCTCAGTATTTTTTAATTGCTGACTAATATTTCACTATATAAACATACCACAATTTGTTTATCCATAATGTTTTGAGATTTATTCTGGTTTTTGTGCGTATCAAACTTTTGTTATTTTTTATTGCTGAGTAATATTCCATTATGCAAACACCATAATTTGTGTATCTCTTCTCTTGTCGAAGGACATTTGAGTTGTTTCTAGTTTTTGGCTATTATGAATAAAGCTGCTGTAAAGATTTCTGTAAAAGTCTTTTTGAGGAAGTATCTTTTACCTAGGAGTGCAATTGCTGGGTCACACAGTAAGTGTCTGTTTAACTTCAGAAGAAACTGTCAGACCTTTTCATGTCATGGTTGTACAATTTTATATTCCTACCAACAATGTATGAAGTTACAGTTGTTCCACATCCTCACTTATACTTGTCTTTCATTTTAATCATTTTAGTGGAAGTAACATGGTTGGTATCTCATTGGATCCGTGGAATCTTAATGGAATTTTCTGTATTTGCCTCACACAATTCTAAGCTGGACAGATGAGAGCAATAGGAGGACCCTGGCAGTAGTCAAGGGTTCTGGTACTTTACACTCACCTTCTCCCTACCCTTCACCAAGTTCTGCAAATTTTTTCCTTCATAGTCTCCCACAGATTTGGCCCTTTTCCATTTTCAGAGTTATCACTATACTTAGTGCTCTAACGGTTTCTATTTTGGGGTTAAACCCCTGAACCTAGGACAAACTCCAGCTCCTGTTCCAGGAGAGAGGGGGTCCTTGAGGGGAAATGATATCAAAAAAGTTGCTTCTGAGGGCTTCCCTGGTGGCACAGTGGTTGAGAGTCTGCCTGCCGATGCAGGGTACACGGGTTCATGCCCCGGTCCGGGAAGATCCCACATGCCACGGAGCGGCTGGGCCCGTGAGCCATGGCCGCTGAGCCTGTGTGTCCGGAGCCTGTGCTCCGCAATGGGAGAGGCCACAACAGTGAGAGGCCCGCGTAATGCAAAAAAAAAGGTGCTTCCCTCTCACCTCCATCTCATCTCAGCCTTTTGGCCTCCTTCAGGATTATTACTTCACTGGAATATGCAAGACAGAGCAGACACCATGGCTGTTCTATCATGTGGAACAGAAAGTTCTTTGGGTATTGAAGCTGATTCCCAGGAATCAGAGAACTTAATCCAGTTATCATCAGAGCTTCACCAAGAAAATACAGTCAAGGATGACTTCAAAGTTTTGAGTCTAAAAGGCTCTCTCTATAGACCCTTAGACTTTCATCTTTATAAAACCGTTTGTTTCTGGGAGCTCTCCAGGGTACTGGACTTCTCCCTGAAAACATCTCTGATACAGAAGACTAATGTTCCATGTCTGCATCTAACGAATGGTTCTCTGTGTTTTGAACATTGTTCTCCTTATTCCAGCTTTTAATTCTAATACAAATTCTGCATGCCTATGACTATCTTTAAGATATCCCCTCTACTTTTCCATCTCCCAGCCACTATGTTAGGCCAAGCTACCTACTGTGGTCTTCCAAGTTAGCTCTACTCAAACTTTAATGTGCAAATGAATCACTTGGGATATTGTTAGAATGCAGATTCTGATTCCAGGTTTGGGGAGGGGCCAATATTCTGCATTCCCAACAAACTCCTAAGTCAATTTGTGCTGCTGGTCTGTGGGCCACAATGAGTAGCAAGGTTCTAGTTTTCTCACCACCACCCTTGCCTCTCAACACTAGAGTTATCATTTTGAAAACGTAAAACCTTTCAGTGACTTCTAGTTATGCTTAGAATGAAATCTAGACTCCTTATTGTGGCCAGAAAAATGCCGCTGTGTGGACTGACATCTGTTTACCTTCCTTGCCACATTAGGTTCACCCTTCCCTTCCTTCTCTACACTTCAGTCACACTGGGCTTTGACTGCACTTACAGAGGACCACATGCATCCCAACCCCAGGGCTTTGTGCATGCCATTTCCTCTCCTTGGAACCCCCTCTTCTTGTAAGACTTCCTCTTTCTAATACCACAAGCTCTACCAAACTGGTCTTGGTTAACACAGTCTTTTTTTTTTTTTTTTTTTTTTTTGCGTTACGCAGGCCTCTCACTGTTGTGGCCTCTCCCGTTGCGGAGCACAGGCTCCGGACGCGCAGGCTCAGCGGCCATGGCTCATGGACCCAGCCGCTCCATGGCATGTGGGATCTTCCTGGGCTGGGGCACGAACCCGTGTCCCCTGCATCAGCAGGCGGACTCTCAACCACTGCGCCACCAGGGAAGCCCAACACAATCTTTTATCAGTTACAAATAGATAACTTGTTTTTCTGTCTGGTACTCCAATCACTGATTATTGTGTCCTGAACAATTGCCCATAGCTTTCTAACTGTATCTCTAGGATTTCCTGCTTGTTAACCCGTCATATGTTCCATCATCCGTTAATGAACCTAAAGCACCTGAATATGTTTATATCCTAATGCCCAGAACCTGTTATTCTGGTACCACACATGGCAAAAGGGATATAGCTGTGATAAAGTTAAGGATCTTGAGATAGGAAGATTTTCCTGGATTATCTAGGATCAGAGTCAAAGAAAGGTGATGACAGAAGCAAAGGTGAGAGAGAGAGAGAGATTCGAGGCTGCTTTGAAAATGGAGGAGAAGCGGTCATGAGCCTAGGAATACAGATGGCTTTTGAAGCTTGAAAAGGCAAGGAAATGGATTATTCTCTAAAGCTTCCAGAAAGAACACAGTCCTGTTGACCTGTTTTAGACTTCTGATCTCCAGAACTGTAAGATAATACATGTGTGTTGTTTTAAGCCACTACATTTTTGGTGATTTGTTACATCTGCAATAGAAAACTAATGCAGTTGATAACACAGGGAACTTTTCAAAAACCAAGTTCCCGGCCAAGGGGGCAGCTCTGTGAGCAGGTCCTTCTAAAGAGCAACATCAGGCCTACAGTGTTAACTCTTTCCTATACAAGCTGATAGCCAGCCAATTACCAGACATGTGAGAGGGATCAGCCAAGATCAGCAGAGCTGCCTAACCCAACCCACCATGAGTGAGCCCAGCCAAGACAAAAAGCACTTCTCAGCACAATTATTATCATGGACAATAATAAATGCTTGTTGTTTTAAGACACTGAGTTTTATGGCGGTTGTTATGCAGCAATAGCTAGCTAAATCACATGGAATTTAAGGCCTTTGAGTAGGAATTCATGAGCCCAATCCATATATCCCACCTTATCTCTTGTTTAGAGCTGTTTTATTTATACTGGTCTATTTCTTTTTTTAAATTAATTAATTAATTAATTTATTTATTTATTTATGGCTGCGTTGGGTCTTCATTTGCTGCACGCGGGCTTTCTCCAGTTGCGGCGAGCAGGGGTTACTCTTTGTTGCGGTGCATGGGCTTCTCATTGCAGTGGCTTCTCTTGTTGCGGAGCACAGGCTCTAGGCACATGGGCTTCAGTAGTTGTGGCGTGTGGGCTCAGTAGTTGAGGCTCACAGGCCCTAGAGCACAGGCCCAGTAGTTGTGACACACGGGCTTAGTTGCTCCACGGCATGTGGGCTGGCACCCGTGTCCCCTGCACTGGCAGGCGGATTCTTAACAACTGTGCCACCAGGGAAACCCTGTACTGGTCTATGTCATGTCACCCAGGCAGTCTTTGTTCCTTCCTATCACTGTACTTTCCTCCATGTCATCGCTGTAACCGGAGTGCTTTTTCCATTCACATCTTTGCCTCCTATTTCAGAATGTAATTGACAGGCAATTGGCATGTACTTTCTTGAGCATCCAAGATTCCAAGCCTAGTCAACTTGATGTCATTTGGAATTTGGTTAGGATCATTCAGTGTGTTACTGGTATTAAAAAGGCTTTTAAGGCATTGCCATCTGTCAGCTCTCAAAAGAACAAATACTTTAGAAAACACTTTCAGCTTAGATAAAAAAGTAGAGTTGGTGAGAGGGCTGCCAAAGTTATTTGTTCTTCTGTTACTGAGAGGAAGGTTTATTGATTTTTTTGAGCGCTTATGGAACTCTTGCTTCCTAGGTCCCATAGCTGAGCACTCTGGTACTCTCACTGGCACTTTATTATTCATTGCCATATAAGAGTTAAACTAGCTACAGAGTCTTGAAACCAGGCAGCGTTCTAAGGTAAGAGCTGCAAATCTTGTTGCCAATGACAAAATGGCAAGTTGGCAAATGCCTTCACTGGGTTGTAAAACAGAAAAACAACAGCTAATATTTCTGGAGTGTTTACTCTGTGCCAAGCCTTGGGCTCACTTATGGGGGTACAGAGGTGATAAGACAGAACAAGTCCTTAACCTTATGGAATTTATAACAGAGTAAAAGCAGTAATAGTTAAAATCAGAAGAAAATCTTTCCTAAGGTCAGCAATGAGCTATAAAGGCATTTGAAGGTGAAAAAAAAAATCTGAGAATAGTGATATAATCCCACGAATACCCTAATATCTTTTGTATAATATAACGTATTCATTTCTAAATTTTGTGTCAATATTCCCCTACACAACAAATATGTCTTGAGTGCTAATTATATCAGAGGCACTCTGTCTGACACCAGGAAGACATGGAAAAGACCAATATAATCCCTGCCCTCGTGAACTGGATATCCCATCCAAACATTAACAGCAATGGGGACAAAACATCTGGGGCCACAAAGGTGTGGTTCATATTGCATTATTTGTATATTTTGCATTATTGAAATTTGTATGTTTTGTTAAATCATCCAATGCACTCCTGAAACTTGGTTCTTTTTCTGGCTAAACTCTTTGATAGATATGCAGATTAATCGGATGGTCAGAGTTAGATTATGAATGAACTGCACCAATAAAAGAGCTGGGACTTCCCTGGATGTCCAGTGGTTAAGACTCTGCACTTCCAATGCAGGGGACGCTGGTTTGATCCCTGGTTAGGGAACTAGGATCCTGCATGCCATGCGATGTGGCAAAATAAAATTAAAAAGTATAAGAGCTAACCCTGGGACTTCTGGTGATGTTTTAAATGGGTTCCCCATGTATCTCACTATTTGGTGAATGTAAAAAGAGTCTTGGACTTGAAATCAAGTGTTCTAGTTTCCATTTTGCCATGAAACACAGCTGTGTGATTTGGGGCAAATCACTTCACCTCTTGTGTCCTATGAAAACAGAAATTTCAGTTCCTCTCAGCCCCGAAGGCCCGTAACCCTGTGATGTATTTTCCCCATACAGTTGTTATTTGCATTCCTCTGAAAGTTTAAATTTGTTAGAGAGAACCAGCTATCCTGAGATAGAACTGTTAGTCTTATAAGACTAACATCATGTGTTACTATCACTCATTTCAACAGCAAGAACATGAAGTGGCAAAGAGCAGTTGCTCATGGAAAAAGGCTTCTTTGTATTTAGACAAACGGGATTTGGAGCACAAGTCACCATCAGTGGGATCACGGATTGTGAAAGCCTGTTCTAGCAACTGTTTCAGAAAGGACACTTGGCTTCAATTTCAGGATGTTAGCCCTGGCATGGAGACCAGGAGAGGGATGGGGCCAGGACATGTGTGGCTTTTGTCATTCTGCCCACCCACAGACCCAGGGGCTAAGTATAGTGCATGGATTTGTCCTTTGAATTTTTTTTTCTGCTGCGGAGGCTGAATGGTTCTGCTTTAGCAGCCAGGTAACCTCTGGGGATTCAGACTTTGCAACCCGGTCACAGCAAAAGCCACCAGGGTCAGGTTAGGGAGATTTCTTAACATGAAGATGTAAAGAAGAGTCAAACAAAATGAAAACTATGATAATATTATTAAAATCCCCTGAACAAAGAGTGATGCTTTAAGAATTTCAGGATACTGGTGAGAGGGAGCCCATCCGATTGCTTCTCACTAAGGAATCTTGCCCATAAAATCGCTGACAGCACCAAATGGATGGCTCACTCCTTAAACCCTGGGTGAAGCATGATGACAAGGGGAAGTAAATATTCATGAGTCTATCTGAGGCATCAGTATTTATGAAGAACCATTAATGTGCTAAACTCGGAGGGCACAGGTAGCAGAGGGCACAATCTCCCACAAGCTGCTACCTGGCTGCAAAGGAATCCCTGCACCTCACTGAGCAGCATCCTCCCAGACACTCACTCTCTCCCGCCTCACAACCCCAAGGCGGCCTCTTGACTTAGAGAGTCAACTTCTTGTTTTTACAAAAGGTGTGTTTTGGTTATCCACGGTTGAAAATATCTTCCATAGATCTTCACGGCAAATATCTAATCCAAATGTGGTATCTCCTGTGCCCCAGTGGATTCTGGAGTCTTCTCCTGGTTTCTGTCACTGCTGCTCAGTGGACGCAAGAACTTTTTTTTTTTTTTGGCGGCACCGAGCAGCATGCGGGATCTTAGTTCCCCAACCACGGATCGAACCCACGCCCCCTGCAGTGGAAACACAGAGTCTTAATCACTGGACTGCCAAGGAAGTCCCAAGAACTTTTTTTTTTTTTTGGCTGCATTGGGTCTTCGTGGCTACACGTGGGCTTTCTTCAGTTGCGTCGAGCAGGGGCTACTCTTCATTGCGGTACACGGGCCTCTCGTTGTGATGGCTTCTTTTGTTGTGGAGCACGGGCTCTAGGCGCACAGGCTGCAGTAGCTGTGGCACGCGGGCTCAGTAGTTGTGGCTCGCGGGTTCTAGAGCGCAGGTTCAGTAGTTGTGGCGCACGGGCTCAGTTGCTCCGCGGCACGTGGGATCTTCCCGGACCAGGGATCGAACCCGTGTCCCCTGCATTGGCAGGCGGACTCTCAGCCACTGCGTCACCGGGGAAGTCCTCAAGAACATTTTAATATTAGTCTGAGTAAAACCCACTGTGAAGGTGAGTCTGCTCTGTGCGAAGACACCTTTTAGACAGGCCAAACACCAGAGTTGTGAGAGCCGAGTATCTAAAGTAAGAGGCACCTGGGTGTGCAGGCCAGCTCAGGTCCCTGCTGGCTGGGTGAGGCCAGGCCAGTTAATTCGTTAACCTAGCAGCCTGCTTTTTCCCATCTCTAGAGTGGAGACTCTAAAGCAATGCTACTTAAGTCACAGGGCTGTCATTAGGATTAAATGAGCAAATGCATATGAGGTTCTCAGCACAGCCTCAGGCATGTGGGAGGCGCTGATGCACTGCATCAGTTTATCCGTCAGAGGGCGCCCTGGCAGGAGCCAGACAGCACCTGCAAACGGGGTCATCTGAACAGGGTTTAGTAAAGGGTCTTCAGGTGCTTACAAAGGTATTGGCAGGGTTTAAGGGTTAAGGACTAGGGACATTGCAGTACAGCAAGGGTCCTGACAGTGTAACCACCAAAGGGGTCAGGGGTGGGAGTGGCTCACAGAACCCAGAAAGGGGGGTCTGCGTGGGGAGGCCACTCCCATGGCAGCTGTGGCCCTCTTAGAAGAGCACAGCTGGTCCACGTGATCTGAAGGGAGGGAGCATCAGACCCTGGGGAATAAATACTCCTCCTTCACTCTCTTCTCTCCCTCCCTCAGTTCCTGCCAGTACCTCCTTTTGGCCGAACTCAACAAGAAATGAACCTATTTTTACCGCCTACATGGGTCAGCCTCCCACGGCTCAGAGTAGGATAGAGAGACAAAGCAGAAAATACCCAGTAGGATTAGTATTTAAAAATCTCATCTGTTCCAACTAGCTGAGGAGACAGCTAGTCAATCTAGGTTAGAGAGACATCTGAACCACTGACTAGCCGACAGAGATCCAGCATGGGAAACAGGAGAGTTCCCTGGTGGTTCACCTCAATAAGTGAATAAGAAACCACTTCTAACTAGTACCTCAGTTGTATGTAAATAGTACTTCTAAACCAAATGAGAGTTTGGTAACAATTTGTCCTCTTTAGTGATGTATGCTTTCTCTTTTATACTGTTTATTCAGCAAACACATAGATAACACAGGGGCAAAATTTTGAGTGATCTCCTGAATTCATCATAATTCCTGATCCAGCTGAACACAATGAATAAAAATTCTGGTACATCTCAAGACTTCCCTGGTGGTCCAGTGGTTAAGACTCTGAGCTCCCAAGGCAGGGGACCTGGGTTCGATCCCTGCTCAGGGAACTAGATCCCGAGTGCTGCAACTAAGACCTGGCGCAGCCAAAAAAAAAAAAAAAAAAAAAAATTTCTGATACATCTCAAAGACCCAGTCAAATGATTCTGGAATATTCAAATATGGAATTTGTATTGGTTTGCTAGGGCTGCCATAACAAGGTATCACAAACTGAGTGAACAGAAATTCATTGTCTCATGGTTGGAGGCTATAGAAGCCTGGGATCAAGATGTCTGCAAGGCCATGCACCCCCTGAAGGCGCTAGGAAAGGACCTGGGCCGACCTCTCTCCCCGGCTTCTGGTAGTTCTTGGCTTGTGGCAGCACACTCCAGTCTTCACAAGACGTTCTCCCTAAGTGCTCAGTCTCTATGTCCACATTTTCCCGTTTTATAAGGACATCAGTCATATTGGATTAGGGTCCACCCTAAAGACTTCATTTTAGCTTGATTACCTCTGTAGAGACCCTATATCCAAATCAGGTCCAATTCTGAGGTATTGGGGGTTAGGACTCCAACACATATTTTAATGGAGGAGATATAATTCAACACCTAATGGAATTCTCGGGGCCACTGCTTCCTCTTCAGGATACATAATGAGAGCTGGCTGTGGGTTTGGCTCTGTGTCCACTTACATCGAGCTATATAAGCATCTTCCTATGTGGAATGATAGCCTCTAGCTGGGGGGAGCTTCATGAAATGCCGGGTCTCAAGTGGGATGACTCTGTGATACTCTTCAAGAAACAAAGAGTAAGGGCAAAATTAGTATAAATCAACCAGCTTAGAGGCAACTGAGGGCTGAGTGTGAGAAAACAAAGTACCCCCACAAAGCACTCCACGTTTTCGGTAGCAGCAGGACACGGGGCCCCTCAGGGGCTTACAGAATGCTTATCCCTTCCGGACACTCTTGGAGGCAGTCTTTGCCCAGAGCAGCCTTCAATGCCTGCAGCAGAGCTTCTGTGAGTCTGCCACACATCTCAGGCCAAGTCAGACATTACCTGAAACAGCTTAGACTGTTTTAACTCCAAAACAACTTGAATGTGGTTAGCTAGGTACTTCCTAAGCCAACCTCTTGCCCCTATAATCCTTGGTCAAGGGCAAAGGCAACCCACTTTGTCTCCGTTTCCCCGGGCCCCCTCTTTTCTCCTTCCCCCGCTCATCCCAGTATCTCCTACCCTTTCTTGTATGCTTATCCCATTATTGTTAAACACGCCACTGACTGTTATCGTTTCCCAGGATTTTGTCCTTGGCCCATCTACTTTCTCCCTTTGTACACTCCAAAGATAACCGTATTCAGTGTCATGGTTTCAACCACCGTCTATCCAGTTTCTCTATTCTCCAAGTCTGTGTCAGACAGAGCCCTGCTAAACAACTTGCCACAGTGAATGTTTTTTGTCTCCTGTATTAAACTATGTCTTGTTTGTCACTGTATTTCCTGGTCCCTCAGAATGAATTTGCTGAATGTCATTCAATAAACCTTTGCTAAATTGTGCAAGACAGAATGACTCCAGAATATTTATCTTGACAACCCTCCTGAGCTTGACGTCTCCTTACGTCTGTCATCTTGTTGTTCCAGAGGTGCCCATGTGTCAAAACTGAACAGCTCTCAGTCTGGTTTGCCTCTCTCTGGATGACCCCACCACTGCCCTGATCTCCCACACTGGAGGCCTGAGCATCCATGCTTTACTCCTCTCTCCCGCCCTCCCATCTCCGAACCATCATGAGGCCCTTCCAAATAAATCTCCTAAACACTTCTCAAATGCATTCCCTCTGTCCAGTCCACTCCTCTACTAGAATAGAAGCTCCATGTAGGCAGGAATCTTTATCTGATTTGCTCACTGCAGTAGCCCCAGTGCCTAGAATAGAGCCTGCCACATAATAGGTGCTCAGAAATGTTTGTTGAATGAATAAATACCACTAACACCCTAGTTCAGAGCACATGCTATCTGTATCAGTTATCTGTGCTACATAACAAAACTCCCCAAAACTTAGTGGTTTCAAATATCACTAATTTATTATTTCCGATGGGTGGGCCTTAAGCTGGGGGCTCACTTATATTGTTGTAGTCAGAGAGCTGCTGGGACGGCCACCTGACTGGTGATCCTCAGCTCTCCACATTGCTTCCCATCCTCCTGCTGGCTACACTGACTTCTTTGCAGTGTGGTGGTCTCAGAGTTCCAAGAGAAAGAATGTGGAAACTACATTGCCTCTTAAGGGACAGCCTTGGAAGTCACCTAAAGTCACATCTGCAGCATTCTACTGATAAAATCATGTCACGAGGCTAGGGCAGACTCAAGGGTGTGAAGAAACAGACTCAGCCTCTTGATTGGAGGAGTGGTGATGTCATATCACAAAAGGGTGTGAACACAGGAAGGCATGGTTCATTGGATGTCATTATGGTAATGATCAGCCACACCGTATCTCCCAGTTCACAGCCTCTAATTGCCTGGGGTTGTGCACACTTCAAATCTGTTTTTCACATAGCTTCCAGGACGATCTTCCTGAAGCACAAATCTGACCCGGCTGTCGGCTGTCATCTTCCTTCATCTTCTTCTAAAAGATAGAAGCTACCAAAAAGATATCTTTTGAATAGCAAATGATTAGCTATAATTACAGCTCCATCTACCTTCCACTGACAGTACTTTGGTGCAATGGAGAAGGAAATGCAGAGACACATGCCTCCCCAGGCTGGCTCTGGTGGTAGCCCACAGGGACACTTGAACGCTCCGTGGACGGCACAGAGACACCCCCGCTGAGCATGGCATCAGCAGCCTGCAGTGATCTTACAACTTGGCCAGCTCCCCATTTTGACGGTGAACTGAAATCTTACACAAAAGGAAGTGGCGGAAGAAAAAACTAAATACAGTAGAAGGAAAATTCAGAAACAAATGGCAGGTGGTTTGGAAAATGTGAAACCTGTGGGAAGAGGGGGCGAGAAGGGGAATGAAACCAAGATCTTTTCTCCCTCCTGCTTCAGTTCTCTTCCGGTAACTAAGACACACTCTGAAGCTGCAATTTTGGAGAATGTACACTTTCTTTATCTTTTTATTATTTAAAAAAAGTCAGTATATGGATTTTAAATGTTTTTGTTGGTTTTGTTTTTGTTTTTTTTAAAGACAGCTGATTTTTTTAGAAAGTATTTATTTAGGCTGCCCGGGTCTTAGTTGCGGCATGCGGGTTCTTCATTGTGGCATGCATGTGGGATTTAGTTTCCCGACCAGGGATCGAACCCGGGCCCCCTGTATTAGGAGCGCAGAGTCTTACCCACTGGACCACCAGGGAAGTCCCTGGATTTTAAATGTTCGAAAGGCATGGCAGGAATCTTAAATGTTTTTGCTGACAATCTTCATAGAGCTGAGTTGCCATCATGAGCATCTTGGGGAAATACTTCCTGAGCGCCCACCAAATGCTCCTGTGCAGTGTTTACTGGTTTTATTTCTGCACAGGCTGCGATCTCAGAGCATCCAGCAGGAGATGATGGAGAATCCCCAGATGAGATGAATGCAGTAATGGCCTAAGATGCCCAAAATGTATCTCTGCTTATCCCATTAGTCCCGTTCATGGTGAGACGCTGTGGGGTTAATGGCGGATGGATCTTGGTTACAGGGAAAGGAGAGAGTGGGCGGATGAGCGATTCAGCTCAAACTGCAGCTCCTCCAACCTTCACTCATAGGCCCCAGCACTGGGGGCGGGATGAGGGGGGCATTTGGAAGTTCTTAACATTCTGAACAGAATGAGAGAGCGGAAAGTGTTAGCAGCTTAAATAAAGAATTAGATGTGGATTTAGGACAATGAGGAAACCAGAAAAGAGGATGTGCCCTGGGGACAATCGGGGTGGGGCATTTGAGGCCAGGTGTCATATATTTGAAGCCTCTCTGCTTCCCTACTTTAACCGGCAGGATGGTGGGAGATAGAATGTCCACTCGGTGGCCACCAAGACAGATAAACTTGGGGCTTCAGGAGTCTGGGACCTTGGAAGCTGAAGAGGCTGGAAGAAAACGGACATCCAGGCTAGACAGGATGGAACTGGAGTACATACCGACCAGCTGACTCTGCCTTCACCCCTCCCTGAGACTCGATCCTGAGATAGAGCTTTGGGAATTGGGGGTGCCAGTTCCCACCCATGGGACAAGGTTTCCTAGTGTAACCACGGTCTCTTTCTCTACCGGGCTGGGGACGAGGACTCCCTAGAGCTGTGTTCCAAGGTCCACCCCTGAAGCCCCTCATGCCTCCATTAGCAGGAAGTCCACACTTTCTCTCTCCAGGTCATCTTTCACGATATCCCAGAGCTCCAAAGGGCTTCCCCAGTGCAAAGGATCAGTCCTATCATTCCAACCTCGTGGGAACCAGAGGTCTGGTTGTTCCATCAAAGGGACTTCTTCTCAGCTGTCATTACCAAGGCGTGGTGAAATCAGAAGGCCATCAGCCCTACAAGGTCTTGCCCACCGTAAAAAAGACCCACATCATCTTCAGCAGCCTTCAGGCTTCATAGATGAGCGGTTCTTGGGCAGCACTGACCCTCCTCCATCTGCCCTAGAGCTGTAGCTCGTCCTTCTGTGCTTCCACAGCAGTCCTCTTTATTTATTTATTTGTTTGTTTGTTTGTTTATTTTATGGCTGCATTGGGTCTTTGTTGCTGCACATGGGCTTTCTCTAGTTGCGGTGAGCCAGGGCTACTCTTTGTTGCAGTGCGCAGGCTTCTCATTGCGGTGGCTTCTCTTGTTGCAGAGCACGGGCTCTAGGCGCGCGGGCTTCAGTAGTTGTGACACGTGGGCTCAGTAGTTGTGGCTTGCGGGCTCTAGAGCACGGGCTCAGTAGTCGTGGCACACAGGCTTAGTGGCTCCACGGCATGTGGGATCTTCCCGGACCAGGGATCGAACCCATGTCCCCTTCATTGACAGACGGATTCTTAACCACTGGACCACCAGGGAAGTCCTCATAACAACCTTCTTAACCACACCTCTTTGACAGCGCTTTCCACATAGGCTTGCTGTTATTTCTTTGCATATTGCGGTCATTTTGGGGTCTCAGAACTTGAATAGTGCTTGACGTAAAGGATGAGTGTTTGTGGAATGAAGCAATGAAAGAATGTTACTTTAGGAAATATTTACAATCCCAGCTTATATTCATATAGACCTGCAAATGGGTCAAGGAGGATCATGGAGAGTACAAGTAGGCTAAAACCTTCCAGTTGCATAGGGAGCATCAAAAGATATTTAATTTCCTTACATGGATAATTACAAAAACATATGTTCAAGTATTAAATAAACAAATGGCTTCTTTGGTCCTCTGCAGTTATTGGTTCAGGTATTTACTATGACTATGATTTTATGTGAGGAACCTGAGACCCAGGTTGGTTGAGTGACTTCCCTAAGGTAGCACAGCTAGTAAGCAGTGCAGAGAGTACTGAGACTCCTCCCCTCCAAGTCTCTTTCCACAAATCATACTGCTTCCCTCTGACCCATCACATAAAATCATTGATCAATGGATGGATTCATTCATTCATTTGCTAAACTACCAGCTTGGATTTGGCACTTTTCTCAGCAACGTAGATTAAAAGATACATAAAGTTCATAATCTGGCAGCACAGAGAGCAGCAGTTCCTTCTGCCTGGTGGGTCGGAGAAGGCTTTACGAGAAGTGACATCTGAGCTGGGCCTGCCCCTCCTGATTAAGCCGATAAATCACCATTTTGACTTAAGCCATTATGAACTATGATATGGTCAGTTGCAGCTAAGAAGTTCCTTGTGTATGCTGTATGGATGTATCAGAATTTACTGACCAACTTTGTAAGACATTGGGGTTGTTTCTGAAAGTTCAGTATTATTAACAAGATTATGAATTAACTTTTTGCAGATCTGTCTTTCTGTGCATGTCCTGTGGGATCAGAGGTTATATCTTTGATCCTTGTTACCTTATTGCCTTCCAGAAAGATTTATCAATTACTCTTCCACCATAATGTAAAAGAATGCCAGTTTCTCCCCAGCAAGCTGCCTCCTAATTGCAAGGCTCTGTATTAGGATCAAGATAATATGCATAGGGGTTTCCCTGGTGGCACAGTGGTTGAGAGTCTGCCTGCCGATGCAGGGGACACGGGTTCGTGCCCCAGTCCGGGAGGATCCCACATGCCGCGGAGCGGCTAGGCCCGTGAGCCATGGCCACTGAGCCTGCGCGTCCGGAGCCTGTGCTCCGCAACGGGAGAGGCCACAACAGTGAGAGGCCCACGTACCGCAAAAAAAAAAAAAAAAGATAATATGCATAAAATACTTTACAAATAGTTATTAAATTTTTATTCATTATAAAACAGAGCTTTTCTCTTAAGAAGGGAAACTCTCATTTATTGAGTGCTTCCAATGTTCCAGATACTGCACTAAGAACTATGCATTATGCTTTTTAAACTTCACAGGCCTTTGAGAAAGGGATAATTATTATCCCCACTTTTACAGATGAGAAAACAGGCTTATAGAAGTGAAGCAATTTATCCAAGGTCAAATGCAAAGCCAGCATTGGAACTCAGGTCAGTCTGATTGCAGACCCTCACTTTTATCGCTGCTTATGTAGGTCAAATATGCAAGTATGCAATAGTGGTCGTGTCAGACATACACACAGCTAACAATACTACCTGGCAAAGTTAGATAACAGGCAAGTTAAACAGATGGATAACAAGCTAAGTTTGTGTCCTTTCTAGGATGACTCAGCCCCGGCTCTATGACGGCAGTTGAAAGCGAAGAAATAAGCAGGCTGGGAGATAATACCTTCCCAAGATCCCCCTCAATGTTCTTTTCCACCAGTAGACACACCCCTAACTCATCCTGAGCATCCCTCACTAAAGACAAGGCTGGATAATCCAGAACCCCTTTCATCTCGTCCCCAGCAAAATTTCTTAGTTCATATAAAATCTTAAAAGGTTTTAAGCTTCCTAATTTATTCTTAATAGCAGTCAATTAATACACAGTTGTTAGCCCAGTAAAGATCAGTTTTCCTCTCTCATCCCCTTGTATTTTTATTAAAATAAAAGAGCTTTACCTCATTATAAAAGTAATTCATTTTTTAAAATATGTATTTATTTATTTATTTATTTCGTTGCACTGGGTCTTAATTGCTGCAGGTGGGCTCCTTAGTTGCGGCTCACTGGCTCCTTAGTTGTGGCATGCGAACTCAGTCGCGGCATGCATGTGGGATCTAGTTCCCTGACCAGGGATCGAACCTGGGCCCCCTGCTTCGGGCGAGCGGAGTCTTATCCACTTCACCACCAAGGAAGTCCCGAAATTCATTTTTATGCTACTACAAAATGAAAACGTGAGTCAAATATACCAGAGGCAAATACATTTCTCTCTTAGAACCTATTAGGATGCTTTGCAAACTGCGCACAAACTGGTTTCCAGTCTCCCAGGGGCTCAGGTACCCAAGTCCCAAGCTATGGCTCTCAGTTAACACAAATAAGTCTTATCAGACTGGGGCCTGAGGCCTTGGACATACCTGCCCCACTCCCATGTCAGTTCTGTGGGGCAAAGTGGAGTGAGCTGGCTGGACACTGCCAGGGCGACATGAGACCTTGTAGCTTCCTGGTAAAGGGAGACAGGGACTCTGCCACTTTACTACATTTATGGCCTTAGAGCAGCTTCCAATTTGTTTCCTCATCGGCAAAATGGTGATGAATGTCCTTCTCAGGGCCTTTGTGGGGATTATGTGAGATAATGTATATTAAACTCTTAGCCCCATAAGAAATCTCTTTACACTCTACCTGGCACATGCAGTGCTCAAAACATAGACATCCTGAGTGGCTTCACACTGGGAACAAGAAGAGAAAAGATGTCCGTTGTGACCACCATCTTGAAAACTCCAAGATCTCTGCCTCCTCATTCCATTGGCTCCATATTCCTCTGACCTTTGGGGAGAGGAAAGCAATAATGGAGGAGACCACAGCACCCCTGTTAGCAGTCTCCCTGCCTTCGTTGTAGATTTAACCACTGTGCCCTACCTCAGCTGCATATTTTTAGTTATTACCCCTGTTCCTCTTCTTACTTGGCCTCTTGCACTGTTATTGCATGAAGAACACTTGGAGCTGCAGGATTTAAGATAAAGAATGAAAATGATGAATTCATATCATTTGCACATAAAAAGCATCTGCTTTCATCAAAGCAGAAGTTAAAAGAGTATTTCTAATCTGCTTCAAATTATTTGAAGTCCCAGTCTTATAACAATAATAGGCAAAAGATTTGCTTATAATTCTTTGATCATGTTCTACTCTATTTTAAATCAGCATTTCTCAAAGCATGCTCTATGAAATACCTGTTCTGAAGAATATTAGGAGTTAACACAACATTAAAAAGAATCCCTTGCTAGTAAAATGTAAGAAAAGGTGGGCTCAACAAAATTTAAATTGTAAGACCTCTCAGAGCTTTGAAATGATACTGCAAATGTCTAAGGGGTGTTGTGGCATGCAGTATTTTCCAAATTAGAGTGCAAGCTCTGTTTGTGAGAAACATGTCATAGGACTCGTGTTCTTTTAACTCCACTTTGGAAAACAGCTATCAACCCAAGGAAGATGAAACCACATTTACTGATGGTTCTATAAAATGAAAAGTGGAAGTAAAGCTGAAAATGACATACTTGGGGACAGCCAGAGAATCTGTCCTTCTGTTGCCAGGAGGATCCTTAAGAGGGAGGAGAGGACAGTGGTTATTGATGGACCAGCCAGTCAAATGGGGGCAACAAGTTCTGGGGAGAAAGCAGCACAAATGTAAAGAACATTTCTGGATGCTTGCTGTGGAAAGGGAAAATAAAGTGTGCCCAAAGAGAGTATATGTCATGTAAACATGGCATGGGGGAGGGGCCAGAGAGGTGTGTGTATGTGTGTTGGGTACATTCCTCTCTTTACCTTTTTGGAAATACGGTAGAACTGTGCAAAGAAATTAAGCCAGTGCCATAAATTATTAAATAAAGGCCCAATTATGTATTTCTGAAACCGTATACAAAAATCACAAAATGTTTAACCACATGGAAAACAAAAAAGAAAACTGAGTGCTTCACTTTTGCCTTGTTTAGACTTTTCACTGCTAAATCCAAGTAGCTTGTACCTCTCCCCCAAGCCCCTCCACATTTCAGTCAGGCTATGTACTTAGCCACTGATATTATCCCCACCTCTGTGTCTCATTCCAATCTCAGATAAGGTATATCATTTTGTTCAGGACTATTTCACTTGCTTCTGGCAACAAACAAACAAAATGAAATGTATAAACAAAGCCTGGCTTGAACAAAAATGGAATTTATTGGGTCAACTAACTGAAAAGTTCAGAAGAGTCTGGTTTCAGGCACAGCTTTGAGAGGACCTCAAACAAGGTGATCAAAGGCCCAGGTACTCTTCCCATCTTTTGGCTCTACTATCCTGCGTGTTGACTTTATACTCAAGCTCTGTAGCATGACAAGATGGCTGCAGTTCTTCCTCACGCTCCTCCAATCCCAAGTCCAGCACATAGAGTGGTCTCACACCCAGAAGTCCTTGCAGTGGTCACCGTTGAATCTCATGGGCTCTAATTGTGTCCAGTCCCTGGGCCTAGGGAATGAGATGCTCTGACCAGCTTAGGCCTAGGTCACATGATCCACCATTCCAACCAGAGCACAGGATGAACTTGGGGAAGGAGCTGATTTCCCAGAGGAAAATCGGTGCTCTATTTAATTACCCACAGAAGGAGACTGGCTGCTGGGGGGCACAAATGAGAGACCTTCACCATGTCAGGCTTGAGAGGTCATTTAGTGCTACAGTCTGAATATTTGTGTCCCCCCAAAATTCATATGTTGAAATCCTAGCTTCCAAAGATGATGGTATTTAGGAGGTGGGGCTTTTGGGAGCTGCTTAAGTCATAAGGGCAGAGCTCTCCTGAATGGGATTAGTGCTTTTATAAGAGTCTTCAGAGAGATCCCTAGCTTCTTCCACCATGTGAAGACACAGTAAGAAGTAGGCAGTCTGCAGCCCAAGAGAGGGCTTTCCTTTGCCAAATACAATCATGCTGGCATCATGATCTTGAACTTCCAGCCTCTAGAACTGTGAGAAGTAAATTTCTGTTGCTTATAAACCACCTAGTCTGTAGTATTTTGTTATAGCAGCCCAAATGGACTAAGACATTTAGTGTACAGGTGGTCCCAGATTTATGATGGTTTGACTTAGGATTTTTCAACTTTACAATAGTGGCACCTTCTCAGCTCCGGGTCTACAGCTCTCTGGCTCCCCTAGTCAGTGTCTAATCCCCATGTTCTGAGAGAAGAATCTGATTGGTCCAGTTCATCTGATCCTGCTAGGCCAAAGGGGAATTATTTATTTAGGGTTTTCCTCTCTGTTGACTATAAATGTCCAAAGGAAAGAGACTTGAGGCTCTTGTTCACCACTGTATCCCCAATATTTGTTACAGAGCTTGGCATGTGGTTGGTCCTCAAAAGATAATTGCTACATGAATGGTTGGCCAGTTTATGGAAGAATTGCCTTCATCTTTCTGGCTATGGGCATAAGTGACAGTGGGCCCAAGAGGGCAACAAGGGCCCTGGACACAGGCAGCATCCTTTGCAGGGCCAGTAGGCATAAGGCATAGTAACTGACATCTCTAGTGTCTGTAAGATCATTAGAACATCACTGAGTTGCTGGCTTAGACTTGGTGGCTATAAAGCACAGATCTAAATTTTGGGTTTAATTCTAGCAACTATCTTCAGCTTAGGTTTTTCCTATACAAGCATTCCTATCTGCTCCTTGGCTGACTTTCCCCTCCATCCAAAATTTTATGAATTTTTCATTAATGATTATTTTAATGGCCCATTGCCTCTGTGTCTTTGTGAAGTTCCCTATATCTTCAAAAAGTTATGTCTTAACAAAATAATAACAGTCATAAACGATAGGGTGGAGACAGATGGTTCACGGCCATGAAGGTCTGGCCCCAGAGGCACTGCCTGGCTTGAGGGCACATGAGAAGGATTCTATACTCCAGGCCCTGAAGGAGAGCAAGGGCTGTTGCCTTTCTACGCCTGAAGAGGGCGTTGGGCTCTGCAGGTCAAATCTGATGGAAACAGAGTAACAGGATCTCTGATCAAACTAGTAGCGAGAGTAGAGGCAGGTACTTTCTCATTTTAATACAGTTGTTTCCTTCTATCTGATCTTTAGAATATTCTAAAACCTTCAGCTTTATCTTTCAACCACACGCTGGGGGTTCATTACAGGATTAACCAGGCTACACATAATGGCTGGTGTGAATTTTGTGGCTGGGGCTATGTTCTGGATGCTCTTGTTCTGTGCCAGTGACCAGCCTTCATCTCACGAGGTAGCTCCTGTCTCCCCCTACCCCAGACTCCCCAGCTCACAAGCATCCCTCTCTTTCATCCCACTTCTGCTCATAATCTGTGCCTCCCCAGCCTCCCCTGTCTGCCTTGCACCCTCTAGGAGTGTGTAATGGGGTCCCCCTTAGAAGTTCCCTGGCCATTGGTGACACAGGGTATTGTACTGTCCCTGTGGCTTTTTCAGAGGAGGCCTTGGAGAGATGGGCATCCCTATCCCTCCATCCCATTTCTTCCTACTGGCAGCACAGCATGTAGATAGATACGCTGGTCTCCCCACACCCACACTGTCCCGTTGCCTTAGCAACAAGATTGAGAAAGTTGGGTTTCCTGGTATCCAAGGTTACACTGTGTTCAGACAACTGCTACCTACTACATGGACATATGGATCTACGGTTGGTTCGATGAGAGGAAGATTTAACTGTATACAGGTACATACAGGTGACACAGCAAATCTGGGTCTGATCATGAGATTCCCTTTCATTTGTAAAACTAGAGCTCAGGGTTATAACCAGGAACATTTTGCAGTGTTTCATGTGATCTTCCTCAGTCAACAGAGAGAGCTTTCTCCCTAGGAGTAAGGAAAGTGTGTTCTTAAAGGCAGGGAGGAGAACTGGGGAGAGGGGTGATGGAGAGGGAGGATGAATGTTTTTATTACTTTTTAGTCAGTAACGTTAACTTACAAAAGAAGAAGAGATGGGGGCATCTTAGTGTGGTATAGTTCATAGTCCTGGGTGCTGTCTCTGGGGTCCCACAGACCATCTTCCCCAAGATAGCCAAGGTCAAGCTTGTAGTTCAAGGGACACACAGCTCACTCCAGATACTGGCATCTGAGCAGAAGCGGCAGGCCCTCAACCCACAGTCCTCTGGTGTCCTCCCAGCTCTCTCCTGCAGCCCAGGAGGAGAGCCTGGGCCCCGGCTCTGCTCTGCCTGTGGCCTCTCGGCCCAGCTCAGCTGTGCAGCCTTCTCAGCCAGGCACAGGTTCTCAGGCCCTTGGGTCCAGGGCACCTGGCTCCCCGCTCAGTTCACAGCAGAGCAGTTTCACAGGCATCACATATGATCTTGCAAAAATTCAAGGGGGAGGAAGGTATTCTCAGGCTCATTTGGCAAGTGGGCAAACAGGGCAGCCCTCTTGTTAGCTTGGAGCCTCGGCTGGGCCTTGGTGCCCCAGGTCCTGAGGCCTGGGATCTCCTCTCTCCGGGAGATCCCATGACCTGGGAATGTGGTCCTGCCAAAGCCATATTTGCCATCCAGTTGCAAAGGAGACTTGGCATATCCCTTCTACCTGGGGTAGAATTTTTCTTTCAGAGAAACTGGAAGAAATTAAAATGATCCCATCAGCTCTAGTAGCATAGTTTTCAATAAATAGTTTATAGCCACAGTGACGCTATTTCCAGACTCAAAAAATAAGACATGTGGTCTCACCAAGGATTCTTGCTAATTTCTCTGAATTTGGTTTTATGAAAAAGAAAGCTCATAAAATTGAAATCTCATTGAGCTATACATTTAACCAATTGCACTCAGTAGAAAAAATAAAATGACTTCGATCAGGATTATCTCAGAAAATTTGGGACAATTTTGGCTGTATTTATGATGCTGTGTGGTATATAGCCATACTTAACTTATTTTTTTAATTCTCTGAGGGAGATTAAAGTGATTTATGAACGACTTCTAGGTATCCTTTTGTGAATATTGAAATTGAGTTCAGTAGAAATTGGTTACTTACTAGGCTTCTTCAAAGAAACCTGGCAGAATTAATATTTAAGAGAACTGTAGAATTCTGATTGTTAATTATAACTTAAAAATTCAGATTAGGAAATTAGTAAAGTTGGCCATTCACACTTGAAAAAATATGTGATCTTTGATTTATGTCATGATACATTGTCAAGGCTTTTAAATGAAATTTTATCCTAGTTTTCAGGCTTTTTTTTTTTTTTTTTTTTCTGGTTTCCTCTCAAGGAAGTTTCAGAAGGATTTAATAAACATCTAAGTCAGGTAAATGTCTGGAATTTCTAAGAATGAGGTTGTAACTTCTTTGGCACCAGAGCTCTCCTTAGAAGGAAGGCTGGTGATGGCAATGGGCCAACAACTTTATTTTATGACAATTAGGAATAGTGAGATTTTATTATTAATCTGATTAAGTTCTGTTCCAGAAACACCGGCAGTCACATATGTCTTATAGGTTTTAAAATTAATAAAAACCTAATTGCAGTATAATTTTATGACATTTCTATAGTGCTTGTAAAACTATAATTATATAAATATGAAAATAGACTTCATTATTTGAGTTCTCTCATTTTATGCAGCTCTTGGAAGAATTTATCCTCCAATATAACACTAAACACTTTTAAGCTGCCTATTTTACAACATCAACAAAATTAAGCTTTGTGTTTGTCTTGACCTAGACTATTTTGCAAGAAGCCATTCTTAAGATTTTTTTTTTTTTTTTTTTTTTTTGCGGTACGTGGGCCTCTCACTGTTGTGGCCTCTCCTGTTGCGGAGCACAGGCTCCGGACGCGCAGGCTCAGTGGCCATGGCTCACGGGCCCAGCCACTCCGCGGCATGTGGGATCTTCCCGGACCGGGACACGAACCCGTGTCCCCTGCATCGGCAGGCGGACTCTCAACTACTGCGCCACCAGGGAAGCCCCAAAAAGACATTCTTAAGATTTAATAAGTGTTTTACAGCCTTAAAGGGAATGTAAGTAAACAGAGTCACATGATAATTTTTTAAAATAAGTTTTGCGGGACTTCCCTGGCGGTCCAGTTGTTAAGACTCTGCGCTTCCACTGCAGGGGGCCCGGGTTCAATCTCTGGTCAGAGAACTAGGATCCCGCACGCTGTGCTGCGTGGCCAATTGAAAAAAAAAAAAGAGAGATTTGCATTCTCTCTGCAGGTGACTACAAAAAAATGGTTTTTAAAAAAACAGAATGAAAACTCAGAAACATAACAAATGTCATGGACGCTAAACCTCTACAGTGCTTTCCCACCTTTACATACACATTTGTTCTTGCTTGACCTTTCAAATTGTAAATTACCAACTGCCATGTCCAGTGTCGTTCATGGCCACGTGTCCAGGAACTTAATTTTCTTCCACTTCGGAGATGCCCTGTGTGAAGCTTATTTACATACATATTCAGAACTCGCAAGGTGCACACGGCTGCATTTTACAAAGATAGTCGCACCTCCCTTGCATCTGACTGGTGTTACCTGTTCCGAATGTGAACAGGTGAGACACGTGGTCTCTTCCAGGTCTGGGGTGATGAGACTTCAGTAACTACACACCAGAGAGAAACCTGGTACCAAATGTATCCAGGTGGAATCGGATTCTAAAAACAGCCACCAGATTTGCCTGGAGTTGACTCTGATAACACACAACCAGCTGCAGTTAAAATGGGTCCCAGACACAGTTTGTGTTACAGAAGTGGCCAGGTTTGGGCACTGCAGCAACATCTTCCTTTTTCCTTTTCTCCTCCTCGCTTTATCTCTTGGCCACACCAAAGGCTCTACACCAGCATCACTGGGCCTCTGTTTGGCTGCCCACCCAGCAAAGTCAGCGGGGCTGCCTATTCTTGTGTTTTCCCTCCATCTGCACAGAAACAACCCTCCTCCTAGCCTCTAAATCAAGATTCATGCCGTGGGCAGCAGCTTTTGCTAATAGAACTTGAAGGATGAAAGAGAGAACAGAATTGAGTTGCCTTTTGGGAGGTTAATTGAAATTAATCCTGGATGGAATGAACGGCCTGAATGTCACGGCTCTCCTCTTCCCCAGCCCAGCCCTCTCCCACCCCACCCTCTGTCCCCAAGGCTGTGACACCTGGCTCCCGACACACTGTCCTAATGCCAGCTTCCCTCCAGAGCCTCTGCACAGCACAAGATTCTCTCCAGTCCAGCCAGTCATTTGTGAGTTCAACATGTTTACTGGTTTTTTATATGGGCCAGGCATTGCGCGGGGGAGGCAAGGATCCATCCATTCAATCAATCGGTTATCAATATTTGTTAAACCACTTTTATGTGTTCTAGGCGCCAATTATACGGCAGAAAACCGAACAGCCTTCATGGAGTTTATAATCTACACGGAAGGTGGTGGAGACAGCAGAATAAATTACACACATAAATATATACTACGTTAGAGAGGTGCCTGAAGAGAAACACAGCTGAAAGAGGAATGGGGCATCGGGAAGGCCACACTGTCATGACTTAAATGAAGAACGGTGGGAGGTGAGGGAGCAGGCCATGTAGACATCTGGGGCAGAGCTGTCTAGACAGAGGAAAAGCCATGCAAAGGCCCTGAGGCAGAAGGTGCTTCGCGAGATCAGAAGGGAGTCAGTAACATGGCAGGGGCTGCGTTTGTGAGGGGGGCAGTCGTAGGAGATGAGATCAGAGAAATAAAGGGTGGGGCTAGGTCACATAGGTCTTCTAAGATACGGAAAGAATTTTAACTTCACCTTTGAGTGAAATGGGGGCCACTTGCGGGTTCAGGGCAAAGGAGGGACAGATTTGCTGTGGCGACAACTCAGCTGGTTGGGGAGGGGGAACAGGGCCCTCCCTGAAGGGTAGAAGCAGGGCCACTGCAGTGACACAAGGGGGAGGTGATGGAGGAGGGGGTGGCGGTGGTGAGAAGCACCCAAAGTCTGGGTAAGTTTTGAAAATAGAGCTGACGGGATTCGCTATGGATCGGATATGGGATGTGGGAAAAAAGAGGGGAGGTATGACTAAGATTTTAGGCCTGAAAGCTGAGAAATAAGACTGAGACACCATACCGGCCCCCGAAGAGCCCACAGTCCAACGAGGGCCTCACGTGCTGGGGGAGAGCTTGCGCAGGACACCAGGGAGGGTTCTGGGTGGGCACAGAGTAGGCACTGAGCTGAGCTGTGAGGGAGGAGCAGGGACGTGCCAGGCTGGCAAGGTGCGGAGTGGAGTCCAAGCTGAAACCCTACAGAAGGGCAGGGAGTTCCGGGAGCCCTGGGTCGAGCCCAGCGCACTGGGCCAGCAAGCAAGTGGCCTCCCATGACTTTGAAGCCAGTGTGGCTTCAATGTTGCTGGAATGAGCCACGAATCCTACCCACCTCCTCCTCCCCTGACAGCTTATCATGGCTGGGAAAGCTAGATCCCCATCTTCACCATGTCCTTTGCAGGTTGGAGTGACCAGGTGACACAGTTCTGGCCAATGTCACGTAAGCTTGTATCTGGCTGGGGTGTGCAGCGGAAACGTGCTTTGCTCTCTTAACGAAGGAGACAGCCATGGCTGCTGGTGAGGAACTCATATTCCTGTATTCTTGTCCTGTGTTCCTCTAATACAGACGTGATGTGGAGTTGCAGCGAACAGCTTGCAGCCTTGAGGCAGTAAACCCACCTGCAAGGAGGGAAGTGGGAAGCTGGAAAGAGAACGAGACTTGACGAGGGCGAGCCGCTGCTCCAGCTCGGATCGCCTACGTCTAGACCGCTCGTATGTAAGATGATGAAAGGTCTTTGCTTGCTTAAGTCTCTGTAAGTCACATGTCCTTGAAGTGTCCCAAGGACTCCTGAGTCATGGGGTCAGAGCCTTGCAGATCTTGCTGGCCTGCTCAGACTTGTGGGCAGTGGGGAACAGCCGAAGGAATTATAGGGGAATGACGTGATCTGCTTTTTATTTTAGAAAAATCCCTCTGGCAGCAACATGGAGCTGGATTATAGGTTGGAGGCAGGAGGCCCAGGAGGAGGCTGCCTCACCCAGTCAGCAGAGCTTAAGGTGGGGGCAGCGATGGGTGCTTCTCGCGGTCCTGTTGGCCTGTCCCCCCGGCCCTCCTGCTCTCTCTGCTCTCCCTTCATGCAAGGCCTCCCCTCAGGCCCCCACCGCAGCCAACCTCGCAGGAGGCTGTGTCTGCCTTCCCTTTCCCCTCGTGACCCTTCCTGAATTCTGGCCTCATCCACCCACAATTGACAGTCAGCTGGGGCTGTGATCTCACCTGGAGGTGGGGATACTCTCCCAAGCTCGTTCAGTTTGTTGGCAGAATTCAGTTCTTGGGGTTGTAGGACTGAGGTTTCTGCCTTCTTGTGGTTCTCAGCTAGGGTGGCTCTAAGCTCCTAGTGGCCTGTCTCAGGTCCTAGGCAACAGGGCCCATACGCAGTCCTCAACATGGCAGCATGCTTCCCTCTCTGAGGCCAGCAGGACAAATCTGTCTCACCTGTCTGCTAAGATGGAGTTGCATGTAACCAAAGTAATCCCAGAATGACTATCCCATCACATTCCCAGGTTCCGCTCACAGAAGAGAAGGGGGTCCGACGGGGCATACATACCAGGGTGGAAGGTGGGGAATCCTGACTCCTCTAAACCCACTGTCCTCCCCACCTCTTCTTCCCCCTGGTCTCTGCACTCTTTTGGGACTTAATCTCTATGTACTTCCTGCCTCTGGAAACATGTGAGTCATATCCTAGGATAGGAATTTTATTGTCAAAAGGGAATTTGAAGTGAATCAAAGGATTTCAGATAAACCTGAACCTGGGACTTCCCTGGTGGCTCAGTGGTTAAGAATCTGCCTGCCAATGCAGGGGACATGGGTTCGAGCCCTGGTCCAGGAAGATCCCACCTGCCGCAACGCAACTAAGCCCGTGCACCACAACTACTGAGCCTGCACTCTAGAGCCTGCGAGCCACAACTACTGAGCCTGCATGCCACAACTACTGAAGCCCGCGTGCCTAGAGCCCATGCTCTGCAACAAGAGAAGCCACTGCAATGAGAAGCCCGCGCACCTCAACGAAGACCCAACGCAGCCAAAATAAATAAATAAATTTATAAAAACACCCAAAAAGCAAATAGACCTGAACCTCCCTCACTGGCTAATCTGAAGTCTACCAAATTTATTTTCCACACCGTAGTATTTACTGTCTTCTAGGTACTGCTGTTAAATGCTTTATATATGTACATGATTTTATTGAATCCCCTCAGCATCTTTATGAGGGGAGCATTGGTGCCCCATTTTACAGACGAAGAACCTGAGACTCAAAATGAGTCCCCCAGGTAGCAAGCAGAGGAGGCCAGTCTGTTCATCCACCCTCTGGCTATCACCTCACCATGGGGCGTGTGGAGGGGGTGCGGTGAGGAACAACAAAGGCACCTCTCAGAATGACATACCTCCTTGCATTAAACAGGAGACTACCCCGGCTTGCTAAGCCATACTCGTCTGGTGCATCAGACAGCCCCCTTTGGCCTCTCTCTTCGTGACTGATGGGGTCTAACATTTTTAAATTAGCCTTCAGGCGTTTTCATGAGAAGCACAACTTTGAGTAAGAGAAGAAGAATTTTAAACCTCAAGAATCAGAAAGAAGAGATTGTGTGTGGGTTAAACCTGAGGCAGAGCTTCCAGCTTTCAGGACTTGCATGCATTCTGGCTAGAAATCAGTGGAGCATGAAACAGAAATGCTGAGTGACGCCCAAGCAAAGTGCACCCCTTCCTTGGGCCAATCGCCCAGGCCTCTGCACCGGCCAGTGACGCCTGGCATTGCTTCTTCAGGATTCAGCTCTTGATTGGTTGCGGCCAGGCTTTTGACCAAAGCTTTCAAAGGAGACAGGAAGCTACTGGCACAAAATGGCCATATCAATTTGTTTTGGAATCTTTTTCTACACTCGTCGACCAAGAGAGCACCATGGAAAGCCTGGTGAACATAAAAGGGAAGCAACTTAGCACAGCCATAAAGACCACAGACGTTGGTCCAGCTTCTGTGTTTAAACCCCTGCTTTCCTGTTTGATAGTTGTTTGACTTAGGGAAGTATTTTTTTAAATGATACAACTTTATTTCATTCACTGTTACACTGCTACAGGTCAAATATAATTGAGTAGCGATCTTTTTTTTAAATTGAGGTATAATTGACATATAACATTATATTCGTTTCAACATAGTGATTCAGTGTTTGTATATGTTGCAAAATGATCACCGTGATAAGTTTTGTTAACATCTATCACATAC
This sequence comes from Hyperoodon ampullatus, assembly GCF_949752795.1. Classification (NCBI taxonomy): domain Eukaryota; kingdom Metazoa; phylum Chordata; class Mammalia; order Artiodactyla; family Ziphiidae; genus Hyperoodon; species Hyperoodon ampullatus. The sequence goes on from NC_136930.1 coordinate 44,144,129, forward strand.
AGAGTAACGAATTTTTTTTTTTTTGATGAGAACTTTTAAGACCTACTCTCTTAGCAACTGTCAAATATACAATATAACAGTATTAACTATAGTCACCGTGCTATACATTACATCCCCATTTAGGGAAGGTTTTTTTTTACCCTCTTTGAGCCTCAGTTTTCTTATCTGTAAGCTGGGCACATGAATACCTGCCTCTGAGGGAATTTAAATGAGATACTAAATCGCCTAGCCCTCGGTATTGCCCCTGCCTCTGTAATTGTTTGATAAGGGACAACTCTTGTTACATTGCTTTTGCAGCTGATACTTTCGTGCTCTGAACTGTCTGACAAATTCTAACAGAGTTACCTCCATGCCCCAGTGGCAGCTTAGTCAAGTTGCAAGCAGGAAATGTCACATCTCCTAAGAAACCTACTTTTAGGTGAAGCTCCTAACCAAGCCTGGTCACGTCAGAGAAGCTTCTAGTAGGGTAGGAGGCTCAGAGATACACTGATGGCTGCACAGGAGTCAGCAAAAGAAAAGAGTGCAGAAAGGGGCTCCAGGAAGAAGGAACAGCATGTGCAAAGGCCCGGAGGAGGTGAGACATGGTGCATCCCCTGTGCTCTGTGGTTTGTTATTGCTGAAAATTAAGTCCTTCGTGTTTTACCTGCCCTGATGGCTAGAAGAATGTGTGTAGGAGTTTAAAACATATGCAAGTGTCACCATCTGTATCACTTAGAGATTTAAGTGCTTGGAAAAGTTTATGTGTATGTGAGCAAGACACACACATACACACAGAGTTAAACACAATTACTTTAAGGCAACATTCTCCAAAAGTTCAGTGATTCCAGTCTCAGGAATCAGAACTTATTTTATAAACTGTGACTTGGAGGAAGCAAGCCAACTGACTCTTTGATGCAGGTACGCTTGCATCAAAGGAACAGGAACAAAACTTCCACTGCATTTTATTTATTTATTTATTTATTGGCCACGCTGTGCAGCACGCAGGATCTTAGTTTTCTCACCAGGGATCCAACTGGTGCTCCCTGGATTGGGAGTGCAGAGTCTTAACCACCGGACCACTGGGTAAGTCTCTCCACTGCATTTTAAAGTAGCAAACCCAAGATCCAGGCCCTGTGGACAGCACTTTACCTGCGTGATGCAGCTATGCTCTTGTCTTTATCCATTTTCCCTAACTCAGTCTGCAGGCCGTTTCCTTTCCTGTGGACGCAGAACGTTTCACGGGTAAGAGCATGCCTGACTCGGCAACTGGGGTTTCTGCCTGTTTGTTTGTTGCTCTTGTTGTTTTTGAAGGCTGAATGGAGGCTTTTTGTACCCATGGCCTTGTAACCTGGAAGGGACAGTGACCAAAGGACTGTTGACACTGGTGAAGGGGACAGGATGCTCTCAGTCTTGGGACATTGCAGCTATTCCTTTCCGACTCTTTGATTTCATCCCTCTATCGTATTCACCTTTGTTTGCATCCTGTCTCTTTCAAACTATGCCATAGAATGACATCATCTGAAAACAAATGTATCTTCCCCTAGATCTCCTGAAACGGAAAGAACAAAGGAAAGAAAGAGGTAGAAAGTCCTCAGGTCAGCCAAGTGAAAACCAGGGCAATGTCACTGCTCTTGGGCCTCCAGGTACTGTAACTTACCAGCAAATACAGCTGCAAAAGAAATCACGGACCACCGCATCCTCAGGGCCCGGATCAGGCCCTCCTGGCAGGGTCAGGCCTGTGGCCAGCCAGCCCAGCCTGCCCGCCCCTGTCTCCTTGCACCGTTCTGAAGCTTGGTTTTCTTCTGCATTTTTACCCCCTTCTCTCTGGAGTCTGCGGTTCACACACAGGGGTTACTATGGTAATAGAAAACCCCTGCTGTGTTAGAAATTTTGTAGAAATATAATTCAGGAAGAAGCATGAAACTGGTGTGTTTATCTTTTTATGGGAATGGGAGACTGGATGCTGAGTTTCCAGGGTCATTGCCTGGGCCGCGGGACCAGAATGGACTGTCAGGCTCGGGTGAACCAGAAATGGCGTAGAGGAGAGCCGGGGACACCAGCCCTGGCCCTCACTCCTCTGGGTAAACTGTCAGCCTCCGGGCGTGCTCATCAGCCCTGTACCTGAGAAATCTTTGCGGGTGAATAAATGAGCACGGGTCCTCGCTTTCTGTTCGTCCCCTTGCTTTCTTTCTCCCCTGAAGGGTTGTATCGGGGGAGGAGGCTGGACGGAGAGCCTCCTGACACCAGAGCCTGAAGCTTATTTGGGTTTTGCCCCCTCTTCCCCGGTTCCTCATCTGGCCCCCATTCTAGGCTCAGTGGACGCTTGATAAATGCTTATGTTGACTTAACCCACAGCACTGGAGACCAGGAGAGAAGGTTTCAGCAGTGCCGTGAAGGGAGTTAGGTAAATGCACAGCCTCCTCTGCAGAGACCTGTCTGAGCGGAGCTCCTGGGATGAGAGGAGCTTTGGGTTATCGGTTATCGCATGAGTCTGAAGACATCGCTCTACAGAGGCTGGGAAAGTGACCACCGTCTCCTTCCCCAGGCAAGCCAGGGCAGTTCCAGATGACTCTATTATGCAAAACATTTCTGTGACTCATGACAGGACCCACCGCCATATCTCCTCCACCCCAGTCCCCCCACCCTTCCCCCGTTTTTAAGGCTAATCATCTTTCCTTTGCTTGGCAGTATAAATCATAGGGAGGTATCTGTCCAAGAGGATAGAACAAAGAAGAAGAAGGAAGAGGAGGAGGGAGGGAAGGAGAAGGGGAAGTTGAATACAGGGATAATAGGTATCACCCTGGGAGCTTTGTTTTTCTCCCCCAAAAATCATGGTACCCAGAAACCACTGTAAACTTAATTTTCTGGGAGTGGTGCTGATACTCTAAAAATAAAGGGGTTGGGGCTGCCCTGGTGGCGCAGTGGTTGAGAGTCCGCCTGCCGATGCAAGGGACGCGGGTTCATGTCCCGGTCCGGGAAGATCCCACATGCCGCAGAGCGGCTGGGCCTGTGAGCCATGGCCGCTGAGCCTGCTCGTCTGGAGCCTGTGCTCCGCAACGGGAGAGGCCACAACAGTGAGAGGTCCGTGTACCTCAAAAAAAAAAAAAAAAAAAAAAAATTACTCCAGGGACTTCCCTGGTGGTCCAGTGGTTAAGAATCCGCCTTCCAATGCAGGGGACGCGGTTTCGATCCCTGGTTGGGGAACTAAGATCCCACATGCTGTGGGGCAACTAAGCCCGTGCGCCGCAACTACTGAGCCTGTGTGGTCTGGAGCCTGTGCACCACAAATACAAGCCCGCATGCAGCAACTAGAGAAGCCCACACACTCCAATGAAGAGCCCTTGTGCCACAACTAAGACCCAACACAGCCAAATAAATATTTTTTAAAAATTACTTCAGGACTTCCCTGATGGCGCAGTGGTTAAGAATCTGCCTGCCAATGCAGGGGATGCGGGTTTGATCCTTAGTCTGGGAAGATCCCACATGCCGCGGAGCAACTAAGCCCATGTGCCACATCTACTGAAGCCCATGCGTCTAGAGCCCGTGCTCTGCAACAAGAGAAGCCACCGCAATGAGAAGCCTGCGCACTGCAACGAAGAGTAGCCCCTGCTCACCACAGCTAGAGAAAGCCCGTGCACAGCAAAGAAGACCCAACACAGCCAAAAATAAAATTAAATTTAAAAAGAATTACTCCAGTGTTCTCTTGGTAAAGTCCTTCCAAATCCAAGCTAATTTAATACCCCTTGTTCTTTTTTTAGCCACATGTTCTTAGAGACACTGTTTCCCATGACCTTGAGTTTATTAGGTTGTCATGAGAGGTTGAGAGCCATGTCCTTTGGAGGAACATTGAACACATTTTCCTAGGAGAGAATGTTGGCTTGTAACCATTTGTAGTGTAGAGAAAGAAATCACAGTCTCTTCTGCATGAAAGGTTAAGTCAGGCTGTCCATACGGACTGAGGGCCCTCGTCATTATGCAGTTTTGTGTTGTGACCAGTCATGTCTCTTGCTGCTGTTGAGACAAAGGATGCAGGATGGTGACAGAGAAGAGCTTGGGCTTTGGGGTCAACCAGACCTGGAGTGGATGCTTGTGTCTTCCTCTGTGTGACTGTGAGACTGAGCTCATTACTTGATCTTTTCCCATCTGCGAAATAGACATCATAATAATACCCAGGCCAGCACATTCCCGGCACTCAGCAAATACCGACATCTTCACCATTGTCATCAGGCAGATCCAAGTTCCAATCCCAGCTCAACCATTTTTTGTGTGACCTTGGCCAAGTTGCTTAACCTGTGTCAGAATTTCCTCACTTTTACAATGGAGATAATATCGAGCTTGAAGGATTGTAAGGAATAAAAATCATCTGTAGGCAGTAGCTGGTATGCAAAAGGAACTAATTATGTCATTATTATCATATCTTTTTTTCCCTCTAGTGATAGTCACATAGGAAGCATGTAACAAATGCTTCTGTCTTGATTTTTTACCCTTTCTGCTGAAAACTACCAGGCCTCTTTGAAATCACTTTAGTGGACTCCGAAATTTATGTAGTGTTCTATGAAGATATGTTGGGGATATTCTCTCATTTGACTTCTTGTTTTTACTGACTATAATCAGGGATAAATTTTGTATTTTACATTTATATTTCAGCCATATTTTGTTCACACTCAAGTCCATTTCAGGGATGAGGAGTCTGGACTAGGAATAAACAAACATTATCTGAGCACTTTGTATCCAGCCCTGGGTCTAGATTTACCTGCACAATGTCATTTTGTCTTTATAGCAATCCTGTGTTATTCCTCTAAGGGGCGATTATCACACCCATTTCACAGATAGAGAAACTGAGGCAAAGAGCTGTTAAATAGGTGGTCCAGGGTCACACAGGGCAAAGCCAAGTTGCAGAGCCAGGCTGTCTCCCTCCAGAGCCCTAGCTCTTCATCACTCTGCTTATTCCCTACACTTCTCCTCAAGGATCTCTACTCTGGCAAAATCTTATCAAAATGAGTCTCAAAGACATACACCAAAGAGCCCTGCACAGCCCAAGGAGGGTGTGTGGAGAAGGGCAGAGCTCCCTCGTGGTCAACCCCGGGGCCCGAGTGAGGCCTGACCTTGGCCACGCCAACATCAGCCCGTCTTTGAGTTCCTCTGCTGTTTCCTCTCCTTGAACCGCTGGCTCCCAGCAGCAGTTCAGCCCCTGGCCCTCCCTTCCCCAAGGTCTAGGTGGACAGCAGCTGTCCCCACTTGCCACCCCATGGGAACAGCTTCTGTATTTGCTTTTCTGCCGTTAAAGAGCTCAGTGAAGCATATAATGTGATAATGAATTTCCAATTGCTTTAGTAACATCTTGGTAAATGGATTTCCATCCGGTTCCACTGCAGGCCTTTGCCGGATTTCCATCCGGTTCCACTGCAGGCCTTTGCCATTGTGAGGAATACCAGGTAGGGGACGATTTGTGCATAAATGGGAATGCAGGGTGTGTGCTGTGCGTGATACAGAGTCAAAAGCAAGGTTGCTGGTTGGGTCTAATCTCTCTCTGTCTCTCTGTCTCTCTCTGTCTCTCTGTCTCCAGTCAACTGAATGAATGTTATTTCATGAGCACAAGTGTGGCAATATCCCTTCTTTTAAGGCAAGATGGCCTCTTATTCCTAGGCTTGCTGTGGTGGGTTGAACGCTAACCATGCATGCACTGGATCCGGGCTGCATGTCACATAATTCCCATTCTTGGCTTCCTGAGTCACTGTCATTACCTAACCTTTCCGGAGAGCCTGCAGTGTGTGGGCGTAGATGGACAGGAAATCAGATAAGCCCCATCTGTGTGCACATCTGCTCGGGACCTCTTTACCTGTTTCTGGGGAAAGAGCTTCGCATTTAAAGTAACGTGACTGAAAAATTCTTGTCTGAATTTCTAAATCCCTCGTTGGAGTCAGTGGAGTTTCTGGACTGGAAGGCATAGCGCTGCCATAAAAGGCTGAATCAGAAGGTAGGAAGCTTCTCTTTCCATCCAGGACCTCTTTAACTATGGAGTGAAACATCCAAGGTTAAACTAGTCACAGGTTGTAAAATTATTCGCAGAGCGAGAATCATTCTCCAAATCTAGTCTTAATTCCAAACCTGTTCCTAGTTTTTAATCCCACAACTGTTGGGAGAGATTCTTCTTCTGCACTAAACTCCAGCCCTCTTCAAATAGGAGGCACTTTTGGAAACTTTCTCTTGAGAGGTTATCCCTAAGTGGTAGATGTCTCTGCCACCTCTCTCTCCATCTACCCACGTGCCCATTCCTTCCATCTTTGTCCCCTGGTTTGTGTAGAAAGCCTTAATAAGAAATGAGTCTGTGAGGGTTTTCCAGGGTCTGCAGTGAGGATGAGATTGTGGGGGGGAGTGTCCATTACACCCCACAATGGTCACTTTGTGAGGTCCAGGCTTAGGATCGGGACACCCATATTATCCTGAGGACCTCGTTGGCTTCTATCCTGGGGACGCTGTAAACTAACTCCAGGGTCACAGACTCAAAGGCCCATGGGACAACGCAGGCAACAGATGAGGAGCCACAGGGAGAAGTGGTGCGCACGTGTGTGCTTCAGAGGGGACGGCTGCGTCAGCTCCAGCTGACTTCTGCCAGGTGGGAAAGCAGGCCCAGGGCTGCGGCATCTCCTGATTTTTTTAATGAGGAGTGAGAAATACTTTTTTTTTTTTTTTTTTGCGGTACACGGACCTCTCACTGTTGTGGCCTCTCTCGTTGCGGGACACAGGCTCCGGACGCGCAGGCTCAGCGGCCATGGCTCACGGGCCCAGCCGCTCCACGGCATGTGGGATCTTCCCGGACCGGGGCACGAACCCGCGTCCCCTGCATCGGCAGGCGGACTCTCAACCACTGCGCCACCAGGGAAGCCCTCAATTTTCCTTCTTAAGCTAACTTTAGTCTAGTGTTTCTATTGTTTGTAATCAAAAGTACCCAAACTGGTACAAAAAAGAACATTTCTGGGTCTCTAACCATGCTCCACTCATGAGATCAGATTATTCACCCATCAGTGGGCACAGGCCGGCTGCCCTCGAGGGCTGTTCTTTCTAGACCAAATTGAAGACTCTGCCCCCTCTCTTGCTATTGCCAGATGGTGGAAACAGGTCCCAGGCATATTCATTCCATAATGTTTAGCCAGTACCTACACGTACAACCCTCACCTGCAACCATCACCTGGCTACAAGCAGGAGGAACTAGGTTGTGTGTTTAGTGACAGCCTCACAAGAATTCCAGAGATGAAAACTGAAGGGAGTGATTCTGGAAAAGGTCACATTTCCTTCTCAAAACCTGTCAGGATTCCTAAGCTGTCAGGATTAGGCCATTTTTTTGCTTATTTTCTTTCTCGTATCAACATTTTAGCCATATTTGACCCTCTTACTCTACAAGATGCTAGAAAATGTGATTTGTGACTCCTGGCAGAGGCACTGGGGACCCAGACACCCTTGAAGGGTCTACAGTGGGATGAAGTCGAGGGTGTTCATTACATTCCCAGTGGCCACTGTGCCCAGATGTGCACCCTCTGGTCTGGGAGCCTCCTCCCTAATTCTAAGTTCCTTCCAACACTTTCTATTTCCTGAGCCCATAGAGGCTACAGGAAACACTATTCATAAATAATGACGATGACGACAGTAGTAGTAGTAGTGATGGCCAATCCATGTTGAGACTTTGTATGTGTCAGGCACTGTTCTTAATGCTTTTCATATATTAACTCATTAACTCTCACAAGAAACTTCTGAGGTTAGTTATCCCTATTTTACAGATGAGGGAACTGGGGCCAAAGCCACAAAGCTAGGATTCAACAGCAGACAGTCTAGTTCCAGAGTTCGTGCTGACACTGTCCTCCCCGTGTTAACAGTTCTCACTGCTGGGCATAGGAAGAGCGGATGAGAGAGTTTTGCTTCTCCCTCTGCGTGATATGGATTTTTAAAATCTTGAACATGTACTACTTTTTGCTGAGTTAAAAATATTAGATGTGACAGCCAGCACACACTCTTGGGAGTTTGTGTCCAAATACTATTCACCTAACCTCTGTTGTGTTATCCTTCACAAACGCCGTCATGTCTTATGCCTACAAACCTCCACCACTCTCCCAACTCATGAGAGGCTGGAAGAGGAGAGATGAAGGGTGCATTCTACAGTAAGAGTTTGGGGCGCTCATGTGGTCCCTGGATAACCTTAGCTAAAACACCTCTGACTTGGGGGAATGGAAGGAGAAATTAGTCAAGTAAAGACAAGGAGCTGAGCTTGGGCAGAGTATTTATCATGGCTCTTAGGTTGCAGGGTTTATAGCTTGAGAGTCAGGGCTGGTGATATGTTTTTACAAAGTGAACATATGACTTTCTTGGTTAGATGTCTTTCTTCATTAAATGCCATTGGGTGCACATGTTCCAGTACTAGGTCTGCATAACGGTTATCCCCTAAACTTAGTGGCATAAAACAACCACGTATCATGCTCATGGGTTCTGTGGGTCAGCAAGCCGGTCAGCGTGGAGTGAGGATGGCTTGCTTGTGTGCACTCCACAGGGTCTGAGCCTCAGCTGGAAGCCTTGTAGGCTGGGGCTGGGACCTTCTGAAGGCTTGTTCTTTCACACGTGTGGTGGTGGAGGCTGGCTGTTGGCTAAGGGCCTCAGTTCCTCTCCATGTGGTTTCCCTGCTTGAACTAGTTTGTGCTTCCTCACTGCATGGAGGCTGGGTTCCAAAGTTGAGCATTGAGAAGGTGGTGGGGAAGGGAGGCGGAGAGAGAGAAATGTGAGCGTCAGGTGGAAGTTGTAACCTCCTCATGCTGTAGCCTCCGAAGGCCCATAGCATCACTTCCACCATTCTCCAGGGGCCAGAGCAGGCTTAGGCTGGTGCCCAGATTCAAGGGGAGAAAAAAACAGACCCCACGTCTCAGTGGGCGGGGCATCAGTCACATTATGAGAAGAGCACGTGGGATGAGATAGGTATCTCCATCTTTGGAAAATATGGTCTGCCCCATCATACGACTGTGGCCACAGTAGAAGTAATGGCAGCAGCAGCCGAATGAGCCTTGACCATCCTTCCCACATCTACCAGAGAGACTACCCACCCCTGTTCTGGAAAGTCCCCAACACTATTTTTAACAGTTACCCATCCTATATCTCTTTGCACCAGAGCCTTGTTCTGAGCCAGTTAATCTGAGAAACTCATGACTGTTAACAGGTGCTAATGGGTTACTCATCCCAGGAGACCTAATTGCAGTTAATAGGGATCTGCCTCCTGGAGATACGATTACTTAACCTAGAAAGTGACTTAATGATGGCCCTAGAAGAAGAGAGTGGGCACAAATGGCTCTCTTTTGGTGCCACTCAGTTCATACTGTGTGAGCAGCCACCTGTCTCCCCCAACGTGAACTAGGATCTGTGTGACAGTTCAACTAATGCAAGATTGCTAAGTGTAAGTATCCCTACAACATGAGCTTAGAGAAGTCATTTATTTTCTGGGTCAAAAATTTCCCTTTTTTGGGGATATAAGTGCTCTAAGCTGCATCTAGATACTTGAGAATTCCTGGAAAGCAGAGACTTTAAGCTTAGCTCACCTCACCTTGGAGTGATTATGTAAGCCCTCTTAAACTGGTATGTCAAACTAGGAGGTGCAACTTGTTTGTGTTTCCGGGCTGCCCATCTTCCCAAATGTCCAAAGATCCCCTTATGTGCACTGACTTCTGTTCCCCTCAGAAGCCCAACTGAATATATCCTCAAAGGAGCATATAGCACATCAATTTCAGGGCTAGCCTTCATATATGTAATAAATCTTAGCATAGGAATATCCACTGAAATCGGTACCAGTTAACCTGCTTGCTCCCCTTTCCACTATCACTGAGTCTACCTCCCCCTGGCTTATAGAACTCTCTTTTTTTTTTTCATTCTAAGAAATCACAGATAACACAGTAGTCACTGCTTGCCCACTCTGGGTTTTTTTTTTTTTGGTTATTTATTTGTTTGTTTGTTTATTTATTTATTTACTTACTTTTGGCTTCATTGGGTCTTCATTGGGTTGCGCGGGCTTCTCATTGCAGTGGCTTCTCTTGTTGCAGAGCACAGGCTCTAGGCTCGAGGGCTTTAGTAGTTGTGGCTCTTGGGCTCTAGAGCACAGGCTCAGTTGTAGCACACGGGCTTAGTTGCTCCCCGGCATGTGGGATCTTCCTGGACCAGGGCTCGAACCCGTGTCCCCCGCATTGGCAGGCGGATTCTTAACCACTGTGCCACCCGGGAAGCCCCAACCCACTCTGGCTTTAAATAACTCACCAACATTCTATTTAATTTTATCACAAGAGAGGACAACTATTTCTCTTACTGGTCTTTACCACCTTGTTTCTCTCTCCTCTGTGACTTTTACTTAACCCAGGAAAGACATTTCCAGTCCCCACTATCATCTGCTCTTTATTTTTCAGCCTGTTCTCTGAGACCCTTACTTCCAAAATTTCTCCAGCATCCACTTATTACAAAATCAAACATGAAACAAAGCAAGCAAACAAACAAACAAAAAACCCTAATACAAAACACAACCATTCTCATTTATTTCCTTTCTTGTCCAAATGTTTTTAGTAGCCAGTGCCAAAGCATGGATAGAAGCTGCAGCATCGAATGCTTTAGTATAATCTCATCTGGGAGAGTCCACTGTTGCTTGTAACATGAATTACTGCCTATTTTGCAAATGATTAACATTTGTATCTCCAGGTTAGACTTCTCCTCTGAATTCAAGACCTGTATATTCATCTATCCCTTGACATATCCTTTAGGTATTCTGCAGGTACTTTAAACTCTACATATCTAAAACCAAAATAATCTTTTCCCAAACCTCACTCTTTTCCAGTCATGCGTGTTTAAATAAATATCATTATTGTCCATTTCCTTTTTAAAAATGTATTTGAAGTTTTAAAAAAATTAGTAGACTTTATTTCTTAGAGCAGTTTTTGATTTAAAGAAAAATTGAACAGAAAAATACGGAGAGTTCCCATACATTCCCTTTCCTCCTGCCCTCAGTTTATCCTGTTACTAATATATTGCAATGATATGTTACATTTGTTACAGCTGATGAACAAATATTGATACATTATTATTAACTAAATTTCATGGTTTACATTAGGGTTGACTCTTTGTATTGTATAAATCCATGGGCTTTGCTAAATGTATAATGTCATGTATCCACCGTTGCAGTATCACACAGAATACTTACACTGCTTTTTACTGTCTCCATAGTCTTACCTTTTCCAGAATGTCATATAATTGGGATGAATTATATGAAAAGTAGGTTGCTTTTTTAGATTGGCTTCTTTCACTTAGCAATATGCATTTAAGGTTCCCCCATGACTTTTTTGTAACTTGATAGATCATTTCTTTTTATTGTTAAATAATATTCCGTCGTATGGAAGTACCACAGTTTGTTTAGCCATTCACCTATTGAAGGACATCTTGGTTATTTCTAATTTTGGGTAATTATAAATAAAGTTTATAAAATTATAAAAAGAAAAAAATTCCCTTTTGACCTGCAAAACAGTATCATGATGTTAAAAATAATTGTGTTTGAGTGGTAAAACTAAGGGTGATTTTTGTTCCCTAATTTTCTCCACTTTCTAATTTTTTTTCCATGAGTATGCATTACTTTTATAGGAAAAGTTTTTAAATTGTTATTTTTAAAAATTTCACCAGTAAGAGTTAGGAAAACAGAAGACCTGGGCTCTAACCGTCCTGTGTCACTATCCACTGTTGACATCTGCCCAAGCCCTAGACAGCTCTATGACTTCGTTTCCACAAATGTCCATGTTGGCGCCGTTCCTAACTCTTGCTGCTTCACCAGGTTGCCGTGATTATCTCATGAGCGAGCAGTTGCAAAGCATTTGGAAAAGGGCATTATTGCCTTTGTCTTCCTGAAAAAACTCGACTTCCTCAAAACAATAAAAGTGAAGCCAAGTTATTGTTTACCCTAACACGCAGGGCCATTATGCAGCAAAATCTAAGGCTGAAATACAGGATTCACAACATGTTCTGAAATCCTACTCCTGATGTCTCACACACACACACACATTTGATGTGACACGAGGCAAATGGAGAGAAGGGTTTCAGAGACACCACACTCACGAACAGAAATCTCCTTTAGCATTTTCTTCTCTGGCCTTGCTGACATCTGTCTTATAACTAGATGCAGCACCTGTGTGCTCATAAATAATGTACCCAAAGAATTCTGCCAATTCAGAAAGGTCACCGTTTGTGCATCATTTGTCTGCAAGAGAAATTTTTGGTTCAAAGCGAAAAAGCAAGTTTATTTTGGGTACTGGTGACTTGGAATAACAGCTGCAAAAAGAAATGGGATATAAAGACCTGCTACTTAATCTTCTTTCTAAATATTCAATTAAAGTCCAACTCTGATCAAATGTGATTGGTCTTAATGGGCGAAATCTTGCCCGATGGGGACGTGAAGAATGGGAAGGCAGCACAACCTGGAATCCAGAATTGCTGGATGTGTACAAGCATTGGTTAAGAACCGAGGGTGAGCACAGCCTAGAGTGGGTGTCAGCCCAACTATGACGTGGTGTCCCAAGCCCTGCCTGCCTTGCTGCGCAGCTCAGGAGACCAGTGATGCTGCAGAGACCAGGACCACTCTCGCCAGCCCCTCCTTGGGTCCCAGAGCAATCCTGATGGAGGCCCTAAGCTTTGCGCACAACCCCCTCCTCACCCCCATGCCGGGTGACTTGTACTGACCAACTTCAGCCCCACTGTTTCTTATGAGGCTCAGCCCCTCCCCCACCCCCAGTGCCATGTTACCATGACTTTCAACAGGCATCCTCTGCACAGACTCACCAGACAACCCCGAGAGGGAGATGATGACATCCCCATTCTCTCAATGAGGGAACCCTAACTTAGGTCGGAGGGCTTGCCAAAGACCACCCAAGTGACCAAGCCAAGCCCACTTGTCCCCAGTCCCTCCCTTGTGATGTTTGTGCTGTCCTGCATCCCTAGGCTTCTGTTGGGCCCCTCAGGTGAGTCCCATCCCCACCGCCCTCTGCCCTCCCTGGCTCAGTGCTGGTTTGTAGGTTTACACCTGTGTCACCCTCTGGGGCACTTCACTGCTGCCTCCTGTGTTCTGTGGCTTGAACATTTCAGGGCTGTAATCACTGAGTACCAGTCAATTTGGTCTTGAGAAATTTCAACTTCGTTGGGAGAAAGGAACACTTCCGTTCCTTTCTCAGCCTAAACTAACAAAGATCACGGCCAGGGTTCACAGTATTGGCAATTTCCCTTTCTCTCCAGGCCATGGGACTGGCTTGGAGCTCCCTCTCTGGCTTCAGTTCTTCAATATCGGGCCCAAGGTGCAGCCGATTCCTCTCACAACCAGGGGCCCTTCTTGGGAAGATGGTGCCCTGACCTTGGAAGAGCCTGTTACCCGCTCTTACAGCAACTCCCACAAGTGAAAAGACCTCAGACACAGAACAGCTGATGCCCCGGTGGCGCTGACCTCCTCCACCTCTGCAAACGTAGCAGTGGTGGTCCCACGGGGGATGGAGCAGTGACAGGCCTGACTTGTATTGTTTTCAAATGCCCAGGTTTCATCTGTTTTCAGTCAGAGTAGGCTAGTCAACCACGAGCAAAGTCTTTCATGTGGCTAAAAGTGTATGGAAATGCCAAACCAGTTTTTAAAACTCGAAGTTGGACATTCAGCCCAGGAATCTTACTCTGCAAGAGAATAACATGTGTATTTGTCTATATTCTGTCTCAGTGCTTGAGAACAGACTCCCAGATCTTGTAACCAAAGGCCTCGGGTCCCAGACGCTACACCTGTCTGGTTCCTGACAGCCCTCGGATTCCAGCTTCTGATCTTTTACAGGCCTCACCGTGGACAGACTAAACTCAGAATGTCTTCAAAGGCGGCATTGCAGCATTGCACGGGCTGGCTGTTTTCTGGGTTCAAGTTCACTCCTTGATCACATGAACTATCTTCCCTAGAGAGGCAGACTTCTTCCACTCCAGTTCTTTAATCATTATTTGTATTAGGCTTGATCATACTTTCTGAAGGGCAACTGATTTTAAATAAGTAGTCACAGTCTTAAGTGAAGTCTACAAAACACATTTTTATTCCACTGCTGTGGAAGAGCACATGTAAAACCGTGCATGGCTCAGAGAAGGCAAGAGAGAGGAGGGTCAGCTCAGGACAGGAAGAGAATACACTGTTCCACAAATTACATAATCCACAATTACATAATGCATTAGCAAGGACCACGTGACACCCCAAACTCTCGGGGAGGAAAAAAGTAATTTGTGGTTTTTTTCCTCGTCCTTTTTTCCCCTCTTAAATGCTGAAAATGAGTTATGATGCAAAATCAGATTACTTCAAACCTGGTGATCAACACCCACACTTGGAGACAATATTAAAACAAGCAGGGAATGACTGTCCTCCATTTGATTTCTCCTGTAGTACCGTTACTATAACTACCACTACAGACTATGACATTGGAATAGGCTTTCTCAGATTACAAACCTCTTCTTATTGCATGTGTCACCACAAACAGCTCTGTGAGCCCTCTTTTCCATTGTCCCCACTTCAGAGATGAGTCGTCTCATCAGTTTATCACTGTGGAGAGAGGGGAAGTCCAAATCCACACTATCTGATGACACTCTGGATTGGGATTTGTGGATGGATACCCCCTCAATTTCTACCCTTAGACCCGATGGAAAGTGACTGGTGCACAGTGTATGTGGTGGTCACCAAATTATCTACTGAGCGTCACAGACTACCCTGAAACTTAAAGGTTTAACACTGCAATCAATTCCTTCTATCTCACAGCTTCGTGGAACAGGAATTCAGGGAGGACTCGACTGGGTGATTCCTCTGCTGCCCGTGGCGTGGACTGGGTCATTCAGTGGTATTCGGTTGCCTGCTGTGCTGGTCTGGAGGGTCCAAGGCAGCTTGCTCGCATACCTGGTGCCTTGGTAGGGACAGCTCCCCGGCTGTGCTCAGGTAGGCTTCTCTTCTCCTCCCAGGACTCTCCGGTGCTCTCTATGGGGGTCTCTCCAGCAAGGTAGCTGGACTTCATGTGGGGAAGATCAGGGCACCCAGAGCCAGTGTTCAGAGAGACAGGACGTGAACATTGCCTCTTTTTTTTTTAATTGAAATATACAGTAGTTGATTTACAGTGTTTTTTTTAATTGAAATATACAGTAGTTGATTTACAGTGGTTTTTGTTTTGTTTTGTCTTTTGTTTTTTTGCGATACACGGGCCTCTCACTGTTGTGGCCTCTCCCGTTGTGGAGCACAGGCTCCGGACGCACAGGCTCACTGGCCATGGCTCACAGGCCCAGCTGCTCCGTGGCATGTGGGATCTTCCCGGACCGGGGCACGAACCCGTGTCCCCTGCATCGGCAGGCGGACTCTCAACCACTGCGCCACCAGGGAAGCCCTACAGTGTCTTTTTTAATTGAAGTATACAGTAGTTGATTTACAGTGTTGATTTACAGAGTGATTCAGTTTTTTATATATATTCTTTTTCAGGGCCTGACTCCTAAGACCTGGACCTGGTCAAAGCAGTCCGAGAGCCTGCCCAGATTCAAGGGGAATGGCAAATGTAACCAACGTCTCCAGGACCCCACACAAACCAGGGAGCTCCAAAACGGATACTATTTGATGTTGATAACTGAATACATGTCTAGGAATGAATGCTCACCATTTTGGGGAATTTCCGCTCACAGGGGAGAAAAGAATACATTGTTATCTGCTTTGGGGCCCACAAATTCCTACCGTCCGACAAATAACCAGCTCTGGATTTCCCCAGGGCACAGTGTATATAAGTGTCCAATGACCATCCCCGGGAGGACTTTAAAAGAAGAGACAGTTCTGAGGTGTTTTGTGAGGCCTGGATTTCCAAAAGCGTGTTCCTTCCCTGTGGTGGGTGAATAATGGCCTCTGAGAAAGTCTGAATCCTAGTTCCCTGAACCCGTGAATGTCAGCACACAGGGCAACAGAGACTTACAGACGTGTTTAGGTTAAAGATGTTGAGATGAATGAGGTTAATTTGGATTATCTGGGGGTCCCCTAACAGGGAGGCAGGAGATCAGAGCAGACAGTAGGAGATGTGATGACAGGGGCAAGAGGTCTGCGTGATGAGGAAGGAGCCACGAGCCAAGGAACGTGGGGAGCCTCTAGAAGCCAGAGGAGGCCAGGAACGAAATCTCCACTGGAGCCTCCAGAAGGAACCAGCCCTGCCAACCTCTTGATTTCGGTCCTGTAAGACTCATTTTGGACTTCTGATCTCTAGAATTGTAAGGCAATAAATCTGTGTTGTTTTAGGCCACTAAGTTCGTGGTAATTCATTACAATAGCAATAGGAAACTAATATACTCCCCTAAAGCATTGCTAAGAAATTACCTACAACACCTCACAGGCTTTATGTCAACAAAGGGCTTGACCTAATAAATGATAGAGTAAAATCTCTTTCTGCCCAGAGATAAATTACAATTCAGCATCCTGCCTCTGACTAAATCCCTGTAAACACACTTGATTTTTGCTTTCCTTTTTCTCTCCTCTTTCCAAGTGAACAGCTTTCAGGGAAAAGAATCAAAACTAACCAAGAGCTAAAGACCATCTTCTAATGACAAGGGAGGGAAGAACAGTGGATTTTGCTTTTATTTCAACTTCTGAACTTAAAAGAGTGGTTTAATGTGTGTGTGTATGGGGCGCAGGGGTTGTTTCTCTTTTAAGAACAAGGCCATTAAACATTGAATACAGGGCTTCCCTGGTGGCGCAGTGGTTGAGAATCCGCCTGCCAGTGCAGGGGACATGAGTTCGAGCCCCGGTCGGGGAAGATCCCACATGCGGCGGAGTAACTAAGCCCGTGCGCCACAACTACTGAGCCTGCGTCCTAGAGCCCGGGAGCCACAACTACCGTGCTCCGCAGCAAGAGAGGCCACGGCAATGAGAAGCCCGCACAACCGCAATGTAAAGTAGTCCCCCCAGGCCCCCCTCCCTCCAAGGGGCAAAGAAACAAAGACCCAATGCAGCCAAAAATAAGTAATAAATTTATTTTTAAAAAAGACATTGAATACATTTCTTCAGAATGATCTGGGTGGTTCAGGTGACTTCACACCAAGGTCAACTAATAAATTTTTTACAGGGAAATACTGGTGGTTTGTGTAATAATGTTTATTTACTTTTGGCGAGTGTTTTCACAGACCTGTCTCCGTGAGTTTTGAGGCTCCTAACAAGCAAGCTTGTCTTCCCCTAGGAGAGGCTGGGAAGGGAAGACTCATCAGATCCCAGACTAAGTCACAAAGGAGGAGATCTGGGGTTGAGTCTGAGCCTGAGACCCACACGCCTTCCACTAAACCTCTCAGTTCAATGTCAAAGGGAAACATTCCCACCTAAGTCTCTGCCCCTCACCCAACAAGAAGGGTTGGGGACCCTCAGAATGGGAGAAAATATTTGCAAATGAAGCAACTGACAAAGGATTAATCTCCAAAATTTATAAGCAGCTCATGCAGCTCAATAACAAAAAAACAAACAGCCCAATCCAAAAATGGGCAGAAGACCTAAATAGACATTTCTCCACAGAAGATATACAGACTGCCAACAAACACATGAAAGGATGCTCAACATCTTTACTCATTAGAGAAATGCAAATCAAAACTACAATGAGATATCATCTCACACCAGTCAGAATGGCCATCATCAAAAAATCTAGAAACAATAAATGCTGGAGAGGGTGTGGAAAAAAGGGAACACTCTTGTACTGCTGGTGGGAATGTGAATTGGTACAGCCACTATGGAGAACGGTATGGAGGTTCCTTAAAAAACTACAAATAGAACTACCATATGACCCAGCAATCCCACTACTGGGCATATACCCTGAGAAAACCATAATTCAAAAAGAGACATGTGCCAAAATGTTCATAGCAGCCCTATTTACAATAGCCCAGAGATGGAAACAACCTAAGTGTCCATCATCGGATGAATGGATAAAGAAGATGTGGCACATATATACAATGGAATATTACTCAGCCATAAAAAGAAACGAAATTGAGCTATTTGTAATGAGGTGGATAGACCTAGAGTCTGTCATACAGAGTGAAGTAAGTCAGAAAGAGAAAGACAAATACTGTATGCTGACACATATATATGGAATTTAAGGGAAAAAAATGTCATGAAGAACATTGGGGTAAGACAGGAATAAAGACACAGACCTACTAGAGAATGGACTTGAGGATATGGGGAGGGGGAAGGGTAAGCTGTGACAAAGTGAAAGAGCGGCATGGACATATATACACTACCAAACGTAAGGTAGATAGCTAGTGGGAAGCAGCCGCATAGCACAGGGAGATCAGCTCGGTGCTTTGTGACCGCCTGGAGGGGTGGGATAGGGAGGGTGGGAGGGAGACGCAAAAGGGAGGGGATATGGGAACATATGTATATGTATAACTGATTAAATTTGTTAAAAAAAAAAAAAAAAAAGAAGGGTTGGGGAATTGAAGTGGGTTAAATGGAAAATCAGTAAGATGTGTATCAAGTAACAATCTGAACTCAGTTTAAGAGAACTGACTTTTGAGACAACACAGAAATATGAGTATGAGCTAACATGGTATTAGATGATAAAGACTTGGTGGTTGGGAATTCCCTGGCGGTCCAGTGGTTATGACTCGGCTCTTTCACTGCCGGGACCAGGGTTCAATCCCTGGTTGGGGAACTAAGATTCTGCAAGCCGTGCCGTGTAGCCAAAAAAAAAAAAAAAGACTTGGTGGTTATGTTTAAAAGTCCTATCAGTTAAAGATGTCCCTCTGGGACTTCCCTGGTGGTGCAGTAGTTAAGAATCCACCTGACAGTGCAGGGGACACAGGTTCGATCCCTGGTCCGGGAAGATCTCACATGCCGTGGAGCAACTAAGCCCATGCCCCACAACTACTGAGCCTGTGCTCTAGAGCCTGTGAGCCACAACAACTGAGCCCACGTGCCACAACTGCTGAAGCCCATGTGCCTAGAACCCGTGCTCTGCAACAAGAGAAGCCACCGCAATGAGAAGCCCGTGCACCGCAACGAAGAGTAGCCCCCGCTCGCCACAACTAGAGAAAGCCCGTGCGCAGCAACGAAGACCCAATGCAGCCAAAGATAAATAAATAAAATTTTTTTAAATGATGTCCCTCTGACATATTTATGAGTAAAATTATAGGTTGTCTGAAGCATGCTTTAAATTCCCCACCCCTGCCTCCTGGAATTAATAACAAGAGATGACATAAGATTGGCAACCTGTCACAGCTGCGTGATGGGGTCCATGGGGCTTCACTTTACTATTCTTTCTACTTTTGGGTATGTTTTGAATTTTCCATGATTAAAAGTAAAGAGAGAGAACGGTGGCCTTGGGTCCCAGGACACGACCAATGGAGATTCCATTACAGAGGGTCTCTTCTCCTAGCACGTCCATCCCCAGCCTGGATCCTCAGACTGGCCTCCTTGAATATCTCAGTGCCTGAGAGCAAAGATCTTACCCGGAGCACAAGTCTGAGGAAGGTGGAGGTGGCGAGCTGCTCCCGGTCAGCATTTCAAAGGAGGGAAAGACAATCTCCAGCTTGTCTGAAAGAGAAACAAGGAAATGCTCACGGGGCGGCCAAGCAGCATCTGTCACCAGCTCTCTGTCGGGCACCAGAGGAGATGGGACCCCTGTGTCCTGAAGAAGGCAGAATTGGGGTCAGCAGCTGAGGGCTGGAATCCGTCAGGCTCCCAGAGCACAGCTGTGCCCACTCATCAGCTCCAGGATCTAAGGCCCCTCTCCCCTGAAGATTCTTGATGAGTTCCAGAAGAGAAGGGGGGAGAGGCAGGCAGTGCAGGTACAAGGTCAGAAGAGATGGGGGTGTCGGAGACGCAGCTCAGGGGGGCCCGCTGGGGAGACAAAGGGTGCTCCGTACTCTAAGACAGAGATGGTAGGACAGCCCCCTGCTCCCAGGCAGGCCGCTCGAGGGAACCCATGCCGGGGCAGGACAGGGCAGTGGCCACGTGTCCCCTGATCTTCAGAAAAGTGAGATGATTCAGCAGCCCTGACGACTGGCAGAGCACGAGGCGTATTCTGGCTTGCTGAGTGAGCTCTGCTGTCCAGCTCGCCTGGGTTCCAGGGAGCAGCCGGGAGAGGGCCTCTGTGCTGTAGCCAGCCCTACATCACGCAGCAGCAAAAAAAGACTCCCTTTTCATTTAGCTTTGGGATCATTCCTTACCAAGGCATGTGATTTCCTGCTTAGATGTTTAGAGTTAATGGTTCTCAACCCTGGGTGTGCACAAGGATAACCTGAGAGACTTAAAACTCCCAGTGCCTGGACCCCAACCCCTGACCAGTTAAGGCAGCATGCTCGGGGCTGGGCCCAGGCACCAGCCTGGTTAAAGCGTCCCAGGTGATTTCAAGGTGCACCTGAGGCTGGAGCCACCTACTTGGAATCATTCAGGGCTCTGCTGACCTGTCGCCTCCCCAGAGAGGCTCTCTCAGACCTGCCCACTAAAAGAGCCTGTTATTTTTTCTTCAGAGCACCTGTTGATGACAGCCATCACATGATAGAGTTGTTTGTGTTTTTATTGGACTTCATTTAATCATCTGGTTTGCTCAGCTCTCTATCCCCAGCTCCAAGAATTGTACCTGGCACATGGAAGGCACCACTGAACCATCGCTGAAAGAACGAATTCATTAGTCGGAAGCAGTTTTATACATTTAGGATCCACTCACAGGCTTGTGGTAGATGAATAGTGTCTGTAAGATTGCAGAGGAGAATGAATCAGAGTGGAGACTGGTCCTAACTCCAGGCTTTGGGGGTCAAACCCTCCTGTTTGGGGGTTGGTAGAGTCCCTCAAAAATATTGAATACCTTTTGATCGCTCTACAGAGCGCGGTGCACAGCGCCATCTACTGTATAAAACATAACACTGAGTTTATTCTTCTAAGCCTGGACGGTCACTTCAAAGCAGCTCTTTTTGGAAAAGAGCAGCAGGCAAGCCTCATCTTGGACACATTCACTAGTTTGGGTGCAAACCGTCGTGGATGTGAGTGTGTGTGTGTGTGTGTGTGTGTGTGTGTGTGTGTTTATGTACATGTTGACAGTGATTGAGATTTTACCTAAGGCACAAATGCAAAGCCAATCCCCACTACTCTTTTAGGACTAGATCCAGGCAGTGAAGAATCTCTGGGTCAGTGCCAGAAAAGTCAAACTTAAAAATCTTCAAATAACTCTAAAAAGTAAAAAATGCCGAGCTTGAACTCCGTGGGAGATACATGAAGGCTAATTTGTGGTCTTTGATCAATTTTCTAGAGCTGAAATGACAGAGGACCCAGCTTTTAGAAGAGTTATTCCAAGTATTTAAGTGGGTTTCCAGATGCTTACCTTATGTTCATTAAACTTTAGACTGATTTGCTTTTTATACTGTAACCTGATCTTTAGAATGAAACCTCCATAATCTCTGTCTCTATCTCTCTCTCTCAGACACACACACACACACACACACACACACACACACACACACAATTTAATATATTTAGAAGCTTCTCTTAGACCCTTACAAGAATACTGTTTTCTGTTTCAACTTGAAAATATTGGACAAGGCCAGAAATAATACCTGGGACAACTGAGATTATTCAACCCAGAGAGGAGAAAATTGATTTAATAGAAACTTCAAACAAAGAGCAGGCCTTGATTAGGTAGAAATAGGACTGAAATGAGAGGGCCTAGTTACACCATGGGGGTGTCCACTTTGTAGGGTTCTGTTCTGGGGTCACCCCGTGCTCCGCAACAAGAGAAGCCACCACAATGAGAAGCCCATGCACCTCAACGAAGAGCAGCCCCTGCTCGCCGCAACTACAGCAAGCCCACGTGCAGCAACGAAGACCCAGTGCAGCCAAAAATAAATTAATTAATTTTAAAAAAGATGCCAATGGTCAAAAGGAATGGTATGACCCACATATGTTCTGAGTCTACATTTTATTCTGCTGGGTGTTGGGACTCCCAGGGGTCCCCTCTGTGTCCTGGCATATCTCGGAACAGGCACAGGAGAGACTGCTGGAGCCTTCTTCAGCAGACACAGCAGCTGGGACACAGGAAGATGCGTGATCCACCAAGCTCGCCTGAAACCCAGCTCAGGAGGTGTAACCTAATCAGCATTGCATGAAAGCATCATAAACAGATTTCTACTTTGTTATGTTTGTAAATTATAATCTTATTCAGATAATAAACCTGCTATCCTAGGGACTGAGAGGTCTACAAGCCTCTTTCTATTTTTCTAGGAGGAATAGCCTCCTTAGGTATTTTGAGGGTGGTTTATCTCCCTTATTTGAGATTTCCACCTACACTGTATTTGCTCCCTCTGATGGGCCTGGTACTTTTTGGAGGCATTTAAAAAACTGAAGTCTTTTCGATATTTCTGAGGTAAGAGTAGCCAAGTGGTTAAAGTTGGGCTTTAGAGTCAGACTCCCTGCGTTCACATCCTAAAAGACATATTGTGGGGGCTTCCCTGGTGGCGCAGTGGTTGAGAATCTGCCTGCCAATGCAGGGCACACGGGTTCGAGACCTGGTCTGGGAAGATCCCACATGCTGCAGAGCAACTGGGCCCGTGAGCCACAACTACTGAGCCTGCGCGTTTGGAGCCTGTGCTCCACAACAAGAGAGGCCACGACAGTGAGAGGCCCGCGTACCGCAATGAAGAGTGGCCCCCGCTCGCCGCAACTAGAGAAAGCCCTCGCACAGAAATGAAAACCCAACACAGCCAAAAATAAATAAATAAATAAATTTATATTAAAAAAAAATATTGTGGGCATATTAATTATGCCCTCTAGGCTTCGGTTGCCTCATCTGTAAAATGGCCATAATAATGGTACTACTACCTGATAAGTGACTGAGTACGTGTGATTAAAACAGGGCCTCAGGCAGAGTCAAAGCCCCATAGATGCTCTTTCCATTATTTTACTTCCTGTCCTTGGGTCAAAGTCAGCCTCTCTTTGTTAACGTCATGCCTGGCTCCCAGCTGGCCTGGGACTTTGATTCTTCCTGCAAAGCCCTCTCTTGCCAGACTCCTGCTACCTCCCAGACCTCAGGTCCTGCGGCTCTCTTTACAGTCCACACCCGACGTTACCAAACTCTGCTTCCCTAGCGCTCTTTCACGCTTCAATGCCTTCGCACATGTTTTCCCAGGATTTTACACCTCCTCTCGGTCGTTCAAACCCAGCAGAGGTCACCTTCCCTGTGAAGACTGTTGGGCTGGGCTGTTCCCACCACCCTCCATCACGACCCCCCCTCCCCCACCTCCAGAGAGTGGGTGCGCCTCCACCGTGACAGCCTGGGCTTCACTCCTATTTCTATCGCTGCGTCCACTGTGCTGGTGGGTAATTACATCTCCATACACCTGTCTCCCCGCTGCACTGCCAGCCCAAGGACCTCATCTGTGTTTGTAACACCCGGCATAACAGGAGACAGTGGGCACCTGATAAACGGTGCGCACCTGAACGCTATCGCAATGTGAAGATTCGAATCCAACCTGGAGCTCATAGCGAGTAAAAGATGCTGTCGTGGGTGCTTTGCGGGGCACACAAGCTCAATAATAGTGTTCCATGAAGCTGATGGACTAGTTAGGGACTCCTTAGGCCTGTAGGTGACAAGGCCCACGAGGAGTGCAAGATAAATAAGCACAAAATCATGTAGAGCTGATAAATACCAGGCAAAAGTGCTGAAGGTGAGATGGGGCGAATCTGAGTCTGGAGATAAGGGAAGTAAAGACTTGGATTTGAGGATTCTGGAGTAAGGACAGCCTTGGAGAAACACACGTCCTAGAGACAGGAGGGCAGGGCTTCAATGTAAGAATTAGATGGGGAAGACTACCCCATACATCCTTGGGCAAGGGACCCTCGTGAGACATGTCTTACTCTGCTAGTTATTAGATTCTTTTAATATGAGCCTTTAATAATTATTTATAGAATGAACAGCAAGGAAGGAAACAATGCAAAAGAAGGAAGATGAATTGTGGACTCAAAAGGACACCTGGGTTTGAATCCTGCCTCCACTGCTTGCTAGTTCTGTGACTTAGTTGTGTTCCTTACTTTTTATAAGCCTCAGTTTCTTCGTCTGTGAATTGAGGATGATACATGCTCCATTTTTGGGTCAGGTCAGTTTTATTTAGGTGTAATTTACATGCAATAAACATTCACCAATTTTAAGTATTCAACTTAAAGAGTTTTACATTATGTTTATAATTGTGTAACCACCACCGCAATAAAGATATTAAACATTTTAATCATCTCCCCAAATTTCCTCATGGCCCTTAGTCCTTGTTAATTTTTTTTAAAATAAATTTATTTATTTATTTTTGGCTGCATTGGGTCTTTGTTGCTGTGCATGGGCTTTCTCCAGTTAGTAGTTAGTAGCAGCTAGTGGGGGCTACTCTTCATTGGGGTGTGCGGGCTTCTCATTGCAGTGGCTTCTCTTGATGCAGAGCACGGGCTCTAGGCGCACAGGCTTCAGTAGTTGTGGCACACAGGCTCAGTAGCTGTGGCTTGCGGGCTTCAGTAGTTGTGGCTCACAGGCTCTAGAGAGCAGGCTCAGTAGTTGTGGCATGCAGGCTCAGTAGCTGTGGCATGCGGGCTCAGTAGCTGTGACTCATGGGCTCTAGAGCGCAGGCTCAGTAGTTGTGGCTTGCAGGCTTTAGTAGTTGTGGCTCGTGGGCTCTAGAGTGCAGGCTCAGTAGTTGTGGCGCATGGGCTTAGTTGCTCCGCGGCATGTGGGATCTTCCCGGACCAGGGCTTGAACCCGTGTCCCCTGCATTGGCAGGCAGATTCTTAACCACTGCGCCACCAGGGAAGCCCCAGTCCTTGTTAATTTTGATGAAGTCTCCAGTTTATTAATTTTTTCTTTTGTAGCTCATGCTTCTTGTGTCCTATTTAAGAAATCTTTCCCCAACCCAAGTCACAAGATATTTTCATGTTTTCTTCTAAAAGTTTTATATGTTTAGCTCTTTCCCTTTGGTCTATGATTCACTCAGGATTAATCTTTATATACAGTATGCAATAAGGGTTAAGATTCGTTTTCTTACATAACCAACTGTTCCAGCACCATTTGTTGAAAAGATTATTCTTTTCCTATTACATTTCCTTGGTTTCTATGTCAAAAACCGATTGGCCATATATGTGTAGGACCATTTCTGAACTCTCTAGTCTGTTCTGTTGATCTATATGCCTATCTTTACACCAATACCACTATCTATTATTTTTATGTTTAACTTTTTTCCATTATGCTTTATATTCAAACTAGAGCCTAAGGTCCTTGAAGATACCGCTCTGATAATCAGTTCAGGAATATTATGAAGATTAAACTAAATTGCTGGTGATTAAATTAAATTGTTTGGTGTATATAGATGCGCAATAGATGTCAATGGCTTGTTTACTAATTCATGTTTTCTTCTATTCATTTAATAAATGTTTACTTGCCTGGCACCATAAAAGAAATTGAAAGGCAAGGTTCTCAGACAGATCTGACATCTAAGACACTAACTGAGATATGTCATCAGTGTAGCTACGTGACATTATCATATTTTAAAAGTCTGCAGTTCTGCAGGAAAGTGGTGGTATTTTTGCTACAGCCCACATCAAAGTCCAGATGGAGTGAGGGAGGGATGGAAGTGGGGCCCCATAACCCCCAGGAACTCTTAAGATTTCATCTCCTAAGTAGTATGGTCCATCTGTTTCTGTAACTTCCTTAGCAACTTAACAAGTGAATCCTTAAATAGTAACTGCCAGCAATATTTTAGCTTTTAAAATTTCTTATTAGGTACAAGAGCTGTGAAGGACCTCTACCACAATTTTTTTTTTTTTTTTTTTTTTTTTTTTTTGCGATACATGGGCCTCTCACTGTTGTGGCCTCTCCCGCTGTGGAGCACAGGCTCCGGACACGCAGGCTCATCGGCCATGGCTCACGGGCCTAGCCGCTCCGTGGCATGTGGGATCTTCCTGGACCGGGGCACGAACCTGCGTCCCCTGCATCGGCAGGCGGACTCCCAACCACTGCACCACCACGGAAGCCCTCTACCACTATTTGAGTTGTCTGTTGAGCTGCTCCTCTGGACCCGTATGCCCTTCCAATTTGTCTCTAAGGGAAGGTCTAGACTTGGTCATAATGAGCCAATGCTCACAAATCCATCATTTCTGCAAGTCCAGAACCCAATACCCCTACTTGAGGCAGCAGCTCCCTGACTTTCCCTGGACCCCTTCCCCGTTTCAGACCACATGGTTCGGGTAAGGATGGTGCCCCTTGGATAATTATTTATTTAGAGAACTATTCTGAGAAGCACATCTCCTCTTAAAAGAAATATGTAAAAACAACGTTTGTTCTTGCAACTTTGATTTCCTGGATGGTCCTATCTTTGAAGAGTTTTCAAAAAGACAGAGAAAAAATATTTTCTTATTCATTGTGGTTTGATTGGAAGTCTGCTGGTCAGGCATGGGGACACGAAGAGTGTGATCAGACATCAGACTTCTTGTCTCAGATGATGTTTTTCAAATCAGAGCTTTTTGCTTTTATTTGATTATTCTTTTTTTTTTTTTGCGATACGCGGGCCTCTCACTGTTGTGGCCTCTCCCGTTGCAGAGCACAGGCTCCCGACGCGCAGGCTCAGTGGCCATGGCTCACGGGCCCAGCTGCTCCGTGGCATGTAGGATCTTCCCGGACCGGGGCATGAACCTGTGTCCCCTACATCGGCAGGCGGACTCCCAACCACTGCGCCACCAGGGAAGCCTCTGATTATTTTTTTAACGTGACTCAAGCTGCAGTCACCACCAGAGTGCTCAGTACTGTTTATCATTCAAACTCCCCAGTAGCTGGAATCCAACCCTCGGACAGTGTGAGTGTCCCCACATTGCCCACCACTGTGGGGTGACATCCACTGACTGGAACTGGAGACTTCGTCTTCTTCATCTTGGTTCTCAGGCTCTATCGTCCAAGTTCCCAGTACATGTGAAGCCCAGAAATGATGACCATAGATAATTTCAGATTATTTACTCCTGATTTTTAAAATATCCCTTTGTTCCCAACCATGTTTGGTCAGCCAGCTGTCTTGATGTTTGGGTTGGGATCTAAAAACTAGAGCGCTTGGTGTCATCGCCTGAATTCTTAGCTCCTCCACCACACCTCTCCTTCTCCTTCTTGGGTCCCTCTTGCTCTTCCCACTTCTGGAATGTGGGTCTTTGGCTTTCAGCCTTTCTTTTGGCAAACTGATGACCTTCTATCCTGATGACCATTGTAATAGGCAATGCCATACTTTTCCTCCATCTCCTTGGGCCTCTTTAAAAAATTATTTTGGTGTGTTTTTAACCACAGAAAGATACACAGAGCACTAGAAGTTCCTAGGAATGTCCACCCCTCCTCCACGGCCCCAAGGCCATTAGACTGTCAGTGCAGGAGCATGGGAGCCCAGCTCAGGCTGGGACAGCTCTGAGGTGAGCCTCAACATTCACGGCTCCCCCGAGGGGTGAGGCTGAAGCAGCCTTGCAGATCCTTTTGCCCTTGTTTGGTGTAGTGGGATGAATCGTGTCCCTGCAAAATTCACGTGTTGAAGTCCTAACCTCTGGTACTTCAGAATGTGTCTTTATTTGGAAATAGGGTCATTATAGGTGTAATTAACTAATATGAGGTTATTTTGGAGTCAGGCGAGCCCTGATCCAATATGACTGGTATCCTTATAAAAAGTTGATATTTGGACAGAAAGACACACACACACACACACACACACACACACACACACACACAGAATGCCATGTGAACGTTAAGGCAGAGATTGGGGCCATGCATCTATAAGCCAAGGACCACCAAAGACTGCCAGCAAACCCCCAGAAGCTAAGAGAGAGGCATGGAACCAAACCTGCCTGGACCTTGATCTTGCCCTCCTAGCCTCCGGACTTGTGAGACAATACATTTCTGTTGCTCAAGCCACCCACTACACAGGTGGTAGTACTTTGTTATGGCAGCCCTGGGCAACCAATGCACTTGCTTGTCACCCTTCCCTGTCCTATTCCCACTCCCCCTCTGCGAGCACTGCCATGGTGAACCACTCACATGTGAATCCTCCTCTCAGGGCCTGCTTCCTGGGAACCTTAGACAGATGTCAGACCGATGTCAGCTGTCCCTCGCCAGCACAGGTCTCTCCTGAGCTGCAGACTGCAGTGCCAGCTGCTACTGAGCACCTCCACTTGGACAGCCCTCAGGTATTTTAGATTCCACGTGACAAAATCAGACTCATCACTTTCAAAGTGTCCGTGTTCCCCAGTCCTGCTCCTCGCAGGTGGAACGGCACCCTCAAGCTTCACGGCTCATGTCAGAAACCCGAGAAGTCCCCTAGCCTCCTTCTCCCCTCTTCCTCCCCTGACGCCCATCATTGTTCAAAGTCCGTTAGGTTTCCCCTCAGCCCCCAAGTTTGTCCTCCCCTCTCCATTCCTACCTGCTGGCAGTGGGAATGAAGCCTAGGACTTAGGTGCCTCCCTTGGACAACTACATTCATCTTCTTTCCCCAGGCTTCCCTTTTCTATTCCCCATAGGAATTTTTCCATGACATAACCCAACGATGTGACTCTTTCTCTTAAAACTCGTCAGCCGCTCCCTATGCCCAGTAGATGAGATCCGAACCCCGTGGCACGGCAAGCCTGTTCCCTGCCCCGCATGCTGCCTTCCTCATGGGCCTCACTGAACCACCGGGAGTGCTCCAGGTCTGTAGGTTGTGCTCCCTCCTGCCCCCTGCTCTACACTTGTTCTCAAGTCTAGGACCCCTTCCATGTTCACGCCCTGGCTACCTAACTCTCATTGGCCCTCCAGAACCTGGACTTGCTCCACGGAGCCTCCCAGCCACTCTGCACCCAGCTCCCGTGCATGTCCTGGATGCCTTGGCCGCAGTCCAGAGGTTGTCTATCGCTCTGGATTGTAACTGTTGCTCTTCCCACCAGACCGTGAGCTCTGTGAGGCGCAAAGGAGAGGACGCCATGAGAGCCAGAGCGAGGGAGCTGAGTGGGGTCCCGAGGAAGCTTTTCTAAGACCTGCTTTTAGCGGTGGCTCTAAAAGCTCCTGGGAGAAGCCTGAATTCCATGTGGGTGTTACACATCTGCTTGAAAGGTAACCCAAGCTCTTTGTTATAAAACTAGTGGTGTTTTCTTTGACAGGACATTCCTGAACATCACAAGTCCGGAATTCACCTCATCCCTGCGCCCCTCTCCTTTCTCCTGTTGGTGCCACCCTTTGCTTGGGACAGGCAGACAATTGTACCCAGTGCTCTCTGGTGGCAAAGGAAAGACAAGCTTCCTTCTAAGGCCTTGGGGATTGTAGCTGCCTTCTTGGGTAAGCAAAGAGGGTGAAATCAGAACTCAGGAAGGTGAGATTAAGCTCAACTGTAGCCCCATTCGTTTTTTTCACTTTCTACCTCTTGTCTATTGTTTTAATGTAAAGGCTTCCACCCTTAAATGAGAAGGCGTCTGGACTTAGAAGTCTCTGGGTTACAGTGCAGGTGATGAGTATCCTCAATGTACTCCTCAGATAAAAGTCATTTTATTTTTATACTCACAGAGTTTGCACTGAAAAGTTTGTCCTCTGTGACTCTCTGACATAAAGGTCATTGATATTGCAGGCATTTACTGAGCACCTACTGTGTGCTGGGCACCGGGCTAGATTCTGGGAATGCAAAAGTGGCTAAGAAATTGTACATCTGTACAGACAGACACTGAAACACGGAAGAGAATGTGGCATGACTGGCAGATGGCCAGTTGTTCCCCAGTCTCCCTTCTCCTCTTTTTCACAGGAAGAGTTTCCTCAGCTCCTCTGTATACCTGGGGCAGATAGTGAGCCTGGGGCTGGGACTCTGAGAAGCCAGGAGGAAGGAGTGAGGGTGGGGGTGTGTGGTGTGTGGTGGAAATGGGGGTAGTTTCCAAGAGCAAAGAGGAAGGAGACTTTGCAGCCATAACATGTGACCCAACTTCAGGTCTACAGGAGCGGCCCTTCAGACCCATTCCATAGACATTGGTTCAAGTTTATTTTATAATCCTAAATTTTATGCTTATGAGAGGTCATGGGGCAAGTTTGCTTGGTCACAGACTGAGTTTGTTCCGCAATGAGATGCAGCCCAGCTGGATCATCCAGGCCTGGTGTTTATGGCAGCCTTGTTAATAGTTTTAAAATAAATAGGGACATTGGAGTTGCAAAGGAATATGAACTCTGAGGCTTCTCCTAAAACCTCCACCTAGACTTTCTTCCTTCAATCTTCCCTGTGCTGGGGAGGAAAAAGAAAGAATTTGTTCCCAATACTTAAAGGCTTCCTCTAAAATAAACTTCTAGTAGCTATTTCATGGTCTGCATCCTCTGATTTCAGATCTGGGTTTCCTATTCTATCCCCAAACTCTCAGGCTTCAATATCTTCCTTTATTTCTTCTAAAATGAATGAAAGGACAGTTGGATCTTTAGAAGCAGCTGCTGCTCCTCCACATTAAGGAATCTCCATTCCAGAGATCTCGCCTTCCCTGCCTACAATGATTTTCTTGGTTGGAACCCGTTTCTACTCTCGCCGTCAGGGTAACATTCCTGCCACACTCCTGCCCAAGCCCAGTGGCTCAGAAGTGGAGAAGGGTCTCTGAGAGGCCATCTCCTCCCTCCTCTCACCCCCACTCAAGTTGCAGGAAGCAAAACCCTTGCCTCGACCAGAGAAGGAATATTTAGTGTTTTCTTTCATTCTTTTTTTTTTTTTTTAATTTATTTATGACTGTGTTGGATCTTCGTTTCTGTGCGAGGGCTTTGTCTAGTTGCGGCAAGTGGGGGCCACTCCTCATTGCGGTGCGCGGGCCTCTCAGTATCACGGCCTCTCTTGTTGCGGAGCACAGGCTCCAGACGCGCAGGCTCAGTAATTGTGGCTCACGGGGCTAGTTGCTCCGTGGCATGTGGGATCTTCCCAGACCAGGTCTCGAACCCGTGTCCCTTGCATTGGCAGGCAGATTCTCAACCACTGCGCCACCAGGGAAGCCGTCATTCTTCATTTTAATTTTCATTTAAATGCATTACAACTTCACCATCTGAGGCTTTGATTTTCTTTTAACTGTACTTCAGGGATACTCAGGATTTAAAGACTAATCTTCCTGTCTCCTGTTTTTGTTTTGCCATTTGTATTAGTGAGACAAAGCTCCTTCTTTGTAAGGAAATTATCTTTGTAACTTGGGGGCTATTCATCCCCTAAAAATATTCTTGGGACACATACAAAGTTATAAATACATGCATGCTCTGCCCAGCGAGTAAATACAGAGCCACAGAATTTTTGCCTGTAATTTCAGCCATCCCAGCTATTTACAGGTTCGTGGTTCCATACAGTGCTTTAACTCATTAGTCACACTATGAAAACTCCCATCTGATTCAATGACTTAGAAATGGGGTTCCTGGTGAATTGTTTCTCTGGGCTATGTGAAAGTTACCAAAATGGCGTCAATGATGACCAATGTCCAAATAAGCCTACGACAAAGTGTACTTAATCCTAGAACCACCCAGAACATTCTTGGATCTTTCTTTGATGATTCGGGAAGTCTTCTCAGTCTTGCAGTGTATTACTCAGGTCATCAATAGACTGTTGATTATCCACACTGGAAGGGGTGTCTTAATTACTGAGCTTCCTAGACGTCAGCATTCTGGATGATTGGAATTTTATTCTAAAACACATCAGTAAATGTATTGATGTATAAATGACCACATTTTGAGCAGGTTAAATGCTAACAGATAAGAAATGATTTGGCCTTAAAACAAAGAAACAGATACAGATGATCAGATTTAATTCCTTTAATTTTCCTTTTCAGGGTGGAAAGCGAGCAGCAAGGAAATGCAGCCATTTAGCCATCCAGACTCTGGAGTCCACTGTCACTGTTTTCAGAACATTTTAAGTACAGAGGCTATGAGCTCAGCTTATAATTATCCTGGCTACTCATTTACTTATTCTGTCTTCTAAAGATGTTTAATACTAACATTGTTCTGATAATATGCCTGGAGTCTTCAGCTGATACCTCCCTGCATGGCATATCAGCTGATATCCTTTCTTATTTGTTGGATGTCTGTTTTGATTAGTTAGACTCATGCCATACAAGTTGTTAAACATTTTGAATAACATCCTTGCCTTATAAAATTGGAATAGGATAGCGGTTTGTAACATCAACCGAAGTTTGCTGGTTTGTTTCTTTTCCTTTCCCCTCAAGAATCTCACGGTGCTCCTGGTACTTCCTCAATCAGTTTGCAAGAGCATCATCCTGTGGTACAGGATGTACGGGCTAGACTATGCTACAATAACCAACAATTGCAAAAATCTCAGTGGTTTAACACAGCTCTAGTTTACTTCTAACTCCTGTGTGGGTTGGAACATATCCAGTGGGGGTTAGTGAGGGACTCTGCCCCACACCGTCACTCAGGGACTCAGGCTGAAGGAGATGCCATCATCTTGTAGCTGCACCATCTGGGCACATGTGCTCCTAGGTAACCACAGCAGGAGAAGGGAACACATGAGGGTTTGCACGTGGGTGTGGGGAAGTGACGCTCAACACTTTTACCTACATTTCACGGCCAGAACTAGTCAAGTGGCCCCACCTAACTGCAAGGTACTGGGAGATATAGGGCATCAAATGGAATTTTACCTTCGGGAAGAGAAGACCCAGTAAAAGTTCTGAGAAAAGGAAAAGAGCCAACTGCGTTTCACAATAAACTATCAATGTACATGCAAAACAAAAACAGACTCACAGATATACAAAACAAATGAGTGGTTACCAAAGGGGAGAAGGAAGCAGGGAAGAGTTAAATTAGGGGTATGGGATTAAGAGATACAAACTACTATGTATTAAATAGATGAACCACAAGGATACGTTGTGTAGCATTGTATGTGCATTGTATAGATAATTACAGCCATTAGCTTGTAATAACCTATAATGCAGTCTAATCTGTAAAAATATTCAATCATTATGCGGTACCCCTGAAATGAATATGATTCTGTAAATCTACTTCAATTAAAAAAACCGAAATAAACTATCAAAATATTTGGTAATGAGAAAACTTTGGGGTAAAAAGTATGGAATTGCAAGTACCCAGGCATTGAACCTCAGAAACCATACCTAAAGAACTCAAAGAAAAAAAATCCATACACATAGACTGGAAAATAGGCGAAGAGTTCTAATAATTGCTGACGAAGAGATGACGATAGTTCTAGAGGAAAGTTGGCGGATGGGTGTATATTTAGTTAACAGAATGATTGTTCTTTTCATGAAAGGAGACTAAATTAACATGTGCTAAATTACTTGTGCTATGCACCATCTGAAATCTATTTATTTTGCAGGACTTTACTACAGGTATTCTTATTTCCATTGTACAGGTGAAGAAACTGAGGCTCAGATTCACACAGCTAATGGGAGGGGGGATTGTGACACCAGGTCTCTCTCATGCTGTCTCTAGCTGTGCTTATCAGTAGATTTAAAAATCCATTATTATTTTCTTTCTACAATTCTTATTTATTAACTGTAGAGGCTAAAGCAAGTTAAAAAATAAGACAACTGTGTGGTTTTTTATTTTAAATGGAAGTATGTATCTTTCTGAAGAACTCAATAAAGGAAATGTAATCTGAAATTGGTGCCTGCATGGGTGATGTTACAAACTATCATGATTATTTTGGATTGGAACACAAATTGCCATAATCTGTATTTAGTTTAAAGGTAGTAGCTAATACACATTCTGCACAAACTATTTTATGCACCCAATTGCGCTGTGATGTTTTGGTCAGGAGGTGGCAATATTGTGTCACAAGGGACATTTAACGTTCTTAGCCGAAGAGGTAAATGGTGGTTTTATTTCCACATCAGTACTTCTATTTTATTTTATTTTATTTTCTGTTTTTGTGAGAAGATTTTATTTTTTTAAACATCTTTATTGGAGTATAACTGCTTTACAATGGTGTGTTAGTTTTTGCTGTATAACAAAGTGAATCAGCTATACGTATACACATATCCCCATATCTCCTCCCTCTTGGGCCTCCCTCCACCCTCCCTATCCCACCCCTCTAGGTGGTCACAAAGCATCGAATAGGTCTATTTTAAAATAAAATAATGAGCTACAATTTGATCGCTTGAATCCTGTCTCTTCACAGGAAAAAAGCAACACAGACATTTCAGGCAGTTCCTTTGGAGCAGTGTTCAGACATCAGGAATGTCCTGCAGTGAGGAATGGGACCAGTATTCTTAACCTCCTGCAGAAGAGCCACTGCACACTGATGGCAACTTCTTGCCTCCAGAAAGCGGGTGCTAGTCCCAGGGTTCAGAGTCACCTAATGGAAGAGTAGGATCTTCTAGTGACGATAGATATTACAGCAACTTCTCACTTTAGAGATCCCCAATCCAATAATTTCAGCTCTTAAGACCCCATTCAAAAAGTGAAATAAGGTGAGGGGGAAAAAAGCATTTACAACAAAAAATGGTTGCAGAGTTGATGCACAGAGACAAATTTGTGTAACTTATGCCTGAAAGAGACACGGAGCTTTTTACTTAGGGGCTGTTATTATTTGGGGCATAATTCTAATCAGGCTATTTCGTTTTCTGGTATATACAGATTGAAAAACAGCTGTTTGGAAGAGGGGGAAATTGTTAGAGATAAGTACAAAGATGGACTCAAGTTCAGAAATCAGGGTAGTAAGACTGGGAACAGAAACATGAAAAGAACAGAAAATAAGAACTTGAAGACCTGGGATTACAGTGCAGGGACAGAGAGCCCCCCAGGGGCATCACTTGTCACAGAGTTCAGCCTGCTTATAAAGATGGACCTAGAGTCTGTCATACAGAGTGAAGTAAGTCAGAAAGAGAAAAACAAATACCGCATGCTAACTCATATATATGGAATCTAAAAAAAAAAAAAAAGGTCATGAAGAACCTAGGGGCAGGAGGGGAATAAAGACGCAGACCTACTAGAGAATGGACTTGAGGACATGGGGAGGGGGAAGGGCAAGCTGGGACGAAGTGAGAGAGCGGCATGGACATATATACACTACCAAATGTAAAATAGATAGCTAGTGGGAAGCAGTCGCATAGCACAGGGAGATCAGCTCAGCGCTTTGTGACCACCTAGAGGGGTGGGATAGGGAGGGTGGGAGGGAGACGGAAGAGGGAGGGGATATGGGGATATATGTTTATGTACAGCTGATTCACTTTGTTATACAGCAGAAACTAACACAACACTGTAAAGCAATTATACTCCAATAAAGGTGTTAAAAAACAAAGAAGAAGAAGAAGACCCCTGAGCCAGTGATCTGTGTGTGAGTTATGTTTTTAACACTTGGTTCATAAAGCAAGTAAGTGTATAATGAGATGGAGATGAAGAGAGTTCTATCAGTCGGGGAAATAGAAAAAACTGGTAGAGCACAGTTCCAATGACTGGGAAAATGAACTCCTTGCCCAGTGAGAAGCCGTATGAGCTCTTGGGCTCTGGAGGCAGACAGACCTGGGCACAAACCTTAGCTGAGATGTGTTACAGGAGCATCACCAGGTTACTCAGAGTTCCCTAAGGCTCAGTTTCCTCATCTGTAAAATGGGGGTTAAAGTGTTTGGGTGAGGGCTTCCCTGGTGGCGCAGTGGTTGAGAGTCCGCCTGCCGATGCAGGGGACACGGGTTCGTACCCCAGTCCGGGAAGATCCCACATGCCGCGGAGTGGCTGGGTCCGTGAGCCATGGCCGCTGGGCCTGCGCATCCGGAGCCTGTGCTCCGCCACGGGAGAGGCCACAACAGTGAGAGGCCCGCGTACTGCAAAAAAAAAAAAAAAAAAAATGTCTGGGTGAGCGTGCACAGTGCTTACTTAGCCCAGGCCAGGCACACATCAAACATTTTTTATTCCAGGTAAGCCAAAGTGTAAATGTGTGGCCATGACCTCCACTGCTGTTGGGATCCCAGGACCACAGACACACCCTGGGTTTCTCTCTGCAACAGCTGCTGGGCTGAATCCCACCTCTGGGTACAGGGTTCGGGCTATAGCCCGCAGCACTCTGTTCTCTGCACTTGCTGCGGAGACTGGCCGGGGTCCCACCCCACCTCTGTAGTGGGGGGTCCCTGGCCACACAGCCAATCTGCCCTCCACATCCCTGGTCACTCTCCCCCCCGTCTGAGTGCTGTCTCTACCTTGCGCCTGGACACTGCCATTCCAGCCCACCAGCAAGGTCCTCACAGAGGCCCCATGTCGCAGGGCCCCATGCTTTCAGCTTCCAGCAGAGGCTCAGCAAAGCAGTATCACAACAGCACTGACCTCAGGATGAGTGGTCCCCACCCAGGCAGTCCCTGACAGGCTGGGCTTGTCCCTTCCTTGTGACCCTTCATCCCCCATGTAACCCCTCCTTCCTTCCCCCAGAAAAGTATTCTGCACCTGATGGCTTTGATGACATACAGTACAACCCCTGGGTGTGCCTGGTTCCTCCCAAATTTGTGATATAACAGATTCCCACAAGCTTGGTGGCTTAAGACCAGAGAATTGTATTCTCTCAAGTTCTGGAGGCCAGAAGTCCAAAATCAAGGTGTCAGCAGAGCCATGCTCCCTTTGAAGTCTTAGGTGAGAATCCTTTTTTTTGCCTCTTCCTGGATTTCTGGGGACTCCACGCATCCCTGGGCTTGTGGCTCATCTCTGCCCCCATCTCCATATGACCTTCTCCTCCTCTGTGTCCACATCCTCCTTCTTCTGTCTCTTATAAGGACACTGGTGACAGGATTTAGGATCCCCCAGGGTAATCCAGGGTGACCTCATCTTTAGAACCTGAACTTAATTACATCTGTAAAACCCATTTTCCAAATAAGTTCACATCCACAGGTTCTGGGTCATGGGCGTATATTTTGGGGGTCACCCACTACACACTCAATGCCTTGATGCTCACTGAAGGTGGGGGAGAGCATTGGAAGATGGCTCTGAAGTTTCTGGTTTTGAATGATTTTCCCAGGCTTTCACATGAATCCATTGGAGGTATCTACTCATCCATGCCTCACCCCACCTCCCTCTTTCCCCTCATTCCCAGTGCCCTCCATCAATCCAGGCCATCTTCATGCAAGCTAAGAACAGATTGGAAAGATCTTTAGTATCTGGGGACTTCCCTGGTGGTCTAGTGGTTAAGACTCTGCACTTCCATTGCAGGAGGGCACGTGTTCTATCCCTGGCCGGGGAACTAAGATCCGGCATGCCACACATCTCGGCCAAAAAACACCCAGGTAAAATGAAAAACCTTTAGTATCTCAAGATCTGCCCACAGGAGGCACTCTGCGGCCACCTTCATACCACACAATTTCCCCAAACCAAGGCCCTATGAGTTCCACTAGGAAAGCCCCCCGTCCCCGTGAACCTGTGAAGCCGGGATGAGGCCCTAGTGAGCTTCCTTGGATGTTGACGTCACACCATGAACATCCAACTGCAGCCTCACCAGCCTCTGTGTATCACACCAACCCCACAAGTTTCAGGCCTATCAAAACTCCTTTAGCACCTAAAGTGTACCCATCACATACACACACAGACACACTTCAATGCCCCAAAGTGGAATGTAGCACCGTTAATCCCACAGGTATTCTGAAAAATTACATCCAAATCAGAAATTGACTTCTATTTTCCTATGGAATT
Source organism: Hyperoodon ampullatus (assembly GCF_949752795.1). NCBI lineage: Eukaryota > Metazoa > Chordata > Mammalia > Artiodactyla > Ziphiidae > Hyperoodon > Hyperoodon ampullatus. Next base: position 44,181,748 of record NC_136930.1, read on the forward strand.
TCAATATTTTAGTGATGATCTATATACATTTCTTTTCTCGTTACTTTTCTCATAATTTAAATGTGTCTGTGCAATTACAGGTTGTGATTTGTACATATTAAAGTGAACAGTCAGGGCTTCCCTGGTGGTGCAGTGGTTAAGAATCCACCTGCCAATGCAGGGGACACGGGTTCGAGCCCTGGTCCGAGAAGATCCCACATGCCGCGGAGCAATTAAGACCGTGCACCACAACTACTGAGCCTGCGCTCTAGAGCCCGCAAGCCACAACTACTGAAGCCCGCGTGCCTAGAGCCCATGCTCCGCATCAAGAGAAGCCACCACAATGAGAAGCCCACGCATCGCAACAAAGAGTAGCCCCTGCTCGCCACAACTAGAAAAAGCCCGCGCACAGCAACGAAGACCCAACACAGCCAAAAATAAATAAATAAAATAAATAAATTTAAATAAATAAATAAGTGAACAGTCAGAAGTCTTGTAGGAGGAGGGGTAGTTCTTCACCCAGCAGGACTGGCCCACACACTGCAGAATGGCTCAGCACCAGCCCCCCTTACAAACCAGCAGTGCCTCCCCATCAGTGACAATGGAGGGCACCTCTCTGAGCAGAACGGGACAGGCAGTGGGCCAGGGAACGGATGCGCCTTCCCTCAGAGAGAAGCAGGGCGAGCCATCCTGTGTGCAGCAGTCAGGACAGGGTACCCAGAGCACTGGGGCTTGTATTGGTTTCTCTGGATTTTTTCTAAGTTCCATTTCTAAGATGATTCCCAACCATTAAAATAACTGCAGACCTTGGTTCTCTGGTATAAATCTTTATGCCTATTTGTTCATTAAGCTGATGGGTGCTAAATAGACTTTAGGTTTCAATCTGACAATAATTTAAAGATCTGCTAGATCTTTATGTTTATATATGGAAATTTACCTGTATGCAAATGGCCACATCTGCTGAGCCCAAATGCAAAGCAACCCTTCAGGTCTTTCAAAGGCTTGGGTAGCCTCAGAGAGAGTCGGATAAGCAAAATTCATAGATCTTTGCCCGAGGGAGAACTGCTGGCTGCTCTCTTTCTAACCACAAATCAAGATGTCTGGTGGATACCTTCCAGGGAGGTCCCTAGCTTTGTTTATTATGCTTTCCAAAGTGCAACTAACTTCACATCTGCATTGTTAATGACCCACATTCTCAGTGGGCCTGTATGCCCTTGGGATTTGGAAGAGACCTTAGAATTTTTACTTTTTGGAACAAGATTATCAGGCCACCAGCAACCAGGTGATCCCAGACTCGCTCCTAGGAGCCTGCTTTTACCCGGCCTTGCTCAGCCAGCCAGACGCCCAGAATCTGTAACTGGGGGAGAAGAAGGAGTTCTTTCCCACTGGGTAAATATTGACTTATGGTTTGGTATCATGGCCATCAAGTCTTCTCCTGCCCTGGCCTGCCACATGCTGGACTCCCATTCCCTTCTGTACACTGCCCCCCACCGTTCTATTTCACAGACCATTAGGTTCCCCAGAGTAAGCTGGAAAATAAGCATTAAAAAAAAAAAAAAACCTCTATGTTATTCACTTGGGTCTTCATCTGGATTCCCTTTCCCCTGCTTTTCTGCCTGGTGAAAGCTTCCTCCTGCTTTCAGGCCTCAGGGAAACCTTGCTGTCCCAGCCTGGCTATCACTCTACCCCACACAGCAGCACTTCCTGCACAGCCTAAGTGAAACCAGGCACCCCAGTTTTGGACAGCCTTCCTTTGGGAGTCTGGGTTAGCTGCTCCTCACATGTGCTACATTAGAATCCTGGACAGACAAACCACCAAAGCACCATCTCACTGTAACACAACGGTCCCTTTTCTATTGGCAAGGTTTTGCACTTCTAGAGGGCAGGATCATGTTTTTGTTTGATTGCTTGCTTTTGTGACCCCAATCCTCAGCAAAGTAACTGGCACAGAGAATATATGCTCCACTAAAGCTAACTGAATTAATAAATTAGAATTTCAAAGCTGAAGGAAAGATCATCTACCCCAGAGGTTATCCCAGGTACAGAGAGGCAAAATGGCTTGACTAAACTTACCATCAAGTTTTGGTAGAGTGAAGACTAAACCAAGTTCAGTGAATAAATGGTTCTGGAACACTTGCCTTTTATTTAGCCCTCTGCAAAGCATCATGGGATCAAAAGAAAAACAAGAACCATGTTTCTTTTTCCATAAGAAAATTACACTGCAACCCACTAAGTACTAGGTCCTCCAATTATGTTGCAGCCAACCCTCAGCAAAGGTTTACTGAATGAATCAATGAATAAACCAACGGATGACTGAATCACTTATCTCTTTATTATTTAAACTCTTTAATGTTAAGTACACACGCATACAGAGAAATGCCCAAGTTATATATATATATATATAAAACACAAAATTCTCAAAGTGAACACATGTAATTACCACTCATGTTCAGAAGTAAAACTATGTCAGTACTCAAAACCCTCTTTATGCTTTATCCCAACTATTGCCTATTCCTTCCTCTCCAAAAGCAACCACTTTCCGAACTTAACCATAAATTTGTTTTGCTAGTTTTTTTTATCTTTATATAAATGGAATAATACAATATTATTCTTTTGTGTCTGGCTTCTTTTGATTAATGTCATGTTTGGGAGATTCAAGTATGTTATGGTATATTAGCTGCGGTTTGTTCATTTTCTTTGCTGTGTAGAAGTTCATTGCATGATTATACCATGTTTATTTATTTTTCTATTGATAAATATCTGGGTTCTTCCTCGGTTGGGGTTGTTGTGAATAATACTGCCTATGAACATTATTGCTCATGGATTTTGGTGTACATGGACATACATTTCCCTCTAGAATATCTATGGGAATAGACTTGCTATGTCATAAGGCATGCATATATTTAACATTAGTAGATAATGCCAAACTACTGATACTTTTCAAAGTGATTCTATCAATTTACATGCTCTCCAGAAGTGTGTGAACATTCCCATTGCTTCACAACTTCACCAAGATTTGATATTGTCAGTCATTTTAATTTCAATTTTTTTATTTTAAAATTTGTATGCAAACACTAAAGACTCCAAAGAGCCAAAGTAACCTGGAGAAAGAAAAATGAAGGCGGAGGAATCAGGTGCCTTGATTCCAGACTATACTACAAAGCTACAGTAATTAAAAGAGAATGGTATTGGCACAAAAACAGGCATATAGATCAATGGAACAGGAGAGAAAGCCCAGAAACAAACCCACCCAACTATGGTTAATTAACCTACAACAAAGGAGGCAAGAATATACAATGGAGAAAAGACAGTCTCTTCAATAAGTGGTGCTGGGAAAACTGGACAGCTACATGTAAAAGAATGAAATTAGAACATTCTTAACACCATATAAAAAAATAAACTCAAAATGGATTAAAGACCTAAATGTAAGACTGGATACGATAAAACTCCTAGAGGAAAACATAGGCACAACCCTCTTTGACATAAATCGCAACAATATCTTTTGGATCTGTCTCCTAGAGTAATGGAAATAAAAACAAAACTAAACAAAGGGGACCTAATTAAACGTAAAAGCTTTTGCACAACAAAGGAAACTGTAAACAAATGAAAAGATAACCTACAGAATGGGAGAAAATATCTGTAAATGATGTGACCAACAAGAGATTAATTTCCAAAATACACAAATAGCTCATACAGCTTGATATCAAAAAAAAAAAACAACCCAATCCAGAAATGGGCAGAAGATCTAAACAGACATTTCTCCAAAGAAGACATACAGATGGCCAAAAAGCACATGAAAAAATGCTCAACATTGCTAGTTATTAGAGAAATGCAGATCAAAACTACAGTGAGGTATCATCACACTCTAGTCAGAAGGGCCATCATCAAAAAGTCTACAAATAATAAATGCTGGAGAGAGCGTGGAGAAAAAGGAACCCGCCTACACTGTTGGTGGGAATGAAAATTGGTACAGTCACTATGGAGAACAGTATGGAGGTTCCTTAAAAAACTAAAAATAGGGCTACCATATAATCCTGCAATCCCACTCTTGGGCATATAGCCAAAGAAAACCATAATTTGAAAAGATACATGCACCTCAATGTTCATTGCAGCACTATTTACACTAGCCAAGGCATGGAAGCAACTTAAATGTCCATTGACAGATGAATGGATAAAGAAGATGTGAAATATATATATGTGTGTGTGTGTGTATATATATATATATATATATATATATATATATAATGGAATATTACTGAGCCATAAAAAAGAATGAAATAATGCCATTTGCAACAACATGGATGGACCTAGATTTTATCATACTAAGTGAAGTAAGCCAGACAGAGAAAGATAAATATCATATGATATTGCTTATATGTGGAATCTGAAAATAAAATAAAATAAAATAATTTAAAAAACAGAGAGAGACTCAAAGACATAGAAAACAAACATATGGGTACCAAAGAAAGGGTGGGGGGAGGGATAAATTAGGAGTTTGAGATTAACGTATACACACTGCTATATATAAAGTAGATAACCAACAAGGTCCTACTATATAGCACAGGGAACTATACTCAATATTTTGTAGTAACATGTAAGGGAAAAGAATCTGAAAACTAATATATATATATATATATATATTTATATATGTGAATTACTGTGCTGTACCCCTAAAACTAACATGATATTGTAAATCAAGTATACTTCAATTTAAAAAATAAAAAGATTATATCAAAAAGGGAAGAAATTAGGCAAACTAGTAAAAAAGGGTGAAATAATACCATTTGCAGCAACATGGATGGGCCTAGAAATTATTATGCTTAGTGAAATAAGTTAGAGAAAGTTAAATACTGTATAATATCATTTATATGTGGAATTTTTAAAGTAGTACAAATGAATGGATATGCAAAACAGAAACAGACTCACAGATATAGAAAACAAACTTGTGGTTACCAAAGTAGAGAGGGAAGGGGGGAGCGGCAAGATGGGGTATGGGATTAAGAGATACAAACTACTAAAAAAATAGATAAGCAACAAAGATAGATTGTATAGCATAGGGAATTATAGCTGTCATCTTGTAATTATTATAATGTGCAAAAATACTGAATCACTATGTTGTACACCTGAAACTAATACACTATTGTAAATCAGTTATACTTCAATTTTTAAAAAAAGAAAAGAAAAAAGAAAGAAATTAGGCAAACTACTTTTAAGTCATTTCTCCACACAGTCCTCCAACACTGTGAAAGAACAATACAGATTTATTTCACAATTTGTTCTTCCAAACAATTTAGAGAAAATTCACAGTTCTAGGCAGCATATATGTATCTTTAACATATATAATGTAAAAGATACATATATGAAAAAAGTATATATATATATACACACACATGATGAAAAAAGTATATTTATTATTTGGCTATGATTCATGTTGCAAACATGAATATATGATGTCCAGGGTGTCCTAAATCTACACTGCAGTTCATCTGTAGATTTGAGATAAGGTTTGAAGAGAAAATTTTCTACTTCTAGCTAATCAAAACCTTTTCCTCTGCTTTGCTTGACACTTGGTAGGACTCTAGATCTTTTTCTTTCTTTTCTGTGACAATTTATTCATTTTTACTTATTAATTTAGATCAGAATGGACAAGCCAGTATAGCACAGGGAACTATATTCAGTATCTTGTACTAACCTATAATGGAAAAGAATCTGAGAAGAATGTATATATATAACTGAATCACTTTTTTAAAAATGGACAAGCCAATTCCCATCAGGTCTGAATCTGAATGTAATTTCCTACCACATTTAACCCGCAAACCATGCTCCAGGTAATGACTTCCAGTAATGGTAGCACAGTGGGCATAATTACATGCTAATGATATTCATGGGCTACATTTTCCATGATGCTGGTTTCTTATTTTCTCTGGGGGAGAAGTAGGACAGAGGAGTCATTAAGGTTATAAAATAAGGCACCACAGCCCGTGAGATTCACCTTCTGTCTCAAGTACTTTCCTGCTTGGCTAAGTCAGCAGTGGGCCTGGCCCCTCCACCTCCCAGCTCAGTAGGAAGAGAAGGTGTGAAACTCTGGCACAGTTTTCAGGGAGCTGGTCTCCAGGCCTAAAGCAAGAAGTGTGCTGAAGCCAGATCGTGCCAGAATGCTAGACCAGTTACACACATCTCTTCCCAATTCTGTGTTCAGTGACCTCACATTGATAGCTTGAAATTGGCCATGATGGGTTTATTTACACTGAGGGAATTTTCTTTTTGAAGAGCCTGATGTTAAACATTTACCAGCACATCACTGGCTGAAGTCTTCAGAGCTAAGACCACAGGCTATTAGGAGATGAGGGGTGGCAGACCTCGGGAAGGCTGGGCTGACATCCCTTCAGCCATGATTTAGCTGGTTACACTGCAGGAAAAAAAATCAACATAAGGACAAAGCTGGCAGGACTGCTCTGGAGAGCACAAAGCAGCAGCTTGGCTGACCCTTACAGGCTAAGGGTGAAGTGAATTTGTTAAATATGCCTTTCATTTCCCACCCAGCTCTTTTGGGAGAAGGGAAGCACTTGTTCATCAAGGGGCAGACCTGGCCTTCATGAGAACTAACAAGATGTCAGCAGGCACCCCACAGTGAAAATAGCTCCCTGTTTTTTACAAAAACCATATGATCCCTTTTGATATTAGTTATCATTTTTGGTTCTTCTGTGTCGCAACATCAATGAAGAAATTAAAAATTAGGTAGGGGCTTCCCTGGTGGTGCAGTGGTTGGGAGTCCGCCTGCCGATGCAGGGGACACGGGCTCGTGCCCCAGTCCTGGAAGATCCCACATGCCGCGGAGCGGCTGGGCCTGTGAGCCATGGCCGCTGAGCCTGCGCATCCGGAGCCTGTGCTCCGCAACGGGAGAGGCCACAACAGTGAGAGGCCCGCGTACCGCAAAAAAAAAAAAAAAAATTAGGTAAAGAACTAAATTTTACTTGAAAAGGGTAGGAAAAAACCTGAATCAAAACTGGTATAGAAGAAAAGTTTTGCATATAGCATTTGTTATGTCTTTATCATGTTGTGAAGTTGTGTCCTTATTTTTCTCTTTGCCTTTGCATGCGTTTATGCATCCTAGCAGAATGTATAAACAGAAACCGTATGATGATACAAGCACTGTCACCCTTGGTGGATTTGGATGGATGAATATCTGCTGGTTAAATAAATGTTGAAAAATTCAGAGTCAAATATTTATTGGATAGTCTGTCCTTGCCGTTATTACCTCCACTGATATGCAATCTAGATGTGCTGCTTCCATTCCAGCTGACGTTATTGGAACCGAACAGAGAGGATGATGGATTTAATCCACTTAGCAAAATGACATAGACAGAGTAATACCCAGAAGTGTGTAGTTTTAAATAGTTTTGTCTCTGAAGAAATGAAAGAATTTCTTTCTTGTCCTTTCAAAACTACTATCCAGTTTCCAAACTCATTAAACTGTCATTTTTTTAAAATCCAAAATTGACATTGCTGGTCACATCAGTTTTATTCACATTTAAAATTGTGAATATTGAAAGAAAAGTCACATAAAATTTCCCCTTCAGAAATGTACAGAGATTTTTTAAAATTTCTGTGTGAATATACATAGAGAAGAGTCTGGGCTAATAGCTGTAAGAGTGTGAGAGATTGGTAGCATTTAATTAAGTATATCCTGGATGTTTGGAGAAAGCATTCTAGATTTATCTGACATTTTGGTAGTGGCCATCTTTACAGACTACAACAAATGTTGCTCTCTGGAGAAGAAAGCTCCTAATCTCAGAACTTATTAAATGCTAACTACCTTGTTGAGGAAAGGTAGAGGCTCAGAATGTCAACTCTAAAATGTCAGAAAATTCTGGAGTTCTCCTGGCAATGTTAATTTGCTCTTTTCATTAAGCATTTTAACATTAGTGAAAATGCTGTTAACAGACTGGGAGAAGGAAGCTCCCTCTGAGTCATGTTGGGTAAGCTCATCTCAGTTAAGCTACCAGGTTCCTCCACTTCCTGGCTGGACACAGAAAAGATTTTGTTGGTGTGATAGGACAAGAAATTGAAATGGGTGGAATCTATGGCTGGGAAGTGTCAAGAAGACAGAAATGCTCCTGGAAAGGCTCTGAGCTCAGAAGGACCATGACCGCCATGACTGTCTTATCATGAAGCAATGGCAACTGAATTTTATGCCTGAGTCCCCCACAGGGAAGAAGGCATCCTTGGCACTCTGGGGGGCTTGGAATCCAACAGCCCTGAGTCTGCTTTAGTGGACTGAGTCACAAAGTTTTTGTTAAAAGGGCCTTAATCCTTGACACACTGCTGAAGCTATAGCTAATTCCATTGGTTTCAGATCTATTCTATTGTCCTGCTTCCAGTAGACCATTGAAATGGCACTCAAGTCAATGGCTAAATTTAAAATAAACCTTTGAGATCATTTGACGAAGTATCTCAAAAGTGACCTGGGAAGGATAAGTGCCCAGGTCACCAAGATTGAGACTATGTTGGTTGCCTGGCCCTTGCTGGCTAACTGTATCATCCTGGAAACATCATTGAGATCTCTTACTTGGATCTCAAGTGAAATAGAGACAGACTATTCCATTTGTGTGTGTGTCTAATTAAATGAAATAATAAATTCTAAATACTTAATCAGGTATCTGGCCTAAGACATTATGATTTACTCACTTAGATTCTCTCGCATTCCCACTCCATGCCCCCTCTTCCTGGCTAGATACACATGTTGTTCTAAAAAGATTTAAAAGAGAATACATTTTGTTTGCTTCTTTCTCTTCCTAACTCCAAATTCTTTGTTTATCTACTGACCCAGGATTTCTTGTTTGGGGAGAACAAAAAATGTTGTTAAAGTGATGCTCAACTGTCTAGCATTCCTTGCAGCTAAAGACATCCCAACTGCTACTTCTGCATCCTTTCAATCCGTAAAGAATTTCCACTGGGATCAAGTCCAATTATCAGTGGTGGTTTGAGGTATATTCCTTAGGGAGCTAATCAGAGGCAATCCATAAATTAATGCAGTGATTCTCTACCATGGCTGCACATCGTGATCCCCTGGAAACCTCTAAAAATACTGAGGCCGGTAAGAAACAAGAGTCTTTAAAATTTTCACACCATTTGACTTGGAAATTCCACCTCTAAGAATCAATCTATTTTAAAAGAGAAGAGATGTGGACAAAGATCTACGCTCAAAGCATCTCATGTATTTTTTATTTTTGTATTTATTTATTTTTGCGGTACGCGGGCCTCTCACTGTTGCGGCCTCTCCCGTTGTGGAGCACAGGCTCCGGACGCGCAGGCTCAGCGGCCATGGCTCACGGGCCTAGCCGCTCCGCAGCACGTGAGATCTTCGCGGACCCGGGCACGAACCCGTCTCCCCTGCATTGGTAGGCGGACTCTCAACCACTGCGCCACCAGGGAAGCCCGAGCAAGAATCCCAAGGCCCCTTCCCGACAGGGTGTGTTTTATGCCTTTTGTCCTTCCATTGTGTTCTCTTCACCTCAGGCTTCCACTTTATTGGTGTTACGGAACCCCAAGCCCCGCTCTGTGAAGAACGTGCAGCCCACACTTTCTCTGCGGGCAGGGGAGCCAGCAGCTCTGTGGAGGCAGACACTGCCTGTCTCCTCAGCCTTCTCCGGCCCGGCTCCACTCAGCTCAGCTTACGACCCTAGCGGGGCGGCCATTTTGCAATGAAAGACCCTGAGTAAACAAAGCATCGGCCCCAGGAGACTGGCTCAGACTTAATAGAGGATGTGTGCAGGCTTTCAGGGCTCCTCGGCCCACAAGCTTTAACCACTGTTCAAACTGATTTAGAACACTAAAGCCTGACTGTTTGCTCAGTGCCTGTGTTGACTCAATTCCCGCCTCGAAGGCAGGTGGCCTCGTCAGCCAGTCATTGTTCTGCCTCAGTTCTCCTCAGTGACGCAGTGGCCTCCCTGTCGAGAGTTCCTTTCTTTATTTCACTTTCTGGTCCTTGAAAAGCCGGGCAATCAACTCACACTTACAGGTGTAGTGTTTCATTTTTAAAGAGCCATATTTCACTCCAGTCAGAATTTTCAGTGTCGAATTGGGTCTGTTGGGTAAGAGGGACTTTTCTACTTTCCTCTTGCGAAGCAAAGAGCTGATTTCCTGGTGACGGTAAGGAGTGTTGTCACCGTTTTGGTATATTAACTCTTCCCAAGCCTGGGGCCTCATTTGCAAATGGCTTCCGAAGTGCCCTAATGCATAATTACTATGAACCAAAGAGCTTCTATAAACCTCCAGTAGTGCCTGGCTCCACAGTGAGAGCTATGGATTTGACCCAAAGTGGCAACTTGGAAGAAAGAAACGGTGATCTTACTGGTTCACTGGACCAGTAATATCATCTGTTGAGCATATACTTTGTGCAGAGTGTTATGCCTAGTTGGTTTTTTTTTCTGGTTTTTGGCTTTTATTGTTGCTGTTGTTTTAGGTGCACTGGCCCCTTTGATCTTCACATTTGTTCTGGGTATCATTGCTCTCCCTTATCAGATCAGGAAGCCAAGGATGGATCCGTGAAGGGGCTTGCCCACAGCCCCTAAGTGTCCGGAGGCGGAGCAGGAATTTGAGCCGAAGTCTGTTTGACTCCGAAGCCTGAGCTGCTCCCTCTCTAGCACCTGACCACTTCCCTCTTCACCCCACTCGACGAGGAGAGAAGGAAACCCCACAAGACCTCGGGGAGGGAGCACTCACGGGAGTGGTCCAGGAAACTAGGCCGGTGGTGGCCCTTGTGGGCGTGCTGTGCTCCCACCGTCAGAGTCCGCGTGGCCCAGAGCTGACCTCCTCCGTCTCCGTGGCCAGCGCTGTCCTTGGACAACTTCCTCAAGCTTTCTCGTCAGAGGGCAGAGCTCATGTGTCACTTGATCTGGCTGCCAGTAAAGGAAGTTGGGAACAGCACACAAACTCACACATTCACACACACAGACACACAAGCACACTCACCTGTGTCATTCAAACAGGCACACATGCACACGTATTCACTCAGGCACACTTACGTGCACTCACATCCCCACTCTCAAACACATTTATGCACACACATCTACATGCATTCAGACACACTCACAACCACACACATTTACTCTCAATACTTTCACTCACACACATTCACACACACAAGTGCAAAAACTCACCTTTACATCCATCACCCACACACACTCACAAATACGCTCACACACTCACAACCCCTGCACTTACATAAATCCATACCACACACTCACATGCACTCCCTCACACACGTACGTGATTCACACTCGCACACATGCACACACACACAGGTATATACACTCCCGCACGCGTTCACCTCTCACTTCCTGCGGAGGAGCTGAGGTCATGCTGTGGTGCAAGGTCAGGAGGCCAACACCCAATACAATAAACCTCGGGGGGGGGTGAGTGTTCTGTGGGATTTGGCGACTCCAAAGCCACTTGAAATAACTGGAGAGCTTACAGCGGGGACATCGGATTTGTCCTAAGGAAATGTGGTCTCTCTCCTAACTTTAATCGCCCTCAGTGTTCATGAGTCAGGTTTTTGGAACCAGGCCCTTTGCTCAGAGTGTCTACTTTGGAGTCTCACACGCTAGCTCTGTGTCCTTGGGCAAGTAACCTAACTTCTCTTTGCCTCCATTTCCTCACATGGAAAATGGGGATAGTAATACAGTAAGTCCCCTACATATGAACCTTCAAGTTGCGAACTTTCAACGATGTGAATGTGTGTTCCATCAGCGTCAGGCGTGAGTGAAATTGCAGCTTGCCCTCCGTCTCCTATTGCTGAGGATCCTTCAGCTCTACCATCTCCCACCTCCTCTCCCTCCTCCAGTCAGTAACTCTTCTTGCCTGTTCACTCGATGCCAGCACCTGTAGGCCAGCTATTGTACTATACTACTGTACTTTTCAAGGTACTGTACTGTAAGATTAAAAATGTTTATTTTTTGTGTTTGTTTTTTATGTATTATTTATATGAAAAGTATTATAAACCTATTACAGTAGTACTATATAGCCGATTGTGTTATTTGGGTACCTAGGCTAACATTTTTGGACTTACGAACACACTCTCTGAACAGAACTTGTTCGTATGTAGGGGACTTAATGTAGTGCCTGCCTTAGAGAGTTATGAGCTACTTGGGCTAAGACATGTGAAGCTCATGGACCGTGCAGGGCACATACATGTTCAGGGACAGTGGGCTCTCAGCGGCTTGGGTCTGCTCTATCATTAACCAGTGAGAACAGTACCAAAGTTGGACATCAACTTGAGATTTTGGTATGAAAATGAAGTTGTAAGTTCTTTTTGCTCTAATGGCTGCAATTTGTAAACCCTTACACTTGAAAAACTTCTGGGCAGGAGAGAACTTTTTCCTTCTCAATCTCAGAGTGTCCTTGACACCTTAGGCCAGTAGGTGATCAATTCAGTCCCCTGGGTTCCATGGGCAGCATCTCAGATTGCTGGAAAGGCAGGATTTGCACCTTACTCTCCCCCATCCCCTCAGTTAAAATGATCCTCATCTTGTGAAAATTTTGCTCAACCCACTTGGAGAAGGAGCCATGCAACAAATCAGAATTTTATTTTTGTGCTCAGTTTACTTGTAAACAGATGAGATCTAAGAATTAGCACATTTAATCTGCAGTTCCAAGACATCTCTTAAAAATGATAGAAGAAGGGCTTCCCTGGTGGCGCAGTGGCTGGGAGTCCGCCTGCCGATGCAGGGGACACGGCCTCTGAGCCTGAGTGTCCGGAGCCTGTGCTCTGCAGCGGGAGAGGCCACAACAGTGAGAGGCCCGTGTACCACAAAAAAAAAAAAAAGAAGAAGCTGAAGTCATCTTAAGTAAAAGCAGTTAGACCAATGACACACTATTTTATTCTGTTTCTTTTCTTTAATCACATCCAGGATCATTTTTCAAACCCTCCAAGTCTTCATTCTCCCAGTCATCTGAAGTTTCCCTCAGGCCCCCTGGCAGTTTATTGCTTTGGCAGTAACTCAGAGTCATACCTCCTCTTCCCTTCTTTGCTCTGTGATGGTCTACACCTTGGCTCTTTCTTTTCTGCAGAAAGTCCCCAAGGGGAACTAGAGGCTGTTCCCCTCCTTTCCATCCCTCCTCCCACCTCTGAGTTAGGCCAACTGTTTGATCGAAAAGGCACTATTTGCCTTAGAATTCCAACTATTTCGTTATCAGAGCGCCCATCTCATCAGGGGAAGGACCAGAAAGAGGCTCTTTTACAATCTCTGAAAGCACAAGTTCCTCTCTCTCCTCCACCACAGAGATGAACAGAGATTTCCCAAGCAATGTTCCTTTGTCATTTATTTTTAAAGTTTGCACCCATGTTTACAAAATAATTCCTACCTCTGCCTAGAGACTTGTTGGAACGATAGTCACTTAATGCTAATAACAGTTACTTGGGGAGGTGACGTGGGGTGATTTTTATTTAATATATTGACTTTTGCTTTGTAGTGTTCTGTACCAATTGACTTAAAAATGAACACACATCATTTTTGTAAAAAGAGAAGACATTTTGAGAAGGAATTTTAAAAAGCATTTACACAAAAATATGGCAAGGCTTTTATCAAATGCTTTGAAATGTGACTTTTTTTTCCCATGGTAGATTCTGAACACCTTTCTCAGCTGTCCAGTTAAACAGCACCTCTTTCTGAGCTCTGTTCAAGGTGGGTTTTGAGGTGAAAATAAAAGTTACTCTGAACATGGAGGAAACGTTTTCCTTCATTTTGGAAGGCATTGCTGAATTATCAACTCATAAGCTTTTGTAAAATATGCCTTATGGGCTTATCTTCTTTCAAACACTTTATTGGTCAGACGTCTTTAAAGACAACCAAAAAGGTCAACTGGGAAAGGTGTGTTCAGGGGTTGCAGTGTGTGGGCTCTTCCCAGTGTGTGGGCATCTTTGAAAAGAAAGGGGTCCTTTGGGAAATAAATGTCAGTTTCCTTAGTGAACATCATCAACTATACTTTGGCTATACATCCTTGGGGTTGATTTTAACTTTGCATTGAAGTCTAGCTTTTTTCATTTAAACTCATGAATCTGAAATTCGTCTAATTTTGCATGTACTTGTAAATAATTCATTTTCCTTGCTATATTGGACTCTGTTGTGTGAACAGACGATGATTTACTTATCCGTTCTACTGTGGATGGTCACTGGGGTAGTTCACAGTTTCGAGCTATTATGATCAGGGAGACTATGACCATTCTAGTACATGTCTTTTGATAAACATATATTTGCATTTCTCTTCGGTATATGTATAGGAGTGAAATAGGTTATGCAAATGTTCAGCTTTACTAGGTACTACTAAATAGTTTTTCAAAGTGGTTATACTAGTTTGCATTCCCACCAGCCAAGTATGAGAATTTGAACAGAGCATTTTTTTTTACAAGATTTGTGATGGATAGTAACCCTGGAGAGAAATATTTCCCTGAACAAACAGATGATAATGCACATGAGTCTTTCCAAGAAGTCCAAGGCACCATTCATTTTTTACATTAATTTTCAGATCAACTACAGAAGCAACTGAAATGCTTTTTCTAAGCCCTGCTAAGCTCCCTATCTCCCACTCTAACCCCAGAGCTTTGATTTTAGGTCCAAATACCTACTTGTGAATTTGTTACGGAAATGTCATGCTCATGCTAGCATTTCTACTATAACATTATTAGTTTCAAATAACAAAGTCTCATGCCATGAACCCTCATAGAATTTTCCAGGCAATCAGCCAGCAATAAGGGGCATATTCATAAGCTCTCAGGCCTGACCTTGAAGGTCTTCCGACAGTTTTAAATGGAAAAAAGAAGCCTGTCCAGAATTCCTGGCCTGGCTGCTCGTCAGACTCACCTGGGCAGCTTTTCAAAATACAGAATTCCCATCCCCACTCTAGAACAATTGAATTGACTTGCTTGGGGTTGGGACTTGGGAATCTGTATTTGGGACTTGGGAATCTGTTCTTTTTTTTATATATATATATTTATTTATTTTCAGCTGTGTTGGGTCTTCGTTGCTGTGTGCGGGCTCTTTCTAGTTATGGCAAACGGGGGCTACTCTTTGTTGCGGTGCGTGGGCTTCTCATTGCGGTGGCTTCGGTTGTTGTGGAGCATAGGCTCTAGGCGCTCAAGCTTCAGTAGTTGTGGCACACGGGCTCAGTAGTTGTGGCTCACAGGCTCTAGAGTGCAGGCTCAGCAGCTGTGGCGCATGGGCTTAGTTGCTCCACAGCACGTGGAATTTTCCCGGACCAGGACTTGAACCCATGTGTCCTGCATTAGCAGGCAGATTCTTAACCACTGTGCCACCAGGGAAGTGCCTATAAATTTCTTAAGTGATTCTGATTCAACTGGAGATCACTGGTCAATCTTTGGAATCACTGTTGCCCCCAGATCGTTTTTTAAAAACGACAGCCAGAGCTTCCCTGATGGCGCAGTGGTTAGGGATCCGCCTGCCAGTGCAGGGGACACGGGTTCGACCCCTGGTCTGGGAGGATCCCCCATGCCGTGGAGCAGCTAAGCCCGTGCTCCACAACTACTGAGCCTGTGCTCTAGAGCCCACGAGCCACAACTACTGAGGCCACATGCCACAACTACTGAGGCCCACGCACCTAGAGCCCGTGCTCCGCAACGGGAGAAGCCACCGCAATGAGAAGCCCGCGCACCGCAACGAAGAGCAGCCCCCGCTCGCCACAACTGGAGAAGGCCCGTGCACAGCAACAAAGACCCAATGCAACCAAAAATAAATAATAAATAAATAAATAAATTTAAAAACGACAGCCATCCAATGCAAATATTAAATACATTAGCAAAATCCTGAAAGTAAGAAGGAAAGATGAGTAAAAGATGAGACCTTTCCCCCTCCTTCAAAATACTCTCCCAAAGTACAATGTTTTGCCAAATAAAACAGATGAGAGGGTTCAGTTGAAGATGGTTCTGATTCCCAAGTAATAATACTTACAAGTAACAATTACATGGCACTTAATAGTTTGTTGAATGGTGTCACTTATATATTATTTCACTTACTCAAGATTTCTTTAAGGAGAAATAATAATTCCCAATTTACAGAAGGGGACACTGAGGCTTGGAGGTTAATGCCTCCTCTATTGACATACATGCTTTAAGTGGTAGAGCTCCTCATAAAACAGTTTCCTGCTTCCAATTGTTTGTATTTCTCACTATGCCCCAGGACTCCAGGAGTCAGAAAGCTGTACTACCTGAAGGTCAGCAGGAGTTAAGTGTTTCAACAACTCTGAATGAGTTCCTGGAGTCTTACCGGACCCCTTCCCCTCTCCTTCCCTCTTCCCTTTCCTCTTCTCCCTTCCTTCAATATGCTTTTTTTTTTTTTTTTTTTTTTTTTTGCGGTACGCGGGCCTCTCACTGCTGTGGCCTCTCCCATTGTGGGGCACAGGCTCCGGACGCACAGGCCCAGCGGCCATGGCTCACGGGCCCAGCCGCTCCGCGGCATGCGGGATCCTCCCGGACCGGGGCACGAACCCGCGTCCCCTGCATCGGCAGGCGGACTCTCAACCACTGCGCCACCAGGGAAGCCCCAATATGCTTTTAATGTCTCCAACGCAACAGGTAATCTGCAATACGCTAGGGAATCAGAGATTAAAGAAAAAGTCTTTACCCTCACAAAGTTCACATTCCAGTGGGGAGATAAGACAAATCATTGTGCAATGATGCACCAGATGTCACAGTCATGTCTAGTAAAATGACAGAGCACCACAATTAGGTTGAAATGGGCAGGGGAGATTATATTGTGATCACCCATCCAACTGGGCACGTGGATTCACAGTCTCCACTCAGATAGAAGGTCCAAATCCTTAAAGGTAATAACTTGCTTTTATGTATTCTCACTTCAAAGGGGGACTGTTTTATTTTGAAACAATCCTACAGCCTCCAATATCCTGTTAGTACACCCTTCAAAATGTGTCTTCAGATCTCTCATCTATATTCTATAACATGTGTTTACCCTTTGCCGACTAATTTGAGAAGTGTGCCATCTTATTAGTGGTTCATTTACATACTCTTTAAAGAATTATCAAAAGAGGTACAGAGGCCTTAAATAAGTGTAAGGAGGGGCTCAAGGGTTCCCTCCCAGGGCTGGTGCATAGGGAAAACAACTGCTGATATACTAGGAAACAGCTTTGTTTATACTCAGCAGCTCGGCTAGATCGAATGGGGTAGGTAGGTGTGTGTGTGGCAGACAGATTTTTCTAACATACTATTTCATTAGTGACAATAAATTACCAACTTTATTTTCAAACCCCTAAGACTTATTCAACAATAACTAGTTGTCAGGTGCCAGTGGGTACCAAGAGCTTCTTAAGCCCTGGGTCCACAGTGGTGAAAGAGACAGAAATGTTCCTGCACCCTCCCTGTTTTCTGAATAGACTGCTGAGGACCAGTGGATCATTTCTGGAAGAGAGAATGTGAACGTTGCTCTGGAATCTGAAGCTTTATATCATCACTTAACCCGCTCGACATTTCTGAAGCAGCGCACATTTTTGTGCACTTGTTCACCCTTTGGTTTCTGTGCCTCTGATCTGTCCCAGTTTTCATTTTTCTGAGTGCTGGATCTCCTTCTCGTCTTCATTATGTCTCCTCTGGACAACTGTGGCTTTTTCTTCCCCACTCTCCCTGCTCCTGGATCTCCAGCTTTTAATCTAGTTCTCTCTTTCACATTTTTTTAAATTGAAGTATAGTTGATTTACAATACTGTATTAGTTTCAGGTGCACAGCAAAGTGATTCAGTTGTATATACATATATTTTTTCAGATTTTTTCCAGTATAGGTTATTATACGATATTGAATACAGCTCTCTGTGCTATACAGTAAATCCTTGTTGCGGGTCAATTTTATGTATTGTATTTTGTATCTGCTAATCCCATACTCCTAATTTAACCCTCCCAACTCCCTCTCTTTCCCCTTTGGTAATCAGAAGTTTGTTGTCTATGTCTGTGAGTCTGTTTCTGTTTTGTATGTAGATTGATTTGTAAAATTTTTGGATTCCACATGTAAGTTCATCTTTCACTTTTTCACTAGAGTTGTCTTATGTTTTTTTCCCTTTCCAACTCTAAATAATAATGATTGACAATTGTGTGGGTTTTAAAAACATTTACAGAGAAAGTTCCATACACTGTCTGAATCAACAAACACTTATTGTGGACCCGCCTTCTGTGTGATAGGCATGGCGCCTGGTACCAACCGCAGTGGTAAGTACTGAGGCTGGTCTAAGATAACACGGTAAGGATGGGACAGGCTCAGACACAGTCTTCTCACCCTTGATTCTGGTGCCTTCCATCTGTTGCAAGGTGGGTCCCTAGGAAGCAGACCCTGAGATGACGATTAGCGTGCAGGAGGGTTTATAGGGAACACTCTTGGGACCAGAGCCTGTAGAAGTGGAGGGGAGGAAGCAGCACTGGGCAGAGGGAGAAGTTGAGACAATGTAGTCTCAAAGGCAGTCTTAAGAGTTCTGAACATGGGATGGTGCCCCAGACTTGCCTGCTTTTGAAGTAAGACTGACAGCTGAAGGTTGTCTGCCTGCAGCACTCACAGCAGGGGTGGGGAGTGAGTCCTTCAGTCATGAAGGGGTCAGGGAGGTGCAGCTCAGCATTCACCACACCTCTCACATTGCTAACATTCACTGGACGTGACCTACTTGACTTGTTGCCTTGAGCCTTAGTATAAAGGGCAGGGAGCTCCTGGAGAAAGATAGCTGAGTTCCTGCACCAAGACTATTGCCCCAGGTGGTGACAGACCAGGAAGAGGCTGGAATGGGCCTGGTCAAGTCCCACCAGATAAATGAGCAAAGGCCAAGGTCAGGTCAAGACAGGCAACCCTACTTCCTGCCTCAGGTCTTCCTTTACAGAGGTTGTCCCTTCTGCCTGGAATGTTCTTCACTCAGTCTTTAGGTCTCTGCTTACATGTCTCATCCTTTATGCTATCTCCTTGGGCCCAACCTAAATTAAGATCCTAGAGACACACTTGCTTAATATCCTGAATTTGACCTTTGTCACACTTGTCACTCTATGGCCTGCTGGGGGACTATTTATTCAATGTTTTCTTTCCCATTTTACTGACAGCCTCAGGAAGGCAGATATTCTTTTTTTTACTGTGTCATCCCCCATGTCTAGTGGCAGGGGTGGGGTGGGTGCCGGATGCATAATACGTGCTCAATAAACACTTTTTAAGAGATTAAAACTAAAGTAGGGGCTACATCAGGATTCTTTGTTTGCAAGCAACAGAAACTGACACTGGCACAATTAAGCAAAAAAAAGGGACTTATGGAAAGAATGTGGAGAGCCCCACATAGAGACCAGGGGTGAAAATAGGTAGCACCCATCAGCTCTGAGGGTGGGGAGGTGGGGGGATGGGAGGGTGGGACGGGTGGTCACCAGGCAGGAGCTGCTGGACAAAACAACCATTTTTTATCTTGGCCATTCAGTTCAAGAGTCAATTTCCACACGGGAGAGTGAGGGTCTGCTTGGTCTAGCCTGAGTCATATGCTGTTCCCTTGGCTGGAAGAGGACAGCTGATAACAATCCCACCAGACTATATCCAAAAGGAAATTGGGGGAGACTGAAGAATAGGAAGTGGATTAAGGGTAGCTAACAAAACAAAACAAAAACCATTCCCATATAGGAGCCAGAGGGAGGAAGAAGCGTCTTGACTACCTGGGGTATCAGGGAAGAATCTTCGAAGGTAGGTAGGGGGGTCTACCTTGTTTACCTCTATCCCAGAGTGAATGTTATGCCTGCCACCCATTTTTCCCTACAAAATTCTCAGTCTTGTATTTGATCTCTTTGAATATAGTCAGAACACTTATCTTAAAATCTGCAGCATAGCACAGGGAGATCAGCTCGGTGCTTTGTGACCGCCTGGAGGGGTGGGATAGGGAGGGTGGGAGGGAGGGAGATGCAAGAGGGAAGGGATATGGGAACAGATGTATATGTATAACTGATTCACTTTGTTATAAAGCAGAAACTAATAAAAAAAAATCTGCAGCAACTCCATTTTCTGTATCTCCTCTGGCTCTGTTTCTATTGTCTCATGTTTTTCATGGATTTTAGTAATGTTATCTGGTCTCATTGTGTGCTTGGTTATTTTTTGTTGACTTTCAGACATTGTAGATGCAAAATTATAGGATAATTTAAATCCTACAAGTATGCCGTCTTGGGCTTCCCTGGTGGCGCAATGGTTAAGAATGCGCCTGCCAAGGCAGGGGACATGGGTTCAAGCCCTGGACCGGGAAGATCCCACATGCCACGGAGCAACTAAGCCCATGCACCACAACTACTGAGCCTGCGCTCTAGAGCCCGCGAGCCACAACTACTGAGCCCTCATGCCACAACTACTGAAGCCTGCGTGCCTAGAGCCCATGCTCCACAACAAGAGAAGAAACCGCAATGAGAAGCCTGCACACCGCAACAAAGAGTAGCCCCTGCTCGCTGCAACTAGAGAAAGCCTGCGTGCAGCAATGAAGACCCAATGCAGCCAAAAATAAATAAATAAAATAAATGGGAAAAAAAAAAAAAAAGGAATGCCATCTTTCCTCAGAGAGAATTTATATTTGTTTCTGGGAGATAGTTTAAGTTCTAACAATCAAGGATCAACCTAATCCCATTTCAGGGCTGGAGGTGATTGGAAGCTGTGTTCTATGTGAAGACATCTATTTCCACATTCGCTGTGCAAGTGTAGCCCTTCAGGATCTGAAACCAATGCACTGGAAGTTTACTAGAGGCTCTCTTTTTCAATCATCCTTATACTCCAATTTTTATTCCCTTATCTCCTCAAGGCTCTCAAAGTACTGCTGTCTACACCTCTCAGCCATCTACATGTGAGATGCCTCCTGGAAACATCTGGGAATGGGTGGAGTGGACTCTAAAGGAGAGCAGAATAGTGGTTCCTGTGTTAGTTCAGGTTCTCAAAGAAGCAGACATCCTGTCAAAATTAAATGTGCAAGGAATTGATTGACAGCAATGCCTGTGAAGGGAAAAAAGAAGGAGTCAGGGAAGGTGGGGAAAGCCTTCACACCATGGTGCATGTCTGACCCCTGTGAAGTAGGAAGAGTCTCAGATTTCAGGCCAGTTCTCAGATGGTTTCAGCCAGGCTGAAGGGGAGTCCTTGAGCCAATATCTCCTGGTTGAGGAGTCCCATGTTGTGCCATGCTCAGGAACCCCATCATGCTCAGTCATTGGCTGGGAACTGCCCATGGGAAACACAGCCATGGTACATATGTGACAGTAGACACAGAGGGGCAGTGTTGGAGCCTTCAGACAATCATACTCCCATGGAAAGAAGTCTAAGCAGCTCATCTTCATGGTCACCACAGCCCCGTACCAGCAGATGAGGCCAGCACAGAGAAATATCATTTGTTACAGTCTGTGAAACCAGATTTTTAACCCCAGGCCTGTGTTTATCTACATGGAGAAATTTGGGTTGCAATGGTTACAAATTTTAAAACTCTTTGGGGCTTAAAGAGTTATACTCTTAGTTATCTGGGCTCCTTTATCCAAAACTCTGCCCTTATCCCTTCATGATGTCTGTCAACTGAGGTACCTCTACAGTAGAAGATATTAAAGGGCATAAAAGAGGCTCTGGAATTGCCAACAGCTTGTACAGAGATGGTCAGAATGAGATTTTCTGGCCTCAGAATATGGAAAGATAACAGATTGTTTGCATTTCTCTAAATGTGCATGGGGTTGGCTAGACTGATAAAGGCGAGAATATGTGAAGGAACCCAGATAAAAGAGGGGGAACAGTCAACACCCCCTACTCCGGTTGCTCAGAAATACTCCAGCTGCTCAGTTGTCTAAGGAATAGAAAAACTACTTCGCATGCCTAAGATTTCAGAACAGTGGTGAGAGGAAGGGTTTTAAGGGATTGAAAACCTGAGCCAGTGTGCATTTGCAATGATGTCATTGGTCAGAACGGCCAGTTCAAGAATTATTTGTTCAACTGGTGCTTCAGGCACATCAGGTTG
Source organism: Hyperoodon ampullatus (assembly GCF_949752795.1). Classification (NCBI taxonomy): domain Eukaryota; kingdom Metazoa; phylum Chordata; class Mammalia; order Artiodactyla; family Ziphiidae; genus Hyperoodon; species Hyperoodon ampullatus. The sequence continues at coordinate 44,203,722 of NC_136930.1, forward strand.
AGCTTGTTTCCCATCTCACAACACCTAGAGTTACCCCTGGAAAGTGAGGGACATAAATATAAGACAGGGAAGGAAGTGCATAGGTGGGAGCAATTTACTGAGCTTGTTCGGTCAAGAAGTGATGACAGGGGCTTCCCTGGTGGCACAGTGGTTGAGAGTCCGCCTGCCGATGCAGGGGACATGGGTTCGTGCCCCAGTCCGGGAAGATCCCACATGCCGCGGAACGGCTGGGCCCGTGAGCCATGGCCGCTGAGCCTGCGCGTCCGGAGCCTGTGCTCCGCAACGGGAGAGGCCACACAGTAAGAGGCCCACACACTGCAAAAAAAAAAAAAAAAAAAAAAAGAACTATAGGGAAGAGGAAGTGAGATGCCAAGTTGTCTTGGCCTAGAAAGGACAGTCCTGCTCAAACAAACGTTCTCCAGGAGCTCTTGTCTGGTTTTCTGACAGCCTTTTGTGCTTTGATTCCCAACGTTGACCCCAGGCATCCTGTCTTTGGTCACCAACTTTGTACAAATCATTGAGGCCCAATATCAGTGTTTCCTGGGACACAATGCTGATCATCACCCCTTGACTCAACCTACCACAACCATGGGTCAAAGGCATCAGGTCACTCCTCAGACTGGCCTTGCCAGACTCTGGCTGCTGGAGAGGAAGGGTGGCAGGTCGGCCTCAGGCCTGGTGGCTTGCTTGGTTTCTGACCAGGTTCAGAGTCAGCCTTCCTACTGGGACTTGGGTTGTGGGCTCTACCCAAGCTGAGAAAACCTGCAGTGAGTCCTTGTTCCTCACCATAAAGCCTTCTGCCAGTCAGATTCAGGCAGCCCAAGTCCTCACCCAAATAAGCATCTGTCCTGACCACAAGCCACTGGGGGAAATCCTTAGGTCTGCAGAGGATGGCATGCACAGAAAAGGCCAAACAATAGCCAGGACACCAGGGTGAGAAGACGGGTCGGGCTCCTCCCAAATGAGTCCTGGCTGCCCAGAAAAATCAGAAAAGTCACCATGGAGAATCCGCTCCAGCCACAAGCAGGGATGGCAACCAGAGCTGTAAGGAGGAAAGGGTGGTGGCCTGAGAGTCAAGAGACCTGGGCTCTGGTCTCAGCTCGGCTAGAATCCAGCTGTCACCATATGTCATGGCTTTCTTATCAGCAGAAGGAAAAGGCTGGATGAAGTGATCCCATGGACCCCATAGGTTCACAAGAAAGAACGCATGAACACAAGAGCTTGAGTCACATGTGTTACTTACTCCCCAGCGGCCCCCATATGGGCACATGGGAAAGTGGAAGGAAAGACAAGGCTTCCAATCTGGCTTCTCTGGGAGAAGAGACCCTCAGTTCTTAAGAACTTGAGTGGAAGCAACACCTCGGCCTTATCACATTTTATGCTAAGCAGTACCCCGCTGATATCTATAACACATGTTCTTGTAATTCCTGATCTCAGCGGATAGGCTCCCTTCTGTTCATTGTGAAGGAGTTAGCAGAAGTGAAAGGGTGTGGGTAGCAAGCAATAGGAAAAGCAGGTTTGTCAAGCCCCATCACCGTGGATGCCCAGTAATTTAACCTGCAGAATATCAGATAAGCAAACCAATCTCTTAATGGTAGGAAACGAAGTCTGGACTCAGCAAACTAAGAAGAGAGATTGGGCCAGCTATTAAAGAGCCCTTTCCTCTCCAGAGGCCATCATTTCTATCTTCTTGCTGATAAAGAGGATGAGTCAGGCGTTTAATTTTACCTGGAACACGAGGCGGTATTGTAGCCACATGCTCCAAATGTTGAGAAGCCTGACAGGAAACAAGAATCATAGAATTTGGCAGAAAGGAGGTGGGAAGACAAGAAGAAAGATTCAAGGAGGGAATCCAAGGAGCCAACCACACGCTGCCCCTGGGCTCAGCACGGAGGGCTTTGGGGCAGGAGGAGGTCCCGGCTGGTGGGGGGCGCCCACGGGGAGCATCTCCACAGCCTCCCTTGAGCCTGCACCTGGTCTCCCCAGCTCATCAGAGGAATTTCATGACAATCCAAACCCATTTCACCACCACTTGATCAAACTACTTATGTGAAAATTCTTTATATGTGTCTATGCCACAAGTATGCATCTTATCAGGCTTACTGTTTCAGCTTGTCTTCAGAATATATTTGGATATTAGGGCACCAATGGATAATAAGAATGAAGAAGAAGATGATGATAATATCTAAGTACCAGAAACTCTCCCAAGCAATTTAAGTATATTTTCTCACTAAATCCTCACGACAGCCCCTTAAGGTAAGTAGTATTATTATCACTATTTTACAAATAAGAAAACAGAAGCTCAGTGAGTTGAAGTAATTTGCTCATGGTTTCAAGGCTACTCAGTGGTGAAGCTGGAAGTCCAACCCAGAACTATTTGCACTCAAATCCATATTCTTAGTTAATATGCTTGACAATGCAGCCAACGATGGGCAGGGGGCATTTAATAAACACTCACGAATGCTCAGCTCTCCCAAGCACTGTCTATCGATAATCTCATTTAAATACTCACAGCCGTCCATAGCTGTACTATTATTATCATTCTTTTTAAAATTATTGTTATTATCGGACTTCCCTCGTGGCGCAGTGGTTAAGAATCCACCTGCCAATGCAGGGGACATGGGTTCGAACTCTGGTCTGGGAAGATCCCACATGCCACGGAGCAATTAAGCCCGTGTGCCACAACTACCGAAGCTGGCGCGCCTAGAGCCCATGCTCCACAACAAAGAGTAGCCCCTGCTCGCCACAACTACAGAAAGCCTGCGTGCAGCAACGAAGACCCAACGCAGCCAAAAATAAAATAAATAAATTTTAAAAAATAAAATAAAGTTATTGTTATTATTACAGAAGAAAATGAGACTTGAGAGGTTCAGTAAGTTGCCCAAGGAATTCAAGCAGTAGATGTTGGATGCAACCCTGGGCAGCTTGACTCACAAGCTCATGCCGTTAACCACCAAGTTAAATTAGAGAGTGCCCTTCCAACTCACTGACCCAGGGGAACACACACTGTGTTGCCAATAATTTGAATTTCCAGGGTAAATCCTATCTGTTGGGTAAGTTCAATTACCTATTTTAACTGCTTAGGGCCTTTCCCATGGGAGTAATATTTGGTCCCTGGTTGATCACCAATGGTACAGATCTTGGGGCAGTTTCTTCTCTCTTGGGCTTGAAATATTTATTGCTCATCCCCAGTAATTTCACCAGCAATGCTCCTATGTGAATCAAAGGATGATGAGCTTGACACCCTTCTCCCCACCCCCTACCATGAAATGCTGTTTAAACCTTCTAAAATCATTATGTGGCCAGCTCCATGCTTTGCCCCTATTTACCACCCTGGCAGGATGTGAGCCTGTCACTAGTAAGGGCCAAGCTCTCAGAACTATGCTGGGTGTTCTAAGTCCAGTCTGTGATCTAAAGGGCTTTGGGATTTCCCAGCACTAGGCCTCCTTTTTTTTTTTTTTTTTTTTTTTTTTTGCGGTACGCGGGCCTCTCAGGGCCTCTCACTGCTGTGGCCTCTCCCGTTGCGGAGCACAGGCTCTGGACGCGCAGGCTCAGTGGCCATGGCTCATGGGCCCAGCCGCTCCGCGGCATGTGGGATCTTCCCGGATCAGGGCACGAACCCGTGTCTCCTGCATCGGCAGGCGGACTCTCAACCACTGCGCCACCAGGGAAGCCCTAGGCCTCCACTTGACTGAAGGTTCCAATCTGTCCCAGGCTTCCTTTCCCCAGTCACAGCAGCGTTGCCTCACCCCTTCTAGACCTCCTACACTTTTGAAAAGGCCCCCTAAAGCATTTCTAAGGTCAACCTCCATTTCCTGAAGCGTGTTTGGATGTAAGTTTTCTGGAGTCTTATCAGCATGGAGAATCTCGAGCCCTTTCTGGTGTTCTCTGCCCACCTCCCACATCCTCATCAGCAAGTCCTCGTAATTTGATTCCAGATTAAGAAAACAGCAGTTCTTCCATACAAATGAGTGCAGCCTGCCCCAAGGGTTTCACAATTTCTTTGTCCTTACCTCTTGTATAAGGCCTTATCCTTTGTCATTTGAGGAAGAAATTCCTTTTACGTCCTTAACCTTTTGTTTATTGTTCATTGTTTTTGTCCCTTTGGATGCTTCAAAATGGCCATTTGCTTTCTTTCTATAACAATGTTTTGTCTTTTTGGACCAGGACTTGGCCAAGCTTTAACTTCCTCATCTGTCAAAGAGCTGGACTAGATCAGGGCCAGAAACCTTTTTCTGCAAAGGGCCAGATAATGAGTATTTTCGGCTTGTGGGCTGTGATGTCTCTATAGCAACTACTCAACTCTGCCATTGTAGTGGGAAAGCAGCCACAGACAATACATAAATAAGTGAGCATGGCTGTGTGCCAATAAAACTATTTATGGCCACTGAAATTAAAACTGCGTGTAGTTTTTGCTTTTCATGTAATACTATTTTACCAACCATGTAAAAATGTAAAAGCCATTCCTAGCTTGTGGGATGTATAAAATCAAGCAGTGGGCCAGGTTTGGCCTCGGACTAGATGATGCTGAGTTTCCTCCTTAATATCGAATCATGACATTTCAGAACTGGGGGGATAGGGGGGCGGTTAGAAGCCATCAAGTCCAATTGCCCTGGGTGCCACAGAAGGTAAGAGTGGCCACAAAGACAAAGGGACTGACCCACACTTACACAGCTGATGGGTGAGGGACAGCTCAGGACCACAGCGTGAGTCTGCTGGCTCACCGTCTGGGTCAATCCCACCCCTGTGCACTGCCCCCCAGAACGTAAACATACACGCTGGCTTCTGTTTATTAGCAGAATGGGATCATTTTAAAGAGTTACAAGTTTGGAGACCACTCTTTACTCTTGCCCGGAAATTTTACACCTCAATATTTAAATAAAAACGTGACTGTGAACACTTTATTCAAATGAACATATAAACTACTTGCGTCTGTGAAACACTAAAAAATTTGTATAGAATATGCTTTTGTTGTTGTTATGATTAAGGTCAAATTAGACAATGGCTTAAATCAACTCAGAGCAACTTACAGATATCCAAAATTTTGACGCTTGAATTAAAAAATAAGTAAAGTCAATGTATCTAGAAAACTTTCTTGGATGAATTGGATGGAAATACTAAATAGAAGAATAATCCAACATATACACAGACACACAAAAGGGAAAATTTTGGTGTGTCCCCTCAAAGAGTGGTAAAATTAGCACAGATAAGTAAAAAACTACCCCTAGATAAGCTGTGTACAGGGTATGCCACCTCTAACCTCCAAGAAGCCCTGCAAAGTATTTTTGACAAGAGCCTGATTTTGCAGCAAGACTGAGTCAATCACAGAGCAGCCAGCTTAAAATATGAAGCCCTATTTTAAAATCTATCGGTCCCCATCCAAATGGATTGACCAGGCAATAAGCTAGGTTATTGCAAAAGTCTGCATTTTCCTTTCCCTGTTTATCTGCTAAAAATGGATAAAGTGTTTTAGAGGGGTGTGTGTGTCTCTGTGTGTGTGTGTCTCTGTGTGTGTGTGTATTGTGGTGAGGACTGGGCAGCTGCTTTAAAAATTCAGTGCTCCCACTTCCTTTTTTTGGTGCCCAGGAAGGCAGGAAGTGGAAGTTGGGATAAGAAGGAATTTTATTTAAAATAGTCCACGAAAACAAGTTTTAGAATGGTAGTGGAGAGAGGAGGAGGTGGTCCAGAAAGGGAGGACTGTTCAGCAATTCCCATCTGGAACTCAGTTTATGCTTCCTGAATATTCACACTATTTCTGCAGTCTCTCAACTTCCAGGAGAGTCCCTGCCTTAGCAACCAACCCTGGCAAGTGGTCCAAGGAGAGCATTACAGCAAAGAGAGAGCAAAGACACGGCGAGTAGCTCTCCAGAAGGCCCACATCTTCCCCTCGTCACCCTGTTGTGGATTGCTGGCTCCCCCACCTTCCCGAACCCTTCCCCGAGCCTGCTGGCACCCACACCTGGGAAGAAGAGGCATCCCCTGTAGCAGAGGCAGCCCTGCTGACGCGAGCTCAGGTCTCTACCTACTAGACACCAAGCTGACCTCACAACTAGTCAGCAAGAAGCACTAAGCGCTCCCAGCCAGCATGCTGGCATCCAGCCTTATATGTGAACCTTTTCTTGCAGGTGCCAAACTGTTTTCCCTGCTCCCCAGACCTTCGGGAGTTCAGGTCTCCAACTCACAAAAGAAAAGGATCTGGGCTTTTTACTTTGCAGAGAAGGAAGTGGGTGGTTTAGCTTTACCTCTGGAGTAAAGAGGCCCTTGGCCTTAGTTTATCATCTCCTCCCCTGTTCCCTTAAACACACACACCACCCAGTCAACACCTGGAAGGAGGATCTGGGCATCCCACGTCCACTCAGGCAGAAGTCCTAGACATTCTCACTTTTTGCTCACCCGGTCCATTCTTGGGCATATTTGACTCCTGAGCTCTCAGGGTTTTTTGTTTGTTTTTTTTTTTTGCAGTACGCGGGCCTCTCACTGTTGTGACCTCTCCCGCTGCGGAGCACAGGCTCCGGACGCGCAGGCTCAGCGGCCATGGCTCATGGGCCCAGCCGTTCCGTGGCATGTGGGATCCTCCCAGACCGGGGCATGAACCCGTGTCCCCTGCATCGGCAGGCGGACTCTCAACCACTGCGCCACCAGGCAAGCCCCCTGAGCTCTCAGTTTTATCCCCCTTTTCCTACCCATCTCTAGATCTGTGGCCTTCTATTCATGTTTGCTAATTCATTCATTTATTTCTGCCACCAACATTGGGTGCCACCATGTGCAGGCCAATGCTGGTGGAGACAAGATAAAGGAGGTCCCTGTGTGCTTGGGACTGGAGGTGTAGCAATAAACGAGGTAGTTGAGAAATAATTACCTAAGGATTTATACCCTTACTGTGTGGTGAGTGCTGTGAAGGATATTTGCTCACTAAATATTTGTAGAGAACCTACTCGTGCACGGCCGAGGGCACAGTGTTCATCATCAAGAGATATCCCCATGCATGTTTTCCTGGAAAGAGACCATTAATCTCACAATCACACTCATGAGTGCTACAGTTACACTCTGAGGATGTAGCAGGGGAACCTAGGGTCCTGGGAGTCAGCTCTCAGTGGCTTCTGGGAGGTAATGGTATTGAAGCAGAGACCTGAAGCCCAGCTAACTTGTTTGGCTTCTCCGCCATATACCCAGGAGTAGGTGTGATGCCCCTACCTTTTGCCTGTATCTGGTGTTGCCAGGGAACCACCCAAACCTTCCCCTGGGACTACCCCAATGTCCCTGACAGTGGGTATCCAACACGTGGACCATCCGACTGCTTCAGCTTTGCTCACCACCTAGCACAGGGCCTGCACGTAGTAGTCACTCACTAAATATGGATATTTAATATAAAGTAAGTAATTTCCATTTCTTTGATAACTAGCTCTTCTCCTGTGTGGTTGGGGGTCTCCTCTCACATTATTCTCACATTCCTTTGCCCTCTGGGGAGAACTTGTTGCTAACTTACTTCTATCTGCAGTAGCTATGTACTGTCCACCAACACAAGGCCAGTTGCTAATTTATACTGTAGCCTCTGGGGTGGGTGTCTCACTACTTTGATGAACTGAAACCCATAGCAGTCCATCTTTCCTGGCCTCTGCTGTGCTCACTTCAGCAGCACATATATTTCCTGACCTCTGTTTGGGGAGCTGGAAGATTAAACTGGAGGAATACACACGGCTTGAGGGATTTGTAACAGTAGGAAGCACAGAAGCGCGGCTGCTCGTTCAGGCAGAGAGCTTGGGTCCCCAGCTCTGATCCCCCTTTACTATTTATTCTTTTCAATCCTTGCTCATCTGAAGCATTAGCCAGGCTCGGTGAACTAAGGAGCGTTCCGAGCCCCAGGAACACACAGTTCTGATTGCGGTTCTCCTCCCAGGGCGGGTCTGAGCAACCACTCAGTGACCGTTGCACGTCGCCTACAAAGAGAGTCACAGGCCAGCCCTGGGCTCACCCCCCAGGGCAGGGGGGGCAGGGGGCAGGATCCTCATTAAGACAATTTGGAGACACTTAGCAAAGTTGAAGTTCAGGGTCAGTGCGCAGCAGGGCTCCTAATAAAAACCTTGGCGCTTTTAAGAGGAGAACTGCTGAGGAAAGGTGAGATGCTCCACAGACCGGCCAGGGAGGGGCTGAGGGAGGGCAGCGCTTGGCCGGCAGCCGGCCACTTGCAGTCACTTGGGAGGAGGACGTGGCCCAGCCTCTTTATCTGTTTCACAGCTGTTCCGTGGCAGTATTCCTGCAGCAGGAACAAGCTGCAAGATCTGATCGTGTTCAAGTGGTCACCCTGTCCTCCTCCTAGGCTTGACTGAGGGACTGTCATTCATGTCCCCAGTCGGCAGGTGGGCGTCCCATTGACGTCAACAATGACTTCCCAATTCTCAAGTTGACCTTTCCTTCCTTTTAGGTTTGTGATCTGTGATGACTTGAGGGGCTCCCAGAAACTGCTCAGCTCTGAGTGTTAGGAGAAAGAATTGTTTAAAATCATCTGTATAATATAGCCACATTTTAGAAATGAAATTGAGAAAATTAAGAGAAAACACACATGATCTCGTTAACCTGACACTTTACTACTGTTGCCATTTGGGTGTATTTTCGTCCATCTTTTTCCAATGCACTTTTTTACAATGCTCTAATAATGTGTGTTGAATCGTGTCCTATTTTGCTTTTTGTGTCTATCCAGTCTTCATAATAATGGAGTGGCTAGATACTATTTATTGAAAGACTAGCTCATATTTATTTTAATGGTTCCTTATGGCTTTAGGTTTTTTGCATCCAGTTTTTCCACTAGTGGAATGGCCCTGGAAGCACCATTTTTGTACAAGATCCATGATACAGTCCCAGGAAAGAGCCTGAGTTATGTGGCAAAATACCTCTCTCTGCTGAAGGCTGACTTAAATCAAGGATGCCTTCTGGGGTATCTGGACTGAGGCTAACTGCACATCAATATCAGGCTGTGCTCCGTATGGTAGATAAGACTCTGTCCCAGATCCTGGATTTGCAACCTGTCTCATTTCTGTCTCTACGAACACCTGCTTCTTGTTCTCTCCACTTCCCAGAACACATGGTAGATGAAAAAGAGCCACTCCTGAGCTCCTGGGTTCAAATCACCTTTCAAGAAACTGATCTCTGTCTCTTAATCCCTATTCCAAATTCCAGACAGAGGGAATCTGATGGCTACATTTAGGCCTGGTATAGCTCTCCTCTATCTGTCAAATACAGTCAGGGAGGTAAAGTCACCTAGTCCTCACTGGAGGCCCACCCTGTTACTACCATGAGTGATGTATCCTTCCCTGATCCAAGGCCACACCTTCCAATTGTGCCCTGCGTCCCACTCCTTCTCACCTTCTCAAAAACGTGGTTCCTGCAACCACGCCCTCCCTCTCTTGCATTTCAATTTCCCCCATCATTCGTGTCCTCTTGTTTATCAGCAAACATGTGCTGGGTATCTTTCAACTTAAATAACAAACCTCCCTTGACTCCATGTGTTTCTCTGTGTAACACCCAATCTCTCTGTTCCTATTGACTGGTAAGATTCTCAAAAGAATGATCTCTACTCTGTCTCCATTTCCTCATCTTCATTCTCTTCTCAGTCCCTTCAACTGGATTTGCATCCTTCCAGTTCCACCAACATTCTCTGGTTCAGGTCACCAAGTCCTCCCTCTGGGCGTGTCTCTATCCTCAACTGTCAACCTTTCAGATACAGTCCATACAGTTGACCACTCCTTTCTTGCAACATTCTCTTCTCCTGGTTGAGGATACCATATGTGATCGGTGCTCTGGCGTGCTACCCAGATTTCCCGGCAGGGCCAAGGAACTCCTTCCCCCAGCTGTCAGGCACGTTGGTATTTGACAACTCAGGGCTCAGTCCATCTCTGGGAATTGCTCTCAGAAGGGCAAACTTCTTTGCTCCTTCCTGGGGATAGCCCATATCCGAGGACTGGTTGATGTGAGGGTACAAAGCATCCATTTGGGACAACTCTAAAGGACTAGCTCAGCTCCAGAGCTCTCAGCTGGACTGGACAGGCTGAGGCTTCTGCTGCACCAGCATCACATTCGAATGTCTCCCTCTGCCCAGTCCCACTTACCTCATTTCCTTGAAGGCGTTGTGCCTGAGACCTCCCAAATCTCGGTCTCAGAATTTGTGTCCAGGGGACCTGACCTAGGACAACAAAGTCTCCTGGTTTTCCTCTTATCCCATTTTCTGCCACCCGGATTTGTTACAAGTTCATTCCTGATTTCTTTTCTGCCTCAACAATTTCAAAATACCTCTTTTTCTGTCTCCCTCTCACTCCTTCTGTTCTCTCTTTAGCTTTCTTTGTTTGTTTGTATTGTCTGGTTGTTACACTTCAGAGAACGAAGAAAGTCATCCAACTCTAACAGTTTCCCTTAGAAATACTCACACCACCCAATGACTGTATTCAAGTTTTCTGAAATCTAAGGAAGAGAGAAATTGCAGGATGGATTTTATTCACTGGGTCAGATAAAATAAATGCAGTATTATCTATTCTTCCATAATGGGTTAGGTAAGTAGTATTTACCCATAGGTGCAAACCTGCGGACTTGATACACAAATCAAACTAGTGAGGTGAAAGTATGTACTTAGCTGCTATTTTGTTGTAAGTACATTTTATTATTTCTCTTAATTCAGCTCTAAAATAAAGAAGAAAAGGACCAAAAGTTTGGATTTGCAACAGCTGTAAACTTTCCAGTGGGGTAGGGGGAAATTGAACACTTTTTCACAAAGAGCTTCACAAGCTGAGGCATCAAGAGGAAATTGGCTTCCTAGACTATTATGTACAAATGAGATCATCTAGAAAACCAGAAAATATCCAATATATAATGTAGCATTCACGTCTATAGCATATTAAAAGTACATACACGGGCTTCCCTGGTGGCGCAGTGGTTGAGAGTCTGCCTGCCGATGCAGGGGACACAGGTTCATGCCCCAGTCCGGGAGGATCCCACATGCCACAGAGCGGCTGGGTCCGTGAGCCATGGCCACTGAGCCTGCGCGTCCGGAACCTGTGCTCCGCAGCGGGAGAGGCCACGGCAGTGAGAGGCCCGCGTACCACAAAAAAAAAAAAAAGAAGTACATACACAACCAATGTTGATCTCTTAGTTTTGACAACTGAACCGTGGTTACGTAAGATGTTAACATTAAGAGAAGCTGGGTGAAGAGTACAGGGGAGCTCCCTGTATTGGCTTTGCAACTTTTCTGTAAATCTAAAATTAAAAGTTTGGGACTTCCCTGGCGGTCCAGTGGTTAAGACACTACGCTTCCACTGCAGGGGTTGCGGGTTCGATCCCTGGTCAGGGAGGTAAGATCCCACATGCTGTGGGGCATGACCAAAAATAAAAAATAAAAAAAAGTAAAATAGAAAGTTTAAATAATATAGAGTTCAATATGTCAGCTCAATTTGATTAGCAAGCTGTTGAGAAGAAGTATCTCTATTTTGCTGAAATTGGGTATTTGGTGATGCCAGCCATTCGGAGTACAGCTCTGAACACTGAAATCAGAGAAAAGGTCTTTGAGCAGCTAAAAGCTCTCAGGAACTCATAGGAAAGGCAGAGTCCCCCTCAGGCCTGCTCACAGCAGTAGTGCAGTAGCAGTAGAAGCTACCGACAAGACCAGAAGCTGCTGAGAAATCCAGATTGCAGCAAGTAGTGCTAGAAGGAAAACTACCAATAAATGCACAGCTAGTTGGGGACAATGTGTATGGGTAAACTGAACCGGACACGTCATGGAGTGTGACTGAATTATAATATATTTCAATGGAGGGCATTCATAATGATATTCTTGGATGACAAATAGAGGTTGAAGTTATTTTTGGCTTAGGTAGGAAAGGCTTCTTAGAACTTCCTGCTCATCTCTGCCCGCACACCCTCTTCCCAGAGTGAAAATTCATTGGAGGAGGATGAGCCTGAGCTCTGGAGCTCACATCTCACACCATCTGACCTTGGGCAAATTCCTTCATCTTTCTGAGCCTTAGTCTCTCCATCTATAACATGACAATACTGATAGGTATCCTGCAAAGGTTGCAATGAAGATTTTGTGTGAGACTGTTTTTGAAGCAGTTAGCAAACGCCTAGCACTCAGTGGAGAAGAGGGGTCTGGGAGGTAAAGGATGTACGTCTGACTGAGATTTGGATGCTGCTGCCCAGATCACCCCTCCGGCCACAGCACTTTGCGGCTCCCTCTCTGTTCGGTCTCTCTGTTCGGCCTCTGAGCACTAGATGGACTGATATGGTCCAGTCAATCATCTTCTTAAGCCCAAGCAATCAGAGTGAAACTTATGGGGTGAGGTTGGAAGAGGTTAGAAGCTCTGGCATCTTTGTGGTCTTGGCTTGACTTTGTATCATCATCTTTCTGTATGCTTTTTCTCTCTGGAAGTTCCCATGAGGCTGGCAGAGTAGATGGGTCTGGGGCTGCCATTACCCAAGGTGGTGGTAGGTTGCTCAGGCCAGTCATGCCCGGCCCGACCCGACCTTCCGACTTATCCCCTGCTGTTCCCCATCGTGGCCTCACGGGCCTCCTTCCTATTTCTTGAAGGCATCAAGCACACTTCTGCCTCAAAACCTTTGCCCTTGCTCTTCCCTCGGGGTAGGACACTCTTGCCTCAGAAATTGGGAATTCCCTGGCAGTCCAGTGGTTAGGACTTGGTGCTTTCACTGCTGTGGGCCTGGGTTCAATCCATGTTTGGGGAACTAAGATCTCACAAGCCAGGCGGTGAGGCCAAAAAAAAAAAATTGACCAGCTGGACCCTCACTTCCTTCATGCCTCGACTCCACTGTTACCTTATTAGTAAGGCCTTCCCTCACCATCCCCTGCCCAACCCCTTACCCTGCTTTCTTGCTGTCCTTTCCACTTATTATCTGGCACACGTATTTATTGGTTTGGTTTTGGCAGTCCCACCCAATGGAAGGCTAGCGTGATGAAGTCAGAGACTTTGTCTGCTTGATTTGATGATGCATTTCCAGGCCAGTGCACTGGAGGCCCTCAGGAAATACTTTTGAATGGCTAAGTGAATAGAAATTAACTGGGGCGCCGTGGAGTACAGTGAGGGATGGTGGTAATCTAGATCTAGAACTCTGGTTTTCAAGCCTTCCTTAACCATGGAAGTCTTTAAGTATAACCGAAGGGTTGGGTGTCGGGGGAGAGTTGAGAGAGTGGAGGCCCCTTCGTGGGACTCTCCTTCTGCTATTCAAGGAAGTCCCGGGCTAAACCTGCAGGGCTGAGGAGCACAATTTAAAGACCAGTGATTGCGCAGATAATTTTAATATTGTAGCTGTTTAGAGTGGTTTAGAGAGGTTTTTTTGTCCTTTAGCTATTATTTTGGGTACACATATGGGTTCTTTTAAGATATTCTCTAATAGAATACCTTTACCTCAGAAGAAGTTTCCCCTCCTTCTGAGAAAATAGAATTTGCTTTGTATTGATCAACTTTATAATATAGTTTTTGGAACCTCATGTGGTGAAAAGCAAGGACTTCTTGTGACAGCATTTTGGCGAGACGTCATTGAGTCAGAACCAAGGAGAAATGTTTAGATTCGACTTTTTGGTGATAAAAACCGAGGTATTCATTATCCAACAAATACTTGTGAAGTGGCTGACTCATGCCAGTCACCTCTAGAAGCTGAAGATTCAGGTGAGAACTAGACAGACTCCCTGCCCCATGGCATTTACATTTGAGAGGGCCAAGCAGATAGGAAACACTGCACAAAAGTGAATTGTTTATTTTCAGATAGTATTGTATGCCATAAAGAAAATAAATGAAGACTGTCACAGAGAAAGACTAGGGATTTGTCAAATAACCATAAACTCATTTGCTATTCAATTGTCCAGAGAATTAATCAAGCCAACTTCCTTATTTCAAGACTGAACAGTGAATTTTTGTGTTCAGAATGATTGTCCAGAAGATCTGAAAGATTAAATTCTATCCCTTATATTCATTTTTAAGAAAGGAAGGAGAGAAAATAAGAGGGAGAGAGGAAGAAAGGAGGAAGGGAAAGATAAAACTGTGTTCTAGAAAATTTTCTTACAAGGTAGAGAAAATCCAATTAACCAAACCATGCTATTCCCAAAGAATTCCAGCTAATCAAGGATCCATGGAACCAATTAAACCTGTATCTTATTACTTTGACTATTTAGACTGAAAAATCTAGGAAATAGTGCTAATATTTATTTATTTTTCCTGATTTTGAAAATCATCTCTTTTTACTGGAGAAAATCCTGGTGTGGTTTTTATAAATATTGTTTTGATTTCAGGTATATCTATTCAATAATCTAGTTCCTTTTGGGTTTACAAATGTCATGTGACTCATCTGTGGTCTTTATATAACTGGAAAAAATATGTCTGTAAAAATGACACATTTGTAAAAGTTACAGTATTTTTTAGGTCAAAGCAATCCAATTTAGTTCAAATTGATTCAGGCAGGACATGTTATTACTGCCCTTGAAAAGGGTTCAGGGTGCATCCTGGACCATATAATTGTTTCTATTTTACTTGATTAACTAATAAAAGGCAGGGACATCCTTTTCAGAGTGAGTCCAATTAAACTGAGTGTGACACGGGCAGGGCCTGCATGATTTAGATGTGATTCCCTTCCCATCTATAAATACAGTTTTTAAAGTCAAGGATAAAGGATGTGACCCTCAGCTTAGGGCAGAACTGAGATTTTCCAAAGCAGTTTTCTGCCATATTAGGGTTCATGGAGAAAACTAAGAGCTTGGTCAGAGTAAAGGCATTCTGGAATGTTCCTGGGCATCGTGGCACCAATCTAGACAGATGTAAAATTGTTAGGGGAACCACTAACCGAAACTGCCCACCCTGGCCAGGCAAGATATTAGCCACTTGCATGAGTTATCTTAACAAAAGGAAGTCCTGGTAAGGAACGCAAAACTAACAAGCTACCACCAACTGGAAGAATTCTGGAAAGGTCAAAAGGAGAGAGAAGACGCCAGCCTATATGTCCTACCAACCTCCCAGAATCCTTCTCATTGGAATCCATCTTGGCTGAGCCATGTGCGCGCCACCAGGAAAGACCCTGAGTCAGAATGCTTGTCCAGAGACAACCCAGAAACTAACCCCATTACCATGAAACCCGAGACTGCGAGCCACGTGGCAGAGCAGTTCTCCTGGGTTCCCTTACGCTGCTGCTCTCCCCCCGGGCGCCCCTTCCCAATAAAGTCTCTTGCTTTGTCAGCATGTGTGTCTCCTCGGACAATTCATTTCTGAGTGTTAGACAAGAGCCCACTCTCAGGCCCTGGAAGGTGTC
Organism: Hyperoodon ampullatus; assembly: GCF_949752795.1. NCBI lineage: Eukaryota > Metazoa > Chordata > Mammalia > Artiodactyla > Ziphiidae > Hyperoodon > Hyperoodon ampullatus. The sequence continues at coordinate 44,219,016 of NC_136930.1, forward strand.
TCCCTTCCTGCAACAAAATCAGAACAGTGTAACTAGTAAGATCTGGAGTTTTAAAACATGGTTCCAGTGGAAACGCCTGAACCATGGTTGGGAGCTGGTTTATCCTCTCTTCCACCATCAGATGCTCATATAATAAATGCTAACCTTTGAGTGCACAGCAGGTGCCTTTGATATATTCATTAGCTCATGCAACTGCCCTGTCATGTGTGTACCATTATTATGTCCATTTTGAAGATGCGAGAACTGAGGCTTAGCTGGATAATTTGGGCAATCTCACATACTGGTAACTGAAGGAGTCAGAATTCCAGCCAATGACCTTAGAAGCTGCATTCATTAACACTTCTCTTTGATCCTGTTGTGTGTTGGCATTTCTTGTAAAGTTTCGTTAAAAGAGAAAAAATAGATTAGGTTGTTAAAACAAACCACCCACTCTCCAAATCAGGCTTAAAGACCACCCACTTAGAATTATCAGAACATCTCTACCTAGTGCCACTGTATCTGGCAAAGAGGGGTATCTTCTATACCCCTCTATAATCTCCAGAGAGGTGAAACCTTTGTCCTGGGAAGGGGCTTAGAGCCTTCTCACTGAGCCCAGACACACCTGGGATGATAATGAGAAGAAGACAATGGCAATAATTAATAGCAGCACTCACATTTATTGAGTGCTTGCTATGTGCTAGGCATTAAAGCATTATGCTAAGCACTCTAGGTGGATTATCCCCATTGATCCTTCTTCAAACCTTTTGAGTCAGTACTGTTATCATTCTGAATTTTAAAAGGAGGAAACTCAGACTTAAACTGTGTGCCCTGCCCAAGGTCATGTAGAATTCCTAAGCAACAGATATTTGAACCTTCATCTATCTGACTCCAGAGCCTGAGTCCTTAGCCACTAGACTGTATGCAACCCAAGGTCAAACCAAGCTGAATGTCATGAGGACTGCCTGAGTCAGAAACAGAAAGATGAGTCTGCTAAGAAGTAAGTGGAGTAAGGGTACAGCAGCTTAGAATGTATTCACCAAGCCACTGATTCGTTCTATTCTTCGACAAATATTTCTTGCTTGCTCACTATTTGTTAAGCTCAGTTAGTTCCTCTCATGAGCTCTTTAATTCGTTCAGCAAACATTTACTGAATGCTTCATCCTGGAGAGAGAAAGATAAGTAAGTCCCTGTCCCCACAAGCTCCTGCTTAGCAGAGAAGTTGTGCTGACAAATCGCTAAGAAAAAAAAAAATCACTAACCCAAACAAATAAACCAAATCCCGCCGACCCCAGGGGCTTGCTTTCTGGACTGCCCCCTTCCCACTCACAGAGCCTGGTGGCAGAGGGAGCTCACCCCTGCCTAAGGATGCGGGAAACTGGCTTCCGAGCTCCTGCTGCTGGAGTATGCTGCCATGGGGGGCACACTCTTTTATTCATGCATGAGTGTTGGACATCGGAAGACAAACCCAGATCTTAGTGAGGGGAGGGAATGCAGACTAAAACACAGGGAAATGACAGGAATGGGGACTGGTGAGTGAAAAGAAAATACGCATGTGTTGATGGGCTTCAGGATGAGACGAGCCTCATCCCAGGGCAGACATCTAAGGGCGCTCTCTGTGAGCCATAGCTGAAGCCAGAGGACGGTTGGTAGAATTAAGGAACACTGCTATTTCATACATAATTTTCAGCTGCTGCCTGTACGATGCTTGACTGCAGACTAATCCTTCTCTCCCTCAGACCTTCTGTAAGTCTGGTATTCTACTGTTACTTGTGGGAAGGAGACAGAAAAGCTGCTGTGAGGACCCAAGAGGCAGCAGGGAAGCAGGATGCAGACTGAGTGTGGGACTGGCAGCCCCCAGGTAGGCTCAGAAACCCTAAGGGGGTTGGGGTGGGCTGCAATAGACAAAGGGGGCGTGGCAAGGGTCAAGAATCAGGAGAGCTGGGAGGGTGGTAACTTCCATCTCTGCAGAAACAGAAGTACTTCTAAAGTCTAGATGACTGGGGTGACCTTGCAGACCCTACAATGGGGGCAGGGGGAGGCAATCTGCGCTGTAAATTAAGGACTTGGGTCAGCACAATACAGGAAGCGTTGAAAAGAGATTTGTCGCGTGCTATGGAGCGCAGAGTGTACGTGTGTGTGTGTGGAGGCTGTGGGGAGGCTTCAACAGCCAAGGGCTTCCTGGATGAGCTCATGCTTGGGCTGGGCCTCGGAGGTGAGTGACAGTAGCCCAGCCGAGCAAGGTGGCGTGAGCCTTCCCGGCAAAATGGAAGAGAGAGAACAAATGTGTCGTTGGGCAAGAACAGCAGGGTCGGGCTTCCCTGGTGGCACAGTGGTTGAGAGTCCGCCTGCCCATGCAGGGGACACGGGTTCGTGCCCTGGTCCGGGAAGATCCCACATGCCGCGGAGTGGCTGGGCCTGTGAGCCATGGCAGCTGGGCCTGCGCGTCTGGAGCCTGTGCTCCGCAACGGGAGAGGCCACAACAGTGAGAGGCCCGCGTGCCGCAAAAAAAAAACCCCCCCAAAACAATAAAAAACAGCAGGGTCTGTGGGAGAAGCCAAAGGGGTTCTGCATTGCCAATTCCAGGCAGGGCTGGGTGGGAGGCGGGGTCGGTAGAGGAGGGCAGGGCCTGGAGTTTGGGTGCATCTTGGGGAGGCTGGTTGTCCATCCAGAGGTCCACGGTTCCCAGTCTGCCATGATGGAGTTTTCACAGGTCCTGCTGAAATGAGAAAAATATGGACCTCTGTCTCCTTTAAAGGACATTTCTTCCTTTAAAAAATTATATTCTTTTTTTTTTAACTGTTTGGTTACAATGACCTTTTTTTAAGAAAAGATAGTGATCTTTAAATGGTTATCGTTTCGAATGACTTATTTGGCAAAAGAAAAAGTTGGCAGCTCCAATATTATTTAGTTTAATTTAATTTACATTTTTAGCAAGGGAGAGACACAGATATGCATTTTGGCGTGAAAGCTAGTCAGGGTGTGAGGATGAGATCAGGAGGGTAGGGCAGTGGCAGGGAGATGAGGGGGCTGGAGCCGCAGCTGAAGTGTGGAGGAGACTAAGCCGGGGCAGCGACCGCAAGGGCAGGATGCACAGGGTAGAGGAAAGACATATACGTGGGTGGCAAAGTTCCAGAAGCTGAAGGGCCTGTTTTGTTCACCTCTGGATTTTGTTCACCTCTGTGGATGAATGAATGAACTGGGAGACTCACTGAAGTGGTAAGTAAGGGCTAGAGGGGCAAGCTAGCGATTCCTGCTTGTATGGCTGCGTGGATGGTGATGCCCAAGGCTGAAATGGAGGAGAATAGAGAGAGAGGCAGGACCAGGGCGATGACAGCTTCTGCTTTGGAGGTGTTGGGTGTTAGGGGCTTAAGGGACATCCCAGCGGAGAGGCACAGTAGGCGGCCCAGCATAGGCCTGAGGGTCCAGGAAGAGGTCCGGCCTGGAGCTGACCTTGAGAACACTCCCTGACACCCCAAGGACACAGCCGGGGTCCAAATACTGTCTTCTCAGGCCACCTTCAGTTTCCTCCGGGGCAGTATCTCTTAGCATAGACTGACACTTACATATTTTTGCTCAGGCAGCAGAGCTGTTTCTGACGGAGCGGTCTTTTCAAGCCAGCCTTGCAGGGTACCTCACCCCCCTGCCCTCACCTCAGGGCCTCCCAGAGATAGTGATATGAATGGATGACTCCCGAGGTCCAACGCCACTGTCCCCGCAGAGTGATGATTATAGTTCGCAGTTTTATCATTTGGATTTGTTTATTATTTAGGCCCTCTCCTCCAGACTCTAAATTTTGCAAAGGCAAAAGCCTGTGTCTTTACTCACCACTAGTGGTCCCAGGGGTGAGTAACACTTTACTTTACTTTACTTTACTTTACTTTACTTTACTTTACTTTACTGATTGATTCTTTGTGGGTCAAATGGACACCTCTGGTCCAATCAACTGGGCCCAGGGTGCAAGATCATGCTGACTATGCATTTCTGCAGGCTGCCAGCTTTCTGTGAATGGGTGTAGAGCGGGAAGTTAAGTGGACATTGAAGTCGGGCAAAAATCCCCGGAGCAGTATATCCTGGGCAGAGCCATCTTTGTTATTCCTTTGTATCTACACAGCATTTCATACAGTGCTGAGCACACACATGTGATCTGTGGAAGCTGCAGACTGCTTGATTGATTACAGTAATATTTTTACGCTAGGAAAGAAAATCTACCACAGCAGTGACAAGGCAGTATTAGGGGACCAAGATTTCTCAGCCTTCCCAAGTGGCCCCGGACAAATAGCAAGTGAATAGATGAACAGTCTCTACGCTGCAGTCCAGTGTTTTCTCCTGTCTCTTCCTTACTCCTTCTTTTTTCCTCTTTTTACTTCCTATATTTTGGAGTCTAAACTTCCATTCTTCATTAGCATTTTTGCTTTATCTCTTTCAATCTCAGCAAATCAAAGTTGTAAAGGGAAAAAAACTAAAGCAAAACAGTGGGCAGAACACTAAAATTTTAATCCAGTTTTGGCTTTAGCACAATCTATTTGTGTGACCTTGGGCATATTACTTGATTTCTCAGGGCTTTTATTTCCTCAACCAAAAAAAAAAAAGAGAGAGAGAGAGAGAGGACATGGTGGTCTGCAGGCTATCTTCCCTGGAGACTTAGGGGTCTGCAGAAGTTCATCAGGGGCAGTCACAGGGTAGGAAGGTTGATGGAGGGCCCAGCCCCATGTCCAACGGCAGAGAACCTCAGGTGCTTTTTGTTTGTTTGTTTGTTTGTTTTGCGGTACACGGGCCTCTCACTGTTGTGGCCTCTCCCATTGTGGAGCACAGGCTCCGGACGTGCAGGCTCAGCGGCCATGGCTCACGGGCCCAGCCGCTCCACGGCATGTGGGATCTTCCCGGACTGGGGCACGAACCCGTGTTCCCTGCATCGGCAGGCGGACTCTCAACCACTGCACCACCAGGGAAGCCCGAACCTCAGGTTTAACAGTAGGTATAAGATTCAGAGTTCTGCTCTACACAGGACTAGTTGACCTCTAAGATTCTTTTCCATGTCAGTTAAGAATTCTGTTAGGTGGCAAGGAAAGTGTTTACAGGGGCTTTAAAAAGAGAGTGAGCGGTCTACTTTTCTGTCATGTGAAAGAAGTCTGGAGATCAGGGTCAGGATGGGTGCTCCACGATATCAGCAATGGCCTTCACCTTCATTCTTCCTGTTCCACCATTCTTAGCACTGGTGCCCATGCTCACAGGTGCTAAATATTTACTGAGCACCTGTCTGTAAGGGCTTGAATGCCCACATGCATCAAAACCCAGAGACCTCCAGGAATTTCTCCAGGTACCCTGCCTTTGAAGTAGTCTACAGGCAGGTTTAGTAATTCCCACATCTGGTGCCCATTCTACTTTGATTATATATGTCAAGTATTGCGTTAACCACATTGTATTATATGTTATCCTTCTGTATGTTAGACAGATCTGGGCTCTTGACAATGGGCACCGTGCGTTACTCCTCTTTGGTTTCCTGGTGCCTGATCCGGCGCTTGGCAAGCAGCAGGAGCGTGGTGTTTGCAGAATGGATGAGCAGATGGATGAGCCAATGCATCGTTCTCTCCTCAGCTCCCATAGCCCATCTCTAAGAAATGAGGATTAGATTGTTTGGGCATGTTTGTGTCCCCAGGGGAAAGGGAGAGGCGGATCAGGACACAGCTGATTGGTCCACAGGTCTGCAGTTCCAGAAGATGGTTACGTTGGAGGTACACTTGAGAATCCTCAGCAAATATGTGGAAGTTAAGTTGGTGGGATGGATAGACTGAGATCACATAGTGGGTCAATGGAGAAAAGAAGACAAGGGAGCTCTAGGGAACACCCACATTTAAGAAGTGGGTAAAAAAAGAGGACCCAGCAAGGAAGACTGAGAATGTGTGCAAAAGTAGGGCAAGAACTGAGACAGGAAAGAGCTTCAGAAGGAAAACATGGTCAGCCCTCAAAAGATACAAGGAGGTCAAAAGGGTCCTCTGCTTGGTCTCCTCTTGACCAGTCGCTATAATTACAGGGGACCCATTGAACTGAACCCCAATCCTCACTCTCAATCCCCTCTGCAAAAAGAACATTTTCCAGAAGTTCAGAGGAATCTATTCTCCAAACCCAGCTCCATCTACCATCGCAACTCTACCTCCTTTGCTATAAGGTAATTTTATCTATAGCAAAAGCCATTTACAACTAAAATCTATACATATTTAAGGAAGGAAGACAGTTCTTGCTGCAGAGGATGTGTGGCTGGATGGTCATAGCTTAGGTCTGTCCTAGGATAACAAGGCCAAAATCACACTGAGTCAAGGGAGCAATCAGAATCTGAGCCAGTCCTCCAAGCTGGGGTTACAAGTATAACAGTGTTTCCCAGAGCACATGCCAAGAAACACTTACCTCCCTTGTTACAGGGAGGTGATGAGGAAAACAACAATGACAAAAGAATCTCATGGTTACATATTAAGAAGCAGGAGATGAGAATCAGCTTGCTGAGCCAGAGGCTGAGAGAGAGAAGCTCAGAATCTAGAGTAAGAGAAGAAGCTCCAGAGCCGGGCCTCAGATGGTGGAGCAGAATGACAGCCCAGCTGCATAAAAACTCTAACAGCGATAGAGACAGAATGCTGAGCGAGCACTGGGGAAGGAGAGATGATTCGTACCAGGGACCCCAGGACAACCCCCAGATCAGCATGGGCCCCTAGCAGGCAGAAGGTGTTCATGCAGAATCAATGATTTAGGTAGGATTTGAGCCGCTCTTGGAAGAATGCAGATAGGGAAATGGGAAGGTCATTTTGGGCAGAGGACAATATTTGAAAACTAAATAGCCTGGATGTGGGGTTAGCTCTGCTGTAGGTGGTTAGAAGGGGCGGGGGCGGGGAGCATGAAGCGTTAGCTTTGCATTTTCTCAGCATCTCCCCAGGGAAGGGAGAGCTACTTTCAGCCTCATGCTGTTTCAGGGCACAGCCCTGGAATGAAACCAGACCCAGTGCCATCATCAATGCCAGCTTCTGACTGAGCGTGGCCTAGACCTGGGCCAGGCAGCCCAGATTCCCACCTGGACAAAGCAGACACCCAGGCTCTCCTGGCCCGGGGCACCTGCATGGGGCCTGCTCAGCTGAGCTCAGAGCCTCCATTACTCGGAGCTGCAGGCTCGCAGGCAGGGCCCCAGCTGCTTTGTTCGCGGCTGCTCCTCTGAGCGAGGACAGCAATGCTGTATGCCCTCCCCGGCCCAGACACTTGCTTTGTTCGGTGTGCACTCCGTCACGTCCCAGTCTTTTCTCGGTACACACTCCAGGCCAAGGGAGCAAGAGATACCTGTCCTCAGTTTAACAGGCTTGTGAGATCTTGGGTGGGAAGAGAGTGTGGAAAAAGATATGGAGTTAGAATACCTATAGATGGTGCAAAAGCCCAGCCCCAAGCCTGGAAGGACTTCAACTGAATCCTCACCCTCAAAACTTAACATGAAACAAAAATAGGAAGTTGTCCCTTTGTTCAATAGTCACTTATGAGAGACCGAAGAAGGCTAGGAGGCCTTAATTAAAGCGTCAGAATCATTTCCTGGCCTCCTCGGTGGTTGATCTTTAATTTCTTGGTAGTTCTGTTAAGCTCCTAACAGTTTTTCCTGCCTATAAAATGGGTCACCTCAGTCCACAAGTCCTCATGCAGCTATTGTGACAAATAATGAAAGTGTTGATAAAGACACTCAGGGAAGATGAGGATGTCTGGTGAAGACTGAGGAAGCGGATGAGTGAATTCCTCCGTCCCAAATGATTCTCCCAGCGAGAAAATCACACCTGCTTACGAGGAGCCAAGATATTTCAGCAGAAAATCAGGGAGACTTCTGGGCTACTGTCTTGGCCCTGCCATCTATCTGCTGGTCAAACTAGGTCCAAGTACTTAACTCAGTATCTTCTTCTGTTAAGTGGAGATAATCACATCTACTTTAAGAGTAGTTGTGAAGAGTCAGTGAAATGAAGGGTGTGAAGCATTTAACAACGCAATGCCTGGCATCTGGTAAGTGCTAAACAAGTGTTAGCCACTCAGTGTGAAAATCACTGCCCTCCCTGTCAGGGCTGTCCCTTTACACAAAACAGGAGGGAACATGCACTCATAGCCTTTGATCCAGTAATCCCTCTCCCAGGAATTCACCTTAAGAAACTCTACAACCAAGAGGAAACAAGAGATATAGGCATAAAGATATTCTTTACAAAGTTAACAACAATAACAATACAAAAAAAAGACTGGGAGGCTTCCCTGGTGGCGCAGTGGTTGAGAGTCCGCCTGCCGATGCAGGGGACTCGGGTTCCTGCCCCGGTCCGGGAAGATCCCACATGCCACGGAGCGGCTGGGCCCGTGAGCCATGGTCACTGAGCCTGTGCGTCCGGAGCCTGTGCTCCACAACGGGAGAGGCCACAACAGTGAGAGGCCCGTGTACCGCAAAAAAAAAAAAAAAAAAATACTACTAGGAAAATGAAAAGCCACAGACTGGGAGAAAGTACTTGCAAATCATATTTAACAAAGAACATAAGTTCAGAATATATAAAAAACTCCTGGGCTTCCCTGGTGGTGCAGTGGTTAAGAATCCACCTTCCAATGCAGGGGACACAGGTTAAAGTCGTGGTCCGGGAAGATCCCACATGCCGCGGAGCAACTAATCCCGTGCGCCACAACTACTGAGTCTACGCACCACAACTACTGAGCCTGCGCTCTAGAGCCCATGAGCCACAAATACTGAAGCCCATGTGCCACAACTACTGAAGCCTGTGCACCTAGAGCCTGTGCTCCGCAATGAGAGAAGTCACCACAATGAGAAGCTCACGCACTGCAACGAAGAGTAACCCCCACTCACCATAACTAGAGAAAGCCTGTGCGCAGCAGCAAAGACCCAACGCAGCCAAAAGTAAATAAATTAAAGAAAAACAAAACAAAACAAACTATTACAACTCAGTACCAAGAAGACAAACAACCTAATTTTTAAATGGGCAAAAGGTTTGAATAGTCATTGAAGCAAAAAAGATATAAAAAGTGCTAGGGCTTCCCTGGTGTCGCAGTGGTTGAGAGGCCACCTGCCGATGCAGGGAACACGGGTTCGTGCCCCGGTCTGGGAGGATCTCACATGCCGCGGAGTGGCTGGGCCCGTGAGCCATGGCCGCTGAGCCTGCGCGTCCGGAGCCTGTGCTCCGCAACGGGAGAGGCCACAGCAGTGAGAGGCCCGCGTACCGCAAAAAAAAAAAAAAAAAAAAAAGTGCTACTACACATGAAAAGATGCTCCACATTAACTAGTTGTTAGCAGAATACAAGTTAAAATCAATGGAATAGCTGATTCACTTTGTTATAAAGCAGAAACTAACACACCATTGTAAAGCAATTATACTCCAATAAAGATGTTAAAAAATAAAAAAAGGATCATACACCATGAACAAGTGGGGTTTATCCCAGGAATGCAAGGATTCTTCAATATATGCAAATCAATCAATGTGATAAACCATACTAACAAATTGAAGGAGAAAAACCATATGATCATGTCAATAGATGCAGAAAAAGCTTTCAACAAAATTCAATACCCATTTATGATAAAAACCCTCCAGAAAGCAGGCATAGAGGGAACTTACTTCAACATAATAAAGGCCATATATGACAAACCCACAGCCAACATCATTCTCAATGGTGAAAAACTGAAATTTAAAGCTATGTCAGAAAGCAGATCAGTGGTTTCCTGGGACAGGGGATGAAACCAGGAACTACAAATGGGCACATGAAAATGTGGGGAGGGGGGTGATGGAAATGTTCTAAAATTGGATTTTCAGCAACTCTATAAATTTACTAGAAGTCCCTAAATCGGACTTCCCTGGTGGTGCAGTGGTTAAGAATCATCCTGCCAATGCAGGGGACATGGTCCGGGAAGATCCCACATGCTGCGGAGCAGCTAATCCCATGCACCACAACTAGTGAGCCTGCACTCTAGGGCCCACCTGCCACAACTACTGAGCCCGTGTGCTGCAACTACTGAAGCCTACGCACCTAGAGCCCGTGCTCTGTAACAAGAGAAGCCACCACAATGAGAAGCATGCACACCACCAGGAAGAGTGGCCCCTGCTCGCTGCAACTAGAGAAAGCCCACGCACAGCAATGAAGACCCAATGCAGTCAAAAATAAATAAATAAATAAATTTTTTTTAAACTTAAAAAAAAGGTCCCCGAATCATACACTAAAATGGGTTAATTTAATGGTATATGAATTATACATCAACATAATACTTTAAAAATTGTTATGAAGATTGTGTAGCAACATGAACACATCATATGATACCTTATGGAAACATAAACAAGCTACTGCAAAATACAGAAGTAGTTAAAATACAAAATAGGTTAATGATTACAACCATGGATGGATGAGAATAAAGATGAAGAAACTGGAGCAATGAAGGTGCCATATGAGCAAAATGGGGAATTGTTTTCTGTCTTTTAACAAAATGTTCTTTAATCATTTTTTGTTATATTAGAAAAGATAAAAAGCTGAGACAGACTGTTCTGTGTTTGGTCTTTTAGCTTTGCAGGGGGTGTGGGAGGAGATAATAACACCTGCTAGCTTTCCAGTTCTTTTCTTCTGCTTTGCTAGAGAGATTTACAGACATTAGCTCATTAATCCTCAACAATCCACCACGCAGGCAGGGAATAATATTACCTCCCCCACGTTGCTTATTCTGGTTCATTTAAAGGTATAATTGTTTTGAATTTATAATGAGGGATTTAGGTGAGGCAAGTGATAATCGTATTTTTATATGTTACAAATCCCCACAGATGTACACACCAGAACAAATGGATTACGCTTTAACTACCTCTTCGGAACTAGGTTATTTCTCCTCCACTCTCATTGTCCTCTTATCCATTCTGAGCTAAAGCTGAGGTGTCACGTTACCTTAGCTTCCAAACAAAAAAAACTAGGCCTGCTAAATGCTTCTGGTGGGTGAAAATGGGAATTTCTCTTTTTGTGCCTATATCCTTACATTATCCAGACAGTAGAAATGAATGTCTAGGCACCAGCTTATCCAGCTGATTAACGGCATCTCACTCTGTTTTGGTTAGGACTTAACTTTCTCTCCATCACAGACAGGTCAGGTTCCATGTTACAGAACAAATAACAAATAAATAACAAATCCTGAAGATTGTCACCCACGAATTCCACTGTATGTGCTGTCCCCTTGCCGAAGATGCCCTGTCCCACCTTATTTATCAAGTGACCTTCCCTGATCTTTTCAGGACTGGTATACTTTATAACCCCCTTTTTCTCCTTTACTTCTCTTTAAGTACCCCCTGCCTCCATATGGTAAAGCCTTCCCTCTCTTGTGCTGTTATGGGGATGTACAGACCTTTATTTTTGTCCTTAGCTTGTATTGTAAAGTATATTTGTCTATGTGCTTGTCTCCCTCTATCAGATTGTGAATTTACTGAAAAAGAGTTAATAGCATAATCATCTCTGAAGCCCAGCACACGATGATGGTGATGATGATGATCACGATGATGACGATATCAGTGATGTTGAAGACAATTGTATTAGTCACTTAGGGCTGTTATAATAAATACCACAGACTGGCGGGCTTAAACAACAGAAATTTATTTCCCTGCAATTCAGAGGCTAGAAGTCCAAGATCAAGATGTCAGCAGGGTTAATTTCATTCTGGGGCCTGTCTCCTTGGCTTGTAGATGGTTGTGTTCTCCCTGTGTCTTTACATGGTCTCCCCTTTGTGTGTGTCTGTGTTCTCATCACCTCTTCTTTTTTTTTTTTCTTTTTTTTTGAAAAGTGTGTATGCGTTTTTTGTTTGTTTTTTAAAGAAGACGTTAGGGGTAGAAGTTTATTAATTAATTTATTTATTTTTGCTGTGTTGGGTCTTCGTTTCTGTGCAAGGGCTTTCTCTAGCTGTGGCAAGCGGGGGCCACTCTTCATTGCGGTGCGCGGGCCTCTCACTATCGCGGCCTCTCTTGTTGCGGAGCACAGGCTCCAGACGCGCAGGCTCAGTAGTTGTGGCTCAAGGGCCTAGTTGCTCCACGGCATGTGGGATCCTCCCAGACCAGGGCTTGAACCCGTGTCTCCTGCTTTAGCAGGCAGATTCTCAACCACTGCGCCACCAGGGAAGCCCCTTTTTTTTCTTTTTTAATTTTAATTTTTTCTTTTTTGGCTGCATTGGGTCTTTGTTACTGAGTGCAGGCTTTCTCTAGTTGCAGCGAGTGGGGGCCACTCTTTGTTGCAGTGCATGGGCTTCTCATTGCGGTGGCTTCCCTTGTTGCAGAGCACGGGCCCTAGAGCGTGTGGGCTTCAGTAGTTGTGGCACACTCATCACCTCTTCTTACAAGGACACTGGTCATATTGGATCAGGACACACTCATATGGCTTCATTGTTACCTTAATCACCTCTTTAAAGGGCCTATCTCCAATTACAGTCATATTCTGACCTACTGAGGGTTGAGACTCCAACATATAAATTTGGGGGGGACACAATTCAGTCCGTATCAATGGTAATGAAGAGGATGATAAAACAGCTACAATTTATTGAATGCTTACTGTATTCTGGATACTTGACTTTCTACCTGATATCTCTTTTAATTGTCAATAACCCTATAAGTATGCTATAATTATGATATATTGTCATTCCTGGTTTATAGATAAAGGAGCCAAGTCTTATGGAGATTAAGTCAATTATCCAAGGTCACAGAGCTAATGTGCAGTGGAAATAGGATTCAATCCCAAATTATTTTGCCTCCAGTATTACACTCTTCATCATCATGCTCTGCTACCTGGTACAAAATAGGTGTGCAGTGCCTTTCTGAAGAAAACAATGACCAGGTAAATGAATGAAAAAATGATTAATATGGACAAGTGACATTTCAATTAAGTTGTACCATAGACCGTATCATAGTTTCAAGGAAACTTACAAAAATTACACATAGATGATTATCCCAAAGGTAACTTTATTCTTGTCTTCTAATGCCAGATTTTTAAAAGGATTCTATCGAACTTAAAATCTAGCACTTTTTTGTTTATAAAAATAAAAATTGAAGTAATACAATCAAAGAACTTCAGAGACGGCAGAAGTTTCACAAAATACCAGTTCAAATTCTGTCTTTTCCAAATGAGGAAATAAAGGCTCAGTAAGATTAGCTGACTTGCCATTATTTTATTGGACTGATAACACATTATTAATTATGCACTATATTTCTCATTATTTATCGTCACTGGGCTCTTAGGTGTGGAGTAATCAAATTACATTTTCCTTTTCCCCAGGATCATTCCAGAGTAGTTGGGGTTAGACCTGGGAGGAGGCAATAGGAGAGGTCAAATCAGCAATCTTTCAAAGCCACCTTCCAAATTCCTTTTGTCCACTTGCCTTTCCTTCCACCGCAATTCATCCAAACTAAAGACCGGGGGCTTTTGCATTCATACACTGGCTGGGAGGCATATTCCCTAATCATTACTAATGAAAGGAAAAGCAGAGTCCTGCAAAGTTCCCAGGAAGATTGAGCAAGTGTATGGACCGGTGCTAGGGAACCGACTGGAGCTCAAGGCCACACGGCTCTTGACAGCGTCTGGGCCTGGCAACAGAATCTTGGAAAACCACAGATCGTTAGAAGAGGAACTCAGAGCCTATTTAGTCCAACTTCTTCAGATGAGGAAATGAAGTTGTAGGAGGTGAGGGACTAACCCAGGACAGATCAGCCAATTAAGGAGAGCTTTGGAACAAATCGGCCTCTTCCAGGGATGAATTGGGCAGAGCATAAAGTTTCACTCACACTTAGCACCCTCCTTATAACTGAGCAGGATTTTCCAAAATGTGGTCTGCATGTCAGTGATGGTTTCACAAGATGTTTTTAGTTATTTTTTTATGGGCCAACCCTTTTTTTTCTCTTAATAGCTATGTATTTTTTATATTGATATTAGAAAAAAATAAGCCCATAAAGTTATGAGTTCACAGGCAAAACTGATTTTGAAGACATTGACAATTTAATTCAAAAAATATTCTACTTAGGGCTTCCCTGGTGGCGCAGTGGTTAAGAATCTGCCTGCCAATGCAGGGGACATGGGTTCGAGCCCTGGTCCAGGAGGATCCCACATGCCGCGGAGCAACTAAGCCCGTGCGCTGCAGCTACTGAGCCTGCGCTCTAGAGCCTGTGCTCCAGCAACAAGAGAAGCCACCGCAATGAGAAGCCCACGCACCGCAACAAGGAGTAGCCCCCGCTCACCACAACTAGAGAAAGCCCGTGCGCAGCAACGAAGACCCAATGCAGCCAATCAATCAATAAAATAAATAAGATTAAAAAAAATATATTCTACTTAGATAAAAAGGTGAGTTGAATTTAAGACAAAAAAATCAGTAAGTAATATTACAGCTGGCATGATAATATAGCAAAAACTGTGAGGTAGTGTGCAAGTTGTTATAGTGTGGGACACACTGAAGTAAGATAATTCTCTCCTTTTATCGATGCATTAACTGATGTGTGGAGAGGAGATGGGATCTGATCATGAATAGGACAAAAATATTTTTACTTATAGTTGAGGGATCTGGCCTTGCCCTGCCCTTACAAGCAAGAACTAGGACTGCTCATTTATGTTTGACAGGTCATGAGGGTTGCCATCAAACAGAGGCTTTTTTCCCCCTTTAGATAAGTATTATAAATATAAATACACTGTGAGAACAGCAGTTGTCTTGAACTTTGATTGATACGCTCATATGGTTGGTGATGAAATGATGAACCAGAAAAGATCTCGATGCACATGTTCTCATGGTAATCTGTCACTTACCAGATCCCGGTCTTTTAACTGAAAATTGGCAGATCGGACAGCAACCAGTCTACACTTGTCCTCTATAGCTGCTGCTCTGACATGTTTACTGCAAACAAATGCATTTTGTTTTTATAGGGTGAGTAATATCCTGAAAGGGCAACTTAGGTTTCTCATTGCCCAATTGAAGCCGGTCCCAGGTATCTTTAACCTTTAAGTAATTCCTTTCTTTATTTAAAATACCTCATTAAATCCTCAAAATTCACAACACTGAGTAATGAATTAAGGTAAGGCTTTCTGTAGAGTTGTTTTGTGATTGTTTTTGTTGTTCACAAAGTTTCCACCTCAAAGATTTGTATCTGGAGCATTTGTCATCAACCAGCAAAGCCTTAACCCCAGTTCAGAGGAGGACCAATCATTAATCCTCAGATTTGAAGTGCGTGGGCCCAAAACTCTGGGCTCAGAATCCCCTTCTTAACACAGTCCCCAGAGGCTCTTGAGTAATCTATTAAACCTACTCCTCCTGCAGAGAGACTTGCACTAATGTTTTCTTGGAGACGCTACTCAAAGGAGTATCCCAAAACAAATTGGAAAGATGCAAGTCCAGTCCTGGGGTCGGATCTCACAGGCATGTGAATGGCATGCAAGACTATAGCAAACCACAGGGCAATCCCTGGGTTGGTCTTCAAAACTTCCCAGGGGACATTATTTCCAAGGCATTTCTAGAATGTTTCACTCTCCCTTGTGTTAAACATGGCTCAAGACATCTTCCTGATCTAAGAAACACATCCTTCTTACCGCCGAACCTCCCTTTAGTCAGAGGTTATGAGAATATAGTAGCTGAGAACTTATAAGTTTTCAAACTGAATGCAAGTTGACTATTAGAGTCTCACAATATAAATACAGCTCCAAGCCTAAGAGAGATCTTACGTGCCTGGTACGTAGCTGGCCCTCAACACAATCACTGGGGTGGAGACCTCACCCAGCTCAGCACTCTCATTCTACCTGATTCTGATTCTCTCTACTCTTTTTCTTTCTTCCTTCCTTCCTGCCTTCCTTCCTTCCTTCCTTTCTTTTTTCTTTCTTTCTTTCTTTCTTTTTTCTTTCTTTCTTTTCTTTCTTCCTTCCTTCATTTCTTCCTTCCTTTCTTTTTTTCTTTCTTTCTTTCTTTCCTTCTTTCTTTCTTCCTCCCACCCTCCCTCCCTTCCTTTCTTCCTTTTTCTTTAATTTTTATTGGAGTATAGTTGATTTACAATGTTGTGTTAGTTTCTGCTGTTCAGCAAAGTGAATCAGTTATACATATACATATATCCACTCTTTTTTAGATTCTTTTCCTGTATATAGTATTGAGTAGAGTTCCCTGTTTATACAGTAGGTCCTTATTAGTTATCTATTTTATATATAATAGTACATATATGTCAATCCCAATCTCCCAATTTATCCTTCCCTACCCCTATCCCCCTGGTAACTGTATGTTTGTTTTTTACATCTGTGACTCTATTTGTTTGGTAAATAAGTTCATTTGTACCTTTTTTTTGGTTCCACTATAAGTGATACCATATGATATTTGTCTTTCTCTGTCTGACTTACTTCACTCAGTATGACAATCTTTAGGTCCATCCATGTTGCTGCAAGTGGTATTATTTCATTCTTTTTTTATGGCTGAGTAATATTCCATTGTATATATGCACCACATCTTCTTTATCCATTCCTCTGTCAATGGACATTTAGGTTGCTTCCATGTCCTGGCTATTGTAAATAGTGCTGCAATGAACATTGGGGTGCATGTATTTTTTTGAATTATGGTTTTCTCTGGATATATGCCCAGGAGTGGGATTGCTGGATCATATGGTAGCTCTATTTTTAGTTTTTTAAGGAACCTCCATACTGTTCTCCATAATGTTTGTACCAATTTACATTCCCACCAACAGTGTAGGAGGGTACTCTTTTCTCCACACCCTCTCCAGCATTTACTGTCTGTAGATCTTTTGATGATATCCATTCTGACCAGGGTGAGGTGATACCTCCTTGTAGTTTTGATTTGCATTTTTCTAATAATTAGTGATGTTGAGCATCTTTTCATGTGCCTCTTGGCCATCCGTATGTCTTCTTTTTTTTTTTTGGCCTTGCCACACAGCATGTGGGATCTTAGTTCCCTGACCAGGGATCGAACCCATGCCCCCTTCAGTGGAAGTGTGGAGTCTTAACCACTGGACTGCTAGGGAAGTCCCTGTATATCTCTTTGGAGAAATGTCTATTTAGGTCTTCAAATCAAAGTATAGTTGATTTATAATATTGTGTTAGTTTCAGGTATACAGTATACTGATTCAGGTTGAGGTTTTTTTGTTTTTTGTTTTCTGTTTTTTTGCAGATTATATTCCACTATAGGTTATTACAAGATATTGGGTATAATTCCCTGTGCAGTACATCCTTGTTGCTTATCTATTTTATGTATAATAGTGTGTATCTGTTAATTCCGTACGCCTAATTTGTCCCTCCTTCTCCCTCCCTCTTGGTAACAATAAGTTTGTTTTCTATGTCTGTGAGTCTGCTTCTGTTTTGTATATAGATTCATTTGTATTATTGTTTTAGATTCTGTGTATAAGTGATATCATATGGTATTTGTCTTTCCCTGTCTCACTTATTTCACTAAGCATAATATTCTCTAGGTCCATCCATGTTGGTCTGTACTCATTTTCTAGTTTCACTCTAGATATCCTGAGACCCAAAGTGGAAGCAGCAGTTCTTGTCTGGTTTCTGGTCTTGGTTGGCTTTCCTCCCACTCCAACCTACAGCTCCCACCTTGGCTCTCATTCCTACCCAGCTCTTTCATACAACTCCCTTTTCTTCTTATTGTCTTCTTCCTATTCCCATGGTCTGAGGTCCTCCTTTCACCTCTCCTTCAAATGGAAACCAGAGCCTTTCAGTTGAAACATTTTAGTGTTAACTCAAGAATTTTACACAACACACTGGAAGACCCAGTTGCTTCAAGTCAACATTCAGAGGGGAAATTTCCATGTTCTCACAGGAGATCTTCTTCAAGGGAAAACCACATCCTAAAGAATTTGGGTTGGAGATACAACCCTTGGAGATTCTCCATAAGGACTGGAAGAAAATGGTGAGAAAATATACTTTGAAGGAGATGTTTAATCTATAAGGAGGTATCTTGTATTTTGGTATCATCACAGGTAAAATGTCTCCTACCAGATTTTGCTAGTTTCCTGACCAGTCCCCATCTCCTGCTGAGTGGGCAACAAACCAGGTAAGGCTGTTCCTCCACACTCAGTTGACTGCACCTGGTGAGGGCACAGGTCTGAGGGATGGTCTGTTGGTAGCCCATGACATAGCCTGGCTCAATGGCTAAGCCAGTCAAATTCTTCTCTCAGGATTTAGGTAAAGATGCCCAGAAGGAAGTTAGTTATGGTTGCTGAACCTGGAAGATCATGCATATTTGGGGACTGAATGGTCACAAATAACCAGCTGGCAAGGAAGATAAAGGAGGTAATATACAGAGTGAGACTTTGCTGTGAGTGGGAGAGTTGGAAATGTGAAAAGAGCATATCACAGAGCTGCCTTGGTTCCTGCCTTTCCTGAGGCTGGGTTTTTTGGCTCTTCCAGGATTCCCACGTATACATGTCCTTTCAATAAACCCATTATTTCTGGAACAACTTGAATGAGTCTCTGTTCCTTATTCAGACAAAACCATGGCGGAAGCACTGAGTGAGTTAGTCGTTATGGACACTAACCTGGGTGACCATCAGAGCCCCCTCAAGGGCAGGTTGGTTAGTGACCCTGCTCAGTGTTGGCTTGGACATCAGCCCAGGGGATGCACCCAACCATGTTCAGCCCTCATACCAAGACTCTTGCCTCTGCCATTTGGCTTGAAAGGATCTGCACATCGTTAAATCTCTCTCATATAGAATCATAGACCCTCAACATGGGAAAGCAATGAGGCCATCATGTCCAAGCACCCTCGCTATGGTTGAATCACCCCTGTAAATTCCTGGCCAGTGATTTTCAAGTCTAGACTTGAGTACTTACAGGGACAGAAAAAAAATTTTTTTTTAATTTTTAAAATTTACATTTGACTGTGTTGGGTCTTCGTTGCTACAGTGAACGGGGGCTACTCTTCAATGTGGTGCATGGGCTTCTCATTGTGGTGGCTTCTCTTGTTGCAAAGCACGGGCTCTAGGCACGTGGGCTTCAGTAGTTTTATCATGCGGGCTCAGTAGTTGCAGCACGTGGACCCTAGAGCACACAGGCTTCAGTAGGTGTGGTGCGTGGGCTCAGTAGTTGCGGCTCGCATGCTCTAGAGCACAGGCTCAGTAGTTGTGGCACATGGGTTTAGTTTCTCCGCGGCATGTGAGATCTTCCCAGACCAGGGATCAAACCTGTGTCCCCTGCATTGGCAGGTGGATTCTTAACCACTGTGCCTCCAGGGAAATCCCAGACAGAAAATTATAATCAAATCATTTCCATAGCTACCATTTATTGAATACCTACTATGTGCTAAGCACTATGCTAACTACTTCACATACATTCTCTCTTAATTTTTCTGAAAACAGAAAATTTATGTTTTCAAGGAGAAATATAAGGGAACCAGCATTTATTGAGCACCTATTATATGTCTTTCTCTTCACAGATGCTATCTCATGTTATACTCTAACTCTATCACATAACTCTATCTCATGTTATACTCCATTCAGCCTTTCCATGGTCACTGAAAGTGGGTCACTGCCAGAGATCACTGCCAGGGATTATTTTCAAATGAAGGAACTGGGGCTCAGAGAGGTAAAATTGTTTCCCACAGTCATAGCCATGAATCTAGTTAATGGTTGTGTCAGAACTTTTTGCTCACAGTAGAAAAGCATTCCTATTAACTTAAGCAAAAATAGAATTTACTGGGAAAACATAGGAAGCTCACAAAATTGAGAGAATGTTGAAGAACAGGACCAGGGATGATAATAATTCTATTCTTCAAGGGCAAACAGCATCATAAGGAATTTAGATTGGAGATATAATCCTTGGAGAGTCTCTTTAAAGGCTGGGAAAATGGTGGGGAAATTGAGCTTGAAGGAGATGTTTAATATATAAGAATGTATCTTGTATTTTGGTCAGTGCACTGCTCAGGGAAGAATCAGCTCCAGCCATTTTCTACTCTCATGTTACTCAGTTCAAGATAGAGTGTCCTGGAAAAACGAATCTGACTGGGCCAACTTGGGTCACATGTTCAACTCTTGATGAGAGGTGAATAGTACAACTTGATGAATTGTCCCACCAAGACTGTTCGCAATGGGGAAATGTTACTTCCCCTGAGAAAATCAGGCCATTGCTTTCAGAATAAAGAGGAATGGATTCTGGAAAACAAAAACAACAAATGCTTACCGCAGCGATGGAACTGGCATTCCAACAGTCCTTCCACTGCTTTCCAGTTGAAGGGATAACAAATTTGTCTTTATATGGGATCAAAATCTGTTTTCTTCCAACTTCCTCTTATTGGTCCTGGTTTTCCAATTTAGAGCTACACAGCACCATCATATTCTGAGAGCCGTTCAATTTTTTGAAGGCAATTAGCATACTCCCCCCCTCCCCAAGCCCCCAGTCCTAGTTTCCTCAACTCCTGGCTATAAATATTTCTGGTTCCCTAAACTTTTCTTCACATGACATTGCCTGAGTATCTTTCAACCCTGGTTGTTCTTTTTAAAACATGCTTCAGATTGTTTATTTTCCCACTTAAAGCACAGTGATCAGAGGAACCCAAAATGTCACTTCTGATATGATTTGTTCAAAGCAGGGTAGAGCATCTCAGAATCACAAAATCTTAAAGACTAAATGGAAATTTGCTTCCACCTCCTGCCTAATGCAGGCTCTAGTGCCTGATGGGTCTATTCTGCATCTTAGCATTGCCATTTGTTAGCTGCATTTATGCTTCACGAGCAGGCTTCCTTCACTTTTACCTGTGATCATAACACATACTTATGGCCACTGTAATTATTAAATGAGAGAATGCATGTAGAATAAGTGGCACAGTGCCTGGCCCATAGCAGGCCCTCAGTACACTTATTACTATCGCCATTTGCCATTATTATTACTCTACCCTAAGTCAGTGGCCATTCAGCCTTTCCATGGTCACTGAAAGTGAGTCACTGCCAGAGGAGCCATATCTATCCTTCAGAGTTTGCTCAAAGGCACATGAGGAACGGCTTGGTCAAAGAGCACAAAGTTCAGGATTTATAAACACTATCAGAAGGAAATAAGAGCAACCTCGCAGGAAAACGTTTAGTGCTACAGGGTAAGGAGACCGCGCTGAAGTACTTCCCTTTGAGTAGGTAAAGTGCAAGCTAACTTTGCTTTACTTTTTTCAGGATTCGCAGGAAGCAGTCCTTATGTCTGACTCTGTGATGATCAAGTTCAATTATCAAGGGGTAAAAACCAATATGCAGGGGCTTCCCTGGTGGCGCAGTGGTTGAGAGTCCGCCTGATGATGCAGGGGACATGGGTTCGTGCCCCGGTCCAGGAGGATCCCACATGCCGCGGAGCGGCTGGGCCCGTGAGCCGTGGCCACTGAGCCTGTGCGTCCGGAGCCTGTGCTCCGCAACGGGAGAGGCCACCAGAGTGAGAGGCCCGCCCTCGTACCGCAAAAAAAAAAAAGAGAAGCAATATGCAAATATTAGTTATTGATAAGATACTTAGTCATCGGAGTGGCTTCTCACACCCACAGTAAGCTCTTTCAAACTTGAATTTACTCCTCCCACACAAATTAGGCAAATAAAACAAAGCAGGCCTGGAGTGTACATGTAGATATGGCCTTGAAAATAGACATTGTCCTTTGCTGCACTAAGACTCTGCTACTGAGGGCTTCTCAGCATAGCTGGGTCATGGCAGAGGTGAAGGTCGTGGTCTCTGGTATGGCACTCAGTGGCATCAGAGACAATGGCAGACTTTAAAGTATGTGTACTACTAAGAGGCTGTCTAGAGATAGTCAAGAGAACTGGTATTGGAGTCAGAAACAATACAGATCTTCCTTCACTTACGATGGGTTACATCCCAGTAAACCCACTGTAAGGTGAAAATAATGCAAATCGAAAATGCATTTAACACACTAACCTACCGAACATCACAGCTCAGCCTTGCCTGCCTTCAACGTGCTCAGAACACTTACATGAGCCTACAGTTGGGCAAAGTCATCTAACATAAAGTCTATTTCAGGGCTTCCCTGGTGGCGCAGTGGTTAAGAATCCGCCTGCTGGGCTTCCCTGGTGGCGCAGTGGTTGAGAGTCCGCCTGCCGATTCAGGGAACACGGGTTCGTGCCCCGGTCCAGGAAGATCCCACATGCCGAGCGGCTAGGCCCGTGAGCCATGGCCACTGAGCCTGTGCGTCCGGAGCCTGTGCTCCGCAACGGGAGAGGCCACAACAGTGAGAGGCCCGCCCTCGTACTGCAAAAAAAAAAGTCTATTTCAGGGCTTCCCTGGTGACGCAGTGGTTGAAAGTTCACCTGCCGATGCAGGGAACACGGGTTCGTGCCCCAGTCCAGGAAGATCCCACGTGCCGTGGAGCGGCTGGGCCTGTGAGCCATGGCTGCTGAGCCTACGCGTCCGGAGCCTGTGCTCCGCAACGGGAGAGGCCACACTGGTGAGAGGCCCACGTACCGCAAAAAAAAAAAAAAAAAAAAGTCTATTTCATACTAAAGTGTTGAATGTCTTATATAATTTATTGAACATTGTACTAAAAGTGAAAAACAATGGTTGTCTGGGTACAGAATGGCTGTCAGTGTATCGGCTGTTGACCCTTTGTTGATTGCGTGGTTGACTGGGAGCCTCAGCTCAAGGCCACTACCCAGCATCACCAGAGAGTATCACACCACACATTGCGAGCCCAGGGAAAGATCAAAATTCAAAATTCGAAGTATGGTTTCTACTGAATGAGTATTGCTTTTGCACCATCATGAAGTAAAAACATCAAACACTGAACCATTGTAAGTCAGGGAACGTCTGTCATCAGACTCTATTGAGTCCAATTTGTCTGTGAAGGACCAACTCTAAGTGTTCATCATGGTCTTGTGAATCCCTGGCACTGTGCCTGTCTCAGAACAGGAGTTCAAACCTGTGAATGAATGAATGAAGTGCCTGGGTTCAGATCCTATCTCTGCCACTGAACAACGATATGATCTTCGGCAAAAGCTCTGGAACTTCTCTGTGCCTCCGTCTCCGTCTCCTTGTTTATAAAATGGAGAGCATGGTAATACCTGTCTCAGCATTGCTGTGGCGATGAAATGAGAAAATGTAGCCAGCACATAGTAAGAGCTCAATAACCATAGGTTGTTACTGTTCTGACTTTTCATTATTATTATTATTATTACTGACTTTTGATCAATTCTGGTAAAAGGTCTGTACACAATAACCTTCACATGTACACAAATACTTAGAGTTAAATTGCCACATTAGCAGCTGTTTTACCACCAGCAATAGTCAACAATGCAACAGCTAAGTTTTTGTTTGCTTGTTTGTTTCTGCCAATTGAACTTTAAGATCTTCTGCTTCCCTATAATTAACTCTTTGAACTGGCAAGGAGCTTTCAGGGTAATCACCAGCTGCCCATTCTTGCTTACCTCTTCCACCACACTCCCCAGGGCCTCAGTGATGGTATCTTGGGACTCTGCCTTGGGACTTCAGAGCACACAGAGCCATGGGAAGCACCGATCATTCATTTGAAGGGATGTAAATAATTTCTGCACAGAAGAGAGACAATGTGAAAGAAAGGGGGGGTTATTTTTTAGAAAACTACCTTGGTAAAACAAAACAAAACGTCATGGGAATTCCCTGGCAGTCCACTTCCACTGCTGGGGGCCCAGATTCTATCCCTGGTCAGGGAACTAAGATCCCGAAAGCTGCGTGACGCAGCCAAAAAAGGAAAAAAAAAAATAGAAAACTAACTTGGTAAATTTTTTTTAAAAATTAATTACTTGGAAATTTTCAGAGCTTTGAGTTTGTTTGAGCAACATTCCCTATAACATCGCAATTCTCAGGTCCCAATCTCCCTTGGCTTGGTCTTTCCCCTTCTCATCAGTGATGAATATGATACAAGAAGTTGAAATGATACTACCCAAAATCCCTCTGAGTCAGAAAGAAGTCACGTTATGTATGTGGGTCTGCGTCCAGGTAGATGCTCCATTATACTGTATATTATGTATGTGATATTATCCTAATCTCCTTCTATTATTTTAAACACCAAATTACTTTCTTTAATTACATTTATCGAAACAGTATTTTTAACTTTCAAAAGATATACAGATTATGTATTGAGGAAAAAACCCTGGAACTTTGCTTTTCCGAGTGTCTTCTGCAGCTGTATTAAGAGAACCAGCAAACCTTTCTAGACTGTCTTAAGACAGACACTACCGTTCTTTAAAAAGAAAAGGGAGAAAAAAGTTGGGGGGAGGGGGACGTGACTTTTCAACTCTATTATCTTTGGCATTTTGCACCAGTCTGGGGTTTCTCAAGTCTGGAGACAAGAAGAATATATTCATTTTAGACATTAACAACAACAACAGAAGTTCTGAATGCCTTTGCAGTTAACAACAACAACAGAAGTTCTGAATGCCTTTGCAGTTTCTTCCTTGAGCTGTCTAGAGGGAACTATTTATTTTGCTTCTTTACCTTGCAAACAGCTAACGGCTTCCAGCCAGGGCTCAACCCAACCCTTTTGTGCCCTGCAGTCATCTTTGTGTCTTTAAAAGAAAAGCGATTCTCTGGAATGCTGTGCGTGCACATGCCTGTCGGACTCAGCAGGCCCCACCTGCTGAGCAGGTAAACCAGATCCTCCGACCCGCCTCTGCAGCCACATTCCAGCCAGGCAAGCTCCTACTCTCTAATTGTTACCTGTCAAACAGGTCAACCAGGCACTTGGGTCTGGTCCAAACACGCGCATGTTCCCACGAAACCCTAAACCTGCAAACCTTTGACCTTTCCATAGTTCCCAAGTTCCCTTGATTATTTTAACCAGGGCTGATTTAAATCCAAACGATGACTTTTTAACAGGCACACAGGTTCTTTTTTCTCCCTCACCATGGATGGTAAAGCTGATCACACACTGTTTGGGATTTCTGGACTAGAACACCGTGGTAATTCAAGATGACCAGAAGGCATAGGTCAGAGTAGTTAGGGCTCCTGAAATAAAATCCACGAGTCCTAAATCACTCATAGGAACTGCAGGCTGTCCACCCTGACCAAATGGAGACTGAATTCCCTTGGGTGGATAAAAACAGAGGTGACTCACAGGTGAAGATTCCCTTCCTCCCCTTTCTGGCTTGACAGCGGAGACTGTGTCCTATGGGCTCAGCCCCAAACGTAAGACAGGTAAGACCCTGAGCAAGTCACGTGACCTGTGTGGGCCTCAGCAGCCCCTCTCTAGTAAAGAGAAGCGGGAGGCTACACAGGCTGTAAGCCTCTTCCAGCACCGTTTCTATTTTCTTTCCTTTCATTGATGTCACTCAAGGTAGGGGGATCATGTCACAGGAATGCTGATGCCTTTCACCCTTGATATCTGGGGCTGGGTAGGGGGCTTGAGCACTGCTGGAGGGACCCTGGATGAGCTGACAGCCCCTTTTGATTAGCTGACCAGGTCTAGAGTCTTCCCTCAAGTATGGAAAAACCCTGGGCTTCCCCTCTTAGGACATCTGGATAGGATACAGAATATCCATCTTCACCTCAGTTTCCCCTCTGTATCCCACCCAGTGAGTCCAATCATTTTTGTTGGAGGTGTGATGATTTTTGTTGTTTTGGTAGCACAGACTACCCTTTTTATTCTACTGATAATGAATTCAGAATCAGAACTACAGGCTCACTGAATCCAACCACTTCATTTTACAGATAAAGAGCCTTATGGAGGGGGTTAAGTTGCCGTATGTCGTGCAAGGAGTCAGGCTCCCCGCTCAAGGGACCGTGGGAGTTCGTGAACACCGTGGCTGGCAAAATCGTGGCCAGAGAAGTGACATCGGAAGATGCTCCCAAGACTGCTCCAATGAAGGAATTTCAAAACCGAGCTGTGGAGCAGGGTTTCTGAGATGGGCGGTGCTGTCAGGCCAGTTTGCTGGTGGGTTTCTCCTGATGAGCTGGACAGGTTATTCCACAAAGAGCTCGGGATCACTGTGTACAGAGCAGGAACTGGCACTTCCTGCTCGTTCATCCAGCTCAGACTTGTCCGCCAGAGCCAAACCGGTGGGGCTGGCTCCCAGGAGAGAAACTTCCTGAGGCTCTAGGACAATGGAGTCGGGCAGTGTGCAGGCCTGCTTAGCATCCTTCTCACCAGCTGCTCGCTTTAGGGAGAGCAGTGCCTGGACTCGCAGAGGGGAAATTCAACCAGAAGACTCCCTGGCTTGTTCCCTGGGGTACCATTAACTCATGGGGGCTGCCCTATGCTGTGGGGGTCATGACCCCCCATCAAGGGGCTGGATGTCCTGAAGGGGCCTTCAGAAGTCAAACTGGATGAACAGGCACTTCCTCCTGTGAAGCCGTCCAGGAACATGGAGATCACAATGTGGTTGTTGTAAAATAAATATTAAACGGTATTTACACAACATACCTGATTAGAATTCTTTTCTTTTTTTTTTTTTTTAAAGAAGATGTTAGGGGTAGGAGTTTTTTATTAAGTAATTTATTTATTTTTGCTGTGTTGGGTCTTCGTTTCTGTGTGAGGGCTCTCTCTAGTTGTGGCAAGCGGGGGCCACTCTTCATCGCGGTGCACGGGGCCTCTCACTATCGCGGCCTCTCTTGTTGCAGAGCACAGGCTCCAGACGTGCAGGCTCAGTAGTTGTGGCTCACAGGCCTAGTTGCTCCGCGGCATGTGGGATCTTCCCAGACCAGGGCTCAAACCCGTGTCCCCTGCATTAGCTGGCAAATTCTCAACCACTGCGCCTCCAGGGAAGCCCCTAGAATTATTTTCTCATTACCAACCACAAAATCTTTCACAAATAATAAATTGTTTAGCTATCAGCTTCTATTCAACCCAAAGGTCCTAATTTTTATGCTCTTCCCCTGGTTCACTCCACCATGTATTGGCTGTGGAACACTGAGCAAGTCACATTGGCTTTCTGAACCTCAGCTTCCTCATCTGCAAAATGGGAACACTTGTCCTATTTTCCTAATAGAACCATTGTGTGGAATAGATGAGATAAAGTTCCTTGCCTGGTGTGGGGCCTCACACATAATATACATTTAACATCAGCTACTTTTGTTGCCGTGGTTGATAAAAAGCTTAGTAAAATAGTGACCCACATCGTCCAGTTTCAGAATGGTATTCTGATGATCAAAAAGTAACTGCAGGGCTTCCCTGGTGGTGCAGTGGTTAAGAATCCGCCTGCCAATGCAGGGGATACGGGTTCGAGCCCTGGTCCAGGAAGATCCCACATACCGCAGAGCAACTAAGCCTGTGCACCACAACTACTGAGCCTGAGCTCTAGAGCCCATGAGCCACAACTACTGAGCCTGCGCGTCTGGAGCCTGTGCTCCACAATAAGAGAGGCCGCGACAGTGAGAGGCCCGCGCACTGCGATGAAGAGTGGCCCCCGCTTGCCGCAACTAGAGAAAGCCCTCGCACAGAAACGAAGACCCAACACAGCCAAAAATAAATAAATTAAAATAAATAAATTTTTTTTAAAAACCTCGACTTAAAAAAAAAAAGTAACTGCAGAATAGCTCAGAGTTCTTTACTCATTTTCTCCAACACTGTCAGGGAAGGGGGTTCTGTTCCTCATGCACCATAGTTGTTCCCTGTCGAGGTACTCCCTTAAATTCTAGGCACCTTCCCCTGCCACTCCTCACACCTCTCACTGCCTCGACTTGCCATGTGTTGGTAAAGGATCAGGGGTTTTAAACAGATTTTAGCATCAAAGAATCCAAAGCAAGATTGGAACAGGCACTCTGAAGGAGAGGGTACTTTTGGATTATGGCTTGGGGTTTTTCCACCATGGTCCTCCTCTTGACTCAGCTCATTCAAATGACCGCATGGCAGTAGCTATGTTGGGTGACTGTCCCTCTCCAACCTTTTCTTTAGGCCACCATACTGATTACAAAGCAGTGTTTCAAAGAAAGAAGCGTCTAAAGACAGAGAATCCACTAGCAAGCGAATTAACTCCCAAATCCTCAAGTGTTGACAGCTCTCTTTAAAGTCCTGGCTTTTCTAAAAGAGGAATGGCCCCAGGGCTACCCCACGTACACTCCACAGGGCCTGCCCCCAGCAGAAGCAACCTGGCCTCTGAGAATGGATGAGGATGGACAGGTTGAGAGAGGTTTGCTGGACAGTCGCCCTAGGGGTTGATAAGGAAGTAAATCAGTCAAGGTCTTGCAAGGAACAGATGGCGTCCTCAACAAACAGTTGTTGAATCCTTGCTGACTAAACCCAGGATGTCCAATGAATCACCAAATCCTGTCAGTTCTACCTCCTAAATCTCTCTCAAATACATTGACCACATCCTCCTTGCTTTGTGTCCCATTTAGAGCACTAAGGTTTTGCATTTGAATTGATGAAGCAGCCTCCTAACTGGCCTGCTAAGAATGGTTTATATGGTCTTTGATTTTTCTCTCCAGCCTTGCTCCTGGCCTTGCCTCCTCTTTACTCCAGGGCACACGTTCCCTCTGCCTGGAACATCCTCCCTGCCCAACCCCCCAGCCTTCAGGTATCTGCTTAAACAGCCATTTCTACAGCAACAACTACATTCCACCACTACCCTTCTGTAGCCCCCTCCCAGGCTCTAAGCAGCACAATGACGGGCACGCCTTCCCTACTGGTCACTACGGCAGACTGTTCAACATGCTGTTCAATGTGTGTTTTTTCATTTAATCTGCATGACCGCCCTAGAGCACGTGTGTGACCATGTCCACTCGACAGATGAAGAAACTGAGGTTTCGAAACATGAAATAACTCGCCCACAGTCACCCAGCTAGGACAGAGGCAGTCTATGTTTTAATCCAGGCCTACACTTTTAACTTCTACCAGAAGCTGCCCCAGGAATACTCAGTTCACTCCATAATTAAACAAGTCAGGGGGCAAACAGTTAATGAGGTTCTGAGTCAGTCATGAAGGGAATCAAAAGGTTCTGGCTCCCCTCAAATTCAAATTCAAGCAAACCTGTGACCTCTCAGAGGAAGGTGTGGGCCCCCCTGGGAGCAGCTGCTGTGTGAGGCGCACTAGAGGAGCCATTTTTACTCTCATATGGATTGAAAAGACTCTTTTAAGGCCACATTCTGAAAAACCTTTTTATAATGGTTGAAAAAGAAGTTTGAATGCAGATGCACATCTTTTGCTTTTAGTTTAGACACTAGCAGTTAGCAAGTTTTATGAAAGAATGAGGTCTGAAGGGCCGTCCTCCCAATGCAAAAATGCAGACGGTGGCTGGAGTGGCCTTAGGGAAGAGGCGGAGCCGAGGGAGGGAGGGTGACGGTGGAAGAGCGCTGGGCAGTGTATAGAGGATGCAGGGATGCTGATAGCCCACCCTCCGGAAACCCCCCCGAGCTCCCGACCTCAGAGGAGAGACACTAAATGTGGTGCAAAAGAAACAAAACAGTCCCAGACTAGTGATGGTTAGAGACATAGCAGAGGGAGCTTGGATGAGGGGTGTTTGGGAAAGGAGTATGAACCAAAGGCTTCCTAAGGTCTCACCCAGGTACTCCTGAGAGGTCTTCAGGATTAAATGTCTGAGTTAGAGCCGCGAAGGACAGGAGGACATCAACTGATCTGGCTTCCCGCCCTTGAAGAGAATGAGAGTCAACAGTATTTAGCCAAGGGCTTTGGTTAGAAATAAGTTTGAACAGAAGCGGACAGCTTAAGACTCTAAGCGCGAAGGGAGCCGCACCCAGTTGCTCTGGTTCCTTCCCGTCCCGCCTCCTCTTTTTTTTTTTTTTTTTTTTTTTTTTTTTTGCTGTACGCGGGCCTCTCCCGTTGCGGAGCACAGGCTCCGGACGCGCAGGCTCAGCGGCCATGGCTCACGGGCCCAGCCGCTCCACGACATGTGGGATCTTCCCGGACCGGGGCATGAACCCGCGTCCCCTGCATCGGTAGGCGGACTCTCAACCACTGCGCCACCAGGGGAGCCCCCACCTCCTCTTTGTCCTCCTGTGGGACCTCTCGTTTCTGCTCAGGAGAGGAGAGCATTCAAGACCCTCAGAGCTGTATAAGATTATTGATTAGAAACTTACAGAATGTAGCCGGATTTGCTAAACAAATGGTGAGAGAAAAGAGCATTTTTCTTAAACTAGCCATCCTAAGTCCTTTCTGAGACAAGGTAAGGTACAAAACGATGAAATAAAATAAAACTTAATATTGAAAGTAAAAAGAGAGGATGGTGATGGTGTTTATAAAAATTCTTTGAGTATAGGCATATAGAACTAAAATCCACCAAGTCATCCGTAGCACCCATTGGGTTAACTAAAGAAAAAATCATGTCAGAAGGGGAAACATTCTTTACAGAAAAAACGATGAAGATCTGCAGAAATCAGTTTGTGCTTTAAGAGTGAGCACCATATACGAACGTGCAGGCCATATCCCCAAGTGGAAGGTATTGCTCCTGTTTATGGAAGCAATACGTCTAAACTTGAATGTCAGCAAACTATGTGAATCAATTAGCGGCTGAATGAAACAATTGAAATGCATCCAACTTCCTACCTGGTAAAGGTAATAATGTTTCATAATAATGAATGATAATAACCTATGATGGTATGTGAACATTGGCTGAAAAACCAGTGTCAAAGGGAAGTGTTTTTTTTTAAACACATACATGCACACATATTCACACGTACACACACACACAAGGGTTTGTGCTATTCAATTACTTCAACAGGAAGTCCCTCCATGGAAAATGTAATAGGACCAAAGACCCATCTGTGTCCAAGGCAAATTAATGCTGACTCTGATGGGAGCTTTGGAGACAAAGGAGCCATATCATGGAGTAATTGGCTAAAGCTGGCTATAGAGAAACTCTAGTCTAACTTATCTAGGGGAAGAGGAAAGGAAACGTTACACTCCCTGGGTTTTTGTTAATACATTTATAGAATATATTAAGAAAGTACAATTCTTATGCTAGCAAAATTTCAAAGGGATTTTGTAAATTCATGCAGAAAGAAACATCCCACCAGTCTATTGTGTGTCCTTGAACTTGCCAAGGGCTTTCTGAGATAGAGGAAATAGAAGAGACCATCGCTTCCCTCCAGTTTTCATCTAATTGGGTAGACAAAACAAATGCACGTTAAAGTCTAAGTTGTCTAGAACATTGGGTAAGTGAAGGAAGTTTGTGGGGTTTGATTACCTGGGGACACAGAGCGTCAGAGAACAGAAGAGCATGTGCTCTGGGACTAGCCAGGAGAGTCCCATAAAGTAAGTGAATCTAAAGATATTACTTGGACTTGACATGTCCCAGTTCTGACCAGGATGACCAAATAAATCATCACAAGGATACAGGCTGAGTATCTCCAGGGCTTATTACACTGTAGGGCTTACTATGTGCAAAGTACTTTACATGTGTCATCCCACTTAATTCTCATACCACCACCAAAAGGCAGGCCCTAACACCATCCCTGTTTTTCAGATGGGGAAACTGAGGCACAGAGAGGATAATCACCTTGCCCTAAATGACAGAACTAGTAAGTGGCCTGCACATGAACCACTGCTCTCTACTAGCTAGACAGTAAATGCTAATAAATATTGAGGCTTCTGGTCAAGCAGAAAAACTGTCACAAATTTTAGGTTTAATCTTAATACTTCTGCTAAAGTAACAACTGCTTTAAAACGTAGAAGTTTGGTTTGGAAATCTCATGGATATCAGTGCATCACACAACATAGCTATTGTACAAAGGATTTTCAGTGAACTCCTACCACTCAGGATATTTGCTAATTAAGTGTTGAAGTCTTCTCTAAACATCCCATTCAGCTTATAATGTTGATTATATATAATGTTGCAGAGTTTTGGCAAAATTTCATTCTTTCCCAAACCAGAACATCTGATTCTGCCTAGTTTTGTCAGCAGAGGTTAGGTTTAACACATACAACCTGATTTCTTGAAGCAGACTTAGTCTTTGCCCCTTTTGAACCTGTAAGAGGTTCAGCTAAGATCCACAGGATGGAAGTCTTACCCAATGACATTTTGGAACAAGCCAAGAAATGGTTAAATGTCACTGAGATTTCATTTGAGGTGATCCAGTAGTCCTTGCTGGAGACCACCTCCTCTACTAAAATCCAGCTTGACAGAGTATAGGGATTAAATGACACTGAGATCCCAAGATTCCCAGCTCTTTCTGTGGCATTAGGGGTGTATTAGATTGTTTTCTTATAGCCACTTACACATATGTTTGGGCATCATTATTAAAGTCAATGTATTACGAATCACTTGGATTTTTCTTTTTGGTATGTATTGATGTAAAAATATCCATCATGTAAAAACATAAAAGCAATGAGATTTAAAGTATATAGCTAATAGATCAGAGAGAGTACTTATCCCAGATAAATTCTCACGCAGGTGCACAAGGAGACATTCACAAGGATGGCTCTTGTAGTGCGGTGGTGCCGGGGAGCTGGGAGCAATATGGGTGAATATCACTGGGGGTGTGGATGGGGAAAATGGTAGAAGCACAGACTGGCAGCCTCTAGAGCAGTTAGGAACACAGGCAGGATGTACCCAAAGCAACAGGGATGGAGTGAAAAATTACCAACCAGAATGAGTCTAGAGCACAATACATTTACATAAAGTAAAAGTGCAGGCATAAAAACCAGTGAAACACATTTTTACAAGAATTCATATACACACAAGTAAATATTGCATAAACATCAGGTATATTAGGATGGTTGTCTGTGGTAGGGGGAAGACACTTGGACGAGAGTGACTTGCATGGACTAATGAAGACAATGTGCTTGAACTGATGGATATGACAGACTCAGCTCTGCATCTGAGGTCCAAAAACTAGCAAAGAAAGACATTTAACCCAACAATGTCTTCATCTTGGGTGCTCAGCCCTGTGGCTCCTGAACCAGGTGTTTTAACAGTGAGGTTAATGATTGCCGGGTGGGTTTCTTAAGCTCCTTGGATGTGCTTGGATACTCCTTAGGCCAGAGCCTCTCAACCTTGGCTGTGCCTGAAAGACAGCTGGGGCAGAGTAAAAAAATCCCACTGCTGTGCCCCACCCCGGAGATTCTGTTTAAGCAACCCGTGGTGAGGCCCAGGCATCAGCATTTTTCCAGAGCTCCCCAGGTGATTTTAATGGGCATCCAGGATCGAGAACCATTGCTTTAGGCTTTTGTATTTTTTTCTAGTTGCAAACGTTGTATTCTTTGGCATTTGAAAAGAGACCGTGAAATCAGATTATTTTCCTCTTACCAAACATAAACTCACTAATTAACAGAGAGCACAAAGGATAACATGATTCATTTACTCGTTTGATCACACAGTTAAAACGTTCAGCTGGGCCTCTATGTGTTTAGGGTGGGCACTGCATAATTCTAGGGGATATGTTCATGGTGTAGCTTATGCAAATGGAGCCCCTTGGAGCTGATCAGAGCACAACCTGCTCTGTGTACTAGCAGCCTGTTCCAGTGCTCACTGTGTGCCATGTGCTGGGCTGCATCTTGGCTACACTGGTGAACGAGCTGATGTCATCACTGCCCTTGTGGAACATCTATCCTGCAGGGAAGGCGGTCACACACGTGGTTTCCATGAAGTGTGGCTGAGCTACGGTTGGAGGAACGCTTCAGGAGTTCAGGTCAGGGCCCCTCACTCAGTCTAGGGGTCAGGGAGGGCTTGCCAGAAGAAATGGAATTTGAGCCCAAACCTAAGGATAAGAACATAGGTAGGTCTGGGAGTGTGGGAGAAGGATGGTGCTGTTCACCCAGAAGAAACATCCCAGAAAGGGCAGGGAGATTCTACCGGAGATTCATAACAAAGGAGCTGAAAGAAACTCAGAGGGGGTGAGTGTGATGGGCAGGGTTAAGAAATGGGAACTTCAAAGGAAGGCAAGGTCCAGTTACAAGGGGTGTTGTGGGCCAAGTTAAGAAGTCTGGACTTTATGACATGGGCAACGGGGAATGAGCTCATCAAATATGCACTCTGGCAACAAGTGGAGCTGAGGCTACAGGGAGAATGAAGGACCAGTTATGGGACTACTGTGCCGATGGGGGTGAGTGATGGAGGAGGTTCGTTGAAAGTAGTGGCCTCAGGATGAAGGGAACTGGATGTGTATGAAAGAAGTCTGGGAAAGACAGAACATAGAGAGTGCCTGAGGGTGGGAAGGTGCTAGACAGAGTAGGTGCCACTCACTGAGGTTAGGCTCAGAGAAGAGTGGTAGGGAAGATGATGACTCTGCTTTGAACATGTTGGTTTGGGGAGACTAGTCTTACAGGGACTAGTCTTCCTGGGAAGTAGGCTCTGAGACACAGTTTTGTGAGCAGGATATTTTTTTAGCTGTGCTTTTGAGGGCTACACCAACAGAGAAGAGGGGTAGGAGACAAGCATGGGCAGAGAGAAAAACTGAGATGCAGGGCCCACCTAATGATGGCCATGGCTGTGGCAGATTATACTCTCCAAAGATGGCCACACCAACTTGTGTCCCATTCTATTACAGTGTGACATTGATGTTCCTCCATGGAGAGGTGGGGTCTACACTCCACACTCTTGAACCTGGGTGGCCTTCTATAACTGTTCAACCAGAGTGATGCTTCATGACTTCTGAAGCTAGGTCATAAACGGCAATACGGCTTCTTCCTGGCTTCTTCTCTTGGGATATGCATTTTAGGAGCCCTGAGTCAACAAGTAAGAAGTCTGGCTCCCCTGGTGCCTTTGTGCTGGAGAGAGAATATGGAGAGACCACATAAAGAAAGAGATGCCCAGGAAGCCCAGTGGTTCCGACCCCCAGCACTGTGAGTGTGCCCAGTCCACATGCCAGACACGTGCAAGAGGGAGTGGGCTTTGGAATGCATCCAGGTCCAACCTTCAAGCCGCCCCAGCAGACACTGAGTGGAGCAGAGACGAACAACCTCCTTGCTCATTCCCCCACCCAGAGCCCGGCCCACACTGCAGGTTCCTGAGCAAAGTAAATGTCGTTGTTTTAAGCCATTACACTTTGGGGTGGTTTGTTACGCAGCAGTAGGTAAATGGCACATCAGTTCACCCCTCCAGGAGTTCTAGAGCTCGGATGGCCTTCAGAGCTATTCCAAATGAGGCCAAGAGGGCTGAGCCTTTCTATTCCTGCTCCGAATAGAGGAATGATTGGACGCAGGCTGCCCCAAGAAGCCCAAGAAGAAGTGACATGATCTTGGACAAGGAGGTTCTCTCCAGCTGAGGCCATCCTGCAAGGGGCTGACAGCTGAAGCCTGGATGCAGACAGCACTCCCTGCTGCTGGAGCAGAAAGTCCTTCCCTGAAGGGAGAAATGGGTGGCGCATTGACTGCTACAAAAAAGAGACAGCAAGCTGACTCCATACTGCATAGTTGGCTATTCCAGTCTGGAGCTTGGAAAGGCATGGTATTGGAGAATATTAACCCATGATGCAGTGTCCCATCCTGCGGCGTGAGAGCCAGAAACCTCCAGCACCGAGTCATCTGAATGCAGCCCCTTCCCCTGAGCTGAATCTGCAGTCTGGGTTATCACCAGGCTCCCTCAGGCCATCCTCACACCCACTAACATCAAAAGTCTCTGCATAGGGCTTCCCTGGTGGTGCAGCGGTTAAGAATCCGCCTGCCAATGCAGGGGACATGGGTTTGAGCCCTGGTCCCGGAAGATTCCACATGCTGCGGAGCAACTAAGCCCGTGCACCACAACTACTGAGCCTGAGCTCTAGAGCCAGCGAGCCACAACTACTGAAGCCCGCGTGCCTAGAGCCCGTGCTCCGCGACAAAGACAAGCCACCGCAATGAGAATCCCGCACACCACAATGAAGAGTAGCCCCCGCTCGCAGCAGCTAGAGAAAACCCATGCACAGCGACAAGACCCAGTGCAGCCAAAAATAAATAAATTAAATAAATAAATTTATATATAAAAAAGTCTCTGCATAAGGATGCTATCAAAGCCACGGCACAGTACATGAGGTGCCCCAGGGAGACTCCTTAGGATGAAATGAGAGCCCTGGAACACACCACCGTCTGGGAAAAACAGATTGCAAAGGAGATGGGCTGGGGACAAGTCAGGAGCACAAGGGGTTTCCAGGGCGAGCAGACGCAGATTGAGTCCAAGTAGGATGAGAACGCCCAGTGCCCCCGATTTGGCTCTAGCCAGTGTGGTCAGGGTGGCTGTGAATTACAGGGCACAGCCCTGGTGATGTTTATCCTGAGCTGCTTCTCAGCTGGGGCTCCCGGAGCAGAGGAAGGAACTAGAGCTAGGAAGCACCCCGGAGGACCGGATGGGGTTGCCTTGGGGTGGGCCCTCGGTTCAGAGCAAAAAGAAAGGGACTGATGAAACAAAGGCAACACAAAGTAAGATAGGATGACGTAAATGAGTGAGAAGCCATGGGTTTTCCAGCATCCAGAACCAAGAAAATAAATTCATGTTGTTTTAAGCTACCCAGTCTATGATATTTTATTATGGCAGCCACAAAACAACCCATACAAGGCAACCCAGTGGAGGTGCTCAGTCAGATAGTCGCTTTCGAAGCCAGGAGAGCAAATGAGTTTGGAATCAACAGAATTCCATTCCGTTCCCAGCACCACAGAGGAGTATCTCCTTGGAAAGCCATTTTAGTTTTCTAAGCAACCATTTCCTTATCTGTAAAATGAGATAATAATGTCTCACTTGCTACTTTGTTGCCAGGACTATAACTTGTTCGTTCATTCATTCATTCAATGAGTATCTTCTCAGCATTGCCATGTGCCAGCTACAATGCAACACACGGTGATACAACAGCAAACAGAGCAGACACAACCCTTCCCCTCCTGGAGATAAACGTTAAGTAGATTATAACATTAATGACATCCCTACCATTGTTAGAAGGGAGAAGAAAGACTAAGTATGTTAGATGTCAAACATGTAATGTCTGGGACATAGTAGGTGCTGAAGAAATGATATTTACAACCCTCCTCACCACTGGGAAGATATTTAAAGAGACCGTGTTCAGCAAAATTGTGAAAAGAGATATTTTACATTCAGTACCTGCAGCTTCCCTCTTTCTGCTATTTTCCCCTCCTGTGGAAGTGTGGTATTTCATGGTTTTCATATCAAAATTAGTACTTAATTGGCATTAAATACCTCCAGGACGATGTGAGCAGAATGGGGGCAGAGAGGGCATTGTTTCAGGGTCTCCAAAACTGCTCTTTGGGGCAACAATCTCAGAGAACATTGGTAGTCTACACTGTCACTCATAATGGCAACTCACTCTTGAATTTCTTACACATAAAAACAAAGGTTTTTAAAGCATTTTCTTCTCGGGCATTCATTTATTAGAAGCAGCACAAAGATGCTTTCTTGTGATGGTAATCTGTGTAGCATATTGCCGCCTCTTTTGTTTTAAAAACATTTTTGGAGCAACATTGACACAAAGCTGATTCATTTAGAGGTAAAGTTTACCAGCGTGCACGGGGTGGGGGGTGGTGAGTACGAAAGGCATTTTACAACCTGTCAGTCAGAGGAGTGACTGGTAACAACCCCTGCTGGGACAGCGTGTTCACATCAAGTATGGGATGTGACACTCTCCATGACGCCTGACATGCACTTGCAACACAGCCAAGGACATGGAGAGTCAGAGCAGCTTACCAGCTCACCCAAAAGCCCGGACTGTGGCTGGACCCAGGCCGCACGTTTCCCAAAGCCCAGTCCGCCACACCAAGCTGTCTCCACGAGAGGAAGAAGCCAGTCTGGGGCCCAGATGCTGGGGGAGACCTGGGAGGGGTCAGCCCCGGGCTCCCGCCTTTCACCCCAACCACTGCTCGCACAGCAGTCCCCAGGCCCACACACACACAGGCTTTGAGTCAGGGACCAGTGTCCAGGCTCAGAGGGAAAGGGAGAGACAGCAGGGCAGCAGCTGAAGGGAGCGTGGGCCTGGGAAAATGCAGCAGGGGCAAAGCCTGGAAGGAAACGCGGGCAGGTTAGTACAGCTGCAGCAGCTTTGTCAGAAGTATGCAGTGCAGGTGAGAGAGAGAGACTGAGAGTGTGTGTGTGTGTGTGTGTGTGTGTCAGAGAGAGAGAGAGAGTGTGTGTGTGTGTGTGTGAGGGAGAATGTGTGCATGTGAATGCATGGATGTATGAGTGTTACGTGAGCTGGTGTGTTTTTGCACGTGGAGAGAAAGTATGTATAAGCCAGCATGTATTCATGGGTGTATGTGTCTGGGAGCACGTGCATGAGTATGGATGTGAAACGTGGGTTGTTTGTGAAATGTGTGAGAGTGTGTGTGTGTGACAACATGTGTGTGTGTGTGTGTGTGAGAGAGAGAGAGACAGAGAGAGACAGGGAGAGACAGGGAGAGAGATTTCTTGTTTGAAGAGTCCACCTGAAGATATTCAGAGATAAAGATGCTTTAGCTGCCCTGGGTTATACTCTGAGGCACACCCGCTCCTGCTGGGCTAGGACAGTACGATTGTTATTAATTTTCATGAAGGGAAAATCTGAAGGAACACAGTCCCAGAGTTACCTGAGCCACTAATCCCCGGGAGTGAAATTCCTACACTCCAGCCGGTATCATTTAGAGCCTTTCTCAATTAGCAATCATAACACCTGAAGCTTTGAACAGTTGTTGTATGTTTATCTTTCTCTTCAAGTTCACTCTGCTGGCTCTCATAACCAGCCAAGTTCAAACAACCTTCTGTCTGGCAGCCACGAAGACAATGCCCCCAGCCCTCACCCCAAAACAGTTCTAATCAGACAGAGATTGGAGCCAGTTCCCATGATCTCTGTGTGTGTTCTGTTGCTTTTTTATTTAATTGTGCTTTACGATGTGCCTGCTTCCAACAAGGATTTGTGGAGGCTTACAATATTAAAAACACATCCAAAAGAAATGCTTCAGAAA
The DNA here is from genome assembly GCF_949752795.1 of Hyperoodon ampullatus. Classification (NCBI taxonomy): domain Eukaryota; kingdom Metazoa; phylum Chordata; class Mammalia; order Artiodactyla; family Ziphiidae; genus Hyperoodon; species Hyperoodon ampullatus. The sequence goes on from NC_136930.1 coordinate 44,257,738, forward strand.
CACACAACACTCAGATCAAAACTCAAGCCATAGGATGGGAAATCTGTTCCAATGTGTGTGTTCCATGACTTAATTTTCATGTCCGGTAAAACTGAGCCGTGAGAAGTGCAATACCGGGTAATGGTTAGGAATGTGTCTTTAGGAGTTACCCTGTCTGGATTTTACTTATTGTGCTGTTTGCTTAAATTCTCCAAGCCTCACTTTCCCCATCACTAAAAATGGGGACGACGGTGATACCTACCTCATAGGATCAAAAACAAAGTAAGATCATGTACATAAAGTGTTTAACACAGTGCCTGGGACGCAACGAGCAATCCATTTAGTTGTGCTGTTGTCATTTTCACTGCCATTGTGGGATTTCACTCACACCCTCACTGCATCTCTTTTGGGTTGCATGCACAGATCGAGGGGGGATCTTCCCTTCTTTGGCCTGATGTGAAGAGCAGTGACGTCCCGTCATCCATAGCCCGAGAGTGGGCACCATGTATGGCCTCCTCTTGTGCATGGCAGCGGGAGTCTTCAGGTTGCGGGGGAGACTGCGTGTCTCGGGATTTTTTTAATTTTCTGTTATAGTTTTGGTTTTGTTTGCAAGCTCTGTTGGACATTTGCATGAGCTATTGGGTTTGTGGGCTCTATGATCACCAGGTGTGGAGATGAACTGAGCTGAGGTGATGCCATGTACCCAGCTGCAGGCCAGGCTGCATTGAGACTATGCCAGGGTCACGGCCCTGGAAGACCACGGGCCTCTTCGGGGCAGCCGATCTCAGAGAGCGCTGCTGGCTTATATGATGAACACAGCCGATAGCAGAAACACTTCCATGAGGGTTCTCCACTCAACCCAAGATACCTAGACACAGGATGAATCCATTTCTCATGTCTCCAGTGGGCAGGTGAGAGGGGCTCTATGATCTCCTCAAATGTCATCAAATGCTCAAGAGAATCCCACTGAGCCCTCCCACCCATTCAAGAACCACGCCCTATCTCCCAGCTTCCCCTTGGCAGTGCCTCAGTTTCCCAGGTTCCTGAGGCAAGCACCGGCTGGACAGGGATGTACTTGGGATTTACCCCAAGAGCCATCAACCTGATCCTGCCCAGTATTTGTTTTCCAAGTGGATGTGTCTCCCATTCTCTCCCTCCACCCAGCCAGGTGGGTTCAAAGGCTTCAGTGATTCATTATTTATTTCTGCATATCCCTCCCCATCTCTCAGCCCAGGTCTACTGGTGCTTACCACTTAACAGGTGCTCTATAAATATTTGTTGAATTAGAGCGTGAGTATGAAAGCATGTGAACAAAGGAATAAAGCATTTCACAGAATGAGAAAAATATTAAGGCAGAAATAAACCCTGGAGGCTGTTCGGTTGAGCACCCACAGATAACAACAGTCAAGGAGACAGAGGCTGCAGCTCCCTAGAAGGTGATGAGCCTCAGTGGCAGGACTGGAGTCCAGGTGTCCCAGTGTTGCTGAGACCCTGTGCTGCTTCTTATTTCCTCTCAGTCTTCATCTATCACTCTTCTCAGAGAGATACTCCGGGAGTCTCCCTGGGAGTCTGTCAGCTCCTCCTCTTGCTGAATCACTAGTTCATTAACAACCAGGGTTCAACCTAGCCCAGCCTCATTACAAACCAAATCAATAAATATTGATTGAGTGCCTGCTATGTCGACAGCCAGGTGAGAACGAGGGAAGGCAGGAAGCACAGAAGAGAGAAGCTATGTGCAGCTTATCTGCCTTGTTAATGGTCAGTCTGACACCCAGGTCACGTCCATAGCACAGTCCAAGAAGGCAGCAGGAATGCTTGTGGGCTTTCAGCTAGGAAAGATAAGGGGGTGGGGGGAGGGTCTCTACGGGCTCCAGAGAAAGCCCCTTTCTCCCTCGGGCTAGAGGGAGAGGAGAATGTTGTGTAAATAATGAGTCCACACTACACCCTGTTCATGTACAAGAATTCCAAGAATGATTAAACCTGACTGTGGCTCCAGGATAAACAAAAATTTAACATTGCACCTGCCTAGTACACTTTGTCTCTGTCTGCCTCTGTTGCATGTGCACTCACACACATACACACACACGTGCATGTGTGAGCACACACGCTGTGCACATCTGCTACCTTGTAAATGGTTCATAAGGAAGGCAGTTTAGTCTGATGGAAAGGTAACACTGGGAGCAGTCAGAACACTTGACCACTGTCCCCACTCAGCCACTCATTCACTGTGATTCTGCATCCATCAGTTAATCACTCCAGGCCTCTACTTGTCCACGTATGAAAAGCGTATTACTAATATCGTTATTTATCTGCTTTACAGTGATGCTGTGATTACATAACCTCATAGATATAAACAATCCTTAGAAGCTGAACTACTGTATGATTCACACAGCTGAAGTATTCTTCAAAGTCAACTATAGGATTCAATGATCCATAGAGGATCAAAAGGAAATAGAAGACCTGAACAACACTGTAAACCAACTAGACATAATAGACATCTATATAACACTCTACTCAACAAGAGAATATACATCATCTCAAGTGCACACAGAACATTCTCCAGGATAAACCATATGCTAGGCCACTGCTATGGACTGAATTATGTCCACCCTCAAATTCATACGTTGAAGCTCTAACCCCCAACACAACTATTTTGGAGTCAGGAAGTAGTTAAGGTTAAATAAGGTCATAAAGGTAGGGCCCTGATCTGATAGGATTAGTGTCTTTTTTTTTTAATGACATATTCTAAACTGTGGTTACAGCCACATTTATGGCTAAGAAGGTTACCCCCCACCTTTTCCTAAAAATATTTATTTATTTATTTGGTTGCACTGGGTCTTAGTTGCAGCACATGGGCTCCTTAGTTGCGGCAGGTGGGCTCCTTAGTTGCAACTCACAGGCTCCTTAATTGCAGCTCACCAGCTCCTTAGTTGTGGCATGCAAACTCATAGTTGTGGCATGCATGTGGGACCTAGTTCCCTAACTAGGGATCGAACCCAGGCCCTGTGCATTGGGAGAGCGGAGTCTTAAGCACTGCACTACCAGGAAAGTTCCAGGATTAGTGTCTTTATAAGAAGTACCAGTGTCAAAGAGCATACTGCCTGTTTATTTCTAGAAGTTTTATGGTTTCAGGTATTACATTAAATCTTTAATCCATTTTGAATTTATTGCTGTATATGGTATGAGAAAATAGCTCAGTTTGATTCATGTGCATGTAGCTGTCCACTTTTCCCAGCACCATTTATTAAAGAGGCTGTCTTTTCTTCATTGTATATTCTTGCCTCCTTTGTCACAGATTAACTGCTCATATAAGTGTGGGTTCATTTCTGGGTTCTCTATTTGGTTCCACTGATCTATGTGTATGTTTTTGTGCCAGTACCATACTGTTTATTACTGTAGCTTTGTAGTATAGTTTGAAATCAGGGAGCATGTTACCTCGAGCTTTCTCAGGATTGCTTTGGCTATTTGGGGGTCTTTCATGGTTCCATACAAATTTTAGAATTATTTCTTCTAGTTCTGTGAAAAATGGCATTGGTATTTTGATAGAGATTGCATTGACTCTGTAGACTGCCTTGGGTAGTATGGTCAGTTTAACAATGTTAATTCTTCCAGTCCATGAATATGGTATATTTTTCCATCTGTTTGTGTTGTCTTCAATTTCTTTCATCAGTCTTATAGTTTTCAGTGTACAGGTCTTTAACCTGCTTAGTTAGGTGTATTCCTAGGTTTTCTATTCTTTTTGATGTGATTGTAAATGGGATTGTTTTCTTAATTTCTCTTTCTGATAGTTCATTGTTAGTGTATAGAAATGCAACAGGTTTCCGTATATTAATTTTGTGTCCTGCAACTTTATCAAATTCATTGATGAATTCTAATAGTTTTTTTGGTGGTATCTTTAGGATTTTCTATGTATAGTATTATGTCATCTGCAAACAGTGACAGTTTCACTTCTCCCTTTCCAATCTGGATTCTTTTTATTTCTTTTTCTCATCTGATTGCTATGGTTAGGACTTCCAATACTATGCTGAATAAAAGTGGTGAAAGTGGGCATCCTTGTCGTGTTCCTGATCATAGAGGAAATGCTTTCAGCTTTTCACTGCTAAGTATGATGTTAGCTGTGGACTTATCATATATGGCCTTTACTGTGTTGCAGTACGTTCCCTCTATACCCACTTTGTTGAGAGTTTTTACCAACAGGCACATGAAAAGATGCTCAACATCACTAATCATCGGGGAAATGCAAATCAAAACCACAATGAGATATCACCTCACCCTTGTCAGAATGGCTAGTATCAAAAAGACAACAAATAACAAGTGTCAGTGAGGATGCAGAGAAAAGGGAACCCTTGTGCACTGTTGGTGGGAATGTAAATTGGTGCAGCCACTATGGAAAACAGTTTGGAGACTCCTCAAAAAATTAAAATAGAACTACTATTTGAAAAGATATATTCACCCCTATGTTCACTGCAGCATTATTTACAATAACCAAGATATGGAAGCAACTGTAGGGCCCATTGATAGGTGAATGGATAAAGAAGATGTGGTATTATATAAAATGGAATATTACTCAGCCATAAAAAATAATGAAATCTTGGAACAACATGGATGGACCTAGAGGCTATTAGGCTAAGTGAAATAAGTTAGACAAATACTGTATGATTTCACTTATATTTAGACCCTAAAAAAACAAAACAAGTGAACAAACATAGCAAAACAGAAACAGAGTTATAGATACAGAGAACAAATGTTTGGTTGTCAGAGGGGAGGAAGGTGGAGAGAGAAAAGAAACAGATGAGTGAGATTAAGAGGTACAAAATTCCAGCTGCAAAATAAATGAGTCATGGGAATGAAATGTACAGTGTGGGAAATACAGTTGGTAACTATGTAATACCTTTGTATGATGACAGATTGTAACTAGACTTATCATGTGATCATTTCAAAATGTATAGAAGTATCGAATCACTATGTCCTGTGCCAGGAACTAACATAGTGTTGTGGGTCAGTTATACTTCAAAAACAACAAATAAACAAACTCATAGAAAAAGAGATCAGATTTGTGGTTTCCAGAGGCAGGGTGTGGGGTGAGGGGGAATTGGATGAAGGCAGTCAAAAGGTAGAAACTTCCAGTTATAACATAAATAAGTACTTGGGATGTAATGTACATGATAAATATAATTAATACTGCTGTATGTTATACATAAAAATAGTTAAGAGTAAATCTTGAGTTCTCATCACAAGAAAAAAATTTTTTCTATTTCTTTAATGTTGTATCTATATGAGACAACGGATATTCACTAAACATTGTGGTCATGATTTCATGATGTATCTAAATCAAATCATTATACTATACATCTGAAAGTTATACAGTGCTGTTTGTCAATTATACCTCAATAAAACTGGAAGAAAAAAAAGAAGAAATACCAGAGAGCTCGTGCTTTCTCTCTCTACCATGTGAGGACACAGGGAGAAGGTGACAATCTGTAAACCGGGAGGAAGGTTCTCATCAGGAACTGAATAGGCCAGCACCTTGATCTTGGATTTCCCAGCATCCAGAACCAAGAAAATAAATTCATGTTGTTTTAAGCTACCCAGTCTATGATATTTTGTTATGGCAGCCACAAAACAAACCAACACAGCCACAAAACAAACCTCAATAAAATTAAAAGGAGAGAAATAATACAAAGTATGGTCTCTGACTACAATGAAATGAAATTAGCAATCAATAGCAGGAAAAAATTGGGGGAACTCAGAAATATGTGGAAATTTACTGAAAGACCAAAAAATAGACAAATGTTCAGCTAGATTGACCAAAAGTCATCTCTAAACAGACTTCACTATGGAAAGAGCCCTCAGATCACTATTCAACTGTACAATGACCAAAGACTCTGAAGTTGTAAGAGCTGGCGGTGTGGCCAAGGCAGAGGCAAGACTAGAAACCAAATATGCAGACCCCCCCGCCAGGGGCTTCTGACACTTTGCTGCCTCATCTAATGTCAAATACCAAATCAATGCTTGTATATCAACTCATATTTGAAAGACAATAGGAAAGCCAACGAAGAGATTTTACCATGATGTAAGATGAAAAATCCTTGAGCGAGTCAATCCTTGCCTCTTCCTTTGTCTTCCACAGGAATCAAAAAGTGTCCTATTTTGACTCATTTGAAGCAGGGATTAGTCCCCCAAGCATTGGACCTGTTTTCTCTGGTTGCTGAAGAACAATCCAAGGCTATAATAACAGAGAAGTGAAATCATGCTACTATAAACAGCAATTCTCTTTCACGGTCATGGTGACTCTTTCAGAAGTATAATCCTGGACCGGAAAACAGCTGAGCAGTGGAAGAGCCAGGGCATGTACTGTATTAGAGAATATGGTCTAGTTTAGGGAATCAGGATCCCTAGAGCATTCCCTGTGTTTCTTGTAGTAATATAGTAGCACTGAGTGGGTGGCAGAAGCTGAGATGATCCTGCTCTATGTGATTTTAGAGAGAATGCTTGATTCTCTTGAGGAAAGATGAGCTTAGTACTTCTAAGAAGGCAATTAAAATCTTAGAATAGTGTTCTAATGGGGGACCCTCCATGGTTCTCTTTCTTGACCAAGTAGTTTACGGCAGCCCCATGTGGGAGCATGACAACTCACACATCTAGATTTTGCCCCTTTAAGTAAGTTTCCTAACAGGATTCCATCAACATTCATGCCTTCACAACACCAGCTGAGCTTGCTCTTCTCCTTGATAGGAAATTTTATTCAGCTAATGAGACAGTAGAAGCTGAAGGTAGGGAGGGGTTGGTAGTTGTAGTTAAATGAGCTTAGGTCAAAGGAAGGAGTCTTAGAGTCATAATAATAATAGATAATATTTATTGAGCACTTGTAATATTGCCAGTTAGTGTTCAAAGTACTTCACATGGATTAACTCATTCAATCTCAAAAATTCTATGATGCTGGTACTATTATTGATTCCATTTTACAGGTAAGAAAACTGAGGCAGAGAAGTTAGGTAATCTGCCCAAGGTCACAAGAGGCTGAGATCCATTAAGTCTGTATTCTTTTTTAGGGAAAATGAAATTAATTTTTATTGAGCAACTGCTGAATGCTTGTTATAAAATGGCAATCAAACAAAACAAAAAATAACAATCAAAAAACCTCAGCCTTTGTCTCAAAAGAGATTATACCAAAAGAGAAGGACTAAAAAGGATCAATATGTCTGCTAAGAATATACCCACTTTGTAAATGAAGTTTAAAATAATTTGTGGATTATATTCAACTTTGGCAAAAGAAGGAACATTCATGTTTTAGGCTAAATACAAAGAAGAATAGAATTGCAATTCTATTTTATAATCTTTTTAGGAAGATACATATTTTAGGCTCTTCCTTTAAGTGGAATGGAAAGTATTTGACTCTGGAAATCAATGTTCTGTACAAAAGACAGTGGATATACATGTTATAGTTATAGGGATTGGGGAAGAATATTCACTGACAACACACAGCCATTGCATTTACATTTACCAAGAAAATATTTATCAATTGCATCATCTGTCATTTAAGCCATGTCCTAGGTCCTAAGGATGCTGCAGAAAATGTTAGACATAGTTTCTAGCCTACATTCCAGATGGGATTTACAATCTAGCAAGGACATTGACATACACAAAAATTATATCAAGCCTTACAGTACAAAGGATACTATAGTGCAATGAAGGATATAATGGAAAGATCTAAACTTGGCTGATGAGTCCGAAGTAGGCTTCCCAGAGGAAATTATGTTTAAGCTGTCATCTGATAGGAGGATAGCAGTTAGCCAAGGAAGCTTTAAGGTGACTAAGTTATTATGCTTTTCTGTTCTTATTGAAACTCATATGGCTTTCTATTTTTCCAGCTGGAACAGCTGTTCTTCATCAAGGGAATATGGAGTAAGTATAATGATAAATACATGTTCATCTAAGACTAAATGCCTATATAGATTCAAATATTTTAAATTACTTTGAAAGAAAAAGGGAACAAAAGTGAAATTTTTCATTAAATACTCATACTTTTTTTTAAAGAGTTTTTTTGGGGGCTGCATTGGGTCTTCATTGCTGCACGCAGGCTTTCTCTAGTTGTGGTGAGTGGTGGCTACTCTTCGTTGCGGTGCGCGGGCTTCTCACTGCGGTGGCTTCTCTTGTTGTGGAGCAGCTAGGCATGCGGGCTTCAGTAGTTGTGACATGCAGGCTCAGTAGTTGTGGCTCACGGGCTCTAGAGCGCAGGCTCAGTAGTTGTGCCTCACGGGCTTAGTTGCTCCGCGGCATGTGGGATCTTCCCAGACCAGAGCTTGAACCCATGTCCCCTGCATTGGCAGGCAGATTCTTAAATACTGTGCCAGCAGGGAAGTCCCAAAACACTTTTTATGCATACTTAAGCCTGGGGCCCTTGAATCAGAACACCTGGGGCAGAGTTTGGACAACTGCATGCTTTTATTATCACCCCCAGGTGAAACCCATGCATAGTGAGGGCTGAAAATCATTTATTTAGTCAATATTTGATGGGTTCTTGATGATGGTGGAATCGTTTTTTATTCCATAGGTAGTTCTTCCCACAACCATCTGGGCAACTTAAAAAAGCAAAGGCACTGTGGCTGTTGTGTCCTGAATTCTTTCTGTGAGTTAAGAATCACTTTCATAGTGTGTAACCCCTTCCTGGTATTCCATTAAGCCTGGCGTTAAGTTCAAGGAGATGAGCGTGCTGGAGAAAACAGAAGCTTTTGGAGGTAGATTGTCGTGTATTTGTCTAATCCCGAAAGGCATCAGCAGATGCCTTTCTGTCCAATATCCACACACGTCCCAGCCTTGGCCTTTCCCTCCCTTGGCATGCAAACACCTGTGGGTCCCAGATCAACCACCTGGCCCCAAGCTAAAATCAGGCTAAAATCTAGATATTTAGTTATCTAAAAAAGAAGTAAAGTGTTGGCCAAATAAACGGCAGGCTGTCTTCCCACAGAAATAATGAGACCACTTGCCCAGAGGGCAAGTACTAAGGTCCAGGAGCAGAGGAATGAAGTGGGGAGGAGACAGAATGCCAAGGCCCAAGCCTGCCCCCCACCCCAGCCCTCCTGCACTGAATAAACAGCCATTTGAATCACTTTACTTCTCCTTCTTATTCTGCACAACGATAAAGACCATCCCTATAGTGTTTGGGGGCTAGAGTGGTATAAAACTGCATTTTGTCAGTTTGAATAAGTCAGTTTGAATGACTCAAAAACATTTTTTTAAAGGCTGAGATCAAACAGAGGTGAAGGGAAGTGTGGGGCGGGGGTTAAATGGTCCATTTGAGATGTTTGCCTTGGGTAATGTGAGAGGGAAAAGAGGGAAAGCAGAACATGCACCACTGGGCAATGCAGGGCTCTCCCAGCTTCCCGCAGCACCGTACGGTAGGGAGAGGCACAGGGTTTAACACCAATTCCTGAAGGACTCAAGGAAGCATGTCGGAATCCAACTGGTCTGCTAAGACAGAATTAGCCAGAAGACAGGAGTTAATGAAAGCTCTCTGACAAGCAGAGATGAACAGTGACTAAAGCATCTGGGTCCAAAGAAGCAATTGCAATTGGAAAAAAGTAGCCAAAATTGTTTCTTATACTTGTAAATGAAAAGCACAGTGTACGCTAAGAACGTAAATGTTTCAGTGAATTGTACCTGTGATCAGCTTGTATTGATGAGAGAGGGTATCAATAAAATGATCACAGTAATACGTTATTGATATTGCTCAGATTCTTTTTTTTTTTTTTTTTTTTTTGCTCTTTTTTTTTTTTTGCTCAGATTCTTGAATGGAGCGCCTCTGCATTCTGAAATCAGTGTGAATTTTTATGAATTGCTCTTATTTTTGCACATTTCGTAGCATACAGGAAGACCAAGCTGCAAGGTCACCATTCCCCACCCCCCAACCTTCTTCCTTCCTTTTAAGTTTGGCTTCTGTGCTAATGACAAAGGGAGCCCCAAAAGGGAGGACTTTCCACGCCAAGCTCCTTCGGTGCCCAGCATGAGCTGGAGTCAGGGAAGGAGGGGGTTTACCACCACTGGAGACAGAGCGTCTCAAACAGGAGCCTCTGCTTTTTCCTAAGGTGGAAGACACTAGAGATAAGGCTGATCTTGAGGAAAGATAGGGATGCCACTAGCCAAGGTTTCTTAACCTCTCTTTATTTTTGGTTTGCATATTCACCAATAAAGATCCTCATTGTTAAGAAGCAGTCTGAAGCCTTTTACATGCATTTAAGCAAAGTGAATTTGCTTTCTCTAATCCCTAGGAGAAGGGAGGAGATTCATTATTTATTAAATTCTTAATGCGTGCCAGGTCCCTTACAAACACCCTCATTTTAAATCCTGTAACTTACCCAATGAGGTCAGCATTATTCCTTCCCTTTCTTTTTTTGATAAATTTATTTATTCATTTATTTATTTTTGGCTGCGTTGGGTCTTTGTTGCTGCGCACGGGTTTTCTCTAGTTGTGGCGAGCGGGGGCTACTCTTCGTTGCAGTGTGCGGGCTTCTCATTGCGGTGGCTTCTCTTGTTGCGGAGCATGGGCTCGAGGTGCGCGGGCTTCAGTAGTTGTGTCACACGGGCTCAGGAGTTGTGCCTCGTGGGCTCTAGAGCGCGGGCTCAGTAGTTGTGGCACATGGGCTTAGTTGCTCCGCGGCATGTGGGATCTTCCCGGACCAGGGGTCAAACCCATGTCCCCTGCACTGGCAGGAGGACTCAACCACTGAGCCACCAGGGAAGTCCTATTCGTTCCCTTTTATACTTATCTGAAACTAAGGCTCAGAGAGGGGAGGTAACTTTTCCAAGGTCACACAGTAAACCCACGGTGGAGCCAAGTTTCAAGCCTAAGTTTCCTGGGTTCCAGGATCCTCGTTCCTGTTCTCAATACTAGGCAGCCTCCCTCCTGCCATTTTCTCTTGGCCCATCATTATCTTTCTCCAGTTCTCTTGCCTCCTGTCCTGAAGGGTGGTTTTACCAATAACGTCTTCCCCATACCCTTCTTATCCCTAGTGACAGGGCAGTTGCCCCTGACTGACCCCACAGAGGGCCTTACTAAGAGTGTGGGAATTTCTGAACAATTTCTTGATGATATTTTATGATCAGAAGAAATAATAAATGATATTTATTCTGATATTTCCATCTTGCTTTTCTCTAGCTATTCTTATGCTTCTTCTTGATGATATGATGACATTTCTTTTCCATCTTAGGTCATAAGGGTTAAAAGCTTAGGCTCTGGAGTAAGAGAGGGCCAGGCTAAAATGCCCTGTGTGGCTTTGTGTAAGTGACTTCCGTTTGTAAAATGAGGATATTCACCCGCTTTTGTCAGCAGTACATGAAATAATGCAAAGAGCTTAGAGTGGTGACTGGCACGTAGAAGGCGCCTCCGTAATGTTTGTCCTCCTCATCCTTCTGCTCTTTATTATTGTTATTATTTCCCCTGGAAATTGGAGGCCGAGCAGGGGTACAGAATTGTATGTCTGGCCTGCCAAGATGCCACAGTCCGGCCTGCCAAGTCTCAGCCATCGTAGGCTCTCAGGGAAGCTGAGCATGGGACAGCGGAGGCAAGCCCTCTTGTTTTTGCCATTTTCTCTGGCTCCAGAGACTTCCCTGGTAACATGAGTAAGAACTGGGGATGGAGATTGGAGGGCTGGAGGGAGCAGACCAGAGCAAAGGGGGCTACCTGATTGGAGTTTATGTAAAATACAACGGTATGAGCACAATGGAAATAATGTGGGCTTTGAATTTAACCAAATATACTTGAGTTTGCCTCTACTGCTTATGAGCTATTTATTTGGGGGCACATTATTTCACCTCTCTGACTCTCAGTCTCTCCATCCTAATGTTTATTGAGCTGCTATTGTATGCCAGGCACCTTGTTGATCATATATATATATATGTATTTCATATACTATATAAGAGGGCTTACACATTCACAAGCACTCTGTAAGGTGTTATGAACATCCCCGTCTCTTTTTTTTTTTTTTTTGCTCTACGCGGGCCTCTCAGTGCTGTGGCCTCTCCCGTTGTGGAGCACAGGCTCCGGACGTGCAGGCTCAGAGGCCATGGTTCACGGGCCTAGCCGCTCCGTGGCATGTGGGATCTTGCCGGACTGGGGCACGAACACTTGTCCCCTGCATCAGCAGGCAGACTCTTAACCACTGCGCCACCAGGGAAGCCTATCCTCGTCTCTTACACCACTGATTCATCTCTACCTGTTTAGCAAATATCAATGAAGCCATACACTGTGCTGGGAACAGGGATACGATAAGTGAAGAAGGCAATCACTTTCTCTGATGGGGCTTGTATTCTGGTGGTAATTTGAGGTATGAGGGGGTTAGCATGCCCAGCACATAGTGTGTCTTCAATAAATACCAGTTCCCTCCTCCTTTGCCCTAATTCACCCCACTGTGCTCCACAGGGTTCAAATATTCAATTGAATCACATAAAATTGACATATTTAGAATAAAAAATGGTTAAAAAGCGGCAGTTGCATATGGTCCCAAATAACACAGAAAGGAGAAGTCCTGCCTGGGTTAAAGCAGTAGCAGCAACCTCCCAGTGGAAGCTCGAGTGGGCTCGTTTTTCTTGACTTCCCAGGATGGCAGTTCCATTCCTTACCTTGTTAAACCCAGTTCTAAAAACAAGGCATTAAAACAGACCGTGGAATGCTCACCGAGGTAGAAAACCAGAGCCCAGCAGCAGTGTCCCTCACGGGGAGCCAACGGCTGGAAACAGGGGCAAGACGGAGCAGCAGAGAAGGCTGGGGCACGCTGCCCATCGGACAGGCTGACCGCAGCCACCAGCTCCACCCGGGCAGGGGCACGCTGCTGGCCTCTCTCCTTCCCTGAAGCCAGTCTACCCAAGAGACAAGACCCCAAGAGATCATACTCCCAGTCGGAAACTGGGCAAAGGACTACCGTCAAGGGGGATAACCCGGAAAAGTGTACTCTGCCCTAACGTAATGCTCCCTCTGCAAAAATTGGGCAGCTCAAGGAATCCAACTCTATTTACATCTAAATGCCTCTGAACAACCATTTGCCTATCACATCTCATCACTAGCTGCTCTCAAGGACAATTATCTATTATTATTGATGCCTTACTTTTGTTAATTAGGATGATAATGTCCAGTGTAAATAAAATCTTCTTTGCTAATTTTAACTGTGCACAACGAAGAGCCTTTTATTCTTTCCCCCTTTTTTCTTTCTTTCCCCATAGGGTTCTTTGCACTGAATTTACTCTGGTTCTTGAAGTGTGGAAAAAGTAAACAAAGTTTTGTTTGGATTCTACCCTTCAGTTTCTCTGGACAAGAACATACAAAAGTGCCAGAATTGTCCTGTGGTATGATAATAGTTCAGAAAATATTATAGAAAAAAAATCCAGAGGTTTTACAATTAAAGAGATGGAGGCTTCCCTGGTGGCGCAATGGTTAAGAATCCGCCTGCCAATGCAGGGGACACGGGTTCGAACCCTGGTCCAGGAAGATCCCACATGCCACGGAACAACTATGCCCATGCACCACAACAACTGAGCCTGCACTCTAGAGCCCGTGAGCCACAACTACTGAGCCTACGTGCCACAACTACTGAAGCCCACGTGCCTTGAGCCCGTGTGAGGGTACATTGTTTGGTCTATTTCCAATTGCTTTGTATTTCCATTAAAAGGTAAACAATTTAAAAATTCATGTTAAATGAATTCACGTTTAATGAATTCATGTTAATTTTAGCCAAACGAGTATCCAGGTCATTAAATGAAAATCCCAAATGGTAGATTAAATATTTCACATGCTCATATCAAATTCTGATACAAGAAGTTAAGGACTTAAAAACACACAAGGACGCAAAGAAACAAAAATCATCTAAATAAGTGACCTTAGTCTTTCTTTGTGGCCCTTAGCGATCCACATAGAGGAGTCTAGTTAGTAAGGTGACTTATCTCTGGGGACTGTGCTAATCATTGCCAGTGTACAGGTGTCCCTCACACGACACAGCCAGCTTTTCCCTGGAGAAACCACTGGCCGAGCAGTCAGGAGTGGGCTCTATGCCTCGCTTATGGGAACAAGAACATCTCCCTGATGTTCTGAATCCTGTTTTGAGACTAAACTGGGGCAAGACTTGTTAAACGGTTTGGAGGTCTAGGGCAGAAAATAACTTGAAACAAAAATGCCAACAGTTAGGTGGTTAGATTACAAATGATCATTATATTCTTTCTCTCCACAGTGATTATTGAAATGAATTTCATTACTTTTATAGTAAAAGAATAGGAAACTAGAAAAATACATGACGCTACATAAGGTAACTTAAAAAAAATCCTATCTTAATTGGCCTATTTAAAGGGGGTTTTATAATGGTTAATTCTCATCCCAATTTCCATTTGTATATAGAGGCTTGCAAGTGCAGGGTAGACCCATAAAGGTATTCCAAAAATGTATAAAACCTCTCTTCTATTAACCATTAACAAAAAATAGACTTTTTCCCCTTTTCTAAGTCTTTTATTAACAAAATCCTTGAAAATTATCTCTAGTATATTTTTAACAAACACCAAAATCTATAGAGGATGAATAATATACATACATTTTTTTCTTTGATTATAAAAAGTAATACAGGGAATTCCCTGGCTGTCCAGTGGTTAGGACTTGGTGCTTTCACTGCCTGGGCCCGGGTTCAGCCCCTGGTCAGGGAACTAAGATCCTGCAAGCTGTGCAGCATGGTCGGAGTGAGGGGGAGGGGAGGACGGGGGAAGTAATGTAAGCCCATGCAAATGTTAGAAACTATAAAATAGTACCTAAAAATAAAAAATCACCCAAAAACCTACCAACTGGAATCAACCTTTATCAACATTTCTGTGCAATAGGCAAGAGGCCCACCACAGCTGGGGGCTTCTCTGCAGAAGACTTGGGCCCTCTCCGCCAAGGGGCAAGCATGGGCCAGGGCGAGTTGTGCTTGTCACCAGGCCTGTTTATGCCCCTTGTAATGGAAGTGATTTACTTCAACACCACATAAATTAAGGAAATATGAGTGAGAAAACAAGGGAGCTGTTGTTTCTAGGCAAACTAGAGTGAATGCTTCGGAAAGACACCATGAGGCAAGATTTTTTAAATAAAAAGGATTCTGCACTCAGGTGGCCTTGTAGGGGTCCGTCCTGAGACTGAGATGGCCCTGTCCCAGGCACTGCATTCCACCTTCTAGGGCCACGGTGGGCAGGGTGGGCACATGGGCTGAGGCAGCCACGTGGGGCATCACAGACTGCTGGCTGGTCACCTCCATCCAATAAATCGGGATCTGGAAATGAACACTGTGTGACTTCACCTTCCCCCCTTTGAGATAGGACCACTGGACCGGAAATCTCCAAATCTCGAGGACTGGAGTCTCTCAAGGGCATCTGTTAGTTCCATACACTTTTGAGGATCTACTCCAGGCCCTTCAGGTGAGCGACACGCTGGTTATATTGCTTTCTGCTTTAACAAAGCACCAGCTCAAGGTTTCCCCTGCTGCCCCAGGGAAAGGACCTTGCCTTACCTTTTAGTTTTCATGGTTTGGAAAGTGCCCCAGGATGTTTAAGGACGAGTCATACTCAACCAAAGCTATGCTGGTTCAGATTGCCATCTAGACACCCTATTTAAGAATGTTGGAAAGCAGGAAACATTCCTGGATGGAGTCCCAGCTAGGTGCCACGGCTGGAGAGGCCTCCATCTCTCCCGGGTGCCTGTGCAGGGAGCTTCCCAGAGACTTCTTGGCAAAATGAATGGACCAGGCAACAGGCATCTCATTTTCCATCCGCCTCACCATAGGCATCATTGCCGTGACAGTCCAAAGGGTTCTCACAGTGGGCTCTGTTGTCTTTGCCTATCTGGACTCTAACCCTCTTCACAGTACTGCTGTGGGGACTCTGGCCTTGTCCCATTGGGTGCCATTTTGTGGGACAATAAGTCAAGGTGCTGGGGTGGGAGGCATGGGGCCATTTGACTAGAGCTAGGCCAGTTAGATGCCTTCTCCCTGGGATCTGGATTTCGAGTTGAGGGCAGAAAATGGTGGGACAGCATCCCAAGGAGACCATCAACACATTCCTGCTGACTGAGAACCTGAGAGCAGCCCCAGTTCCTGTCCTTCCTGAGCCTGGATATACAGATTTCTCTTTGATTCTGTCCAACATCTATAGGTTTCCACTGAAATCTGTTTCTGTTAAAGAAGCCAGAGCTAAATACTTCTGATTGTAACTGAAGAATCTTGAGGGGCATAACTCATAGAGGTGTGTGTGTATGTGTGTGTGTGTGTGTGTACATATGCACATGCATGTGTGTGTTCTGTCCTAGAAGCACAACCTGGGTCTGTGCATTTTCATAGTCAATCATATAACAAACATATATTCAGTTTACCTCATATATTTCTTTCACTAACATCTAGGCCACTGAGCTAGTACGGAAAATAGAAAAAGGAGTAAGATTCAATACTTTCTTTCAAAGCTGTGGTGTGTGTGTCTGTATGTTTAGCCAGGAGAAAAATCCCACAAACTTACTTCACCACTACACAGTCTAGTGGAAACCTACTGGATTATGAGCCCAGTCCATCCAAAGGTGTTGGTGCTGGTGGTTGGTGGGGGGTCAGGTAGGGAGTGTAGCCATTTCTCCTGCCTGCCTGGCAACAACTGACTGGTCCATAGGGTCAAAGCTGATCTAATCTAGGCCAATCATATTTTTTTGTTTGTTTTTATTTTTTAAATTTATTTTTATTTTTTTGTCTGCGTCGGGTCTTAGTTGCGGCATGCAGGATCTTTCATTGAGGCGCACAGGCTCTTCGCTGTGGCGCGCAGGCTTCTCTTTAGTTGTGTTGTGCGGGTTTTTTCTCTCTCTAGTTGCGGTGCACAGGCACCAGAGTGCATGCTCTCTAGTTGAGGTGCGCAGGCTCAGTAATTGTGGCGTGCCCCACGGCATGTGGGATCTTAGTTCCCCGACCAGAGATCGAACCCCTGTCCCCTGCATTGGAAGGCAGATTCTTTACGACTGGGACCACCAGAGAAGTCCCTCTGTTTGTTTTTGAGTACATTTCTGTGTATAGTGATTATTTGGATATCCACTTTTTGGAATTGCTTATCAAGTTTATTGGCTCATTTCACATTAGATTGTCTATTCCCATGGATTTGTAGAAGCCTTTCTTTCTTTCTTCCTTCCTTCCTTTCTTTCTTTCCTTCCTTCCTTCTCTCTCTGTCTCTTTTTTTTTTTGGCCTACTCCAAGATCATAAAGATATTTTCCTGTTATCCTCTGGAAGGTTTATTGTTTTACATTTAACATTCAAAACTATAATCCACATGGAATTAACTTGTTTTGTGTGAGGTAGGGGTCAAGTCCTTCCTTTCCTTTCCTTCTTTTTCTTTCCTTCCTTCCTCCTTCATCTGGATATCCTACTGGCCCAGAGTCACTTCTTAAAAAGACTGTCCTGTTTCCACTACACTTCATATAGCTTTGTCATAAATGAAGATGTGTGAGTCTATTCTATTAGTTTTTCAAGTTTTTCTAATTTTTAATTTTTTTTAAGCTTTGAAAACTACCCATATGTGGTAGGCAGCCTCCAAGACAGCTCCAAAGATCTCACCTCCTGATATTTACACCCTGGCATAGTTCCCTCTCACATCGCACCAAGATTGGTTTGTCTGACCAACAGAATACAGCAGAAAAGATGAAATGCCACCTTCAAAATTAGGTTATAAAAGATGCTAAGGTCTCTCTCTCTCATTTGTTCTAGGGGAAGCCAGCAGTCATTTCTGGAGGATATACATACATCCTTGAGGAGAGATTCACATGGCAAGTAATTGAGCCCTCCGTCCAGCAGCCCATGGAACAAGAACGTGAGTGAACTTGGAAAGGGATCCTCTGGACTTCAGGTGACTGCAGACCTGGCTGATGGCTTGCCCACAACTTCATAAGGGACCCTCAGCCAGAAGCACCCAGCAGAGCTGCTGCTAGATTCCTGACTCTCAGAAACTGAGTGAGATAATAAATGTTTGGTGGTGGTGGATTTTGTTGTTGTTGTTGCACCAGGTCTTAGTTGTAGCAGGCAGGCTCCTTAGTTGTGGCTCCTGGGCTCCTTGGTTGCGGCTCACCAGCTCCTTAGTTGCAGCATGGGAACTCTTAGTTGCAGCATGCACATGGGATCTAGTTTCCTGACCAGGGATCGAACCCACACCCCCTGCATTGGGAGCCCAGAGTCTTATCCACTGTGCCACCAGTGAAGTCCCTGTTTGTTGTTTTAAGCTGCTAAATTTGGGGTAGATTGTTACACAGCAATAGATAACAAATACACCATTATTTCATTTTTAAATGTTTACATATTCAAAAATACAAACAGACCTCCTAAAATTGTTACTTTCGTTGAAATGTCAAAGGCACTTGTAAAGCAGAGGATTGCCTAAGGATTAATGCCTTACATGTTAGAAAATTACAGGCAGTTCTGACTTTGAGCCATCAGTGATACAGAAAATGTGTGGCAGCAACAGATAGAATGAGAAATGCAAGCTTAAATCTGGGATTCCAGGATAATTTCTGTAGGTCCGTCCTTCTGGACAATTTATGATTCTGGTGGAAGCCTAAGAACTCTATTTCCTTAAAATCCTTACAATAAAGAGCAATCACATTTCTTCCTCTCTCTTCATTCCTACATCAGTCTTAAGTTATTAAAGTTAAATTGCTTTAAATACCAGCTGGAAAACGCAATGAGCATTTAAGATACAATGTGCAGAGCAGTTTGCCTGGGGCACAGAGTCAATGAAGGGAAGTGTTAGGAGGTCAGACTGAGTAATTGATGTCTTTTTGGTAAATTGATGTCTTTTTGCTCTTGGCCATTAGAGCTGGGATGAGCCATACAGGAGCCATGCACCAGCTGGCCCAATGAAGTGGTAGATTCTAAAGGCAACCTGGGCTGATAGTTCCTCAGACCTGCTGGTCTTGGTACCAGTGCTTGCCTGGTGTGGTAAAAATCCCTGTGCATATGGAAGCGCATGTTACAAATACATATTCCTGAGACTCACCCCTGGGGATTCTGATTCACTAAGTTAGAGGTTGGGCCAGGAAATGTACATCTGTGACAGGCTCCTATGGAGATTCTATGGACATCCAGGTTTAAGATCCAGAGTTCTAAGTGATTCTCCATGGGCTGGCCCTGTTATCCCCAAGTCTTACGTGCTCATTCTCTCTCTCACTCCAAGGCCTGACCCTGAACCTGCCCCTGTTAATTCCTGAGGCTCCTGTGTTTCTGGGGACCTACCTGGCTTTTGGGTACATTTTTTCTTATACAGTTTCTGCTCCTTTTGTTTCTTTGATTTGGGCATCACCTGATATTTTGGGAAAGGAATTCCCTACTCCAAACTTGGTCCTTGGGAACTTCATCCTCAGCTTGGTCCTCACCAGCTCTCAGGGAAGAGTCATATCATTTTGCTTAAATATCATATTTTCAAATTGAGTGCCCCCCTCATTGCACACATGCACATACACACACACACACACACACACACACACCACACAAACACACATACTTCCCAAGCTCTCACCCACCCAGGCAGGGGCCAGTGGAGGATGGAGATCCCAGCTTGTTCCACTTTCTGGTTCTTGAAAGCCTTGTCTGAAGCCCTCCATACCCACTTGTATCTGTCCACTCCCTTCCCTATAGCACCTTGGCTAGACAAATATGGACACTGAGCTCTGGATTCTGTTGCTTTCAAAAGCAATTTTTTGCTTATAAAAAAATTAAACTCACACAGCAAGTGGAGAGAACAATACAATGAATCCTCATAGACCCATTCACGCAAATTCAATAATTACGAAAAATTTTGCCACATTCACTTTATCTACTCTTTTTCTCCCTTCTGTTGAATTCTTTTAATTCTTCTAAAGCCAGTTTCAGATATCATGTCATTGTGCATCTACATATCCATATACATTTCTTAAACATGTTTCTTTTCTAAATCAAGATCCAAACCAGGTCCACAAATTACATTTAGTTGTTTGTCTTTTATATTCATTTTGATGTAGATTTCTCCCCAACCCACAATTTTTTTTTCATGCCATTGACTTGTTGCAGTAACTAAGTCTGTTTCCCTCAGGCTTCTCAATATTCTAGATGTGTCTGTTTGGCTCCTTTGGACTGTCTTTCAACTTGCTTCCCTCTCTTCCTTGTTTCCAGAGGCTTGATTAGATTGCTTCATTTTTTAGGGAATAGCACCTCAAAGGTGATGCCACAGGCTTTGCCGTGGAATACCTCAGAAGGCCTGCAGTATCTGGCTGTTCTGCTTTTAAAGATGCTAAGATTGATCAGTGGGTTTATGTGGTGACCACCTGATAGCTCATCCTAAAGTTTCCCATTAACTATTCATCACATTAGTTTCATCCACTGTTAATCCCAAGTGAATTTTGAAGAGGAATTTCTGCTAAAACAACACAGCTTGTCCACTGGTTACAATTTACCCACAGCCATCCATTATACTTCTTTGCTCTGAACCCCCAGGAGATACGGCTTTCACTTATGGCTGTATTTCCAAGCCCTGGAAAATGCTTCTTAAACCTTTAATGTGCATTTAAATCTTGTTAAAATGTAGCTCTAATTTAGGAGGCTCGAGATTCTGTATTTCTAACAAGCTGCCAGGTTATTCCAATATTACTGACCTGTGGCTACCCTTTACAAAGCAAGACCCTGGTGCATCTCTAATGTCTAAAATCCCACAGGAGCCAGAAGGAACTACATATAGGCCACTCAGAGAGTTTCAAGAAACTGGCCCTAAGAATGAGGGTGTACATCTAAATTGGGCAACACTATAGGGCTGTCTTTCTGGCAAATCTTCTCTCTTCCAATCTGGAAAACTACTGCTTAGAGACCAATCATGGCCTCCTTCATATGGCTTCTGCATCCAGTGCCCAAGCCCATGACGAGCCCCTTCCCACTGGGCTGGACCACTTAGACTTATCCGCCCCCTTCCCCTCTCCTCATGCACATCTCTGCCTGAAGTTCTGCAACAAGAGATGGAAAAAGTACAGTGAAAAATGTCCTGTGCTCTGATTGTCTCCAAAACTTAGTATACTGGGAATTGCATGGACCAGCTTGTGCCACAGAGGCCTGCCTGCTATCTCCAAAGTACCCTGGGAAAGGTCAGGGCTTTCTGCCAGGACCACCCAGGAAGAACTGACAACATAGGATACAGGGGAGGGAGCGGCTCTACCAAGACCAGGGTGGATAATAAAAGCAAATCATCCCCAGCAGCAAATGCCACAGACAATTGCCCTAGATTTTTTGCTGTCCGAATCTCAATGCTCCCAGCTGGCATCCAGTCACTCGTATCTCTTGGCTTGATATCCTAGATCATGGACAAGTTTTAATATCTCCTTTGTCCCACTTAAGCTTTAAGTTCTCTCCAAATATCCTTTTTGGCATTTTGGATCCACCTTCCAATTTTCATTCATGTTTTGTGGCTCTGCTTATACTTGTGATTTGAGGGGGTGCCAAGCCCTGAACAAAGACAGTTCCCTCCAACCTGTAGCCCTACAGACCCCATATCCAGCCATATTCAACTCAAGTCTCTTTCTGCAGAAGACCAGTGAGGATGAATTGGAGTTAGAGTGGGGAACATCTCAATTCATAGATTAGGTGGCCCTATGTGTACTGAAGAATTGCTGAAGGTTATCAAACAGGAAAGGGGCAGTCTCATGATATGACGTTTTTTGAATATGTTTTTCCGGGTCAAGACAGTTTAAAGAGTATTTTGAGGTATCAAAAATGAACATGCTTCATTAAAAATCTCAGAGAGAACATTCTGTTCTGTTGTAGCCCAGCCATGGTCTCTGGGTTCTCATTTTGGCATTTTCCCTTGGGTAAATGTCATCTCTTCCCAGTTTATTTATAGTTCATTTAGACCATCAAAGCAATAATAATCCCCAAAATAGAGACGGATGCTCTTGTGATCAACGGGATACATGAAAAGCATTTTAATACAGAGTGAAAATGAAGAGGGTGGTTTTAATATAATACCTCACAACTGCCCTCTCATTCACTCCATCAACCCAATTTGTGTAATTTCCTTCAAGACCATGCCTAAAGTATTTTTCTTCTGTAAAGCAATTCATGACTAAATCTACCACATCTTGATACAGGAAGAACTTTACATTTAAAGCTAGGAGGTGGCCTGGTACAGATTTTGGAACAAGGCAGGTAAAGATTTGAATCCCAGATCTGCTACTTACATTATCCAAAACGAAGGTCAAATTTATCATCTATATTATGAAGCTATCAACACTGTGGTATCACTAATTGATATATATTTTTAACCCAACGGCATTCTCCCACTACCTTCTTGTTAAAATAATCCAGATCGGGCTTCCCTGGTGGCGCAGTGGTTGAGAGTCCGCCTGCTGATGCAGGGGACACGGGTTCGTGCCCCGGTCCGGGAAGATCCCACATGCCGCGGAGCGGCTGGGCCCGTGAGCCATAGCCGCTGAGCCTGCGCGTCCGGAGCCTGTGCTCCACCACGGGAGAGGCCACAACAGTGAGAGGCCCGCGTACCGCAAAAAAAAAAAAAGATAACCCAGATCTATTCAAATATTGAGTGGAGATTTCTTGATCTCACAGTAGGTGGATCCAGCTCCTGCTCTCTACTGGTCATGTGACCTAGCTCTGGCCAATGAGATGGAAGGGGAGGTCTGATGGGGGCTTCTGGGAAAGATTTTTTCATCCCTAAAGTGAGTGCTCTACCTTCTTCCTGCTTTGAACTTTGTTGTGTAAGAAGATGAAACTTTTTACCGTGAGAGGCGGGAAAGTGCAAAACGCTGACTCAGAGCTCAGAGTTATGAGGCTGCTGACCAAATGCCAGCAATAGTGTTAAGTGCTGCACAGAAAGTGATGAGCCAGTAACAGGCATCATCTCTGCCCTCCTGGAGCTCAGAGTCTAGGCCAAAAGCTAGCCCTCTTGTGCCAAACAGTTAGCCAAGTTGTAAATGCAAAGAAAAAGTTCTTGAAGGAAATTAAAAGTGCTACTTCAGTGAACACATGAATGGTAAGAAAGTGGAACAAAATTATTGCTGATATACAGAAAGTTTTAGTGGTCTGCTTAGAAGATCAAACCAGCCACAACATTCCCTTAAGCCAAAGCCAAATCCAGAGCAAGGCTAATTCTCTTCAATTCTATGAAGGCTGAGAGAGGTGTGGACACTGCAGAAGAAAAGTCTGAAGCCACCAGAGTTGGTTCATGAACTTTAAGGAAAGAAGCCGTCTCTGTAACGTAAAAGTGCAAGGTGAAGCAGCAAGTGCTGATGTAGAAGCTGCAGCATGTTATACAGAAGATCTAGCTAAAATAATTTTTTAATAAATTTATTTATTTATGTATTTTTATTTTTGGCTGTGTTGGGTCTTTGTTGCGTGTGGGTTTTCTCTAGTTGCGGGCAGGGGCTACTCTTCGTTGTGGTGCGTGGGCTTCTTGTTGCAGTGGCTTCTCTTGTTGTGGAGCACAGGCTCTAGGTGCGTGGGCTCAGTAGTTGTGGCTCACAGGCTCTAGAGTGCAGGCTCAGTAGTTGTGGCACGTGGGCTTAGTTGCTCTGTGACATGTGAGATCTTCCCGGACCAGGGCTCAAACCCGTGTCCCCTGCATTGGCAGGTGGATCCTTAACCACTGCACCATCAGGGAAGTCCCTCTAGCTAAGATAATTAATGAAGGTAGCTACACTACACATCAAACTTTCAATGTGGATGAAAAAGCCTTGTATTGGAAGAAGATGTCACCAGAACTTTCATAGCTAGAGAGAGGTAAACGCCTGGCTTCAAAGGTTGATTCTCTTAATAGAGGCTAATGCAGCTGGTGACTTGAAGTTGAAGCCAATGCTCATCTATCATTCTGAAAATCCTAGGGCCCGATGCTAAATCTCTGACTGTGCTCGATAAATGGATCAACAAAGCCTATATGACAGCATATGTGTTTATAGCATGGTTGATTGAATGTTTAAGCTACTGTTGAGACCTACTGCTCAGAAAAAAAAAGATTCATTTCAAAATATTGATGCTCACTGAAAATGCACCTGGTTACCCAAGAGCGCTGATGGAGATGTACAATGAGATGAATGTTGTTTCATGCCTGCTAACACAACATCCATTCTGCAGCCCATGGATCAAGGAGTCATTTCAACTTTCAAGTCTTACTATTTAAGAAGTACATTTCATAAGGCTACAGCTGCCACAGACAATGATTCCTCTGATGAATCTGGACAAAGTAAGCTGAAAACCTTCTGGAAAGGATTCATCATTCTAGATGCCATTAAGAACATTCACGATGAGGTGACTCATGGTAAGAGGTCAAAATATCAACGTTATCAGGAGTTGGGAAGAAGTTGCTTTCAATCCCCATGAATGACTTTGAGGGGTTCAAGATTTCATTGGAGGAAGTCACTGCAGATGTGGTAGAAATAGCAGGAGAACTAGAAATAGAAGTAGAGCCTGATGATGTGACTGAATTGCTGCAATCTGATGATAAATCTTTCATGAACGCTGAGTTGACCAAAGAAAGTGGTTTCTTGAGATGAAATGTACTCCTGGTGAAGATGCTGTGAAGACTGTTAAAATGAGAGAGAGAAGTACATTCTCCTGATGGGTGTGGCAGGGTTTCATAGTCACTTACAACTCTTTTGCCAAAAGAATCAAAACAATTGGGTAACAGAGGTAATTTCATGGTCGATTATTTAAAATGGTCCAGGGAGGACCTTATCCTTCATAAACTAACCAATCAATGTAGCAGTAGGTAGCCAATCAGGGGATACTAAGTGATGCAATCAAAGTTGAGTTATTAGATATTGGAGAGGAAGAAAGGAATCTTGGCCACCATTGACCAAAAAAAGGAAAGGGTTGCCCACAAATTCTTGTTTTGTTTGCACAAACAAATCTGGGACAGTTTGGTAAAAGCTTTTGGATAGTTTTGGAAATGGCTTCCCATTAAAAATGGCAGATTGACCCATACTTGTTTATGTTCATTGTCTTCTGAAAAGGACAGTAAAGGAACATAAAAGGATAAATCCACAGGGACAAAGAGGATGGAGGTGGGGTCATCTGCAATGGATATATTTCAACACAATTCTGGAAGATGGTCTGGATGGAAGAGTGGAAACTGTTTGTTTGTTTTATAAATTTATTTATTTATTTATTTATTTTTGGCTGGGTTGGGTCTTCGTTGCTGCGCGCAGGCTTTCTCTAGTTGAGGCGAGCAGGGGCTACTCTTCGTTGCGGTGCGCGGGCTTCTCATTGTGGTGGCTTCTCTTGTTGCAGAGCACAGGCTCTAGGCACGCAGCCTTCAGTAGTTGTGGCACGTGGGCTTCAGTAGTTGCGGCTCATGGGCTCTAGAGTGCAGGCTCAGTAGTTGTGGCGCCCGGGCTTAGTTGCTCCGCGGCATGTGGGATCTTCCCGGACCAGGGCTCAAACCCGTGTCCCCTGCACTGGCAGGTGGATTCTTAACCACTGTGCCACCAGGGAAGCCCTGGAAACTGGTTTAACAGAACATCGGAAGCTACTCTAATGTCATCCTAGAGGTCAGTACAGAAACAGCTCAAGAGATTATTCTATAAAACACCAGATAGGCCTGGGTCTTGGAGATGCCAGAGATCATGAGAGAGAGAGAGAGATCCTGATGAGAGGTCTCAGGATCCCAGAAGTGAGGGAGAGGTGAGAGGCTGAGAGCTGAGTGAATGTGGGTATTTGGAGTTGTTAGATCCTCAGCTTAGGTCCCCTGTGCCACTTCTTGGAGCCAGGTGATTACAACTCCAGCAGGAAAAACAGGAGAGAGGCTTGTGCATCAGGCAGAAAGAAGGGCAGGAGTAAGGCACCTACAGGAAAGAAAGAATGATAAACTGCATACCGAGTTGAGAATACTGGCAGCCAGGTGAGTTTTCCCTCAGGCAAGAGATAGCAGATACTTCTCTTGAGACGCTGAAGAGCCCAGAAGAAAAGACCTCTAGTTTCTGATATTTAGGGGATCTTCCTAAGGAAAGGTGAACTTTTTATCTGATCACCACACAGCAAGCCCACCAATGAGCAAGCACACTCCCTCCCACCCCTATATGTGGTTTCCAGCGGGGTTTTATGACCTCACTCTTAAGTAAGAAGGGAGAGTCAAAGGTTTGCAAACATTTGACGAAAGCCTCCAGCATGATGAAATTTCAGAATATTAGGTAACCAAGGCACATCATCATGAAATTTCAGAATATTAGAGATAAAGAGATTATTCTATAAGTTTTTAGAAAGAAAAATTCCAGATCACAGAGGAATGGGAATCAAGATGGCATCCGAATTATCAATGGCAACATTGGATGCTAGAAGATAAAAGAGCAATTTTTTTTTTTTTTTTTTTTTTTTTGCGGTACGCGGGCCTCTCACTGTTGTGGCCTCTCCCGTTGCGGAGCACAGGCTCGGGACGCGCAGGCTCAGCGGCCATGGCTCACGGGCCCAGCCTCTCCGCAGCATGTGGGATCTTCCCGGACCGGGGCACGAACCCGTGTCCCCTGCATCGGCAGGCGGACTCTCAACCACTGTGCCACCAGGGAAGCCCAAAAGAGCAATTTTTATGAACTTATGAATGAAATATTTCAACTTAGAATTCTACACTTGGTCAAACTTTAAAAAGTAAGAGTTGAATAAAGACATTTAAAATTTTACCTTCTGTACCCATTCTTGGGCTATTACTGGAACATATGCCATGGAAAATGAAGCAGCAAACCAAGAAAAAAGGCACAGGACAGAGAAATGTGGTTCTTACTCTGGAGATGTCCCAGGCTGACAACGGAGTAGCAGGTCCAGAGAGGAACTTATCTCCGTTGGAAGAGAAGGACAGTGGACTTTGGAGGGGGGGTGGGGGGTGGGGAGTGGGGAACGGGATCGATTGATCATTTGGAAAATAAATGTGACAGTTATTTGACAGACATGTTGTAGAAAAAAAATCATGTTGGAAACATCACAAACTGAGTAAACAGATAAAAGGTTTTTAAAAGAAAGAAAACAACCATAGTTGCTCTATTGTGACTAGTATTTGCACAGTCACTGACTGCTTGCTATCCCTAAACTGTGAAAGAGATATATTGGATGAATGGTGGAAGATGAAACTAGATGGGGTTTGATAGAGTTAAGTCCTTATCTAAGGCAACAGGTGGACAAAGCACACCATCTAAATTGATAAATCAAGGGATAGCTGTGTAAATTATTTAGAAATAGGAAGGTAATGACAGAATAGATGGCTAAAAGTGGAAGTTGGTAGCCTCTAGACAGGAGGTTAAGAAGGCAAACGAGAGGTGGGTACTGCATTATCTTAAAGTATCATATTATCTTTAAAAAGTAAGTGTGTGTGCTTATACTGTCTTTAAAAAGTAAGAAAAAATTTTGAAATTCATTTGTCGAGAATGAAACACAGAACAGCCAAACCTTGTCTCATAATGTAATTTTCAGGAAATACATGATCCATACAGGTTAAAATAGAAGTTGTTTCATCTCTGTCAATGTAGTATTAATTCAAAATAAATCATGAGAAGCTTTCCATGCCCTCTTTATTTCTACAATTCATATGCATGGGCTAGATTACTGTCGGAACTTCCACAGATACTCGTTGGAAGTAGTGGTTATAAATCACACGTTTGCAAATTCGTTGTTCCCAACCAGGAGAAACAAAACTGCAAAATAAGTCAGTTACATTCTGAATGATTTCCGTAGCAACCATATTAAGCTGGAAGGATAAATCTCCTTTGTAATCGCTGCTTCTATTGAATTACAATGTAAATGTTGATGCTTGCCTGGAAACGTCAAATGACAACAGGTTTATGGGAGGCAATCAATGGTTTGCAGCTCTGGAATCCCAGGCTGCAGAGTTAAGATGGAAGAGGTGTGTCTGGGCCAATATTAGCGTCTGTTCAACCAAATTTCTTCACCCCATCAAAACCACGCCACTCCCTATCCGTCTAGGTCACGAAAGGATGGTCATCTATTTGTAAATCTAGTAATCTACCGTATTTGTTACACATCGGGACACGAAAAGTGTTTGTTGTGGATAAGTATGTTAAAAATGCAATTACGTAACAGACTCAGCGATCTTTGTGTTTTTCTCCCCCTCTGAGCACAACGTACACTTCAGTCCCGTACTCTTCCGACACTGTCAAACAGTCCTCTTAATGTGGGTATTAAAAGCCTTGTGGTGGTGCGGTGCATTTGATTCCGGTTGGCTTGGGCTCCCCGAGTTCAGCTCTCCTTCGTCCTTCCGTTTGACCCACAATCCCTAGTGGTTGCAGGTGTTGCTTTTTTTCCTGTTAATTTCTCTCCCTCAATTCCCCCCCACCCCCCGCCAAACCCCCACCCCGCCTTCCCAGGCCGGCCTCCGAGAAGAAGGGAAACGTAGCATGAAGTCCACTCGAAGCACTGGCCCTCAGCTCCCACGGGCTGCCGCAGAGCTGCAAGTGTGCCGCCGCTGCTCTCAGGTAAACTTCGGAGTGAGTTACCTGCACTTGGAGAAGGGCCTTACCTGAGCGCGCCTCTGCCAATGGCAGCTCACCTGAGGGAGCCCCGCAGCCAATCACCGCGCAGCTCGTCCCTCGGGCTTGTACCCTTTAGTGAAAGAATTCAGCTCCTTGCGAGAAAGTTACCTGTGGCCGCCCAAGTCCGCCACTTTGTGCTCTGTGGCTGCCCACTGCCACGATCCGGGAGGACTCCGCGCCGCCCGGCCGCCTCCGAGCTCGGGCCCCATGTGAGGGGGCCCCCCCTTATCCCACCTTTCCGGCTAGGTGAGGGCGCGAGCGGGCGAGCGAGCGAGAGTGGTGAGGGGGGACGGAAAAGCAGAATTACCTGTAGCTCTTGTTCTGCCATCTCGGGCGCTCTCACACACCTTCACCTGCACAGACTTGAAAGTCCAGTTTCACCAGAGGCTGAGGCTCCAGGAAAAGGGGAGCGAGTTCATTGGATCAAACATGTCACAAGAGTCGGACAAGTAAGTGGATCACACGCGCCGGCTGCTGCTACTACCACTTTGGGCTGATGGCAACTGGTTTGTTATGTTTTTTGGTTTTTTTTTTTTTTTTAGGTTGCTATTGTTGGTTTTTTTTTTTTTCCTTCTTTCTTTTTCTTTTTGGTGTATCCAGACTTTTCCAGATTATGTTTCTACCCTGGTTAAGGGCAGACACCCTGCAAGAATATGAATGTTTAATACCCCCTTTGGGCCTTGATAGTAAAAGTAGGTTTTCCTCTTTCCTTCCTCCCTTACGAATGATCTCAGCCCCGGTCTCCCAGGACGAATCCCTGTATATTGGCAGAGGTTTTGGTAGAAGAGGGCGGGAGGCCTGTTATTCCCCCTCTTTTTTAGTTGCTCCAACCGCTTCAGGCTCCTAGGGCCATTTGGAAATTCAGCTGAGTTCCTTCGATTTGCCCAAAGGGCCTTCTGGAAAAGCGGGTCTTGGCGGCTTTTGTGCGAGCGCAACAAAGAGCCTTTATCCTGAAGCAGAAACGGCCATCTTCCCGCACTGTGCCGGAGGGTGTGCGTGTGCGCGCCCGCGTGTGCGTCCCCGACGGGAGGCGAGGCGCCGGGCGGCTGGGGTCTCGGGGGCCGCGGGGGCCGTCCCCACACCCGTGCCCCCGCCCCCTCCCGCCCGCCCGCCCCCGAATGGCTTGGCCACCTTACGCAGGTGCAGGAGGACTGGGTCTTTCGGGAACGAGGGGGATTGATTTGAGGCCCGAGTTTGCGCCACGGTAAGGCGCTAAGGGGCGCCTGCAACTTATCGAGTCAGCCCCGCCCGGACAGCCTCCGCGGCCCCGCGAGCTCGCCGCCCTCCGAGGCCCGGCCGGCCCAGGCGCCCCGCTCCGGAGGCCGCCACCTCGGGCGTGGCTAGCGGGACGGAGCGAGTGCGCCGGGGCCTCCCTAGGCGACTCTCGCCAGAAAAGGCGGGGAGCCCGGCTTCCCGCGCCTCCTAAGGCCAGCCGGGGGGCGCGTCCGCCCCGTCCGGGACGGGAACTCTAGACGCGCCGGGGCTCGGCAGCCTGAGCCGCGGGGCGCCGGGCCCGGGTCCCCTCTCGTCCAGGCGGCCTCCCAGCAGGCCTGGCCCCCGCCTCCCGGCCGGCTTTGTGCTGCCAGGGGGAGGTGGGGCGGAGGGCGGGAGCGAGCGGGAGCCGGAGGTGGGTCCCGCGGCCCTGCCCGGGATTCGGTGGCGACGCTGCCTTCCCCCTCCTGGCGGGCGCGTCCTATCGGGAGTGCGTGGAGGCCGCCTTTCCGCTTTTCCTGGTCGCTTTACCCCGGCGGTGCGGCCACCCCAAGGAGACCTTCCACAGGGCGTTTCCGCGGGGGGAGGGCCGGAGGCCGCGGGCTGCCGGCGCCTCTCCTGGAGAAGTGGCCTGGGACCCGTCCCAAATCGAGGGACCCTGAGGGGGGCAGCGGGAATGCCCTGTGGACCTGTCCAGGGATGGAGGGGACCATCCTCCAAGTTAAGCCCCGGGTAAGGCAGGTGTAGCTAACGTCACAGGCTATCATACTTAAGAAAAACTACCAGGTATTAGTACCACTTTACCCACTAATGAAAAATTAAGTGCGAGCTACACACCGGAGGGGAGGACCTAGTTACAGTACAAACACGGGCCGAGGTCGGGAGCAGGGGTGGGACTGGCAAAGTGTGGGTTTGAGTGTACCCCCGCTCACACCCCCAATTCTCTCCGTAACCTTTAAGAACTCACTCCTCGAGTTTGAAAACTGAAGTAGCCAAAAGCCGAGATGGCAGCACGGTTTTTTTGGTTTGTTTTGATCTTCGTGTCAAAAATGGTTGCAAATTAGTGAATATTAGATAAGTCTTACTGTAATTACTTAATTAAATCACACGATTAACATTCGGTTGCACCACTTCGTTTTGTGATACAATGGGACTCAAATGAATTTAGGATGAAAACGGATTGCCTTTTATTTTAATCGATTGTACTTAGCACCAATGAAGATAATTTATTTAGTATTGAAAATAAGTTCTAATATAGTCGATATTGTGTTAACTTTGGTGACGGATTGTAACTAGATTTACTATGTGGATCGTTTCGTGACCTATATAGACATCAAATCACTATGTTGTACACTTGAAAATAATATTTGAATGTGAATTATACTTCAATTAAAAATAAATTTAAAGAAAGAAAATAAGTTCGGAACACTAGCAATCTAGTTCACTGCGGTACATTACCTAATTTTTATGGGTAATAACTATCTAGGATTATGTATACTTACATTTAATGAAAGTAACTTTTATCTAGTGATGTTTCCAAGACTTCATTTTGTTTCCTGGGAAAAGTAATACTAACAATACCTCAAAGAGACTGTTGAACCCCATTTACGTCTCCTTGCCTAGACTATGGAGAAATGCTTGAAATTAATAAATGATTTTTGGATCATTTTTGCAGATTCTAGCCTAGTTTTCTTAATGGCTGGCTGGCAGGGGTGGGCCCAGGTTTTATGAGCTTGAAGCTTATGTAATTGTGTTAGGTGGAGTAGGGGTGAGGGCTCTTAAAAAAAAAAAAAGGAACATGTGAGCCTGTTTCTGGAGCTTCCTGCCAGAGCAACCGGGAGTCCTGGAGCTTGAACTTTATCAGCTTTTTGGTAAATCCCTGTAGGAGGCTTGTCTGTATTTTCTGGAACTAACCTAAAGGAATACACAAAGGACTTTTTTTTCCTATAAACCCATCAAAGTGTAGGTAAGCTTTTGGATAGCATACGAAGATAATTCCAGTTAGCAAGTCTGGACTGAAGTAGCATCATCTTTTTTATAGTTGTGAACTTTCCAGATTGACACGATCTGCTTTTTATGTTCTGCAATGTTGATGCTATCGCTATTTAAAACAAAGTATTTTTAGGACAGTTTGTCTTTGTACATATTTAGAATTTTTCTACTCCCCCTTTCTAACATTTTATGAAGATTTATGATCTTTGTCAACAAGCATGTGTATTCTAGCAGCCCAATGATAGACTTAGAAACTCTTATTTTACTGCCAAAATATTCAGAATATATATAAGATTTATTTGAAACTCACAGGTGTTTTTCATTACCTATATGTGTTTTCTGATTACCTACCATTTGCAACACATTCAGATAGGTATTATAGGATAATAAAAAGACGTATAAAGTGGGCCATGTCCTCAAGGGACTTACACTAGCGGAAGATGAAACAGGAACAGATATTACATAAATCCCCCTTCTCCCTACCCACCCCGCTTTTGCCTTAGGACAATTACCTTTAGTCATTCTGTGTGTTATGTCTTAAGGAGCCCAGCCATTATTCTAGAAAGGAAAATGTCCAAAGTTATAGATACCTCATGTGGGTAGCATTTCAAGTAATGGGATGAAATATTTTAATTAATCTTTCTACTCTTTAGTTTTATAAATGGATATGTTTCCATTTAGCTATATAATTTTTTTTCTTTTCTTTTTTTTTTTTTTTTTTTTTGGCCATGCCATGCAGCTTGCGGGATCTTAGTTCCCCAACCAGGGATTGAACCCGGGCCACGGCAGTGAAAGCATGGAGTCCTAACCATTGGACCACCAGGGAGTTCCCTATATTATCTTTTAATATCACCAATACTGAGTTAATCATATCTTCCTCGAAGCAATAAAAATACCCACTCATTTATTCAACAAATATATCTTGAGTGCCACTATATACTGAGCATTGATCCTGGCATTGAGATTCATTAGCAAATAGAACAAACTGCCTGCCATTGTGGTGCTACCATTGTAGTGCCAGGAAACAGTAAATCAATAAAGAAGGAAATACATAACAAGTTAGATGATGATAAATGCTACAAAGGAAAGCAAAGCAGGCTAAAGGGATTGAGAATAACGGGGAATTATTTTATATAAGGTGGTCAAGGATGGCCTCTCTGATGAGATGACCTTTGAGCAGAAACCTGAAGTGAGATCAAGCACTGAAGATACTTGGGATAAGAGTGTTACAGGCAGATGGATGAGCAAGTGCAAAGACCCTAAGGTGGGAGAGTACTTAGCATATTCTAGAATCAGAAAGGAGCCCAGTGTGGGTGAATCAGAGACTTAGAGAGACAGTGGTCCCATTAAGTAAACTAAGATAATCAATTCTCTACTTAATAGTCCAGACACTTGTACACTCAAAACCAGACAACATTATACTTATAAATGGTTCTGGCAGTCAAGAGGGGAATAAATAATCAGCTAATAGTGTCAGTCTTGTTTCTTTCCCCAGGTATCACCAGTTTAATGGCTAGAGTCCAGTGTTTTCTTCCCTACAATGGATTAAATCTTGCACGCTTCTTAATTTAGAGATGAAAAAAATGCACACGTACTGGATGACCCCTGGGAATTAGAACTGAAGAAGAGGGACCAACATGGTGTTTGCTCTGACACTCATACCTGTCTAAACCTCTTAATTTAACCTGCCACCCTTCCTGGCTATCTCAACCCTAAACTAGCCTCCAGTTCGCCCTTTCCTTCTCTCATCCGCATTCAATTTCTGCAAACTTGTATCCATCAGAAAACAGACTGGGCCACTGTGTTTGGAAGTGAGACACTGCAAACAGTGTGCTTTGGTTAGTTTTGCATTTTCAGTGAAATAAACTAATATACAGGCAAAATTAACTTACCTGAAAAATAAGAAAATGCTGGACAACAATATAGAAGTCTGGATTGATTGAAAAAAAAAGGTTGAAGATAATTATGTATGTGCTTAGTAATAGGAATGTCCATAGGCATTCTTTAAATCACTGCAACACAAACTCATCTGATTACCAAAATATATCACCTGAGGCACTTGGTAAAACTACACTCCCTGTGCCCCACCCCAGAGCTATGGAATCAGATTCTCAGGAGAGGGGCCAGGGCATCTGCATTGGGTTATTTAGCAAAATAATGCTTTAAGTGAGTACTTTACATAATAAATTCAATTTATATATACCTTCTCAGGTGTATATCCAGCATATAAGTGAAATGAAACCTGTAGGCTTTATGTTCATTATGCTACTTCTGGATGAGCAGCTTCTGATATTTTAACTAGGGTTTAAGAGTTCTTAGGCCTTCTCTCAATGTTGTTTACTTTCATTGTGTTGCTGAACTGTCCCTTATGGAAGAATGGGATCCTTTTGACAAGTCATATTTCCAGAGCTGCTAAACACCTGATTTGGAGTGATGTCACCCATGTGGCCTTCTGCCAGGCCCAGAGTTAAAAGGTCAAACTCAGATTTTAGGCTGGATCCCACTCACTCGGGAGCTGGGTTGGAGTTAGAAGGCCAATCTTGTCCTTCCATAGTTTTACATTAGAAGATAAAATTAGTGTTCATTTTTCTGGGCACAGTTATTTCATTGAATTTAGATTCTATTTTGTAGCACAAAGTCAAAGATAACGAGTTCTGATCTGTACAATCTGATGCTGGTCCTTGGTGAAATATTTAATGGGATGATGGTTGCAGTTTCATTTCTAGGGCTAATGGTAGCTTTAAGTATTATCCTAATAAGATGGTACTAGGCTTTCTGTTGATCTGTAATTAGGTCCTGTTTTAAACCAACCGCAGAGACTAGGCCACCCAAATGGACCCAGTGCCATCTGATTTTTTTTTTTTTTTTTTTTTTTTTTGCGGTACGCGGGCCTCTCACTGCTGTGGCCTCTCCCGTTGCGGAGCACAGGCTCTGGATGCGCAGGCTCAGCGGCCATGGCTCACGGGCCCAGCCGCTCCGCGGCATATGGGATACTCCCAGACCGGGGCACGAACCCGTATCCCCTGCATCAGCAGGCGGACTCTCAACCACTGCGCCACCAGGGAGGCCCCCATCTGATTTAAGGAGGATTAAAAGTAAGTGCTGGAGCAGTGATGAAGAGCTGTATCTAGCAATTTCTACTATACTCTGCAAAGTCAAACAGAGAATTTATACATATAGCCAAGTAAGTCAAACATACATAGAAACATTTATACAACACCACCACCCAAGAACCCCAAGAAGTATTTGTTTGAAATCTATAGATAATTTAAACAAGATTATTATTTTGATGTTTGTTTATTAAATCTAGTTTTCTTTTAAAGACTTAGGTAACTCAAGCAAATGCTTTGGTTCCTCTCTGTGACTTTGATACAACCAGGCATACATTTCAAGTTAAAAAATAAACAATTTGGTTAAATTGTATTTTCCCTCTTATTTCGTCCTTAGTCTGAAACAACATTTTTTTCCCCTCTTTCCCTCCCTCCCTCCCTCCCTTCTTTCCCTCCTTGGTCTGTCTCCTGATGCCACGTTGCTGATTTTTTTCCTTCCCATATTACTTGATAGGAATTGACACCTGCACTTCTTCCATGCAGTGATATAAATATGAATCTGATTTTAGGTGTTCTTTTAATCAGTGAACTTTGTTGTGTTCTCTTAGCATTTATAGCAACAGCAACCCATTCTTGTTACCTCAGCCAAGAGTTAAGATGATGGCAGCAAATGATGGCACCTTATCTAATTCAAGTCAACTGAGTTTAACCTTGGAAAATATTTACTTTTAAGTTCTTCTTAGTATAAGGCAAGCCTTGTCCTAAATTAGAGTCCTCACTCATGATCCCTCGTATTCACTTTGGGGTGCAGGCACTCTCTTCCTTTTCAAAATGTATTCAAGGATTCCTGCTCAATTATAAAAAGTGAGGTCTAAGCTGAAACAGGGTAGTGATTGGTTTGGCAAACGTGTCCAGGAAAAATTCCTTAGCGAGCAGCAACAGGCTGAATAGGAATTTCTGCTTTGGCCCAGGAGGATGAGTGGGTTGCTTAGTAACAACAACATACACCTGGAAGTCCCTCAGACAGCTTCACAAGTCTTCAAACTGAAGCCTCCAAAATTCAGATTCACTCTATCCTCCACCTGCCCTGCGTATTTCCAGCCATTAGAGAAGTCCTGGCTCCTTGGTTCCATTTTATTTATCCATCCATCCATCCATCCTCCATCACCAGAAAATTACATTTTATGCTGTAAGTCTTTTAATGGTCTGTGGTAGAAAGGACTGGGCTATAATGGGGTAAGTGGGATAGAAGCAAGGAAGTACTTCTTTAGGGATCTACCCCCAACTCCCACCCCCATTTATATTGGGAAGAGAATTAAGTGTTTTAGCTTGATGTGTTCTGGTGAGTAGCAGGATTAAAGTAATATTGTTTTTAAAAACAGCACATTTTGATTTGCTATATAAAATGCCCACCAAGCACACATTTTTAGAGCTCTGTGGAAAGTACTTAAAAAGCTGATACATTTCAGGGGATTTCGATGTACATTTTGAGAATCTGTCCGGGTTATGGAGATTGACCGAGCATTTGAATGGGCATTCAGTGGAAAGCAATCGCTGCCTGTGGCGATGAAAAGCCTTATTTTACTTTGTAATGAACAGGGCAATGTACTTTGTGGGGAGCATTTTTAAAGTGATCTGACTTCACATTCACTCCCAAGGAAATGCTTCCTTTACAAGTGTGAATGCAGACACCCCCCAGAGCAGAAAGGGCAGCAAGATTGGCCTGTTGCTTCTTTTTATTTTGGCGCCAGCCTTTCGTCCAAATGCTGAATGTGCGCGTATAACAAACACCCCAGGGCCAGAGTCTCTTTTTTAAGGCTTCTGAATTTAGATCGGGGTTTCAGAAAACGGGGAAAGGTTAAAGTGAAGGAGAGAAGAATGGAGAAAAGAGAGGAAGAAAAAAGGAGCAGGGAGAAACCATGCTTTAGCCACCTTTGAGTTGCCAGCCTTTTCTCAGCAGTATGAGACTTGCCATGCTCCGGCTGCAGAGCTGGGCTCTAAAGAGAGGATCACATGTGCTGTTTGTCTTCCTGGCGGATTGATTCTGATTCTTAACTTGATGCCTTGAATCCTAGATCTAGGACGGCTTACAGATCATACAGAGTCTGTGAGTAACCAAGAGTAGGATTTGGAGCTAGAAGTTTGATTTGAGGAAAAAAGTGCCTTACATTCTTTCTTGTGTGTTGCATACTGGCGTTGTATGAATTGAACATCTGAGGTTTTGATTAATTAAAAAAATATACTCCGTTTTTTTGGTAGAGAGATTGAGAACAGGGGAGGCATTGCCTATTTGCTTCTTAACATGTGAATGTGAGTATATGAAACACGTGGTTAAGATTCCGACAGCATTACTGTGAGTTAAAATGGCCTTTCCTTCCCACACTCACCCCAAATCATTGGTTTTAGTTCTCAGTTCAGTGAGCCTCAGAAAATAACTGCTTTCTGTACTTCTTGGATCTAACTTTTCAAAGCAGCAAGGAACAAAGGTAGCTTTTGCCTCTTTCCTGTATTGCCAATAAGATAATTAACATAAGATCAGAGGGTTTGTCTTTCATTATTTTTCACCTGTAAAATGAAGTTGAACTAAATGATCTCTGAGGATAATCACCTGCTCCAACATTCTGTGAGTCTCATTTTCTCCCTTCCAGTGGGGTCTGCGCTGGGGGCGGCTCACAGAATGATGATGTTAACAAGATAGGAGGGTACAGGGCACAGTGGGACCTGCTTCTGCTCCCAGGCCCCCCTCAAATCATTTTATTTTAGCAAAATAAAAGGTGGTTTAAGATGACAAAGAAACAGACTTCTGGCAGGCAGGAGGAATTCAGAGGACCACACGGAATTCAGAAGGGCATCTAGGCGGTAAGATCAATGGTTTACCTAGTGGACCCCCTCAAAGCCTCACTGGGCTGGCAGATAAAGGTACAAGAAAATCAGATAAAAAGGGCTGGCAAGTACTCTGAGAACCCCCTTCCAGAACAGCACCCAGGAAGTGGTTTACTCCGCTCGTAGAGTGAAAGAGAGGTAGTATCGGAATGGATGGAACATTGAATAAAATTTAGTAAAATGAAAACAGCAGCAAATAGGCCTTCTCTTTTATCTTGCTGCCTTTTCCTCCTTCCTTCATCCTTCCCCTCCCATGCCCCACTTCCAGATTCCTCCTCCTCTTAATAAAACATAATTCAGGGACACCTACTGTCAACTAGTATTGTCAAGCCAATGGTTTAAATAAGTGTTCAGAAAAGGTATTAAATAATAGAAGAATAAGAATAGCGCCTGCAGTTTCACTTCGATTATAAGACAATATACGCAGGGAACCCTGCTCAATGTTATGTGGCAGCCTGGATGGGAAGGGAGTTTGGGGGAGAATGGATACACGTATATGTATGGCTGAGTCGCTTTGCTGTGCACCTGAAACTATCACAACATTGTTAATCGGCTATACTCCAATATAAAATAAAAAGTTTAAAAAAAAAGACAATATATGATTTCACTCCAGGACACACAAATGACTATTCATGTAGGTCAGGAATGAAATCTCCTTCTCTGGTATCCTATTGTGTTATAAGATTTAGAAGTCTCTGAAGTCCGTTTTCTCTGAAGCCAGTATTGGTACCAGGACAAAATGGATTGAAGCCCCTGGAAGGTTCTCAAGTGGAGGATTTTGATAGGTTAGAAGAGCCTTTAAGTACATTTATGCTTCCTGTGCAGACTACGGTTTTTAGCTGCTTTGGAATCGTGGTGGCTACTTTTAAAACTATGTCTATCTTACATAGTTTTGAAAACATTTTTAAAAAGGACAAACGTCTCAATAGAAATATGGTCCAGAAACATGAGTAGACAGCTCACAAAAGCTACAAGTGATTAATATACATATAAAATAATATTCAGTTTATTAATAATCCAAGAAATACAGATTACAGAACAGGGAAGCTCAAGGTTTCCCTGTCAGATTGGCCAAGATTAACAAAACTGGGTTTGGGTAAAATACTTTTCTAGGAGGATTATACATTCTTACAAACTCTCTGGAAGACAGTTTAGCAAAACTGGTTGAAATGGGCCTACCTTCTGACACCCGAATTCCAGTTTTAGGGCTTTACCTTAAGGAAGTAATCAAGGATATTAATTGTAGGAATATTTTTTGAAGTGAAAAATCAGGAAAGCTCTAAGTGCCCAGATACAGAGGACTAGTTTAGTAAATCACAGTTCAGGGGCAAGCATTATAAATCAGATTATGGAAAAATATTTAATGACAGGAAAAATGTTCATGGTGTATTATGTTAAAAGGTTTACAGGCATAGAAAATAAATAATAAACTATGATAATAAAACCACAATAGGTTAACAGTGGTTTGCTCTCTGCATGGAGAAATTATAGATGCTTTTGTCTCTTATTTGTTCTTCCCTGTGTTCTAGTTTGCGGAAGTGAGCTTGTACTGTTCTTGTAATTAGAAAAATTTTAAGGTTATTTTAAAAAAAAAGTCATTTGGCCATGGAGATATTTAAAAATAACACACACATAGCTGCAATAAAATGGGAAAGCCTGCCTGCTTGCTTGCTCCTGGTAGAACTCATCTGTTCCCTCCCTGCTGATCGAGGCATGGCACTCCGCTCTTCACTGCTGGTATGCCACGTGTGTCTTCTGCCTTATGCCTCACTCACCTGTACACTTTTGGGTTAGTGTCTCAACAACCCTGTCTCTTTGGATTTGACCAATTATCAAGTGCACCTATTTTTCAAAATAGTACACACAGGTGTGGGAGTTTCCAGCCTTTGTATAACTTGCAGCTGGGGGCGTCGGCGGGAGGGGGCGGGCGGAGCGGTGGTGGTGACTAAGCAGAAGAGAAACCTTTTCATCCGCTCAGTAGGCTGCATGCGCCTGCGCAGCTTCCCTTGGAGAAAATTCTCTGGAGGCGGGGCTGCCTTCCATGCCATCTCAGACCTCACCTGAGTGGGTGCTCTTGGGAACGACTCGGTGGTAGGTCCAGTTGTATTTAATCTTTTTTCAGGAATAGGGAGAACCCGGAATATGACTTCCTTTAAAAACAAAAAGTAGCTGTAGGCACGGTTGAGTTTTTATTTTTTAACAACAATTTATTTTTTCCATAACATAGACTTGCTTTTCCCTGGAGGGCCAAGCGTGTGAGTCATGTACCTGCTTCTACAAGCTGGTGCATAGATCATGCCAGACGCGAGATGGAGTCTGTTAGTTAAGCTGTGTGAGATTGCATCACTGGATTTCCTGCAGGCGTCTTTAATGGAAGCTTTGTTGCAAATGTGAAGTTATTTACTTATCACCCTATCCAAGGAGCATCCACCAGGGAACGGAAAGTACACGATGTGAACTTGGAGGGAGAACGTGGCCTCACAGAATCACTTAAGTTGCCAAAAATATGTCAGGGAAAAAACGGGGGAGGGGCGAGGTTTAAACAAAAAGGAAATGAACTTTGCTAATGTGAGCAAAACCAAAGCAACGTTAGGTTGTGGGGATCAACACAGAGTTTGTGATTATACTTTTTGGTTGTGGATTCAAATGTGAAAATTGCAGTTGTCCCCTTCTCTCCCACGCCTACCTGGCTTCCCCTCCCCCATACTTTTCTTCTCATTGTGCAGAAATTCATCAGATCTCAAATACTGTACCTTACATTTTCAAAAATCGTTATCGTTTTTGGTCGTTCAAAGTCTAAATGTGCATATCCTTGTAGGGCTTGCGAGAAGGAGATTAGGAAGGGCTACAGTTTGTCTTTTTATCCTGTGTTTATCCAATTTCAGTAAACAGCCTGAAAGGTGTGGTTTGTATTCAGCCACGCAGAACCACAAATTTGCCTTTTGAATTTGCCCACAAATCTTGGGACACAGTTCATTTATCACTCCTAGTATCCTGAAGTTGAATTGGCTGGCGGTTGTACTTATTTCTCTTCTCTTTTCCTCATTTAAAATACCCACATCCTTTTTTTGGATTCCTGATCCTAATTTACAATAAAATACCTATGTGGTCAATACCCAGGGCACATTTAATTACAAGCTGGGAGTTTTTCTCTTGCAACATAACCTACGGTTGGCCAGGTGAACCAAATTGAACATGATATTCTGAGATTTTGTTGTTGTTGTGCCAGATATTCCTGGAATATGGAAGAAATTGAAAATGTTTTTATGAATCTGAGATTTTTATTGTATTTACTGTTTTATGTATTATTTTATAAATCACAGTTTTGAAGCATTTCTGAATGACCTACCTCACTGTTTTCAATGCTATGGTGGAGGCTGACTTTTGTTGCAACTATTTTATGGTGCAGTTTTGCATTTGCACGTGTGTTTTCTTTTTTAAGCACCATTTCTTGGGGAGGCTTTTTTTCTGATTATGCAGATACTATAGGGTCATGAGAAAAAACTGGAAACTAAAGAAAGGTATATAGAAGAGAAGTCACTCATAATTCCAGGGCCCTAACACTTCATATATTTTCTTACAGTTATGAATGTGGTTATAAAAGACGGTACAAATTATAATCTCCCGTTTTTACATCATTCGTGCAATTCTGCATTTTCTACTTAATGCTTTATTATTGGCATTTTACTAGTCTCTTAAGTATACTTCTACATAGCATTTAAAGATGAAATCTACAATCTCCTATTTTTTATGTTTAGGTTGTTTTGCATTATTATAAATCATGCTTATACATAAATCTTTGTATCTCTGCTTATTACTTTAGAATAAGTTTCTGGAAGTATAAGAACAAAAGATAAATATTTTTAGGTTCTTGATTCATACTTTGAAAATGACTTCTAGATAGGTTGTAAAAATTTATGTGTTCTCCCAACAGTGTGTGAGTGTCTTTCTCACATTTTTTTTTTTTTTTTTTTGCATTACGTGGGCTTCTCACTGCTGTGGCCTCTCCCGTTGCGGAGCACAGGCTCTGGACGCGCAGGCCCAGCAGCCATGGCTCACGGGCCTAGCCGCTCCACAGCATGTGGGATCTTCCCAGACTGGGGCACGAACCCGTGTCCCCTGCATCGGCAGGCGGACTCTCAACCACTGCGCCACCAGGGAAGCCCTCTTTCTCACATCTTGTCACCAGTCTATGAGATTTATAATTTTTTGGTCAATTTGAACAGCAAAAAAAGTGTATTTTTGTTTTAAGTTGCAGTCTGATAATTAATGAGGTTAAACATTTTCTCAGATGTTTATTCGTCATTTAAGTTTCTTTTGTACCGAAGATCTTGTTTTTGCCTTGGCTACTACATACAGTTATTTTGTTGTGTCCTGGACGAGGGGACCTTGGGGTTGAGATCGAGCTATGCTTCCCTCTGGCCTCTGCCCGGGGAAAAGGGCACCTTACAACATCTGCACAAATGTACCATATGGGTTAGAAGTAGTCTGTTCTTAATTTTCACTCTTTTAGTTTTTTGAATTGGGATGCTGATATTTTTATTATTGATTTGTGAGAGCCTTTTCCACACCTAAAATTATTAACTGTTTTGTAAAAATTCTGGCTGTAGTTTCCTCAAGTTCTTGGTTATCATTTAGTTTCATGATTTAAAAAATATTCAGAGCTTTAGATATTTTTAAAAATATTTTTAAAATATAAATTTATTTATTTATTTTTGGCTGCACTGGGTTTTGTCGCTGTGCATGGGCTTTCTCTAGTCGTGGCGAGAGGGGGCTACTCTTCGTTGCGGTGCGCGGGCTTCTCATTGCGGTGGCTTCTCTTGTTGCGGAGCACGGGCTCTAGGCGCGCGGGCTTCAGTAGTTGTGGCTCGCGGGCTCTAGAGCGCAGGCTCAGTAGCTGTGGCACACGTGCTTAGTTGCTCCGCAGCACGTGGGATCTTCCCGGACCAGGGCTCGAACCCGTGTCACCTGGATTGGCAGGCGGATTCTTAACCACTACACCACCAGGGAAGTCCCAGAGCTTTAGATTTTTTTGATGTCAAATATATTGTTCTTATGCGTGAGAGTACTTTCATTACTTTGAAATGTGGAAAATTTGAGATCAACCTTTGTGGACTTTAACTCATTAAAATTTTTTCCTTTATTTTAGCCTTATTTTTAAGGTTATTTAAAAGGCCCTTTAAAGATGATTAATTCATACTTAATGGTAAGAACATTAGAGAATACAACTACTCTCAAAACTACCACTCAAAGTTATTAATAATAGCACTGCTAACACTCTGACATCTATATTTTTACTTTTTTCTATGCCTGTACATACAAATATACTATGTATACAGAGATGAGATAGTAATTTATATACTGTTTAGTAACTTATTTTGTAAGTTAATATTGATCATAGCTTTTCATGGTGGTAAATATTTTAAATGGCCCATAGTTTTACATTGAATGGAAATGTCCAGATTAATTTAACCAGCTCCCTGTTGTACATTTAAATTTTTCATGTTTTTTACTATTAAAGTCAATATTTGAATGACTTAGAGCTAAATCTTTACACACTTCTTAGTTCTGTCCTTGATATACATTCCAGTGAATAGACATCCTTGATCAAAAGCCATCCTGTTTTTAAAGATATTTGGTTCATATTTCCAAATTGCCATCCAAAAATCCTCTCCTCATTAACACTCCCATCAACACTGTATCTGAGGGAGGATTTCACCTTCCTTCCCCAGCAATACATATTATCCTCTTTTTTTTTAATTTAATTTTTATTTTTTAATTTATATTTTATTTTATTCTATTTCATTTTAATTTTTTATTGGGGTATAGTTGTTTTACAATGTTGTGTTAGTTTCTGCTGTACAGCAAAGTGAATCAGCCATATGTATACATATATCCCCTCCTTTTTGGATTTCCTTCCCATTTAGGTCTTCACAGAGCACTAAGTAGAGTTCCCTGTGCTAGACAGCAGGTTCTCATTAGTCATCTGTTGTATACGTATTAGTGTATGTATGTCAATCCCCATCTCCCAACTCATCTCACCCCCCCTTCCCCCCCTTGGTGTCCATACATTTGTTCTCTACTTCTGTGTCTCTATTTTTGCCTTGCAAACAGGTTCATCTGTACCATTTTTCTAGATTCCACATATATGTGTTAATATATGATGTTTGTTTTTCTCTTTCTGACTTACTTCACTTTGTATGACAGTCTCTAGGTCCATCCACGTCTCTACAAATGACCCAATCTTGTGCCTTTTTATGGCTGAGTAACGTTACAACAATGTATCTGAGGGAGGATTTCACCTTCCTTCTCCAGCAATTCATATTATCCTCCTTTTTCTTTTTTTTTTCTTTTTTTTTTGCGGGGGTGCGTACGCGGGCCTCTCCCGTTGCGGAGCACAGGCTCCGGACGCGCAGGCCCAGCGGCCATGGGTCACGGGCCTAGCCGCTCCACGGCGTGTGGGATCTTCCCGGACCGGGACACGAACCCGCGTCCCCTGCATCGGCAGGCGGACTCTCAACCACTGCGCCACCAGGGAAGCCCATCCTCTTTTTTCTTAATTTATTTTTTTAAATTGAAGTATAGTTGATTTACAATGTTGTGTTAGTTTCAGGTGTGCAGCAAAGTGATTCAGTTTTATACATATTCAGTTATATATATATATTCAGTTATATATTCATATATATATATATACTTTTTTTCAGATTCTTTTCCCTTATAGGTTATTACAAAATA
The DNA here is from genome assembly GCF_949752795.1 of Hyperoodon ampullatus. Taxonomy (NCBI): domain Eukaryota; kingdom Metazoa; phylum Chordata; class Mammalia; order Artiodactyla; family Ziphiidae; genus Hyperoodon; species Hyperoodon ampullatus. The sequence goes on from NC_136930.1 coordinate 44,302,109, forward strand.
TTGAGTATAGTTTCCTGTGCTATACAGTAGGTCCTTGTTCGTTATCTATTTTATATATAGTAGTGTGTTTATGTTCTTCTTTTTAGTCTTTGCCAATTTGATAGGGTGAAATGGTAACTTGTTTTGAATTGCATTTCTTTCCATTTACTCAAATTGTATTTTCTCAGGAGAACTTTATGTTTTGTTTTGTTTTCTTAATGTATATATGTAGTATTTTGATATTTTGAAAGCTCTTCTTGGGGTTTTATAGAGTTCAGCATTAGTAAAAAGAGTTTATCAGCAGAAGGCCCAGCCGTGGTCTCTTCTCTTGGTACAAGTCATTGCGTCTGAGAACTGTCTCTAATTCACAGCTCCCATCCCTTGCCACTGAAAGCAGTGACCCAGGCCTTCACTTAGGCTCCTTAATCAAAGCCCACAAGTTCAGGGAACTTAGTCAAGGGATAGGGAGCCCATGTCTCCAAGCTGACTGGTGATGACTAAGCTCAGGATGAATACGTCCAAACAACAAATGGGTGGTCACCATACATACAAATCTCTTCCACTTCATGATTTATTGAGTGCCTACAGGCCAGGCACAGAGCTGGGCACCATGCCAGGCACAGAGACCACAGAGATTAGACAGACTACTAGTTTAAGGTCTGAGAACCTTAAACAATATAATTAGAAAAAAAGGCAATTTAGTTTAAAAATGCACATTTACCTTTCATTCTTGAGGTAATTAGTTGTGGGAAAAGTGGAGGCAGGCAGGTCCAAAATCCTGTGAGTCTTCCAATTTTCTGCTTTATTTTGATTTGAAAAGATCTTCCACTATTTTTCATTTCTCAGGTTTGGTTAGGCTTGCATCCATTCCCCACCCCCCTTTTTTTGGTCTATTATTAGTGGTTAAGAAACAGTTTGGTTGTTTATCTAAACAGTACGGCTATTTGAAGTGGAGTCACTTTTCAAAGGTAAATCTCCAGGGCTCTGTAATTAAACCTTTTAATAAAAACTTTTCTAGAGCTACGGGTGAAAACTTCTATGTTCTCTGTCATATGTATGTTGCTTGTAGTGTTAAAGGTAACATCTGTGGGAACTGGGAATTTGTGGAAGTAATTTGGTACTTTTCTAAACTGAGATATAACATTAAAACATCTAGGACAATTAGAAATTTATTTTAAAAGCGTTGGTGACATTAGAGCCAGCTGCATTAATCAAGAGCTCATTATTTGGTCTGTGAATTATCCGGGCTGTTTTCTTCTATCTTCCTCTTATAGTTAACCTTTTAGGTATATAATTTTTTTTTCTGTACAGATCTACTAGAGAGGGCATGAAAAGGAAAATTCAGCTTAATTAGTTTGGCTACTGATTAAAAGAAAAAAAAATCTAATTCCAGTTGAAGGTTGAACTCATTATTTTAAATACATTCTTTGATTATCTAGGATTTCATGTGATACGTGTTACACTTTCTATTTTTTCAAATGTTCTTGAAGCTGTAAAATTAAGGATTGTTTGATTAGGAATTCTAGCATTTGCAAGCTATAAATAATGGCCTTCCCCCATGAAACCTATAAAGCACTATGCCGATGAAGGGAAGTTTTTAAGTAATTGGTCATATTGCATATTTTTCTCTTTTTTCCAACCTAACTTTATAACATAAATATTTGGCCATGATTTTATGATTTTTTTTTTTCGGTATGCAGGCCTCTCCCTGTTGTGGCCTCTCCCGTTGTGGAGCACAGGCTCTGGACGCGCAGGCTCAGCGGCCATGGCTTACAGGCCTAGCCGCTCCGCGGCATGTGGGATCTTCCCGGACCGGGGCACGAACCCGTGTCCCCTGCATCGTCAGGCGGACTCTCAACCACTGTGCCACCAGGGAAGCCCCTTATGATTTTTTTCTAAATATTTTAATAGCTGCAGAGCATTATGTGCTGTGGACTTACTGTCATCGACTTACATTTAGGTTACATGTAGTTTGCTGGCATAGTTTTCACTATTATAAAATCATACTTTTATAAAATCTTCAGACATAAAATCTTTCAAGATTTTAGATTATTTCGTAGAATAAGTTTCTACAAGTGGAATTTACTGGATTCAAATGAACAAATATTAAAAAAATATTTCATTACACAAAAACTGTAAATAAATTTAGGGAGAAAAAAATAAATACCCCTTTTATATTTTTTTATCTCCTACCATTTTCAACAGAATTTTGACAGTTTGTTGGATAGCCTTCTAGATCTGTTTCTAGGCATTATATCCCATATGAATGTGTATGTGTTTGAGAATCTACAAAATTTTCACAAGTAAATTATTTTGTATATTGTATGATTTTGACTGTTCTATGTCAATAATACCAAATCACCTTTTTGGTTGCACAGTATTCCGCAGTATGAACATACGAGTGACTAAAGGATAAATTCATGGAAGTGGAACTTCTGGGGCAAAGGTTTTGCATATTGAAATCTTAGATAGATTGTTCTCCAAAAATGCTACTTTAATTTATACACCAATCAATAATGTTAGAATATGCTCATTTCTGCCTACCCTCAATCAATGGATCTTATCAGTCTTCAAAGTTTTTGCTAACACAAAAAATTAGTCTCATAATTTACATTTCTTGAATTCTTTTTACATATTTAAAAGCCATTATATTTTTCCCCACTGTGGACTGTTAATGTTCTTTGCCTATTTTTCTATTTTGTTGTTGGCCTTTTAAAAAACAAGGTTTTATTGAGGTATAATTGACACACAAAGAATTGCATGTATTTAATAATGTGTCCAATCAAAGAGTTTGTACATGTGCATACACCTGTGATACCATAACCACAATCAATATAATAGACATATCCAGCACATCTCAGAGTTTCCTTGTGTCCCTTTGTGTGTGTGTGTGTGTGTGTGTGTGTGTGTGTGTATGTGTTAAGAACATAACATGAGATTTACCTTCTTAACATGAGGTTTACCTTCTTAACAAATTTTGAAGTGAACAATACTATATTGTTAACTACAGACACTCTGTTTTACAGCAGATCTCCAGAGCTTATTCATCTAGCGTAACTGAAAGTTTAAACCCATGTATAACAACTCCCCATTTTGCTCTCCCTGCAGTTGCTGGCAACCACTATTATAGTCTCCTGTATGAATGAGTTTGACTACTTTAGATACCTCACAGAAGTGGAGTCATGCAGTATTTGTCTTTCTGAGTCTGGCTTTTTTCACTTAGCATAATGTCCTCCAGGTTCATCCATGTTGTCGAAAATAGCAGGATTTCCTTCTTTTTTTAAGGCCAAATAATATTCCACATTTTATATATACCACATTTCCTTTCTCTGTTCATCTGTCAATGGATGCTTGGGCTGTTTCATATCTTGACTGTTGTGAATAGTGCTGCAGTGGACATGGGAGTGCAGATATCTCTCCAGGATCCTGATTTCAATCCTTTTGGATATATACCCAGAAGTGGAGTTGCTGGGTCATGTGGTGTTCTTGGTCTTTCCTTGATGAATTTTAAGAGTTGTGTTTGTACTGAGAGGTTAGCCTGTTGTCTACCAGTTTGTTGTCATTTGACTATGTTGTGTTTTTGCTCTGCAGAGGTTTTTAAAATTTAGGTAGCCAAATTCATCTGTTTTCTTAAATGGCTTCTAGGTATTATGCCTTGCTTAGGAAGGCTTTCTGTGTTCTAAAGTTACAAACAACCCCTATCCCCATACTGACTTCTCCCCAGTTTTATTCTCTCATTCTATGACTTATCATTTCACATTTCCATTGAAAACTTTGATCCACCTAGAATTTATTTGATGAAGAAATGAGGTAGGATCCTTACTTAATTGTTTTTCTAGATAGCTCCCCTGTTTTGCCCATAGTGTTTATTGAATAATACTGTTCATACTATAATAATATTTCCCCCACTTGTTAAAAATTCAGCCTTTATCATATATTAAATATCTGTGTATATTTGGGACTATTTCTTAGGTCTTTATTCCATTACATTGATCTACCTATTTATGCTTCAGAAGCAGCTAACTACCTATTTATTTATCTTTACAAAATGTTTTAATAATATCTGAAAGTGCTGTGCCATCTCATTACTCTTCTTTTGAAGAATCTTCCTGGTTATTTTTGCATTTTTTAAAATATAAACTTTAGAATCAGCTTCTGTAATTCTCAAGAAATCCTGATTTGAGGGTGGGGAGGAAGGGAGGGAATACATTAAATTTTATGGGTAACTTTGGTATAGAGTTGATATCATATTAATATTGTATCTTCCTATTTAAGAACAAAGTTCTATGTTTTGCTCTATTTATTTAAATCTTTGATGTTCCTCAGTATCATTAAAACATTTTCTTCATACAGATCTTGCACTTTTATTGTTAAGTTTATTGAAAAAATTTGTTTACTCAAAAGTATGTTATCTTTTTGGTACTATTTCAAGTGGGGTCCTTTCTTTTTTTATATGTTTTAGCTAGTTTTTTTATTAGAAAAGTTATTTTAAAATATTATTTTGTATTCAGCCACTTTACATTATTTCCTTTTTTTTTTTTGGTAATAGTTGTTCAGCTGATTCTCTTGGGTATCAGTCATGGTGTCATATTGTGTGCAAATGCTGTTTATTCATCTCTACCAGTTTTTGTACCTTTTATTTCCTTCTCATCTCTAAGTGTATCAACCTATCACTGTAGAGCAATGTTAGCTAATACTACTAGGTGTGAGAGTAGACGTCCTTGTCTAATGTCCTTAGGATTTCACCACCAAATATGATCTGGTCTTTGAAAAGCTTTTGGTTTTATATGATCTTCTATCTGACCACCCAACTGAACTCCTCTGTTCTAATGTCTATCTAGCCATTCATCTTCCCTTCCTCTCTCTCTCTTTTACTGCATCTCAAATTGTCCAGTAATTATGTTGTCTACAAATAATGATTTTTTTTCCCTCCTTTCTAGTATTTAGATTTCTTAGATTGTTCTCTTTTATTACATTGCTCAAGATGTCAAGTACAATGTTGAAAAGTCAGATGGCAGAGGATGTTCTGTAAAGGAAGTGGTTTTAAAGTCTCACTTTTAAGAGTGATGCTACTTTAGGTTTCTTGGCTATCAAGCATGATTTTCATTTTGGATTTTTTTCTTTTTTATTCTCTTTTTTTTTAATCTCTGGCTGGGTTGCTTTTTTAAAAAAAATTTATTGGAGTATAGTTGATTTACAATGTTGTGTTAGTCTCAGGTGTACAGCAAAGTCAATCAGTTATACATATATATATTTCCACTCTTTTTTAGATTTTTTCCCTATATAGGCCTTTTTTTTTTTTTTTAAATGTTGAGCCTTCTTTTAATTAATTTATTTTTATTTTTGGCTGTGCTGGGTCTTCGTTTCTGTGCAAGGGCTTTCTCTAGTTGTGGCAAGCGGGGGCCACTCTTCATCGTGGTGTGAGGGCCTCTCACTGTCGTGGCCTCTCTTGTTGCGGAGCACAGGCTCCAGACGCGCAGGCTCAGTAGTTGTGGCTCACGGGCCTAGTTGCTCCGTGGCATGTGGGATCTTCCCAGACCAAGGCTCGAACCCGTGTCCCCTGCATTGGCAGGCAGATTCTCAACCACTGCGCCACCAGGGAAGCCCCTAGGCCATTTTTTATTCTCTTAATGTAATGATATTCATAAATAAATTTACTAATTTTTTTTCAGAGTAGTCTTGTATTCCTACGATAAGCCTTGTGTGGTCATGTTGTAAAAACATATCAATAGATTCAGTTCATCAATATTATTTTGAGGCTTTTATATCTCTATTCATCCCAATGCCACTGATTACTAGCGACGTGACTTTTTGTAAGTTAATCCTTTGTGCCATGGTTTCTCCTCTATAAAACAGGGATAATACTAAGAGATCTTGCCTCCTAGCATTGGGGTGAGGTATGTAACTTTTATAACAGTCTGTGGTACATAGTAAACACCCAATAAATGTTAGATATCATTATTATTGTCATTGTAACTGACCCTGGTCTCTTGTTTCCTGGGGTTTGTGTGTGTGGGTGCATGTACGTGGATGAGTGCTATCATTGTTGTGTTTTGATATCCATGTTATGCTAGCTGATTAGAATGAGTTAGGAAACTTTCCAAGTCTTATTACACTCTGCAATCATTCAAACAATGTTGGAATAATCTATTCCTTAAAGGTTGCCTGGGCCCAGTGAAGGTCCTTGTCTAACCTTTCAGTTTCTTCTATGCTTCCTTTGTCTCTTCAGGCCTTCTATTCCAGGCCAAGTTTGAGCATTTATATTTTCCAGGAAATCATCAGTTTCAGATCTCCTTTTATCAATGGTTACATCTTCTCAGTCTTTCTTTGTCTGATTTTACCTCTCCTACCATCACCTTCACTCCAGCCCCACGCTTACACACACACACACTCGTGCACATCTTCACACACTGAGGACAGCTCATCACTGCCTTTATGAATATTTCACTAGAAAAACTGGGCCACAGCGAACAGATTGGTGCAGTGATTCCTGAGCTTGTCTCGGTGTAGGTATTAAATCCACGTAAGACTGTGTGTTAGTTCCAAGCCTCCAAGAAGCTGTCACCGAGATGAGTTTAAACAAGCAAGGGTTCTGTTAGGGGAATGTCTGTGTGAGGGAGTGTGGGGAGGGGGCTGGGTGAGCAGCGCCAGGCCCTGAGGCCAGTCTGACTTCTCGGGCAGGAGAGAGGAGGCCAGATTGGGTGGAAGCCTCTCGCTTGCCCAGCCGTGTATGGGAGTTCCTCAGAGCCTTGGGGTCCTCTACTTTGTGCCACCAGAGGGGCTGTGCGCCTGCTTGAGCCTCCAGGCTGAGTTCAGTTATTGGCTCTAGGGGTGGTGTGGGGAGGCCCGGCTTCAGCGGCTGCTGGGCCCTTGTCAGTTCTCTGCCTGCTGCTGCTGGAGGTCTGCAGGGCAAGCCTCCTGACAGCGAGAGCTTTCCACCAATGGCATGGATAGCTCTGTAGGATAGGGGCTTCTTACGGGCAGGCTTTAGGCAGAAGGATGTTGGTCGCAGGGAGGTGTTTACATCTGAGGCGGCAAGTCTCAACCTTCGGGTACCATGTCCGCGCCCCCCTTCCCACCCCTTCCTTTCCTCTCTCTTCTTCTCTCCTTCTCCGCCCCCCGCCCCACCTCTTCCTACCGCCTCCCCCTCCTCTTTCCTCTTGCCCTCTTCCTGCCTCCGTCTCTCCACACACACACTTAACGTATGTGGCTGGGATGTGTGTCATCACTCTTCCTACTTCGTGAGCTTTGTTTACAAAGAAAACATCTCTTTCCAATCCTGAAATTCAGCAGTCCAACACCCTGCCTCCTCCCTCTCCCTTTCCTAGGGTCCTGTCTCTTCATTAAGTTCATGAATATAGTGACTTACTTAAGTCAAGGTTTCAGTCCTGGTTACAAGAAAAAGAATAGGAAATAATATTATTTTCACAGGAAAATGATCCTGTGAGATCAGGCCAGGGAGCCTTGATCTCTCCTGCACTTTCTGCTTTTGTGGTCCTTTGGAGTTGCTGTTGAAAACCAAGCCATGTTGTTTGCTGGTCACTAAGTATTCAGGTGACACACGAGGCAGTTTGTGTTCTCAGACACGACCTCTTTTCCGCCCATGCGTGCCCATCCTGCTAGAGGCTGGGGCACAAGGATTTCCAGCATCTGGCAGGTAGGGCGCTCAGGAAAACCTGGTGATTGCATCCAAGGCATCAGCCTGAACAACCTCTGTCCTTTGGGTGAGGCTCCCACTATAAACTCCTGGTATCACTTGCCAGCTGACTGGCGTCGGGACCACTGCAGTCTACGAGAGACGGCTCAATACTATTGAACCTTAAAATGATGTTACTAGGGCTTCCCTGGTGGCACAGTGGTTGAGAGTCCGCCTGCCGATGCAGGGGACACGGGTTCGTGCCCCGGTCCGGGAGGATCCCACATGCCGCTGAGCGACTGGGCCCGTGAGCCATGGCCGCTGAGCCTGCGCGTCCGGAGCCTGTGCTCCGCAACGGGAGAGGCCACAACAGTGAGAGGCCCGCGTACCACAAAAAAAAAAAAAAAAAAAATGATGTTACTAGCTAATATAGGTATTATGCTTATTGTGCCATGGTACTACTGTAAGCACTTTACATGTATGAACTCAGTTATTTCTCAGTCAGACCTCTGAGGGTTGATGAGAAAACGGGGGCACAGATAGGTTAAGTGATCTGCCCAGGGTCCCAGAGATGAGAGGCAGCAGAGCTGGGGTTGGAGCCCCTGTGGTCGGATGACCCCATCTGAATTTAGTCATCATGCTTCCTTGCCTGTTGAAAGGGAACAGATAGTGGTCCTGACCTCCTTCTCAGGAGATTCCTTGCCTACTTGCTCTCGCCAGAAGCTTGGTAGTTTAGTGGGTGAAACTGGCAATCATGAGCTGCTTCTGGGCTGCAGATATGTTTCATAGGGCCCACATAGCATTTGCTTAACACTTATTTTGTATTTTTATCAAAGAAATGTATTTAGTTTAAAATGTCAAATAATACTAAAAGGGCTTGAGAAAAATAGTGGTTTCCTGAGACCCGCTCTGTTCCCTGGTTTCTGGTCTCCAGAGGCAGCTATGCTCCACTTAGCCTTAGTACTTAGCTCCATATGCCTCAGTAATAAATACTTCCATTTCTCCATCTATCCATTTAAGGTATTATCTATTGACTTCCAACCATGAAGATAAAGATTTTTTTTCTTTTGCTAGCCAAAATAAAAAATAGTTATTAATTCTTGTGTCTCTGAAGCATGGAAAAAAAAAAAAAAAAAGAGAGAGAGAGAGAGAAAAGAAAAGGAAAGAAAAAGAAAAAAGGAAACTACCCTTCTCATATTTCAGCCCCAGGTCCAGAGCAAGGGGCTAACCCTGCAGTCAGTGTAGGCCCAGGGGCCAAGTCAGTCCTGGGCAGGGCTCCGGACCAGCCCATGCTTTGGCTCTTAGGCCTGTCTGGCAGATTGTCTGCCTCAGTTTGGGGAGCCCAGACCTCGGACTAGATGGGGGGTCAGGGTCAAAGGTCTGGGCCACTCAGTTCTGGTGCTCTGGCTAAGGCAGCCAGAGGTCAGTGTTCAGATGTGGGAGCCAGAGCCACTGGGTTCTGTGGTCCACCAGATAGGGCCACAGGCCAGAGTCTGAGTTACTGAATCCTAGGCTGGGATGCAGAGGGCGCTAGCCCTCCGGGGACTGGTGCTCCATCAGGGTCCAGGCCTCCCGGTCCGGAGCTCCTCAGCAGGGGTGGGCCAGCTGCTGGTGGCCGCAGTGGGGTGCCACTGTCAAGAGGAGCAGTGCTGTCCAAGCAAGGGATGTCCTGGGCTGTTCTGGGGGCTGAGGCTTCAGTGCTGAATTTGGGCTGAGGCTGAGGTCTAGGGGCGCCTGAAATTTGGGGGTGCCTCCTTGGGGCTCCCTGAGGCTGGCTCTCCTTTGGTCCCGCCAGCCCCTCCTGACTCGCCAGGCTCCGCTTCCCGGTGGGACCTTCAGAACTGAGGAGAGCGGGCCAGGGATCCTCAGTGGGGGGCCGGCGAAGCAGAGGAACGGGGCCATCCAGGGAGCCCAGGGGGCGGCCACTGCAGCAGGGAAGGGGGGCGCCCCTAACCGCAGCCGCCCAGGGAGGGCCACCGGGCCCCAACGGGGGCCTGGTGGGAGGGGTCGGTCGCCACCGCGGGCTGCGTTCTCAGGGTGGGGTGTGCCACGGGGGGGGTGGGGGGGTGGTTATTGTCAGAGGCGTCGCCCCTCGCTGCCTCCAGTAGCTTTCCGGAGAAAGGGTAAATGAATGGGAGGTGATGTTTTCTTTTTTTTTGGAGGTGATGTTTTCGAGTCCTTGCCTATCTTTTTTTTTTTTTAAAGATTCCTTTTTTTTTTTTTTTAATGGTACATTTATTTATTTATTTACTTTTGTCTGTGTTGGGTTTTCGTTTCTGTGCGAGGGCTTTCTCTAGTTGTGGCAAGCGGGGACCACTCTTCATCGCGGTGCGCGGGCCTCTCACTATCGCGGCCTTTTGTTGCGGAGCACGGGCTCCAGACGCGCAGGCTCAGTAGTTGTGGCTCATGGGCCTAGTTGCTCCGTGGCATGTGGGATCCTCCCAGACCAGGGCTCGAACCCGTGTCCCCTGCATTAGCAGGCAGATTCTCAACCACTGCGCCACCAGGGAAGCCCCCCGTCTCTGGGAGCTTTTAAGATCATTTCGTATCCTTGGCTTTTTGAAATTTCGTAAGTTTTATGCGTTAGTCATTCTTTTCTCCTTTCACTTTTTTTGTACTTGGTATTCCATGGACTTTTTGATCTGGACATTCAGGTCCTTCTGTTTTGGGGAATTTTCTAATATTATTTCTGTAATAATTACTTCCCATTAAGTTCTCTCTTCTCTCATTTCAGAATTCATATTACTCTCATGTTGGGCCTCTTGGATCGATTTTATAATTTGCTCATAATTCCCTCCTGTTGTCCATCTTTGTGTTTTATGTATTCTGTTTTCTGGAGCTGTCCCTGCCTCTATCATCCAGCCCTTCTGTAGAATTTTTGTCATTTCAGTCATCCTTTTTTTAATTTACAAGATTCTGGCTTTCTCTCTCTCTCTTTTAAACAGCCTCCTTTTTTTTTTTTTTTTTTAAACTACATAGATGCACCAGCTTCTTTTTACCTCTCTGAGGATGTTACATACTTTTCTCTGTTCAATAGGTGAATGTAACAGCTGTGCAGTCGGTGACTGGAAGCTTCCTGTGTGTGAGGGGCGGGCAGGGCCGGCTTGTGGATTGCAGGCTCATTTCTCTAGGTGTCGATAGGCCAGTGGCCCTTTTCTTTGTGTTACCCCCAAATGTCAGTATCTCTAGGACTTTTCTCTGGAGCTAGTGATTGTCTCCAGGGAAGCCTTTCTGGTTGTAGGTATGGGATGGGATTTTGGAATCTGGTGGGGAGAGCGGAGTCTCATGGTTGATTATGTTGTCCTTTCACTGAAACCCTCTCTTTTCAGTTAAAGCCTCTACCTTCTCCTTCTACTGCACGTGATGCTCCCAAACCCTGGGCCTTTTGAGTTCAGTGTTACCAGGGAATTAGCCTTCCATCCATGCTAGGATGTTGGAGAGGTAGAAGCCTGGCGATTTGAGGTGGGAAAAGAGATCTGGGTGAGTGGGGCGTTTCTTCTTTTATGTAATTTTAAGGAATCTTTTCCCAGCCACTCCCCACACTCCCACATTCTAAGGTCCCTAATGGCTTGCAATTGCTCAGCCCTTCACACTCTGCGTTTCTGTCTGCCCTCCTGCTTGGAGAGCCCTCTGCACGCGTGTAAGCTTCCTCTCACTCCACTCTGCTGGCCCAGTTGCCACTCTTCTGATGCACAGTTCCCGCATTTAACTGATAAAGCTGAGACACTGTCATCTCCTCTCCCAAATCCTTTGGCCTCTTCTTTAACAACCGTTTTAATGGGGTTTCAGAAAAGGTGTTCATCCTGCCACAGTTAACCAATAGTCTCAGTACTACAACTGAATAGTGTTTGTCTTTTCTTTGTTTGGTGTTGTGCTTCAGGGACATTTATTATCTCTATATTTGTTCCTCTTTGTCCCTGATTATCTATTATCTAATGCCTCTAATTTCTCTTTTTTTCTTCTGCATTCACTGTGATTATCAAGCCTTTCTTGTCATCAATTCCTTTTTCAGTTCTCCTGGTATTATTTGGTCTATAATGGCTGTTGTTTTGGTCTCTCTTTTCTTAGCTCTGCAGTTTCCCTTTTTTACCTAATTCTGTTGTGCCATCAAGTGTGCACTTTTTTTTTTCTTGAATTCATATTATTATGTTTTATAGTATAAAGCAATTTCTGAGATTTTTTTTCGGGGGGTGATTAATTTAGTTTTCTCATGCATGCTGTGTTCTTTTATTATTTGATTTCCTGTAGTATCTTTTGCCCTATTGCTATGCCATTTCTTTTTGACTTGTTTATGCTTGATATGTTCTAGTCAGACCTTCTTTGGTTATGCTGTAGTCAAAATGAATGATTTCTTTACTGTCTTTCTGCCATCTGAGACATGTTTGCATGCCCTTTCAAGGCTGGCTTGGAGCCTGGGCATTTGAAGGTGGGGCAGGGTGGGCTCAGCTTGGCCTTGTGTAGCCTCTGAGTGACTTGGTTAAATGTTCTGTATCGAGTTCACTCCACATCTGCAGGGAGGCATTCTCTTTCCTGCCTTTGGGTTTTAGGTCTGTCCCCTACTTGACCTCGGGGTCCTGGGGCTTCTGTTTCTGCTGGAGACAGTTGCCTTGGTTGTTCACTTCCTTTCCATTCTCACTCCCGTCAGTCTCTAGGGTTGAAAGAAAAGGGTACCTGAGAGTGTTGGCACCATTGTTCATAGTTCACAGTGGAAAGTTGTCATGAAACGTCACCTGGAGCTTTCGACAGGCTTCTTCCTGCCGCTTCCCCGGTTTTTCCTCCTCCAGAGGGTCTTGCTGCATTTATCTACCACTTTGTTTTCAGTTCTGTCTTTCTTCGCCACTAGGGATATTTAGTGCTAGTTCCTTCTTCCACTCCCCTGACCTCTCTGGCTGGACCAGAGCATCCAGGATGAAGTCAGCAGGGACTGTCCAGACAGCTGCCTCTATAACCCCAACAGGTTGCAGAAGCCACTGGGACAAAGGGCTGTGCTGTCACTCCAGTGACCTCTTTCTGTCAAAGAAGCCAGGCTGCTCACTGTGTTTGACTGAGCTCTGTAGGACACTTTCACTGGGCAATATTCTAACATTTGTTGGGGAGTCTGTGTAATTTTTTTAAATGCTCACTTTCCTCAGTGACAAGGCAGACAAAGCAGACAAAGGTTGAAGAAGGTCAAATAATATAAAACGTACAACGCTGATATTTGTCTTTTCTTCAGACTTCCACGTACATGTGACGTAGTCTGATACAAGTTTCACAAGCATTGCAATGAAGCGGCTACAATTTCTGGAAAGTTTTCTGCCGCGTGCAACCCGGCCTCTTTCTAATGGGCTTGACATGAGTTTGGCTAGCGTCCGCTTGGAGAGACTAAGGTTGGGAACTAGAATTGCACATTTTCACGCAGTGGTGAAACCAGGTAGAAGAGGCAAGGCAACTTGAGTTCACCAACATCTTGTGACCCTGTCACATGGCCAGCAGGAGAGTCAAAGTGTGTGTAGAATCCTAAATGTTCTAGAACTTCCAGGCTCAAGATGGGCTTATTTACAATGTGGGCTCATCCCCTGTGATCTCGTGCTTTGTCCACAGTAGAGCATGGCCCTTTCGGAACTCTCCTGCACATCTTCCGCCAACGTGGAGACACCTACTTCACATATTGCCCTTCTCCTAGTCAGTACTTATTATACTTAGATGTGGCTCTTCCCATTAGAAAACTGTAAGTATGGTTTTATAAGTGATGCCCACACAGAGTCTCCTCTTCACTTGGTTCTGTCTCTCCCCCGTGTTTGCTCCCAAGGCCCATTCTGCAGGCTCCTGGTCCTTTCTAAGACATTTCTGCCAGTGCCTCCTTGCCTAGTCATCAGAACATGTTATCCTTCTATCAATGTCCCTTCAATACAGAATGATTCACTCTTAGCCAATGACAGCTACCTCTACATGGTTGAGATCATTTTGTGTTTCTTCTTCTCTTTTCTCCCAGACTAGAAATACCCCAAGTTCTTGCTGTTTCTCCTAAAGCCTGATAGGGGAGATAATGATTTCTCTCAAAGAGTTTTCCTAAGCTGGTATTCAAGCTGTTTTTGTATATGTAGTTGAATACTAAACTAAGGAATTGCCTGGGATTTATTGTAATGATTTCAAGTAAGAGTCTTATTTAACTAAGTAAATACACAAATGAAATCAACCACCTCAACTACTTGCCCCAATATCATTTATTGGAAGAGAAATTCTTTCAATTCCCTTCTTTCCTTCTTCCCTCCCACCATCCCTCTCTCCTTTCCTTCTTTCCTTTCTTCCTGTAAAATTTCTTTACATGTGCATAATTTTGCATACCCACATAATTTATGTAAATGCTTGAGTGTGATCATATTATGCACAGTGTTTTTGTGCCTTCCTCTTTCCTTTTCTTGCCACTTCTCTCCACCCTACTCTCCTTCACCCACGTCACACAACCAACCCCAACCCTAAGTATGTATGTATAGAGATTCATGTATGTATACATTCACATATTCATACGTTCATGTAACATGTACAGCTTTAAAATTAATTTTTAACTTCAAGCACAGATCTAAGGCCAAAGGAATAACTTTGATTCTTATTTTCCTGATAGTGTTTTTAGAAGCCCGTCTAAATTCTAATAAGGCAAACTAAAGTTTAACTGATTTTTGTTATTTCTAGCATTTTTGTTTTAGGTCAAGTTTATTATATAGTAAACCCATTCACATGCCCTATTTTGTTTTGCAGAAGGGACATCTTGTGTAATCATTGCGTTTAGTGTGGACTTTGTATGGGCTTCCCCATTACTTCCTGTGTAATGTGGATCTCTGATTTATTTCCTTATCTATTACAGATGGAGTTGGATTCTAATTTTTTTTTAATAAATTTATTTATTTTTATTTATTTAATTTTTTTGGCTGCATTGGGTCTTCGTTGCTGCTCGGGGGCTTTCTCTAGCTGCAGTGAGCGGGGGCTACTCTTCGTTGTGGTGCGCGGGCTTCTCACTGCAGTGGCTTCTCTTGTTGTGGAGCACAGGCTCTAGGTGCGTGGGCTTCAGTAGTTGTGGCACGCAGTCTCAGTAGTTGTGGCGCGTGGGCTTTAGAGCTCAGGCTCAGTAGTTGTGGCGCACGGGCTTTGTTGCTCTGCAGCATGTGGGATCTTCCCGGCAGGGCTCGAACCTGTGTCTCCTGCACTGGCAGGCGGATTCTTAACCACTGCGCCACCAGGGAAGCCCTGCATTCTAATGTTTTTACCATTGAATATTTCTGTTAATTTTGGAGAAAATAGACTAACACATGCTATGTGAGATTACAAATTGAGTAAGACATAATATCCACTTGCATAAAGATGGTAGAAGTTAAGACTTATACCTAAATAAAGAATAAGGCATAAAATATCAAATGCCTTCAGATAAGGAAAAGGGCTATGTACTCTTAAGGGAGACCCTATGAAAATGATTTTTTTTTCATTAGGTAGAAAATAATCCTTAATTTGTCTCTCTCCTGGACAATTTCAGTAGCCTCTTTCTTTCTTTTTATGTATTTATTTGTTGATTTAGGCCATGCCATATGGCATGTGGGATCTTAGTTCCCCAACCAGGGATTGAACCCGTGCCCCCTGCATTGGGAGCACAGAGTCTTAACCACTGGACTTCCAGGGAAGTCCCAGTAGCCTCTTTCTTGATCTCCTAGTACTTCTTTTTTTTTTTTTTTTTTAATCCATTCACTGCAGCCAGAGTACCCTTTTTAAAACACACATTTGACCAAGTTGGTCTGTTGCTAAAGACCCTGCCTGCCTTTCCAATGCACTTAGAATAAAATTTAAAATCCTTAAAGTAAATTACAAATCCTTGCATAATCTGGCCTCTGCCTATCTCTTAAGCTTCATCAGACACGGCTCTCTTCCTTCCTGAAACATTATGCTCCAGCTACACTGCCCTTCATTGAGTTCCTCAACTGGAAGGAGCTCCACGCTGCCTCAGTGCATGCTGTTCCTGTCATGCACTCCTTCACCTCTCCTTTTCTTTTTTTTCCATCTGACTAGTTCCTTCTCCTTCAAGTCTCAGTTTAAGTGTCACTTCCCCAGTAATCCACTCTTATGCAGCCCCATCTCAATCTAAATTAGATCTGTGTTAGTCTGGACTCTCCAAGCTGAAGACTCCAAGATGGGATTAAACATACAAGGATTTCATTAGGGTAACCACTTGTGTGAAAAAATGGGGAGGGAACTGGTAAAGATGGGAAGGGCTGTCAGACCATGATCCAAGTCTGACTCCGAGGGAAGGAGAAAGGGAAGGCATGTTTGAGTGGAAGCCTCCATGACTGCTTGCAATCGAAGGAAGATTTGGCAAGGGCACCGGGAGTCTTCAAGCCAAAGTCAGCCATCAGAGGGGTCCCCTGCCTTCCCAGATTGGGCCTGCCTTCCTAGTCCTGCCGTGTGTCTTCACTGCCTAGGAGCTATGAGGAAGTGTGGCCTCCACACAAATGTGGTTGATTTCAGAGTCAGCAGTGGGCTCCTTGATCAATAACGTTTTCTGTGGTTGGAAGACGTGAGGTGTTCATGGCCACCACAGGAACCCTCAGGACATGTTTTCTCATAGCACCCGAGGCTTTTTCTTTGTTAACACTTGTCACATCTACAACTGTGTATTCTTCTGTAAAAGCTTCGCCAGGGCGTTGGGTCTGTCTTTTCATCACTGTATCCCAGTACTCAGAGCAATACCAGCCCACAGTAAGCACTCAAGCTTGTTGAATCAATGTATTTTTAATTTCCAAGATTTATAAATAGAAGTGCCTCCAGTATATGAAAATCCATGCCCTCTATGATACAATTTTCTATTATGTCTTTATACCTGGACTCACATATCTAAGAGTGAGAGCCTATTGTTATAAGAGGACCTCAAAGTGTGAGCACTGGGATGAGATTTTTCTTAGCTTCTAGAGGAAGCTCTGGTGGTAAGATTACTTGAATGAATGAATGAATGAATGAGCACATGGCAGAGACTTTGCCTCTCTTGATCACCACTGTATCCCCTGCACCTAGATCAGTGCCTGTTGCACAGTAGGAGCTCAAGAGAGGTTTGTTCAGTTAATTGAGGGGGAGATTAAGGGGAGAGGGTGGGTGGAGGAGGGAACCTTTTGCCCGAAGATGCATGTAATTTCCACTTTATCCTCAAATAGAAGAGCATTTATATGTCCGCAAAGTGCTTCAAATTAGACAGTAGTGTATGTGTCTTCCAGCAACTTGTCCTCTAATCATTTTGATGTTAACAAAGATACCTGTGTAGTCTTACGGAAGTGGTAAGATCACTCTGGACCTCAGTTTCCCCATTTGTAAAACGAAAAGTTTGAGGAAAATAATCATGAAGATTTCTTTCAGCACTTACATGCTATGATTCTGTTTATAAACACAAAAACAACTTGTACCTCAGACCATCGGCAATCCTTGCAAATACCCATATATAAAAATTATATCTAGCTTTGAGTATTTTTGGAATTTAAGTTGCATAAAATACAAGATGCTCTTTTGAGTTTCATTTCTTTCTTAAGTAGGCCTTTTGGTCGTAAACTGGGAGGGTTCACAGAGTAGAAATCTATTTTTAAAAGAAAAACAGGGAGAAAGAGAGAAAGGCGCACAGTGGAAGCTTCGTGCTTTAGAGTGGGGAATTATATAATGGCTGCTGTGATCAGCTTTTATGTCTGGAACAGAGAAAGGGAAATACGAATTCTGGATGCCACAGAAAGGAAATGCCCAAACTGGTTAGTTCCCCCAAACTTACAGAGGCTGCTTATAGAAGCACAGTACTTCTCTCTGTCAGCTGGATGGTCTTTTCTTCCATTCATATACAGTTGTATAAGCAAAATCAAAGGAGAATTACTGAAGGCAAATCACTCACAGTTTCACCTCCAAAAGTTGATTTTCTTCTATTTTTGTTTGTTTTTCTGTTTCATAACCTTAGTTATTTATTTACTCACATATTATTAGTTTTAACGTGGTCGATGTGATAGTCATCCAGACTCAGGAGTTTAGTAGAATGTCCCTCCATTGGGTTTGTCTGATGTTTTTCTCACGTTTAGCCTGGAGTTGTGGATTTCTGCAAAGAGGACCACAGAGGTGAAGTGTCCTCATCATATCATGTCACGGTGTTCCTGACATCACTCATGATATTAACATTTATCGCTTGGTTAAGATAGTGGCTGCCAGGTTTCTCCACTGAATCAGTTTTGATTATTTACATTTTTCTAGAAATATTTTGTCTAAGTTTCACATTTATTAACATCAAGGTATTCTCTTTTTATGTGCTCCATCTGAAATTGTCTCCTTTATTTCCCTAATATTTGATTATCCTTGCCAGTTTGTTAGTTTTCTTTGTCATTTCAAGGAACCAACTTTTGTCATAAGTTGCCCTTTCTCTCATGCCTTTACTTCATTAATTTATGTTTTTATCTTTAGTATATCCTTCTTTCTTTGGGTTAATTCTATTATTTTTTTCTAATATATTGTATGCTTAGCTCTTTAACTTTCACTTTTGTTCATTTCTAGTATAAGCATTTAAAGCTATGAAATTACCTCTAAGTGCTGATTTATCTATATCCCATCACATGTGGGATTTATTTTATTATTCTGTTTTAATTTTTAAAATTCCCTTGATTTTTTTGATCTATGAATATATGGAAGAGTATCTTATAATTTCTAAACATACGGTGTTTAAAGTTCATCTTTTTGTTATTGGCTTAAAATTTAATTATGCTGTGGTCAGAGAATTTAGTCGGTTTCATAAGAATTGTTTGAAATGGATATTCTTGCTTAATGGCTTGCTACAGTGTCAATTTTCTTATGTATCATGGGTGCTTAAAAAGAATACTCCTCTCTTTTTAAAATTCAGTTTGAAAAAATCTCTTTTAAAAGTAGAGTTAACTCATTTTTACTTATTGCAATGCTGAAATTGTAAGGTCTTATTTTTCCAATGTTATGTCATCCTTTTTATTTTTGCTTACTTTTGTTTCATTGATCAATATTTCTTTTTTCCATTATTTTTCTCTAGTGATTTTCTAGAACAGTGGCCCTCAAACTTTTTGTTCTCAGAATCGCTTTACACTCTTAAACTGTTGAAGTCCCTAAAAACCATGTGTTTGTGTGGGTTATTTATATATATCTATTACAATTTACCATACTAGAAATTAAAGATGAGAAATATAAAATATATTTTATGATTCAGTTAAAATAATGATTGCATATTAACCCATTGCATATTAATATAACATTTAAAAATGAAAACTAATTAAAATTTCCAAAACAAAGGAATTTAGTGAGAAGAGTGGTATTGATTTACATTTTTACAATTCTCTTTAATGTCTGGTTTCATAGATGACAGCTGGATTCTCATATCTGCTTCATTCAGTCTGTTGCAAAATGTTATTTTGGTTGAAGTATATAAGAAGAAAATCCTGCTTCACACTGATAGTCAGATGGAAAAGGAAAACGTATCCTCATAGCCTTTTCAGATAATTGTAGATACTTGGATACTGCATCAAAATTTGGCAGGTGATAGTTTCTTAAAGGTTAGTTGCAATGTGGAAACTGAAATCGTACAATGAACTTTCTGCACTCTCTTACATTAAAATCCCTATGTCTGTTTTGCACTTTGAGTGGCTCTTTTACCTGTGTGTGATTTTTGCAATGTCAGACATTGACGTTTGGAAATGTTGGTTGACAGAGTTACTCATATCTTCCAAATGTTAACATGTTTCATGATACATTAGCAAAAAATCACATCCACTAATATCTCCTTCTAGCTCATCAGAAAATCTTAAAGTATTAGGAAGTTGTCAATAGTGGTGCAAACAAGTATTCAAAAATTCTTAAAAGTTTAAATTTTATCATTGGCAACAAAGACTGTCAGTTGTTTTCCTTGAAGTGATAGACTCACACTTGGTTTATATTTGAGAAAATGTTGGCCAAACACCCAAGTCTGAAAACATAGATGTTGGCCTGTTAGTCTTTCTATGAAAAAAACAGCCAGTTCATTTTCAACTTAAACAATTGCACAAGTACTTTCCCTGAGGCAATCATTGTCGTTCAGTATGCAACAGAAGTGCTTTCTGTGTACTGCCCACTTTGTCACACAGAATATTAAGAAGATGTGTACTCAAAGTTTGAGTTTAATAAAATTAATATTTTATACTACTTCATTAAGGACATTCTCAAATGAAACTAGCATCTTTTGTTCTTGCGTTTGCTTGTTTTGTTTTTATTGTGAATGTGTGTTACTAAGAATACAGTGACTCAAGGATACCTTGATGTCACTGCCTTGATTCATGTCAGGAACCAGAACTTTTACCCACTATTAGTTTTGTACCATCAGTGCAAATGCCAATATAGTGAAAAGGCAAATGTCTTAGTATCATTGTGAAAATAGTTTTGACCTTATGGATCCCTGAAATCTAAGAGACCCTTAGAGGTCTGCAGACCATATAATGAAAATTGCTGCTCTAAAATTTCTCCATCCTATCTTTATCCTAGTAATTGTTACCACTGAATTTTTAATAAACACATTTAAAAATATTTTCTGTCAATATCAGGAATTAATCATTATCCATTGCTCTTCCTCCATATGAAGCAAAATCTTCAGGATACTTTATTTATTTATGTTTAAATTTGTTTTTTCAGGATTTTTTTGATGTGGACCGTTTTTAGAGTCTGTATTGAATTTGTTACAATATTGCTTCTGTTTTATGTTTTGGCCACGAGGCATGTGGGATATTAGCTCCCCGACCAGGGATCGAACCTGCATCCCCTGCATTGGAAGGCAAAGTCTTTTTTTTAAAAATTAATTAATTAATTAATTAATTAGTTTTTGGCTGAGTTGGGTCTTTGTTGCTGCGCGCAGGCTTCTTATTGCGGTGGCTTCTCTTATTGCAGATCATGGGCTCTAGGTGCGTGGGCTTCAGTAGTTGTGGCTCACAGGCTCTAGAGCGCAGGCTAAGTAGTTGTGGCACGTGTGCTTAGCTGCTCCATGGCATGTGGGATCTTCCCGGTCCAGGGTTCGAACCCATGTCCCCTGCATTGGCAGGCAGATTCTTAACCACTGGGCCACCCGGGAAGCCCGGAAGGCAAAGTCTTAACCACTGGACTGCTGGGGAAGTCCCAAAATCTTCAGGACACTTTTAAACAATCTCCTATCCCCTCTCAGATATTTCATTCCAGTTCGGTATTATCTTTAAGAATCCTTTTCTACTGGCTTAAATTTCATTTCCATGATCAGAAATTAGTTACAAGTAATTTAACATTTTACTGATTTATTTGATACTCTGATTGCTGTATCAGTTTTCTTTTCTACCCTGAATGCCTTGTTTTTCATTTTGAATTGAGGGGTAATTCTTTCAAAAGGGATATAGGAGTAGAATAGTTTTTGAATCCTTTTATGACCAAACATGTCTTTATTTTGCTGTCACACTAATTGATCTTTTGGTGTGTTCAGAATTCTGTGTTCAAATCCCCTTTCTCTTGTCTTGCAGCATTTAGCAGATGAGACGTTTATTGGCTGACTGTTTCTTGTTTTGTTGAAAGTTACTTGGTATTTGTAGCATTTTTCATTTAATCTTTAACATAGAAATTTTGCTAGGATATGGATAGAAGTGTTTCTTTTTATTATCCTTTTTAGCATTTTGGGGCCTTTCATTCCCAAGGCTCAAGTTTTTGTCAGCTGGAGGACATTTTCTTCTACTATTTCTTTAATTATTTATTTTTCCCTTTCATCCTCTTGCTTTCTTCTGTAACTTATCCGTTGAACATTATACCCCTGAATCTATTCTGCAAACCTTTTAACTTTGTCTCATAAATTCTTTTTTTTTCTTTAGAAACTGGAAAAATCCTTGCTTAGCTCTCCCAGATCATGACTTTTTTTTCCAGCTCTTCTCTATGCAACTCTCAAAGTTTTATTTTTATTTCAGAAATTATGTATCTTGTTTTGTGATGATTTCTTTTTCATAGTAGCCTGCTTTGCACATGCAGTATCTTCTTTTTAACATTATTTTCTATATCTGACATTAATTATTTTCCTCATCAACAAGACGTTTTGTTCATCTTGGGCCTCTCTTTTGTTCATGTTAGTTTTCCTTAAATATCTGGTTATTCTTAGTTCTCCTATTAAGAATAAAGAGTTGCGGGCTTCCCTGGTGGTGCAGTGGTTGAGAGTCCGCCTGCCGATGCAGGGGACACGGGTTCGTGCCCCGGTCCGGGAGGATCCCACATGCCGCAGAGCGGCTGGGCCTGTGAGCTATGGCCACTAAGCCTGCGCGTCCCAAGCCTGTGCTCCGCAACGGCAGAGGCCGCAACAGTGAGAGGCCCGCGTACCGCAAAAAAAAAAAAAAAAATAGAGTCGGACTGCTCACCTTTCAGAGCTGCCAGGGTTTGTTAGCAGAGCGGAGCTCACTCTTCCTAGGGTGGGCTGTTCTCTTAAGTGGAAGGAGTGGTCACGGGTGCTGAGGGTACCTGGAGGTTTCCTTTGCATAGATACAGCTGAGGTCCCAGGGGGCAAACTTGGGTAGGACACATTGGAGGGTTTTCCCGTTGTTTTAAGCTAAGTATCCACACACACCCCACCTTTGTTTCCATTTGGGATCTTTAAGTTACTCTAGGCGTTTTACCGAGTTATTTCTTTCTGGTGCTAGGGCCCCCCCAAAGGCCGACTCCTGTATTTAAGAAGTGAACGCTCTAGGGCTTCCCTGGTGGCGCAGTGGTTGAGAGTCCGCCTGCCGATGCAGGGGACACGGGTTCGTGCCCCGGTCTGGGAAGATCCCACATGCCGCGGAGCGGCTGGGTCCGTGCGCCATGGCCGCTGAGCCTGCGCATCCGGAGCCTGTGCTCCGCAACGGGAGAGGCCACAGCAGTGAGAAGCCCGCGTACCGCAAAAAAAAAAAAAAAAAAAAAAAAAAAAGAAGAAGTGAATGCTCTAGCTAGTTCCTATGACTGGCTTGGTTATAGATGCTGAAGACTCTGAGTTAGAGTTTTCCAGGCTCAGTGGGAAAACCAGTTTTCACTTATGCATTAACTTCTCCTGCACCAGCGTAGAGGTGCAGCCTTCTTGACTTTGGTTTCTCCTCTATTCCAATCTTCTGTTTTCTGTCTTCTTGAATTGCACAAAATTTCTGTTTTTACATTGACTACACGTTATTATGTGTCTCAGTTCAGGGAAATCTTTGAGGGAAAAGTAAACACATGAAATGGTCATGAGATAGAACTCTGTCCTGCAGCCTTTTAAGAGGCTCTTGTGGCTTTTTTGGTTTCTGTTCTCTTTTTTTGCTGCTAAAGATTTGAGCATGATAAGTTCCTCCAAAGAACTGATTCTCTTTAATTTTTGAAGCTAATTTGGTTTTAAGATGATTCTTTTCTTTAAAAATTGTATTTTGGTCACTATTGAAATATAATGTTTTTAATATTTCCTGCTTATTTAATGTATGTTTTTATTACATCAATTATTTAATATTTTTCTACAGGATATTTAAAAACAGATGGCCTCTAACTGTGTCAAACTAAAGGTAGATAAGGAATAGTAGCTATCCCTCCCCATATACAATTTATTTGTGTTGTCTGCCTCATGTCTACCCTGCAGAATGTTTCAGCACCTTGGAATTCTACAAATAACTTAAACACATCATCTTTGTCTTCAAGGAGCTTACAGACTTCCCCTTTGCACAGTTTCTCTAGAACTTTGAATTTCGACATTATCTCATTTACTTCCATGTAAGAAAATTCCCTGTCGTATTAGTCTCTTGTATCCAGTCTGTTTTCTAGTTCCCTCTTTTCAAGTAACTTTTCTTCTGATTATGAAAATAGAGCATAGTGAAGAATTGGCAACAGAGAAGGATGCTTAAGAGCTCAGGCTCTGTGATGCCATCCTGGTGTAAGCTAACTGCTGCATAACCCTGGGCAAGCAACTTAGCACTCTCTGTTCAGTGTCCCTGTCTATGTAAAGGGCATGGTTACCTTGCCTAACTTTAAGGCTATAACAAAGAATAAGCATGTTAACCCATGTCAGGGGCTTAGAATACTATCTGGCATATGGTAGGGGCTCATTAAGTATGTGTAACTTAAAGACTATTTGAAAAGTGAAAAAGTAGAAAGAAGAAAATAAAAATTCACCTGTAATCACTGTTAACATTTTGAATTTCAATTTACATACACACACACACACAATTTTAACCAATTTTAGTTATTTCATATATTGTGAGCACTACAAGTTATCTCCATTTAAAATATTATTTTCTTGTCCTCTTTCTTCTACTTTCCATTATGACATCTTTTTCCCCATGGTTGTTTCTAGTGCTTGATGATGTGCCTTTCCAGCAGCTTCTTAATTATATCCCTAATCCTCTCAGTCCTTGATTACTTAATAGGTGGACTAAACATGCTTAGGGCACTAGCAAAGCTAGGGCACTGCTGAGAGAGAGAGAGAGAGAGAGAGAGAGAGAGCGAGCGCACGAGATTCTTCTTCAGTCAATGGATCAGTATATTTTGCAGTTAATATATCCAAAGTGGAACTATCCTAATTTCAATAGACGTAAGTTTTGTTTTAAAATTCATTATTTTTAAAAACTGTGCATTTTATATGGTGGAGAGCATTATAATATTTTCACTGAATTAATTGAATTCTCTCTTTCTCAGATATAACCATCTGCAACATAAGATTATCAATATCATTCCAGGCTTTTGGATTCATTTTATTTCCTTTGACTTGTATATGGGTTAGGTCAAGGGCAAAAGGTTAGAGTCATTAAGGACAAGTGCTCAGTGTAGAAACTTCCTAATCAATTTCAACCCTTGTTCTAACATGGAAAGTATCTGTTATCTCTTGTGATTTACCTCTAGCAAGCACCAAAAGGAGGGATATTATTGAAAGTAGCTACTAGTGAAATGACTAACATCACTGGCATTTAAATTGTGACATTAACCCTGATTAGGATGATTGGTTCATTAGTTTCCATTTGAAAGTCATATTCTGTAACTGGAGAAAATGCCAAGATTCCCAAAGAAAGAATAATTGTTAGTTGTTGAAATCTTGCTCTTAAGTTTAGGGTCTGAATATAGTCTTTTTTTTTTTTTTTGGCTGGGAAGCTGAAGTGATTGTATGTCAGTAACTAGCTACAGTAAATCAGCTACAAGAAACTGAAGTGGATAAAGGCTAAACTCCAAGTGCTGAAGACTCAGCATAAGATGAGATATTCTATTTGGAAAATAGAATTCATAATTCAATCTCAAGATAAAGTCTGTATATGTGTGTGTGTGAGAGAGAGACAAAGACAGAGACAGAGACAGAGACAGAGAGAGAGATGGGACAGAGAAGAGGGGGATATTGAGGCAGAGAACATAGCATGAAATCCTAAGAATTATGTAAAAACTTCACTTCTTTTTTTTTTAATTGAAGTATAGTTGATTTACAATGTTTCAGGCGTACAACAAAGTGATTCAGTTATGCATGTATGTTCTTTTTCAGATTCTTTTCCATTATAGGTTATTAGAAGATATTGAGTATAGTTCCCTGTGCTATACAGTAGTTCATGGTTGTTTATTTAATATATAGTAGTTTGTATCTGATAATCCCATACTCCTAATTTATCCCTCCCCACCCTTCCCCTTTGGTAACCATAAGTTTGTTTTCTATATCTGTGAGTCTATATCTGTTTTGTAAATAAGTTCATTTGTATCATTTTTAAAGATTCCATGTGTAATTGATATTGTATGATATTTGTCTTTCTCTGTCTGACTTACTTAGTATGATCATCTCTAGGTAAAACTTCTTAAAGAGAGGTGGAAAAAATTCTTTTGCCCCCAATTCAAGTCAATGTTGAGAATGATATATGGAAGAAAGGGTCATGGATTGCAGACCTTTGCTGATTAGAGTTCAGTCTTCCTCTAGTTTTGCCTCTGGTCTGCACGTACATCCGCTTTGTTTCCTTGTGTGTAGCTCACATTTTAGGAGAACAGAAAAATGAATCCTCATTTTGTTTAATTTGAAGGTGAGAAGTAGGAGGTGAGAGAAAAACAGTTTAGGATCAATCCTTGTTAAATTAATTTTACAATTATGCTTCTTAAAATTAAGGCAACTTGCATTTATATAGCATTTTATAGCTCACAACCAATTTACAAACACACTATAAACTGATTTTATGAAAACGTGAAATATATACCTCCCTCCCTCCCTCCCTTCATGGTACTTTAAACCCCAACTTATACTTCAATTCTTCAACTGAACTTTTATTCACTCATTCAACAAATTTAATTGAGTGGCAGGCATAGTTCAAACTGCTTATGATACATCCATGAACAACAACAAAAAAAGTCCCAGCTCTGTGGAGCTTACATTCTTGTGGGGATAGACAGACCATGAACACTGAACACACTAAGTAGGTTACATTGTGTGTGAGAAGATGGTGACTGCTATGGAAGAAAGAAAGAGTAGATGCTGTGTAAGGGAGACAGAAAGTTTTGGAGGAATGGGCAGTTCTAGGGTGGGTCGAGGTGGGTCACTGCATTAAGTAAAGTAGTCAGGGTAAATTTCATTGTGGTGAGATTTGGGCAAAGGTTTAGAGGAGATGAGAGAGTTATTTGGAGGAATTTGGGGGAAGAACATTCCAGGAAGATGAAACAGCTGGAGCCAAGACCTTAAGGTGGAGACATGGAGACCAGTGCAGAGGATCAGAATGAGTGAGGAGAATGACAAGGAGAGTATCAGGAGAGGAGGTCGGAGAAGTAAAGGAGGAGAGATTCTGCAGGGCCTGGAAGGCCTGTGGAAGGACCTTGACCTCTAAGGAAAATGGGGAGTCATTATAGGATTAAGCATGGGAGTAGCGTGATCTGATTTACGTTTTAATGGGATTTCTATAGATGCTTTGTTGAGAATAGACTGGAGGGAGGAGGGGACAACGGTAAAAGCAGGGAGATTTATTTAGAGACAGTATTAGTTACCCACTGCTGTGTAACATAGTATCTAAAAACTTATCAGCTAAAATAGCAAACATTATCTTTCACAATGTCTGATGGTCAGGAATCTAAGAGCAACTTAGCTGGTTGGTTCTGACTCTTGAGTTTCTCATAAGGTTGCAGTCAAGTTGTCATCTGGGGCTATAACTGATTTAAGACTTGTCTCTGACTGCAGAATGTACTAAGCTCCCTCACGGGTTGTTGGTGGTCTTCAGTTTCTCATTGACTGTTGGTCAAGGCTTCAGTTCCTTGCCACAGTATGGCAGTTTGCTTTCCCCAGAGAGAGAAATGAGAGAGAGAGAGAGAGACTGACTTACCAAGATGGAACACTTTTACTCTCTGATTCTGGGAGTGCCATACTATCATTTTTGCTATATGCTGTTGGTCATATAAACCAAGTCTGATACAATGCGGGAGGGAACTCCACAAGGGTGTGAGTTCTAGGAGGTAAGGATCATTGGGGGCCCATAGTAGAGGCTGCCCACCTCAGAGACAATTGCAGTAATCCAAGTAGAAGATGATGGTGGCTTACACCAGCATGCTTCCAGTGGAATGGTGAGAAGTGGTCAAGTTCTGGATATATTTTGAAGGCAGGATCAATAGGAAGGACTTTTTAGTGAAGTGGATGTAAGAAAATGAAGACTTATGGATGACTCTGTTAGCTGCCTTTTAAAAGATAAGTGCCTAGGGTGTCTAGGTGTGTTAATTGACTCAAGGAGATGTGTGTGTGTGTGTGTGTGTGTGTGTGTGTGTGTGATGGTGTGGGGACTGGTGCTTTTAGAAGAAAGCCAATGCAAAGCTGGAGAAGAGGGGTTTGCAGATCTTTGAGTGAAGCCAGGAAGGTTGGGAATCCAAAGCAGGTAAGGGACGTGGTGCAGGACAGACTGTGGACTATGTTTGGGGACTGCTGGGCTTTTTGAGTAATGAATGCTACTTTCTTGGTGTAGTTGGTGGATCTGACAGCTGAATGACAGTTTTCTTTCCATAGTCAGTATTCTTTATGTAGTAAAAATTAAATGGTAGAATATATGTAGTAAATAATATACATACTGTAGGAGTCCTTAGTACAGGGAACCCCTTAAGAGCCCAAATAGAAACAATCAGGGAGTATTTTCTGGAAGATGGGATCTTGCAGCTGGACTTTGATTAGAGTAGAATTTAGATGGGGAGAAGCAGGAAGGGAATTTCAGGCAGGGAAACAGTCTGAGCAAAGGCATGGACGTAGGAATGGGCTTCTTTAGGGTATTGCAAATAAATGGTTTAACTCCTTATGTTAAGTAAGTAGAAAGAAATAAATTTTGAGAAGTATGTAGGGGCCTGATAATGGAGAATCTTAAATATCAGATGTAGGATTTTGGACTTGACATTACAGGTGGTAAAGAATCAGAGTACACTCTTGAAAATGATTATCTCTGAAGATGATTCCATAGGGCTTCAATAGGGATTGAAGAGGGGAAAGTTGAAGGATAAAGAGACCAGTTGGAGGCATGAAGAGATAAGACCAAAGCTGTGATCATGGGTATGGTGACTGACTCCATATAAGGGATGAAGAGAGAGTATAATAGCCAACACACATGAGGCTTTTATACCGTGTCAATTTCATTTGGGGGCACATCTCAGTTTTACAGGTGAGGAAGCTGATGCCCAGAAAGGTTAATTAACGTGTCCAGGGTTACACAGCTAGTACGTGGTGCAGCCAGGATTTACACCCAGGCAGTCTGGCTCCAGAGTCTATATTTTATTTTATTTTTTTTTAAATTTATTTATTTATTTATTTAGGGCTGTGTTGGGTCTTCGTTTCTGCGCGAGGGCTCTCTCCAGTTGTGGCAAGTGGGGGCCACCCTTCATCACGGTGCGCGGGCCTCTCACTATCGCGGCCTCTCCTGCTGCGGAGCACAGGCTCCAGACACGCAGGCTCAGCAGTTGTGGCTCACGGGCCCAGTTGCTCCGCGGCATGTGGGATCCTCCCAGACCAGGGCTCGAACCCGCGTCCCCTGCATTAGCAGGCAGACTCTCAACCACTGCGCCACCAGGGAAGCCCCAGAGTCTATATTTTAAACCAGTACATAAGATTTGGCTCTGGATGACTGGGGACAGATGATGATGAGGTGTGCCCAATTGAGAAATGATGATTACCTTAGTTTTGGATTGAGTTAAAGGTGACGACAGGACATCTAAGGAGAAGGCAGAACTGGCTCTTAGGGGATACCCATCTATTAGTCATTAAGATAGAGGATCAGGGACTTCCCTAGTGGTGCAGTGGTTAAGAATCCGCCTGCCAATGCAGGGGACATGGGTTCAATCCGTGGTCTGGGAAGATCCCACATGCCGCAGAGCAACTAAGCCCGTGCGCCACAACTATGGAGGCTTCACTCTAGAGCCCGCGAGCCACAACTTCTGAGCCCGTGTGCCTAGAGCCCGTGCTCCACAACAAGAGAAGCCACATCAATGAGAAGCCCGTGCACTGCAACAGAGTAGCCCCTGCTCGCCGCAACTAGAGAAAGCCTGTGTGCAGCAACGAAGACCCAGCACAGCCAAAAATAAAAATAAAATAAATTAAAAAAAAAAAAGATAGAGGATCAATGAAAGCCGTACGAATCAACAATGGAGAGAAAAGAGCAAAGGGCCCAGGAATGATGAGGGTTAGAGGACTAGGATGAGGTAGAGTAGAGATTAGAAAAGAGTGTTTGGCTACTGAGGAGAACCACTCTTGTACAGGATCTTAGAAGCCAAGCAAGGAAAGATTTTACAGAAGTGAGAAATGGCCAAGAAAATCCAAGGAGATTAAGAACTGAGGGAGGTCTATTGCATTTTGATCAGAGCTCATTAATAGAATCAGTTCTAAAGAGAAGTAATACTTATAACTATTATTTATTGAAGATCTGTCATGTACCAGGCTCTTCATATGTAAATATCTGAGTTATTCCTTTAGAACAGTACTGTAAGGCTGATATCATGATACAGAGGAAGAAACAAGCTCAAAGAACTAAATTACCTCATCTAAATTCAGTAATTGACAGAGCTGAGATTAAAACTGAGGTTTATTCGACTCCAAAACCATTCTCCCCCTAGATTAAGACAAAAAAACCCCCCAAAACAACCCTCCCCTCAAAGACTAATGCCCTTCTAGGAATTATTAAAAAAAAAAGAATGATGAGAAATGGATTGAAAGTGATAAGTTGACATGAAGACTTCACTGTCCTGGTTTTTTGTGGTCCCAAGTGAAATGGATTTATGTCTGGATTTGTTGACTATTACTACACATATTTTTAGGAGGTGAAGGCATTATGTACTAAGTTTCACATGCTTCTCCCCAGCAAAGCATTCCCTCTGTTAGACTCTTATTAATGCCCCAGGGCATGCGGTAGAGTGATCTGGAGCTTTTCTTGACTTGTTGGTAATGATCTCAGCTGCATGACTGCTCCACCTCTTTCATTACTTCAGCTGATGACTCATGTCTTAATTTTTCTCCCAACATCAACAAAATGAAGTAGCGGATTAAAGAAACAAACGAAAGAAAAAAAAAATATTTGTGATCTAACACAGCCTTAGCCTTGCTGTGAATACTCAGGTGCTAATTTAAACTTTCCTCCAAGGAAGAACAGAGATCAAGTTTATAGTCGACGTGTTCTGTGTTCAAGGCAACCCAGAAAATTACATACCTAAAGCTACTGAAAGGATATTTAAAAAGCTGACCAGAGCAGGATTAGAATTGCCAATCATCACTCAGTGATGAAACTCACCTTCAGAAAGTGTTCCAAACTTTGGTAAAAGCTGTCCTGTGAAACTGTCCTTTCTTTACAAGTCTACAGTTTTGCTCCGTGTACCAGAGAGATTGTCCTGTTTTTACTAAACCAAGCTTTATTCAACGGTGCTCTCTACCGGAGAGATTATAATCTATGAAAAAACAAGAAATCCAAAGTCATTATGCAGTTAAAGGGAAGAGCATAAGAGTCCTTTGGCCATCAAACATGTGAACAGAAACAGCTAGTCAGGATTTGCTTTCCCAGGCTATTTTTCTCCATTGATCATGTAAGGATTCATCAACCATTTCATCTTAGGGGAAAAGCTGATGAATCTAGATTTATGAGTGAACGTTGGTGCTGGGAACAGATAAAATCAGCAATCCAGGAGACTCAGCAGGAGGGAGTAGGGACTTGAGGGAAGACTCTAAGAAACATCTCTCAAGTGAATCAGGGCACTACTTAGTGTAAATCAAGAGTTGGCTTTTATCCTTCACCCTGGCACTTCCTGCTAAACTTTTGGAAATCAGCCAGTGTTGTAATTAACCCTCCCCCTGCCTCCCAGCTTTTCTTAGGTAAGAAAGAGAGTGAAATCCCCATCGTTTTCAATGGTGAGGTCACTGCACATAACTTAAAGCCCTTCTGTCCTGTAGGACTGAGCATTTTGGGAAGTATGCATGATGCCTGGGTGCTCATGGGCAACAATTAGGGTTCAGATTCCTCTATTTCTCCCTCTAAGTGAAGGCTGCAGATCGGGGACCCAGGGTGGCTCCTACTAAATGACTGAGAGGGGTGGTGGTGGCACTGCCACACGTGGGCCCATCACCTCTGCCTTCGTGGTCCTCCCAGAGACTTCATTTCTTCCACTTGTAGATTCTTAGGAGTCCACCAAAATTCTGTCTCTAAATCAAGCCCTATCCTCTGTGATTAGTAGTTTCCACAACATGGAAATACTATTTTACTGTTAAATCAAAGTACATAAATTTCTTTTTTTTACACCGAATTATAGTTGATTTACAATGTTGTGTTAATTTCTACTGTACAACAAAGTGATTCAGTTATACATATATATATTCTATTTTATATTCTTTTCCATTATGGTTTATCACAGGATATTGAATATAGTTCCCTGTTCTATACAGTAGGACCTTGTTGTTTATCCATTCTGTATGTACTAGTTTGCATCTGCTAACTCCAAACTCCCAATCCAACCCTCCCCACCTCCCCTGCCCTTGGCAACCACACGTCTGTTCTCTATGTCTGTAGTCTGTTTCTGTTTTGTAGATAAGTTCATTTGTGTCATATTTTAGATTCCACATGTAAGTGATATCACATGGCATTTGTCTTTCTCTTTCTGACTTACTTCACTTAGTATGATAATCTCTAGGTCCATCCATGTTGCTGCAAATGGCATTATTTCATTCTTTTTTATGGCTGAGTAATATTCCACTGTATATAAAATACATAAATTTCTTTAGTTGACTCTCCAAAATGAATACCAATGTGCTCCTTTTGTCAGAAAATTCCATTATTTTGCATCACCAATATATTCTTCACTTTAAAAATGTTTCCCCCCACCCCCCCAAAAAAGTGTTTCCCACATCTGCCTATTTCAACATTGACCGGCACACTCCTGCCTTTCCTTCAGGTCTTTGTCGAAACTTTGCTTCCTCCTTGATCCTCTGGTTAGGTTAGTCCCCTCTGTCATATAACCTCACTCATGACACTGTTCATTTCTCACACTCATTGCTCTTGTAACAGCGGTCCTTTCTTTTTTTCTTCTTCTTTTTTGGCTGCGTTGGATCTTCACTGCTACGCGTGGGCTTTCTTTAGTTGCGGCAAGCGGGGGCTATTCTTTGTTGCAATGCGTGGACTTCTTATTGCGGTGGCTTCTCTTGTTGCAGAGCTCGGTCTCTAGGCACATGGGCTTCAGTAGTTGCAGCACGAGGGCTCAGTAGTTGCGGCACATGGGCCCTAGAGCGCAGGCTCAGTAGTTGTGGCACACGGGCTTAGCTACTCCGCAGCATGTGGGATCTTCCTGGACCAGTGACCAACCCATGTCCCCTGCGTTGGTAGGCGGATTCTTAACCACTGCACCACCAGGGAAGTCCCAACAGTGGTGCTTTCTTTCCCCCACTGGACTGCAAGCTACTTGGGCCACGGGGAAGTGCCTGTGTCATTTGCCATTGCATCCTCCACAAATAGCATGGTGTCTGGCATCTATTGGGCTCTCAATCAAAATAGCTAAATGAACAACTTCAGTCTCCCTTTAATTAATGATTATCTTTAGCACTTCTGCATTATAACCAAAAATTGCCATACCCACAAACTTTATGGGAATATAGAACTGTGCTGTGACAGTAGTACCTGTTATTGTATAACAATGTGCAGTTTACAGACCTCTATTTTATTCATTATTTTATTCCATTCTTACAATCGCATTGTGAGGTAAGTAGGGTGGGCATTGCTGTCTTTTTTTTTTTTTAACTTTTTATTTCATATTGGAGTATAGCTGATTAACAATGTTGTGTTAGTTTCAGTTGTACAACAAAGTGATTCAGTTATACATATACATGTATCTATTCTTTTTCAAATTCTTTCCCCAATTAGGTTGTTATATAATATTGAGCAGAGTTCCCTGTGCTGTACAGTAGGTCCTTGTTGGTTATCCATTCACACCAGTCAGAATGGCCATCATCAAAAAATCCACAAACAATAAATGCTGGAGAGGGTGTGGAGAGAAGGGAACCCTCTTGCACTGTTGGTGGGAATGTAAATTGGTGCAGCCACTATGGAGAACAGTATGGAGGTTCCTTAAGAAACTAAAAATAGTGTTGTCCTTACTTAAGGCACGAAGAAACCGAACCTCAGGCAGTTTTCCTCCCCTGTAAGTGGTGAACAAAGACTCACTTCCAGGGCCTGTGCTGTTCCATGTCACCAGACTACCTAATGGTTAGAAAGGCCTTCTACCAGGGTTTTCCTGTTTACTTCCAGAAACTTGGTTTTACCTTTTAATCCAATTAATTTACAGTTGGGTCATTTTCTCTTTCTTCCCAATCAGTTCCACCAAGCCCCTGGCACAAAGTTCAAACCAGGGGCCTGGAAACCGTCTGAAACTCCACTCTGCTCAGGGTGGATTTCCCGCCCCGCCCCCAAACATATGTTACCAGTGTCAGTGTCATTTTCTGACCCTACACCAATGTGTGGCACGATGCCTCCACATAAAGGGCCCTCAGCACAGCCTTTGCTGGGAGTTCATGCCAGTTTTCTATCACAAAGTGAACGGGGAGACCATCTACTATCAGAAGGCCCTGTAGAAATATCAGCAAAAAGGGACGTCTGTGACTGAATGACCATCAGAAGGCTCTTGGTGGCTGAATTTCCACTGATCAGTATACACGTTGCCTTTGCAATCCTGTTACTTGTCTGTGTCATGTTACTACGCGTGGACATAGGTGTTACTGAAATACAATGTCTCATGGTTACTTTTTGGTTTCACTTCAATGAACAAGGCTGGGGAGCTGCTGAGGACTGTCATGGTTTGTGAGTATTTAAGTTATTATCGCATCCTCCTTAAGAAATCGCTTTGATAGTCAATTGCTGCTTTACCTGAGCTTGGCTTGGTTAGGACTGACAAATGACTCCAACCCCTTTTGCCTCTACTGAAGGTTCTCCAGGTGCCCTCCTCACTCCCCATGATGATTTTTTACAACCTGTAGCTTCTATGTCCTTTAAATATAGTAGGAGCCCGTGGCAACACAGGATTCATATACAAAGTTCGTCTCTTTCCTGTTGCTTCGTATTCCTATTATGCAGCATATCTGCAATACGTCTTGTTTGCAAAGTAGCTTCTATTGCCTTTTGAAATTAAGGGACTTGGATTGGTCTATAATTTTCTAGCAATTATAGTACAAATTAAACTGGATAAAATAGTTTTAATAACCATTAACATGTTGATTACATTTAATGTATCGTACACATTTATACATTAGAACTCAGAGAGTTAAATGAAACCTGTTCCCTCTCAGTTTTTCATTTGAATATTCACTAATGAAGAATAATCAAAGAAAATGATTTGGCTCCTGAAATGATTGGATATGAAAAGCCAAGTGTGAAGGGAACCAACTTACACTACCTCTGTACTACCTTTGAAAGACCATTATTACTTCTCATGGGCAGTAGAGAAATAAATCAGTGGCTTTATCAGTGCAATGGGGCAGTCACTTTAGTCTTAGTCTTCCCTCTCTTCCATTCTGGGGAAGTACAAATCAACCAAATGATGTGTATTTTTTAGCGGATATCAAAGGAATACTTCTTTGATAATGAACCTCGTGTTTTTCTTGCTTTCACAGTAATAAACGACTGGTGGCCTTAGTGCCCATGCCCAGTGACCCTCCATTTAATACCCGAAGAGCCTACACCAGTGAGGATGAAGCCTGGAAGTCGTATTTGGAGAACCCCCTGACGGCGGCCACCAAGGCCATGATGAGCATCAACGGTGATGAGGACAGCGCTGCCGCCCTTGGCCTGCTGTATGACTACTACAAGGTAGAACCTGAAGCCCCGCCTCCCTCCACTTTCTGCCTCCAGGGCCTCCCCGCTCTAGGGGGCAGAGGGGACAGATTCTTCATCCCAGGCCAGAGAATGAATGGCGTTGCCACACTCGCTCTGGAATTCAGCCTCTTCCTGTTCTCATTATGTCTCTGCTTTCCCATCTATAAAGCACGACTTTACCAGCCCCCCCAGGGAGTTTCCATTTTAGGATAATTATTTCTGTGCCCTCTGTTTACAAGCATACATATTGTCTACCTTTAATTTCGACTTCATATCCTATTGCAAATCCTTCTTTGCTGCCATTTTTACTTTATGATTTTTGGTGAATAAAGAATATTACATTGTGTGGCTGTACCATAATTTAGTCATTGCTCAGTTTTACGGCATTTAGGTTGCTTTTATCTTTTCTTATTTTATTTTTTAATTAAGTAATGAGAACCTTTAAAAAAATTTTTTTTTAATTTAATTTTTTTGGCTGTGCCACACAGCTTGCAGGATCTTAGTTCCCTGACCAGGGATTGAACCGGGCCCATGGCAGTGAAAGCAGAAGTGAAAACACCAAGTCCTAACCACTGGACCACCAGGGAACTCCCTAGGTTGCTTTTAGATTTTCTATTTTATAAGAAACATCAGGGTTTCTAGATTTTTCAGTTTTGTAAGGAATACGCCAATGAATACTTTAGTGGTAGGCTTTTGTAGCAATTCCAAAATCTAACTGTCTCCATTTGTTTCAATGAGTACTCAATATTTATTTTGAAAAACCCTTAAAACAAAGTGAATGTAATTCGCTTGCATTACAAAAATACCTGCCATAGTTACTTTCAAAATAGGAGTATTTCAGGAAATCGAACAACAAACAATGGTCGGCCTCAACTATAAAGGACTATATCTGGTATGACCTGCTTCCTTAGAACCAATGAAGTGTAAAAAATCAACAGGTATTTACTGAATGAGGATATTTATTGCCTGACTTGATTGTAAACACTGTGGGCTTATGCTGGTGTTGGCACAAAGGTGAGAATGGCCGTGTTTATTGTGCTGGTTGGGCACAGTGAACTCTAGTTTTAGAATAAGAACTAAATCCCCCTCTTCCCCGCTCCCTCCATCATGAGAAAATCACCCAAGAGGAATCATTTTTCCTTTGGTAAGCACCAGTCTCAGCTTCCTGTTTCCTTCCTGCTTCCCAGTTCCTGTTTCCTCCCAGTGGTCTCACTTCTGCAAGTTGTGTTGTCCCCTGGGTCTCTCCTAAACCAGGGTTTTTGTGCTTTACAACGATCTCCCACCACCATTGACTCTGGCACGGCCCCCGGGCCTATTTCTTTCACCAAAGTTCTCTAAAATTACTCATTCCTTTTCCGGCTTCTTCCCATTTTCTCTATTAAAACACTCAGGAGGGCTCCCTCCATGGGGAGAAGAGTGAAAGCCAAGCCAAGTTGTGCTTATTTAAGATGAAACACAAGGTATGAGTAACTGATAGGCTGGCCCATCCAGGCTACTTTAAATGAGGATATTATTAACTCAAATAAATGCATTTTTTTTTGGTTGGAAAGTGCTGGAGAAATATAGGAAAGGCATTCCACTGGTACCCTTGCCAGTCTAGGCTGATTTTTTTCCCCTTTACCAACGGAGCTGGAGTTGTCTGATTTCGACAGCTCTCCTGTGAAGCTGTACAACTCCCAACACGGCTCCTGACATAGCAAGAAGGGCCTTTAACTTTGGGAACTGGGGTCCAGATGAAAGGATATTTTAGGGTCTAACCTCCATTTCATGTAAGCAGGGCAGTTTCCTACAATGAACAGGAATCGCCTGAAAAAAAATGAGCCTAAAAACAAAGATGGTTTCTTGGCAGGCTTTCCTTTCTTCTTTTCTTTGTTTGTGGTTGTTTTATATATTTTAATCCTTTTTGACTAAGGAGCTTATTTGAAAAACACAAGGATGAATTCTAAACATTTTGGAGTCAAAATTTTCAGAATGTATTGAGGATGGTATAGAAACAGAACTTATCATGTTAGACTGCTTCCTGTTATAGGCTATTTCTTGAGGGTTCAGCGTTATTGGACTTTTGTGTTAATATGTAATGTTCAGAAATGGTCTCATCCCTAGAAAGGAATCACAAAGCAATTTTCCTTTATTATAAAAAATAGTTAAAACTTGACACCTTTTTAAAAAATATCTTTATTGGAGTATAATTGCTTTACAATGTTGTGTTAGTTTCTGCTGTACAACAAAGTGAAGCAGCTATATGTATACTTATATCCCCATGTCCCCTCCCTCTTGAGCCTCCCTCCCACCCTCCCTATCCCACCCCTCAAGGTCGTCACAAAGCATCGAGCTGATCTCCCTGTGCTGTGCAGCAGCTTCCCACTACCCATCCATTTTACATTTGGTAGTGTGTATGTGTCAATGCTACTCTCTCACTTCATCCCCTCTTCTCCTTCCCCTGCTGTGAAAAATCGATACCTTTATCAATCTTTAAAATTTAGTAACATATTAAAGTGACCCTGATTTAATCACTTGGGTCATTACAACATTTTTTGGTAACTTTTATAACTATGTTAAACAAATACAGTAGTTAATGCTTTTATAAGACTTTGAAGAAATACATTAAGATACACTTTGAAAAAATATATTTTTCTTATTTTTTAAAAGTAGATTTTACTCCTGTGAAATGGATATAATTTCAGGTATCTGTATTAGATGGCAATTCTTTTGTATTAATGAAAAAGAGAAACACACCTTGAAACAAAAATCATTAGTAACTTAGGAAAGCAACATATTTTATTTCCCACAGGTTCAGAGGATAAAGTATTAGTAAATATGGTACCTGGATTACCTCTCCTCTTGCACATTTTTAATATTTAGAGGAAAGTTGAAATACTGCTTTCTGTAAATATTTTGAAATGCAGAGTAGAGAGTTTACATAAAACTCAATTTGAGGATGTGGAGAAAAAGGAACCCTTGTATACTGTTGACGGGAATGCAAATTGGTGCATCCACTATGGAAGACAGTATGGCAGTTTCTCAAAAAACTAAAAATAGAACCACCAAATGACCCAGAGGTTCCACTCCTGGATATATATCTGGAAAAAATGAAAACACTAATTTGAAAAGATACATCCACCCCAGTGTACATAGCAGCACTATTTACAATAGCCAAGATATGGAAGCAACCCAAGTGTCCATCAGCTGACAAATGGATAAAGATGAGGTATATAAATACAATAGAGTACTACTCAGCCATAAAAAAGAATGAAATTTTGTCACCTGCAACATCATGGATGGACTTGGAGGGTATTATGCTAAGTGAAATGTCAGAGAAAGACAAACACTGTATGATATCACTTATATGTGCAATCTAAAAAATGAAAACAAACTAGTCAATATAACAAAACAGAAACAGACTTAAATATGTAGAGAACAGGGCTTCCCTGGTGGCGCAGTGGTTGAGAGTCCGCCTGCCGATGCAGGGGACATGGGTTCGTGCCCCAGTCCGGGAAGATTCCACATGCCGCGGAGCGGCTGGGCCCGTGAGCCATGGCCGCTGAGCCTGCGCGTCCGGAGCCTGTGCTCCGCAACGGGAGAGGCCACAACAGTGAGAGGCCCGCGTACCGCAAAAAAAAAAAAAAAAAAAAAAAAAAAAGTAGAGAACAAACTAGTGGTTACCAGTGGGGAGAGGGGAGGGGAGGGGGGAGGGGGGAGGGGGAGGGGGGAGGGGGGAGGGGGGCAAGATAGGGGGAGGGGGGAGGGGAGGGGGGAGGGGGGAGGGGGGAGGGGGGAGGGGAGGGGAGGGGGGAGGGGCAAGATAGGGGGAGGGGATTAAGAGGTACAAGCTGCTCGGTATAAAATAAATAAGTTACAAGGATATATTGTACAATGCAGGGAATATAGCCAATATTTTATAATAACTATAAATGGAATATAACCTTTTAAAATTGGGAATGTCTATGTTGGACACCTGAAATTTATATAACATTGTACATCAACCATACCTCAATTTATTTATTTATTCATTTATTTATTTTTTGGCTGCGTTGGGTCTTCGTTGCTGCGCAAAGGCTTTCTCTAGTTGCGGTGAGCGGGGGCTACTCTTCGTTGCAGTGTGTGGGCTTCTCATTGCTGTGGCTTCTCTTGTTGTGGAGCACGGGCTCTAGGAGCATGGGCTTCAGTAGTTGTGGCATGCAGGCTCAGCAGTTGTGGTTCACGGGCTCTAGAGCGCAGGCTCAGTAGTTGTGGTGCACGGGCTTAGTTGCTCTGAGGCATGCAGGATCTTCCTGGACCAGGGCTTGAACTCATGTCCCCTGCACTGGCAGATGGATTCCTAACCACTGCACCACCAGGGAAGTCCTGGTTTTTAAGTATTTTAATGATTTAAATTCACATTATCTAGATGAATGAGTGAATAAGTGATTTAATAAATATTCATAAGCTGTTGAAATATTCATAAGCTGTTGAAATCGGCTTTTTATTTTTGGCTTATACATATAAATGCAGGGAAGCTTAAAGAAGAAAGTGAAATTTCCTGTAATTTTTCTATCATATTATTTGGCATCATTTTCTCCATCGCTGAAGGATTTTGAACATAAGCCTGGTAGATTGGAGAAATGATTTATACATATTACAGCAACAGCAGCAGCAGCAGGGAGGTGGGTTATGAGCAGAGAATCCAGTGAACAGTTCGTTGCAATAGTCCAGATAAAAAATGATGAAGCCCTAAAGTAAGACATGATGGTAGCTGTTCCCTGGGTCAGCATTTGTGAGGTTCTCCCTAAATCAGCCACTCTGTTTAGTCAGCCATACTGCATAGAGACAAAGCAGTATGTTCAAGAAATCACTGAGTATTTGTTTGAATAAAAGCTGGCAACTGGGGCTTCCCTGGTGGCGCAGTGGTTGAGAGTCCACCTGCCGATGCAGGGGACATGGGTTCGTGCCCTGGTCCGGGAAGATCCCACATGCCGCGGAACAGCTGGGCCCGTGAGCCATGGCCGCTGAGCCTGCACGTCCGGAGCCTGTGCTCCACAACGGGAGAGGCCACAGCAGTGAGAGGCCCACATACCGCAAAAAAAAAAAAGCTGGCAACTGATTGTGTGTGTGTGTGTGTGTGTGTTTGTGTGTGTGTGTGTATGTGTGTGAGATTTGGCGGGAGAACCCTATAATTAGGATCATAGAATCTAAGCTGATTCTCAGATTAACGAAGGCGGAGTACAGAAGAAGGGCTTTGGGGAAAAGGATAATTGTATGTTGAGTTTGATGTGCTTGTAGGATGTCTAGGTAGGGATGTCTGATAGACAGTATTGTGGGTCTAGACTTGAGAAAGGGGCCTGAGTTCAGAGGTCCCAGTTTCTCTAAGAAGGACAGTCTTTGGGAAGCCAAAGGTAAAAATGGTTCACGGTGGCCCAGATGGGAGCAAACCCAAAGTTTTCCCTTTGTCACATTGTGACGAATACTATAGACGGAGCAAGGGGCTCAGAGCTGGCATCAGTGCATCTTAGCAACACTAATGTTCCCTTCCAGGAGTCTTTGGGAGTTACTAATATGTTTTAGTGTTTGGAATCCCTATTTCTTCTATTTCTTTGATTCTGCTTTTTGCAGGCCATTTTGATTGATTCAGTCATTCTTTCAACAAGAATTTAGTGAGGGCCTGCTACATTCCAGGCGCTTGGGACATAACCATGCACAAGGTGGACACTCATGGAGACTGTAGTCTAATCTTGGATATGGACATTTAGATGGTTCTCGAAGTAAGCTCACAAGTTAGCTTAGAGAAGGCATGGGTAGGGTGGGGCAGGGGACTGGGGTACGTTGCAGGCAGAGAGGACTGTGTGATGGCTCTGCTGCAAGAAGGAGCATTGCATGGTCAGAGATGCAGTGTGGCTGTACACACAGCAGTGATGGGGGTGGCCCAAGTTGAGGCAGAAGAGTTTTTGGAGGCCATGTTCCTGAGAATAACGGGAAGCATTGAAGAGTTTTAAGTAAGAGCGTAGTGGGGTCAGACTTAAAGATCACTCTGGATCTTCTTAATGGATCCCAAATGGATTTGCAGGGGTTAAGTGAAGGAGAGGAGAGACCAGTTAGGCTGATGCCGTAGCTCAGGTAAGAGATGTCGGGGGCTGAACCAGGAGGCAGGCATCCACAGGGAAGTTGATGGATTTGAGTCACATGGGATTTAGTGTAATGTCTTCAAGCTTCATCCATATTATAGCATGTATCAAAATTTCATCTTTAAGGCTGAATAATATCCCATTGTATGTATATATCACATTTTGTTTATCCATTCATCTGTAGATGGATGGACATTTGGGTCATTTCCACTTTTTGGCTATTGTGAATAATGCTGCTATGAACATGGGTGTGCTGGGTATTAAAATTTTATGTTTATCTGTCATTTTCAGTAGATGATAGGAGCTATGTTTTATTCATTTCATTTCTTTCTAGCACTTAGTAATGCCTGCTACATTGTAGACCCTCATCATTGACATGTGAGTGAAGGACAATTGATTTACTTTATTTTTATTAAACAAATGCTTATAAATTCCCAGACACTCCAAGTGGCTTTAAAAAAATTAACTCATTTAATTTTACTAAACACCCTGTGAGGTATAGGACTACCATTATGCCTGTTTTACAGCTGAGGAAACTGAGGCAGAATTAGTAAGTGGTAGAGCTGAGATTTGAACCCAAACAGTCAGGTCTAGGCCTGGACTCTTAGCCACCCTGCTATGTTGCCTCCCTTGCCCAGCTAGCTGGGCTTGCATACATATTCAGGTGAGTGGAAACTATCCATGAGGATTGCTAGTCCGGAATCCAGAAGAGAGATGCTTCTCATAAACGCTCTCTTATGTCAAAATAGTGAAGGCTGTGTTTTGAGTGCAAAGGTGTTTGGCTAGAAGAAAGATCTGGAGATTTAGGAAAAAACAAAATCAAAAACAAAAACAAAAAAACCCAAAACATCCAACCAGCCAAACAAATCTAAACCCACTATTTGTGTGTTTGAGAACTATGGTAGAGATAGATAAATGATCCTTAATGCGGTAGGGCAGTCAGATGATGTTCAGAAACACAGCTGGTAGGGGTATCCCTTCTCTCAAGTAGCACTTTTTTTTTTTTTTTTTTTTTTTTTTTTGCGGTACGCACGCCTCTCACTGTTGTGGCCTCTCCTGTCGCGGAGCACAGGCTCCGCGACGTGCAGGCTCAGTGGCCATGGCTCATGGGCCCAGCCGCTCCGTGGCACGTGGGATCTTCCCGGACTGGGGCACGAACCCATGTCCCCTGCATCGGCAGGCGGACTTTCAACCACTGTGCCACCAGGGAAGCCCTCAAGTAGCACTTTTTCAATAATCTTTCAGGTAATATGTTGGCATTGTGGTTGTGAAGTCAATAATAAAAGTGCATTAGAAGAAGAAGGGTGGAAGCCAGTTCGAGAGCTAGGGAGGGTAGGTAAAGGCTGGCCCAGGTATTAGATGTTGCTCCCTCACTGGACAGTGCAGCCCCCTACCCAGTTTGCCCCCCTGCATGTCAGCACCTGGAGTCTCTCATCAGAGTGGAGGGTCAGTCCCTGTTCCTTAACGGGATACCTGTTGTAGCTCCAAGATGTTTTCTGTCTGCTGCAGAGCACAGATCCTCTTACCCTTTCCCTTCATCCACTCCCAACCAAGGCGGGAAGGGCTCAGAAGGTGCTCAGGTCCAGCGAGAGAGAGTTGCCAGTGTCAGCAGAATCAGGATTGCTGTGGCCCTACATTGATCATCATCTTTTGTGTCTGGTCTACTGTCATTGCCAATCAGCCTACTTACCTTTAATCATCTCCTGGCCATTGCAAATTTGCCACCATTCTCTGGAGAATGTTCCATTTCCTTTTCTTTGCTTATGCTGGTGTCAAGCTCTGCACAAGGTCACAGTTGCATCTATGTAAGTCTGACTGATGGTTGGTGATGTTTTCAGGTTCCTCGAGACAAGAGGCTGCTGTCTGTAAGCAAAGCAAGTGACAGCCAAGAAGACCAGGATAAAAGGTATGATAATATATACAGGAATATGCCTGACTCCCCAAATAACTCTTTTTCTATGTTTTTTTAAAACAATAGTATTAAACTATAACTTTTGTTCTTGAGAGGATATGGGAGTCAAGAAGCTTAATATCTGCTACCTGTTTTTGGAGTCTGGATCAAAACTGGATCTCTCAGGCAGGAGAGAAAATTGTATTTTTTGGTTTTGCAATTCTGCAAAGGGCCATCAGTATCTTCCGAGGAGGCTGCAAATCCCAAGAGTTAGAGGTGATATACAGGCAAGATAGCCTACTGCTGGCGTGAACTTTTCTGTCCGTCCAATGGCTGTATGACTGCGATGAGGCCCTTGAGGGAGTGAGACATTTGAGGATCATCTTTGGTAAGGAGGAGAGAAAGGAGGCCAGGCTGATCTCAGTCCAGGGAGGAGCTGGTAGGGAGCCATGGGTGGCAGAGGACACTGTTGGGGTGCAGGGTCAGGAAAGATGTTAGCAGACCATAGGTCATACTCCTTTCCTTCAATCCTGAATTAAGAACCAGTTGAAAAACAAGAAACAGACAGATTGAAATTAAAAAGGAAAAAAAATCAATCTTACTTCTGATGAAG
Source organism: Hyperoodon ampullatus (assembly GCF_949752795.1). Classification (NCBI taxonomy): domain Eukaryota; kingdom Metazoa; phylum Chordata; class Mammalia; order Artiodactyla; family Ziphiidae; genus Hyperoodon; species Hyperoodon ampullatus. The sequence goes on from NC_136930.1 coordinate 44,345,595, forward strand.
CAAATTAGAGAAGTGATTTTGAACCAGCAATTTGTAACATTTCAGTCCTGACTTAGATATGGCTATTCATCCAGTCCCAAGCAGGACTTCAGGCCTCCCTGGAGGGACAGGCCACTGATGGCATGGCCGCGGTGCCTGGAGTGTCCCCTTTCTTTGGCCAAGATGATCCAGGCATAAAGAGGGAACCACAAGGGTCTGAACCACCGTGCTCTGCTACTTCTCCCAAACTCACCAATCAAATACATCTCTTCCCCTGCAGAGGGACGGAGAAGCCACAGTGCTTTTCTGTTGGGGGTTTTTCCACTTGGAAACATGAAGCCAGGAGAAATGAAGTCTCCTGCTAAAACACATGTCAGAATCTTTCCTGGCCTTGATAGGAGCTGCTTGTGACACTGTGATCTTGTCATACGACTAACAGTGAGGGTCACCCCGCCAATCAGTGGCCCTGTGCTGTGTATCACCTCTAAGGCACATCCCCAGCAGAAGATCAAGGCTGTCTGCATCTGATTTGTGGTTCCACAGGGATCTTCTGATGCTCTATGCTGCTTTGGGGCCCTGGGCACTAGTGAGTAGCAGTGATGACAGGGAGAAAGAGGCTGATGCTCTTCAGGTCCTATAACTTTTCCTCCATTCAGCCAGCATTTATTAGGCTAAGCGAGTGCTGTCTCCTAAGTCCTATACCAGTAATCACAGAAAAGTTGTCTATCATAATAGACAAAAGAGCCCATGTTTTGGTAAAGTATCTTTTAGAACAACATTAAAGACTGACAGTCACTCATTGTATTTTAAAGGCCATTTTTGAGATATCAGTGGAGTGCCTTAAAAAAAAAAACTGGCAGTGAGGTATAGACAAACCACCTTGTATGGACTGATTATGACTTAGTAGACTTCCGGTTGAATGTAATTTGGAAGGATATCATTTGGTCTGCAATGTACTCATTAAGGTGCCATGTGCTGACATGATATCATTACAAATGTTCGTATACAGAAGTCGCCACTTTGAAAAGTAATCTCAATGTCATGACCCCAATTTTTTAAAAAGTATATTTCAATGAACCATTCTTAGCCTTGCATTTTTTCTCACATTATAATGTTTGGTTCAATTTTAAATTCTATTGCAGGTGAGTCAGTATATCTCACAATAATTCTTACTTTGTTCTGATCACCCATTTTTTGGATGACTTCCAGAGTTCTCCGACATCAGCTTTTAAAGTCGGTGCTATTCTATAGAGGCACAGTTACACATTATAGGATGGTGCCGAGTCTGTTGTTCCCTCGTCTCATGGTAGTGACGATTCAACTAGATTTGCACAACTCTATTAGTTTGTTTATAAGCACACCAAAAATATTTTGACGTGTGTTTCTTGTTTAGAATCCAAGTGTTTTGCATGAAGTAAAGACTTAAGAAATTTGGACTGAAGTGGACTCTAACTGTAGAGGAGTTGATTAATTTTGAATATTTTGGCAAAGCCAGTAAGACCGTGCTTGTGCAAAGCCCAGAATTGCCGAAAGTGGATAATTGCTTTGGTAGCTAATGAACGTAGACCAACCGTCCTACACCCAACTAGCAGGACGTTACCCACAAGTATTAGTAGTTACTCCTCCACAGAAGGGTCCCGGATAAAATGAGTTTGAGAAATTCTGGGTTACAATTAAACAAGTGGAGGAACCCTTGGGGGCCTTTACTGTGTTCATGACTGTGACCCACCAGGGTGGTCTTGTTTAGGCAATTTTTTTTTTAATACTGATTTTATCATGGTCTCCTTTCTTTGAGGAACATGTATTAACATTCTATGCAATGTTCTCAACAACAAGGTTTAGGAAATACTGATATAAATGGGTGGTCTGGGTTTTGGCATCATCAGCTTACTGGATTCAGATTGAACATAATTTCTGAATTTTCACTGTGTCTTAGATACAGATTCATTGTATTGATATAGCCATGAAAGCAGGTTATTACTTAAAGCCAGAATGTTTATAGACTCATGATTTTATTCTTTAAAGGGTTTGTTTCTAGAATGATTTCTACAGGTCTGTGACTGACTCAGAGAGGTCCAGGTATTTTTCTGTTGGCTTTGTTCATGTGGAGCCATTCTTTCCTCAAGCTTCACTTTGAAGTTTTATCTGAAAAATCAAAGCTGAAAATACCGAGTCCTGTTAGAGAGGCAAGCTCAGAGGCGAGTGGATTTCCTTTACAGAGAGGAGCCACGAGAGCTCAATTCTTGGAAGAACCAATTTTATTCAAATATTTCTCTCGATGAGAGATGGCTGTAAGCCCCAGAAAGCACATGCTAGTTTTAAAAAAAAAACAGACACTGGGGACGGGGCTCCATGCAAAACATGCATTTTGTCTCTGTGTCATTTAGAATAATCTATAAATAAGTAAGAGGTGGCCTCAAATCTTACTGACCACAAGGACTTTTCTATCCATAATGCTCTTTTCATAAGAAGTTTCTCTTTGCTTCTGCTCTCTCCCAGAATCCTATAGTATAGATGAAAGTATTTCATCTTATCCTGGCAAGAATTAATCTTCTAAATCCTTTCCTTTCTCTTTGTAGCACGGGAGGTCTGAGATCTGAGAGATCTTGTCTTACGTAAGCCCAGTTACACCACTTCCTTAAGCCCTGAAAGTAATTCCGTGCTAAGGACATCAATGAGCTGATGTTATTTCTCAATTTAGTGAAAATATTCTAATGATAAATTCTCATTATATTATTTTTGCTGCAAGGAGTTTAGCCTGCAGAAGAGTGAAAAATATTCTTCCCACTCTCTTCCTTTAACTTATTGTCCTGCTCTCACCTTTTTTAAAAAAAGCTACCTAAAATGTTTTCTTTTGAAAGCTTTCAAACATACCCATAAATAAAAACGATGGTATAATGAACCCCCAGATACCCGTCCCATCCCCCAGGTTCAGCACTGATAACTTTGTGTTACACCTACTTAAACTTGACCTTTTCTTTCTTTCTTTCTTTTTTTAAAATTTTTATTGCAATAGTACTCAAAATAAGTTCCTGGCTTACTTTATGTCATTTCACCTCTAACAACTTTTGATTTATATCTCTAAATAAACAAAGACATTTTATTACCTAATCTCAAAATCATTATCACATCTAGGTGAGTTAACAGTACTTCCTTAACATCAGCTACCTCTCAGTTCATATTCAGTTGTCTCAAAAATCCCACTGCCTCATAAGTGCCTTTTTGGTTTTTTAGATCAGGATCCAGACAAGATCTGCTAATCCTATTTGATTATGTCTTTTAAGTTTCTTAACCTAGAACAAGTCTCCCACTTTTCTTTCTTTTTTCATGCCTCTGACTTATTGAAGAAACCAGGTCAGTAAGATGTGTGACATTCTGATTTGTATGATTGTTTCTTTTCAGTGTTATTTAAATGATTCTTCCAGCTCCCATATATCCTAAGAACGGGAAGCTAGATGTAAAGGTTTGCTTGATTTAGAGTCAGCTGTTTCGGGGGGGGTGGGCAATAGCACTTTCTAGGTGGGGCTCATTGCACGATACCAGGAGGCACATATGGGTAGTTGTCCTCCTTCTAGTGATACAAAGATTCGTTGCATTCCATTGTAAAGTTTGCCATCAGCTTTCCCCCTAATGCATTAGCATCCACTGATTCTTGCTTACCTCAGTTATTAGGAGTTGCAGAAGGGTGATGTTTCTAATTGTGTTCTGTTGCGGGGTGTGGGTTTAAACACACAGAAACTGTCTTGGCACCAGTGGAGCCCAGAGTAGTTTGAGTGGAGGAGAAAACCGAGTGCAGGTCCTAAAGACTGTTCCAGTGAACCTTTCCCTAAATCAAGACCACCTGGAGAATTCAAAACGGGAACAGTATAGCACGAACGTCTCTGACAGCCCAGCCGTCATCCCCATGGCGGGAATCACAGTGGTGAAGGCCGAAGATTTCACACCGGTTTTCACGGCCCCACCTGTGCACTATCCCCGGGGAGATGGTGACGAGCAACGCGTGGTTATCTTTGAACAGACTCAGTATGGCGTGCCATCCGTGGCCAGCCATAGCACCTACCTCAAGGATGATCAGCGCAGCACCCCGGACAGTACTTACAGCGAGAGCTTCAAAGACGGAAACACAGAGGTGAGTCCCTGGCTCTTACATCAGCAGCTGGAACTGAAACCCCAAACCACCTAACTTGTTTTCTCTGTTTGCTTTTTAAGTGGGATGAGTGAATTCAACTGTGAGTTTAAGGTTTTGTTTGTTTTTTTTTAAACATGTCTGCATCTTTCTTCATAAACGGGTTTTATTAGACCATTGGCCTAGGTGTGTGGAGGAATATTTCCTGCCTCTTAGATGACAGATTCCTTGACTGGTTTTAGTTTTAGTCTTAAAATTAAATAGTTTTGAAGAACAAAGGGCTGTTTGCGTGGAAATTTCCTAGTTTGTAAAGTTTTCAGTTTGACCTCTTCTAGTTTGTAACTTTCCAAATGGTAGCCAGAGATGTTGCCTGTCCATCATTTTTTAAAACAATATAACTCTTTAAAGACCTTGGCTGATTGAATACTCAAGAAAGAATTGGTATTATCAATAATCAAGTGTGTACATGTATGTGTACTTTGTACCTTACAAATAGATTCTATGTATTCTTCTCGTGTGCCCAAAGAACTTACAGAAGCAATGATCTTTGCTTGCTTGTTTGTTTTAAATTCACACGTTTGAAAATTTTGGTAATTGTTTACAATGGTGTAACCAACGTCAGGATCAGTGGAAAGTCTCCTCATCCTAAAAGTTTGAATTGGAAGCCCTCCCGTCTCCTCTTGCTCACGGCAGACACTAATCTGCCTTCTGTCACTATACTTTTGCTTTTGCTAAAATTTCATATAAATGGAATGGTAGAGTATAGAGTCTTGTATGTCGTCTTCTTTCAGTTAGCAGAATCTTTTTGAGATTCATCTGTTATTGCTTGTATTAATAATTTGTTTCTAAAATTGCTGAGTAGTATTCCATGGTAAGCATGTATCAGAATTTATTCAGCAGTTGGTGGACATTTGGTTGCTTCTAGGTTTTGGCTTCTAGGTTTTGGCTATTATGAATAACGCTGCTGTGGACATATGCTTTCATTTGTCTTGTGTAAATACCTAGAACTACACTTGCTGGGTCATGTGGTAAATGTATGTGAAACACTGCTGACAGTGTTTCAAGGTGGCTGGAACATTTTCATTCTCACCAGCAATACATGAGGGTTCCCCTTTTCCATATCCTTGCCCAAACTTGATATTGTCCGTCTTTTTAACTGTAGTCGTCTTAGTGCGTATGTGATTGTGTCTCATTGTGGTTTAAAATTGCATTTCTCTGGTGTCTAGTGATGTTGAATATTATTCCGTGTGTTTATTTGACCATTCCTATAACTTCTTTTGTGAAATGTCTGTTCAAATAATTTGCCCAGTTTTTAAATTGGGTTATTTGTCTTCCTTTTATTAAGTTGTAAGAGATCCTTAAATAGTGTAGCCCTTTATCAGTTTTGCAGTTTGATAGCCGCTTTATTTTCTTAACTATGTTTTTCAAACAGCAACAATATTTAATCTTGATGAAGTCCAGTTAATCAATATTTTCCTCTTAGAGTTTATGCTTTTGATGTACAGTTTAAGAAGTCTTGGCCTAACCTAATGTCACAAAGATTTCTCTTGTTTTTTTCCTAGACATTTAATAGTTTTACATCTCACGTATAGGTTTATGATCCACTTGGAGATTTTTTTTTTTTTTTTTTTTGGGATACGCTGGCCTCTCACTGTTGTGGCCTCTCCCGCTGCGGACACACAGGCTGCGGGCCCAGCCGTCCGCGGCATGTGGGATCTTCCCGGACCGGGGCACGAACCCGTGTCCCCTGCATCAGCAGGCGGACTCGCAACCACTGCACCACCAGGGAAGCCCTGGAGATAATTTTTATATCTGGTGTTAGAGAAGGGTTGAGTCCCATTTTTTCCCCACATTGCTATCCAGTGTTCCAGCATCATTTGTTGGAAAGACAATATTCTTTCCATTTAATTGCCTTGGGATCTTTGTAGAACAACAATTGCTGATATAATTGTGGATCACCGCTCCAATTTTTGACCCAGAATATGTAATGCTTTTTTTCTTGTCTTTAGTTCAGGTCAGCTGCTTCAGCATTTAGGAGCAGTGCCTTTACATTTGAGTTGATGGTCAATGACATCTCATTTTGCACTCCACCTGGGCCAATAAAAGACAATGGCGGAAGGAGAAAACTTGTGGTTTCTTATTTCTTAAAGAGGAGTGACTGTGGTGGCAGTATACCAAATACTTGCAGCCCGATACCCATTTAGTTGCCAATGGGACAAAATTCAGCCACCTGAGGCTGAAATTGTAACCCTAAATAATCATATTTTAAAATAATAAGCATTTGATGAGCACTTACTTTGTGCTGGGCCTCTTTCTAAGTGATATATACTCATTTAATCCTCACAGAAACCCTATGAGGTACTATTATTGTCATCTGTGTTTTCCAAATGAGGATACTAAGGCACAGAAAGCATAAGAACGCCCATGGTCACACCGTAGTAAGTGGCAGAGATGGGACTTGCCACAAACTGTCGGGCTCCAGGGCCAATGTCCTTAGCCGTTACCTCTACACTCAGAGACACTGTGGGACCTTCCAGTTCTTAGGAGCTCCATAACTGAACATAGTGCCTTGCTTAAATGTGTGTAAATGAGGATTCTTTGTCTACGTCATTAGCTATTTCTCATCTTTCATATGAGAATAAGAGGAACAGAAGGAACCAGCTCTCTGCAGCGTTGGGAGGGCCTCACAGTAGACAAGTCACACCAGCTGCCCTTCTTTTCCTGGCCTGTCATTCCTGAGTGCCTGCTGTATTCTATGAAATTGGAGAATGAGCAGAGTGAGACACAATAAATTCCCTGCCCTTACCAGGCTTCCGTATTTCTTGGGTTCTGGTAGCTTTATATCAAACCTTCAGTGTTTGATATAATATTGTATATTATATTTATATTATATCAAATATACTATTTGATATAATATAAATATTATCTTAAAGTTTGCTTCTTTAGCTTCCTGTGTGGTGTGGCTTAAAAGAGTCAACAACCTGCTGCTGCTGCTCCTTTTTTTTTTCAAACTGAGCAAGGGATCTCGTAGGGTTTTTGGTATTGTTGAATATTTGATTTGCCCTCAAGCAGTCAGGGGCGCTTCTGTAGAGAAAAGCAAATCATTCCACATAGGAATGTGAGGCGCATACTTTTTCACTAAAGGGTTGCTACTAATGTTCTTCTCACACAGTGCAGAAATATTCCATTAGCCACAGAAGAGTCCGTGGATGTGGTCCAATGTCAACGGAACCATCACGCTCTTTGGAGGATGTGTTATGAGTTGTGTTTGTGTTGTAGGTAAAGAGGCTTATGAAAGGATGCAATTGTATTTGGGGTTTTATTTTGAAGTGGATGAGAAAGCAACTTACCAAAAACTAAATGTGAAAATTATTTCCACCGAGTTTGGTTTAGCTGCTCTCCTAGTCTTGGAAATCAGTGTTTACATTGCATATTATGTTTCAATCTGATGTAAATTAAATGGAATGATCTATCATGGTCTTTAGCCATAGCACTGTCAACTGGTTATAAGATCAGGTGAGCTCAGAGTGATTTCACCAAGTAGATTTCACTAAGGAAAATTTGTCTAAAACCTAGCACTTCCTTTAGGCAAACTACTAAAATGTCTACTACTTGTTGAATTAGCAAGTTTCATTTGCTATTAGAGATGGCTTCTTCTCTCTCTCTGTGTGTGTGTGTGTGTGTGTGTGTGTGTGTGTATAGTGATAGCAGGGAAGGGAGCAGTTTGGTTCAACTGAGGCTAGTAGCATTAAAAAGTTCTTTAATGAACTACCATATGACCCAGCAATCCCACTACTAGGCATATACCCTGAGAAAACCATAATTCAAAAAGAGACATGTACCAAAATGTTCATTGCAGCTCTATTCACAATAGCCCAGAGCTGGAAACAACCTAAGTGTCCATCATCGGATGAATGGATAAAGAAGATGTGGCACATATATACAATGGAATATTACTCAGCCATAAAAAGAAACGAAACTGAGCTATTTGTAATGAGGTGGATAGACCTAGAGTCTGTCATACAGAGTGAAGTAAGTCAGAAAGAGAAAGACAAATACCGTATGCTAACACATATATATGGAATTTAAAAAAAAAAAAATGTCATGAAGAACCTAGGGGTAAAACGGGAATAAAGACACAGACCTACTTGAGAATGGACTTGAGGATATGGGGAAGGGGAAGGGTAAGCTGTGACAAAGGGAAAGAGAGGCATGGACATATATACACTACCAAACGTAAGGTAGATAGATAGTGGGAAGCAGCCGCAGAGCACAGGGAGATCAGCTCGGTGCTTTGTGACCGCCTGGAGGGGTGGGATGGGGAGGGTGGGAGGGAGGGAGATGCATGAGGGAGGGGATGGGGGAACAGATGTATATGTATGACTGATTCACTTTGTTATAAAGCAGAAACTAATTAAAAAAAAAAACAAAAAAAACCACACAACGCTCTAAAAAAAAAAAAAAAAAAAGTTCTTTAATGAATTTATTTTAGCTAATTTGATTTATATTTTATTTTGTATCCTCTTCGTAGTAACATTTGGTAAATATTTGTTTATACTGGGTGTTAGGCATTGTGCTAGATGTGGGAGTAGAGGGCAGGAGGTGTGCCTTGGTTTCTGCGCTCTAGAAGGTTACTATCTATATAGCTGCTATTTACTGAGTACTACTGTGTGCCAGGCACTGTGGCTTACACACTTTATTTCTGATATTTACTATGCCACAATTCTGCAAGGAAGGTATTACTCTTCCCACTTTACAGATGAAAAAACAGAGATTCAGAGAGGTTATGAACGTGCCAAAGGTCACAAAGCTAATAAGCAAAGAGTATAGTTGATAAATATAAAACAGGGTAGTATTAACACCTAGAATGTTTTTAGGAAACATGTAAACCTTGAGAGATGCAAGAAAGAGTTGTTATAGAAAAATCATATGTATTGTCATCATAAGAATCAAAGTAGAAGAAAGAATTTGCTATTCTAAACTACAATTTTGTATGTCAGTTAACATAAGTCTAACTGTATGAATAAAGGAACACCAGACCTCAGTGATTTGATACACTAAATGTTTATTTCTTGCTAATAATAATCTTGATAGATGTCTGCAGACCTGTCTTTTGATCAGGAATCCAGGTTCCCTCCATCTTGTGACATTACCATCTCTATATGTGGCTTCAGGGTCATCCCAGCTGGGGAAGAGAGACCATGGAGATGGCACACTGAGTTGTAAATACTTTGACCTGGAAGTAATGCTATTACCCCTGTTCACATTTCATTGGCTAGAACCAGTCACATGGTCTTAACTAACTGCAAGAGGTTAAGAGAAGTCTAGTTTTCCCATTTAGTCCTCCCATGTGCTCAGGAATGAGAATGATTTATGAGTGAGCACCAGGTATCTCTACCATGTATTTCATTATTTAGTACCTGGTATTTTATTTGTCAAATTAACGTAGTTTGCAGAGAATCCTGAAATAAAATCAAAGAATTATTATTTGTTATACCCAACAGACATATGATGGTTATATCCATTGATGTTATATTCATCTGTAGACTGATACTGAAAGTTACCGTGGATCTAAACCCTCTCCAACATGACTAATTTTTAACTGATAGTTCATTTCCCACCACAAACTTAAAGAGTAAAATCTTAAAAATGTTGATTCAAGTACTGAAATGGAACATGGCTTCACTTTTTGATTAGTGCAACCAATTTTGTTATTTTTATTTTAAATACATGATATAGTGCATGTGGTACCACTAAAACTTCTATTATTTTATTAGTTTGTTTTTGCACCAAGCAAAATTATGGAAAATCCTTAGCATACACATTTTATACTTGGGAAGGATTTAGGTTTCTGTATACATAGTCGAATTTTACGAGATTGGATAGCCTATTATTAGGTTCCTAGGGGCCATCTACCCAGCTCTTGAATAGAACGGCTCTGGAAATCCCCGTTCTGTTAAAGCTGTTACTTTGCAGCACCATTTGATGCTTTGATCACTGTTATCTCTTGAAATTGCTCTTAGCTTTATGTCCGCAGCTTCAGTTATCATCTATGTCCTGAATACTTTTCACATTATTTTTCTCCAGCCCAGTTCTCCTCTCTGAGCTCCAGCCCTTTATGTTCAACTGCCTGTTTGACTCTCCACCAGCTCAAAATCTGACTTACAATCTTCCCTCATGTTCTCTGCTCTAGTGGAGTGGCACCACCGTCCTTCTGGTTTCCCAGGCAACGAGGATTTTTTTCTTGAAACTTTGCTCTCTGATAATCCCCATCTAAGTCATTATCAGTTCTATCAACTTCATTTTCTTAAATCTCTCTGAAATCATTTATCTCCATTCTACTTCCACCATACTGACCCAAGCTATCATTATCTCTGGCCTATAATACTGTTCACTTTTGTGCACTGTACCTGGGATGGTCTTTTCAGAATGCTAATCTGATCATGACACCCTCTCACTGAAATCCCATTGTTTTTAGGATTAAGATCTAAATCTTTAAGGGGTTTACAAGGCCTTGCACATTCTGTTTCTCCTCTGCCTTTCCCACTTCATCTTGCACATCCTTCCCCCTGGTGCTCTCTGCTCTGAGCATCATTCAGTTCTGTGAACCTGATATGCTCCCTCCTGCCTCAGGACCCATGTGCCTGCTACTCCATGTTTTAGGACTGTGCTGTGCAATACTGCAGTCACTAGCCACCTGTGGCTATTAAAATTGAATAAAATTAAAAATTCAATTCCTCAGTCCCACTATCTCCATTTTAAGTGCTCCAAAGGTACATGTGGCTAGTGACTACCATGTTAGTGAAGATATAGAACACTTCCATCTTTGCATAAAGTTCTATTGGACAATGCTATTCTAGAATATTCTTTACTACCTTCCACACCCTTCCTCCTGTGTGACTTCCTCAAGGAAGCCTTCCCTGTCCTCCCCTTTCAGTTCCTAGTAAAGTCAGTTTTCTTTGTAACTAAGTCCACCAGCCATAGACAACCGTGAACACATCTGTAGTCAAAGTAACATTGATTTAGCCTGCTTCTGCAAGGGACCTGTTGCTCTTCTCAGAGTGCTTGCACACAGTTTGTAAATTTTTAAATTAATGATTATTTGACCAATATTTTTCATCTACTAGATCGGAAGCTTCATGACAGCAGGGACCACTTCTCTTTTTGTTCACTGTGGTATCCGTAGCACCTAGCATGGTGTCTGATGCAAAGTAGATGCTCAGCAAATATTTATTGAAAGAGTGGATGAATGAATAAATGAATCATAAGACCTAAAAAATTAGTGGCTGATTAAACACATGGAATTATTTCGCTATATCTGATTTTACCACTGTTAAGGAATCATTGTCTTTTCGTAGTAGATTCTTTTTTTCTTTTTTTTTTTTGCGGTACGCGGGCCTCTCACTGTTGTGGCCTCTCCCGTTGCGGAGCACAGGCTCTGGATGCGCAGGCTCAGCAGCCATGGCTCACGGGCCCAGCTGCTCCATGGCATGTGGTATCTTCCCGGACCGGAGCATGAACCCGTGTCCCCTGTATCGGCAGGCAGGCTCTCAACCACTGCGCCACCAGGGAAGCCCAGTAGTAGATTTTTAGTAGATGGCTCTTTCCTCCCACCCAAGAAAAAAACTAGAATTCTAATATTCAAAATTTAAATATAACGTTCTAATATTCCTTGATGTCTAAAGTCCTTTAAGGATAATCTAGAAGATATATGTTACCATACTTCCTTTACTACCATTTTTCTCAGGCCAAATGATTAAGAAATGTATAGATGCACTGCATCAAATCACAGCAAGGTATGGTGATGTTGGCTGTCTGCCTGCCTTTTGGTATCCTACAAATTATATTAAAATGTTTCCAAACAGTTGTGGAAACTTGGTAATTGTAGTCAGAATGGCCTGAGTGTTTTGGTTCTAATTCTTTTTTTTTTTTGACCAAAATTTTTTATTTGACTAAATTCTATTTCATGCATAAGCATGACAGTCTCTCCTGTTTATTAGACTTCGGCAACAACAAAAAAAACCAAGCAGCCTTGTACAGAAACAGTGAAAATGCCAAGGGTGAGGGTAGCCTACAGTTTTACTGTAGGATAAATATATATATATATTTTTAAAAGGCCTCTCTCCCTTTGGCCATATCAACAATCATTTAGGGCCATCATAAAGGATTGTGATGTTTTCCAGGTAGACTATACATTTAATTTTTTTTAATTATAAAGATAATGTAACTGAATTAAGGATAAATGTTTAAACTCGGAAAAAGTAATATCCATGTCAGTAATATGTCAACTATTTAAATTTTTTCATAGTTCTTGTTTACATGCTCATATTATTGGATTAAGAGTTTTTATTTGTTAGCCCATAGTTGACAGTCCCTTTGAGTCTGAATAGTTGTAGTATATCACATCTTCTTACATCCCCTGGGAAATTAGAACCCTAGAATTTATGAGTCCAGTATGTTTTAGTAAGCAAGCCTATCCTCAGGCTGCAGAGTGCTATGGCATAGACAATGAACTCATTCAGGGCCATGCTTATGAATACTGGTTCACCATGTCTTGTTACGGGTTACCACATATTCCTTCAAAGAAGACCTTGGAAATGCATCTTCTCTGTCTTGGAGTCACTTCCTTAAATGCTCTTTTCATCATGCTACCCTCCTACTCCGAAATTTCCTAATTCTTAAATATATTAAGGGTCAAAGCAAAGTTCACAACAGCCATAAAATCCTTCCAGAATTTTGCTGATCTTCCTTTCCTGGTAATGTTCATTCTGTACTTTTCCAGTCAGGACACCTGAATAAATGAATGGATGAATGCTTTAACATAGACCTTCATATCTAGTCATTTGCTGTATTTCAGTTTCTTTTGTTCTTGTCATTTTTCGTATGAATTTACTCACCTCCTCAACCAACTTTTATATATTTGAGGCAAAGAAAATGCCTTATGTATTTTCTCTGTGTCTCTTGGCACCAGTCAGATGCTGAAGCCCCAGAATATTTCCATTTAATGTCTTGTTGATTGGTTGACTGATTGCAAAAGAAACACAAATCTGTATCTTTGAGTCTCTGTCATGATTAATAAACTAGTTAACAAACATTTGTCAAATGCTCCTGGGCTGCATTTGGGTAAACTTTGAAAGGCAAACTGTCTTCTCGGATCCACGGAATTTATAAGACTGGATATAAAGAAAGATCCTATGTATGTACATATAAAGTGTGATGTGAGGGCACACTGCGTTCAAGTGATGGTGGTTAGAGATTGTGAAGGAAATTTGGAAAATAGCTGTGAGTAAACCTTTCCTGAGAAGGAAATCTTTGAATTACTTGTCAAAGAATGGAAGTTTATGGCAGAGAAATGAAAGGCAAGGCGGTTGTTTCTTAGAAAGAGACACTAGAAAAAAGGCCACAGTGGAAGGTCCAGATCTGTGTGGTCCACCAAGTGCTTTTTCATCAATATTCTATTATATTCACTTTAGGATCAAGAGTTAGGGCTTTTGGTGCATCTACTTTTGAGAAGGTTCTAAAATGTAGCAAAGTGCATCCTACTTGCACTAAATATACAACTGAATGTCTGTGGACCCAAGCCTTTTCACATGTAATACTAAGACAGAATTTCCTTCGCAGAATTACTTTTAACACTGTTGTGATAATGAAGATCTTAGAGAAGGGCATTGAATACGATCAAGTGATTACTATAGAACAGAATTTTTGTTGTTGTTGTTGTTGTTGGAAGAAAAAAATGTCCGTGTGAACTTCAGTTTCATAATTTTGCCTGAGTATGGAACAGAATTTAATACACACAGATAGAGCTCACCACGTTCCAGGAACTGTTTGTAGTACTTTATCTCTGCTAATGCATTTAATTCTTCTCATCACTATAAGTAGGCATTTTACAGCTGAAGAAAATATGGCACTTGCCTCAGTCTACATAGGCAGCAGGTAAAAGAGCTAAAACTTGACCCTAGAACTTGACTCTAGACAGTCTTGCTCCAAAAACTATGCCCCAAAACTCTAAATACTGCTTTATGATATGCTGTGTGCCTTCTCTGTAATGAGTATTCCATTAATTCAGAATGTGTGGCTTTTGGAATAAGTGTTGGAGATAAGAAAATGGAAGAGATGATTACATGTTTGAGGAAACAGTTTCTAGTACCTGGAGACAATTTAGGAACACCTGTGGACATGTCAATGTGGACATGTGAATAAAAGCACAAATGCATTTTCTGTTGAATGTAATTCTCAGTGTGCAGGTGGTATGCAAGTTCTATACACAAATGGTAACTATTTTCACTGTAGTTGAAAACATAATACCAAAAAAATGTATAATTTTCCTTTCTAAAATGAGGATAAAACAGTTTGGATACATTTGTCACTTTTTTTTCTGCATAATGACTCACCTATTTGTTTTAATTTTGATGACTTTTAAATTTTGCAGAAATTTCGGAGTGCTTCAGTTGGGGCTGAGGAGTACATGTATGACCAGACATCAAGGTAGGTTACAGGAGATGTGCCTAGAAACTAATGAACTGATAACTGTTTAAATGTATCGTCAAGTTATACTTTTACACCTTTAAAAGAAAATTCTTTTCTCTACACCATGAGTTCTAAATTACTATTTCCAGTCTTGATCAATTTTCTAAGACCTACCTGTACCCTTCCTTTGTCCTTTTGCTGCTAGACATCCCTTCTTAGGTGTTCCTCTAAACCTCAGACACTTGGGCCTCCAGCACAGCATGTACATGTCTTTTCCTCTTCTTTCCTTCCTTCTGCACTTCTTTCACATCTGTTCTTCCACTTTTATTTCTTGTTGTGTCTAATGGTGCCATCCTCCCAGCCACACACTCCAGAGGTGCAAGGTGCTTGCCTTCCTGCTACACGTTCATGGCATTTGCCAAGTGCTGAATGTCCTATTCTACCTGCCCTGTCTCTTCCAATTTACTCTTGTGCGTCTGCTCCTGAGCTGTTGCAACATAACAGGTTGCCCTGCCAGCACTTTCTTTTCCCTTCCGTTCCACTTTGGACATTTCTACCTACTAGCTCTCACAGACTTTGGTGCCTTCCATCTTCCAGCAATGAGATAGGGATTGAGGATAAGTTATAACCTGTCCTTAAAAGAGGCCCATAGACTTTTGCAGGAGACCTGTGTGATGTCATACAAATTTGCAATACATTTGCAAAATGATGAGTCTTACTACAGAGATACATGAATAGACAGCTGAGATGACCTGCAGGCCTGGGTGTATGTGGGGTGTGAGTGGGATGGGACCAGAGGAAAGCTTTACAAGAAGTAGCATTTGAGCTGGATCTCGATGGATTATCAGGAGTTTCCCAGGGAAAGAAGGAGGATTAAAAACATTCTAGGTAGAGGGGCCACATGTTCAAAGTCCTTGGTCGTGATCATGCCTGTAGACAGGAGAGAATGGCAAGGATGAATTAATCCATCCCATTTACAAAACTTAGCAGTGATTTCACCATTTCAGACAGAATAAGACACAAATTCCTTATGAAGGTAGTTGGGGCTCGCTGTGTGCTGGTCCCTTTTTACTGTAAACCTTGTCCCCCACTGTATTTCTTTTTTTTTTTTTTTTTTTTTTTGCGGTATATGGGCCTCTCACTGTTGTGGCCTCTCCCGTTGCGGAGCACAGGCTCCAGACACGCAGGCTCAGCGGCCATGGCTCACGGGCCCAGCCGCTCCGTGGCATGTGGGATCTTCCTGGACCAGGGCATGAACCCGTGTCCTCTGCATTGGCAGGCGGACTCTCAACCACTGCGCCACCCGGGAAGCCCCCCGCTGTATTTCTTGGCCCGTTACCTTTACCTGTATGGCCCTCTTCTCCTCTCTCTGTTTCTGCTTGAAGTCCTCCTGCCCCTTCAGGGTCTTGCTCCAGCCTCAGACTCCCCAGTCACCCTCTCTAGATTCTCCCAGGCAGAATTTGGGTGTGCACTGGTGGTGAAGGGTAGGGGAGAGGCAGAGAAGATAAAGTTTCAAATCACCTTCTAAAACGTGGAAATACATGTATACTTTGCATGCTGTCAATCCAGATAACTATGCAGCCAGCTCTCGGGCCAGTGAAAAGAGCAATGACCTACCAGTCACGTGACCTGGTGTCTCTTTCTGCTGCTGTCATTGTCTCCAGGAGTGAGCAAGTTTCTCAGTCTCTCCTCAGCTGTGAAATGAGGAAACTGGTTCTTACCTTGTGTTGTGGATGAGCTTGGGGGACGTGAATCCCTTGAAATTATATTAAAATTCATTAGTGTTCATATGTGCTTTTATCTGGGAAGAGGGTTCACGCTTTCTTCATGTTTTTCAAGCAGTCTGTGCCCTAGACAAGTTGCAAGCCCCTGGTCTACGTGATTCCTAATATCCTGTCCAGGTCTCAAACTTTATGATTCAGTGGGTTATCTTGAAATTGCTTTTTTTAGGCAAAATGACAGTGGAATTGGTTCTGTCTTGAGTGATTTATTTCCCATCTTATTCTAAGACACATATTCTGGAATTTGCTTTGTTTATCAGCTTAAGCCTAAGATTCTTATCATGTAAGAGGAATATTATTTTGCCCTTCAAATTTCTTTCTCATTATAAAAGTTAAAAAAAATCAAACATTGCAGAAATATTCAGCATAGAAAGCAAGAGTCCCCCATAATCTTGTAAGTAGATTATTTTAAGAGTCAAACTTGAGTCATTTTTTGCACACAGCCTTTCACAGACTGAAATTAAAGAGCTAAAAAAATAGATAGACCCAGTGAAGAGCCTCTGATGATTCTCAGAAAACACACAAAGCACTTGTAATTGGATCATCACTGTGTGCCATCCTGCAGTGTGACAGAAATAAATATTCTGAATGAGCATCTTAAATAAAAAGATTGTGATTCATATCCGTTGCTCATTTTAAACAATGGGTATATTCTTCAAAGTTGGGAACATCGGTGTTTTTATTTTATAAGTTAAATTATATTTGTAAAATATTAGGGAAATTATTAAAATCAGGGATCTGCAAACTTTTTTTCTGTAATGGGCTAGATACTAAGTATTTTAGGTTTGGCATACTACACAGTCTCTGTCACAGCTACTTAACCCTGCTGTGGCAGCACGAAAGCAACCATAGATAAGACATAAACAAACAAGTGTAGCTGTGTTCCAGTAAAACTTTATTTACAAAAAACAGGCAGCTAGCTGGCTTTGGCCGACAGACCATTGTTTGCAAGCTCCTGATTTAGAGCAGTGACCCTGTCATGAGTTCTTTTGCAGGCTTAAAAAGCAAAACCCCCAAATCAAAAAATGCTCCCTGTTATAGAACTAGATTCCATATAGATTTCAATAATGAATGAGTTCTCGATTTTTACATTTTGAAATATTTTAAAGTGGGATGTAGCTATTTGCAACACCTTGGCTAGACAAAAGAAGGTTGGTATACGGATGAATTGAACAAAAGCATTCACATATTTGGCTTGTTGCTAGGATGAAAGTGGCAAATTTTAGCAATTCTGAAGTTCAGGCATTACCAAGGACCAACTAAAACCTAACAGAGGCTCCCCCGGCTCCGCCTGGCACAAGTGGACGGGCACATTGTGGACTTTCTCCCCTTCTAAACCATCTGGTTTATGGGCCACTATTAGAAATGTTGTGTGCAATGTACTAACAGTGATCTTTGGTATGGTCTCATCTCTTTTGCCATGTTCTGTGTTTTGTCTCTGAAATGGAGTAAACGTTGGTTAATATTCATACAAAATGCTATTGATGTGAAATTGATCCAGAAGGCAGAAATGTCCAAGTGAATGAATCTGACCACTGTTTGTTTTCTGTTCACAGTGGCACATTTCAGTACACCCTGGAAGCCACCAAATCTCTCCGTCAGAAGCAGGGGGAGGGCCCCATGACCTACCTCAACAAGGGACAGTTCTATGCCATCACGCTCAGTGAGACGGGGGACAACAAGTGCTTCCGACACCCCATCAGCAAAGTCAGGGTAAGGGCCTCATTTCTCCAATAAAGCACAGAAGGATCAGGTGAAAGCAGTTACTACCTGCCAGCCTTGTGGAAGGGCATGGAAAAAATTCCAAAATAAATAATTCTAGAACAAATGTCAGA
The DNA here is from genome assembly GCF_949752795.1 of Hyperoodon ampullatus. Taxonomy (NCBI): domain Eukaryota; kingdom Metazoa; phylum Chordata; class Mammalia; order Artiodactyla; family Ziphiidae; genus Hyperoodon; species Hyperoodon ampullatus. The sequence goes on from NC_136930.1 coordinate 44,363,786, forward strand.
GAGTTGGGGCAAGAGACCTTATTGGCTTGCAGTTTATCATTTTAATCAGTAACTAATAAACCCCAGGGAAGGGACATGGTTGGAACATGCTTTCTGACTGTATCCAAGGAATTTCCCCAGCTTCATTCATTGCCTATGTGCTACCTAGTTGTTGCCGTCGTTGTTTTCAATCAAATGATGTGCAGTTTTCAAGTAAGCAGCTGTAAGTCAGAGCGTATGTGTGGGCAGGAAAGAGCTGGGCTTTCTTCTGAAAAGGAGGGTGCAATTCATTCTGCGTCCCTGGGCCCTCGGCAGCTGTGCTTAAAAGCCTTCTGCAGCCTGGCGCTTACTCAGGAGTCAAGAGGCGGGCATGATATGATCCTTACCAGGAGTGACTTGGAGGAATTTTCACATTCACTAGTATTAGTTCTATTTGTGGGACATGAAACTGCCTTGGAAGCCTGCCAGCTTCTGGCATTCTCGCTACTGCTAAGAAGGGATGGAACTGGTAATCCCTGTCGACCGAAAAGGAAAATTATAGCAGAGCTCTCAAAAGAGGTTGAAGGAGTTTCCTGCCCTGTTGTAAAATGATTTATGCTGCTGTGTGCGTGGTGTGCACCCCACCTTATTTTATCCATAGCTGCCTCCTCCTAAGCTCTTTCTTCTGCATACTGAGAAAGGAACACCGTGCTGTGCCGAGCCCAGTGAGTTTACCCCAACCCAGATTCCCAGGCAAAGGTAACACCTGAGGTAGAAGAGAAGAGTGTCCAGGCACCTGCTGGCCGGTTTGCCCGTTACTAGCTTTTAGGTAAAATCATTGCAGTGCTGCTCTCTTGAATCAACCCGGTTTTACGGCTTTGTTTCCATGAGAAAGACAAGGAAGAATTGCTGCTCATTTGTCCAGCAGGGCTTTCTCCCTCCAAGGCCATCCCAGTTCCAGATCGGAGCAGCAGGATGCAGGAGGCAGGGCAGTTGAGAGTGAGGGGGAAGACAGGGAGGATGTGGGGCTAACGACCCACCGGAGGCTGAACCCGTGGCAGGTGGAAAAGTGCTTAGTGTGCCCTCCAGAGGAGTTGGTATGTTCCAACCCTGAGGTCAAGGCTACGGTGGAGGTATGCTGTCAGCCGCAGCAGCATCATCGTCATCATCAATCATCATCATCCCCGTCATCACAACAACCAGAGCCACAATATAACAGCTAAGTTTTATTGAGTGTATCTTCTATGTGCTGGGTACTGTGTTAAGCAATGTACATCTAGTAACTCGTTGAAACTAACAATAGCCCTATGAAATAGGCATTCCTTTTATAATGTTACAGATGAGGAAACTTGGCCTTTTAGAAGCTAGCAACTGACCAAGGTTACATAGCTCAAATGTGAGGGAACTGGGTTATATCCCAAGCAGTCAGACCCCTGAACCTACTCTCTTAACCACTAAGTGTACTGTGTTGAGTAGCATGGAGGCCTGAAAGGCAGACGGATTTTAGCATGGGATCCACCTCTGGAAATATATCCTAGAATTTGTATCCTAAACCCTCACATGTGGATGCCTGGTAAGAAGACACTGGATACATATTCTTTTTTTTTTTTTTTTTTTTTTTTTTTTGCGGTACGTGGGCCTCTCACTGTTGTGGCCTCTCCCATTGCGGAGCACAGGCTCCGGACGCGCAGGCTCAGCAGCCGTGGCTCACGGGCCCAGCCGCTCCGCGGCATGTGGGATCTTCCCGAACTGGGGCACGAACCCGTGTCCCTTGCATCGGCAGGTGGACTCCCAACCACTGCGCCACCAGGGAAGCCCCTGGATACATATTCTTTAAAAAAAAAATCTTGTAAATTACAAGTGTATAACTCATGTATACACCTTGGTAACAACACTTTTATCATCACCCTGAAAAGATGACGCATGGTTAGTAATCTGAGGCCATGACAACAGTTTGTAGTGCAGGGACTTTTCCAAGAATTTTCTTTCATTGAAATCATGGAAATGATTTAATATAGAAATTTTATTTCCTTCTGTTGCATTTTGCCTAAAACCAAGAGGCTTCCTTCTCTTAAGGACTTCAGTCTAACAGCCTTGGAAAGTAGGATGGCCCTTCTCAGAATGAATCTTTCTTACTCCTAGGCTCTGGTAGAGCCAGCAGTGTGGCGAAATGAGGGATGCACTTGGAACCTCCTAGCACTGATTTCTGAGAACCGTGTTGCATCCCGAGTCGAAGCTTAGCTGTGGTAATAGCAGTTTCAAATGGCCTTTTTCCTTACCACTGGAAAAATACATTTCCATCCCAAGAATATGCCATTTTAGTCATGTGCTAGAAAAAATTACCTGAAATGTTATTTTTATTTTGGAACAGACAGAGAAAAACACCAGGAGGCTGGGCAGTAAACTCTTACATATAAATGGAAAAGCCTGTGGAAGGGGGCGGGAGGATGGAGAGAGGCTGAGCCCCGAGTTCCACCAGCCCAGCCAGTGGATCCCTCTCTTGTCAGCTCTCCTCCGTGCCTTGGAGGGTCATGCCGCTTGTGAATGCAAATAGTATGGATGCATATTTCTAAACCATCTTTTCTAACAAACGTCTGCTTTCCTGTGTAACAAACGTTTACATACCACTGGGAATAAGCCAGGTTTTGACTTGACAGTACAGTCACAAACATGTATTTGGTATCTCTTATTTGTCGGACACCAGGGCTCCCGTGGTGAGTGACACTGTCCCAGCCCTCACTGAGATAGGCATCAGTGGGAAGACATTGCCATGGACTGAATAATTGTAAATAATTAGGTAGATGACTACAAGTATGTGAAATGCTACAAAGGAGAAGTTATTAAAGAATGAGACATTCTTGAAACATCTTGAAACAGACATCATTGAAACATTCTTCTGGAATAGTGGGAAAATGTCTAAGAAGTATTTTGCATATGGAATGAGGGGGGGAGTATATTCCTGGATATGGTATTCCTCATGCTGTAATTAAAGGGTTTTTGCGGTTTGTTTATTTGTTTGTTTTTAGTACCTCCTCCATCTCATAAATGACAATGAATTAACATATATTTAGTTGAACAAGGCTGTAACTTAGAAGTGAACGCAGTTTGGGGTTCTTATTTCTATAAGATATTATTAGTTTCTCATGCTCATTTTAAAAGTACATCCACATATTTTTATAAATAACATAGTTGACCTTGTAGCTTTTGGTCTATGAGATATCTGTAGCTTAGGTCTTCGTTCATCAATATGAGCTCATCTTTTAGTATTTCTCTCATTATTCCCACTAATCCAGCCAGAGACACTTAATTAGGCCAGAAACAGATGTTTGCTCCTTTACAAAAGCACCAAATTCTATGTTTAAGGATATGAAATTTCAAAAATGTTCTTGTTTCCAATACAAGAAAAAAAATCTTTTTTGGTATGCCCGCTCAGCTCACACAATAATCAATTTGCTGGTAAATTGGATAATCTGTTTGTTTACGATTCATGGTAAAAATGATGTAACGTTCTTTTTCACTATGTGCTGTCCTCATTTCCCATTCATTTTTTTAAAGTAGGCCCATTTTTTTTTTTTTTTTTTTTTTTTTTTTTTTTTTTTTTTTTTTTTGCGGTACGCGGGCCTCTCACCGCTGCGGCCTCTCCCACTGCGGAGCACAGGCTCCGGACGCGCAGGCCCAGCGGCCACGGCTCACGGGCCCAGCCGCTCCGCGGCACGTGGGATCCTCCCAGACCGGGGCACGAACCCGCGTCCCCTGCATTGGCAGGCGGACTCTCAACCACTGCGCCACCAGGGAAGCCCTAAAGTAGGCCCATTTTAAAACAAGACAAACCACACACCTGAGCTTATTGGGCTTTCCTAAAGCAAGAAAAACAAATTTATAGAAATTATAGCAACCCACCTCTGATAGAACTTCTAGAACTGGAGACTGTGTGAAGCAGGAGATGCTGAACAGAAAGTAAGTTCCGTGGTTCTCCCCCTCTGCAGAGCGTGGTAATGGTGGTCTTCAGTGAAGACAAAAACCGCGACGAGCAGCTGAAATACTGGAAGTACTGGCACTCTCGACAGCACACGGCCAAGCAGAGGGTCCTCGACATCGGTAAGTTGACCTTGACCTCCCTGCATAGTCTTCGGTAAACTGCCATGTTGTCATGATACAAAGGAGAGCCCAGCCCAGAAATCACAGCTGGGACCCACATTACTCTCATGATGTGCCAGGCACTAGTCTGTGCACTTTTCCTATGTTTTAGTACATTTAGTACAAATCAGGCTGAGAAGTCAAAATCAGGCTAAGCTGAGAGCAAAACACTTTTCGTTCCATAAAAGTCAACTGTGTCTCCTATAATAAGAGATTTAGATTTGCAACGGCTGTGCCAGTTTCTAAAACATATTTCCATGCCCTCTTGTGTTTGAGCCTAATAATTGGCAGGCAGGCCAGAGGAACTGATATCCCCTTGTGACGCGAATAACCTCAGCTCATTTGGTTCTAAGGTACTTGCGAAGGTCACGTGACTAGATACAGCATTCTCATTCTCTCGTTCTCCATCCCATGTTCCTTCCATCCAAACACGTGTCTAGTGCAAATAGTCCTAGGTGATCAGACAAAGGCAATGTTTGAGAGAGCTTTCCCGGCAGCAGAGAAGGAATGGACCTGCCCAGTGCATTTTCTGGAATCTGTACATTCCCACACGTGATGTCTGTTCTTCAGAGACCTCGAGCCCTCTGGACAAGTCTCAGAGTCCCGTCAGGAAAGCAGAGCCCACACCAGGTGGTTCCATGGAGAGAATTCATTGCCAAAGTGGGGAGGGCTGAAGGCACCGTGAGACAATGCAGAGAGGAGCAACAGCAGGAGTCTGCTGCTCTTAGCTGGAGGGCCAGAGGATCAGAGGGAGAGGTGCTGGGTGTTGTGAGAGCTGCCCAGCAGGAACAGGCACCAGCTGGAGCTGGGACCACAGAGGGAGCAGCTTTCCAAGAGTAGGCAGAACCTCAGAGGATTTGCTGCCGGAGACGCCCCTCAGTGCCAAGAGGGCAGGGGAGAGGGGCTGCCTTGGCTTCACTCTGCCTCCCAGTCTCCCCCAGTGCTTCCCGGTGGCCACATTACCCTGAAGCAGAGGGCACGTGACCCTGGCACATGCACTTTGAAGGAATCAACCTCTGAGACACAGAGCAAAGCAGGGGAAGTCAGCAATTGGATCTCAAAGTACCTAGAAATTACTTTAAAATGCAGTAATAGGGCTTCCCTGGTGGCGCAGTGGTTGAGAGTCTGCCTGCCGATGCAGGGGACACGGGTTCGTGCCCCGGTCTGGGAAGATCCCACATGCCGCGGAGCGGCTGGGCCCATGAGCCATGGCCACTGAGCCTGTGTGTCCGGAGCCTGTGCTCCGCAACATGAGAGGCCACAACAGTGAGAGGCCCGCATACTGCAAAAACAAACAAACAAACAAAATGCAGTAATACAGTAAGTCCCCTACCAACGAACGAGGTCCCTTCCAAGAGCGCGTTTGCAAGTCCAATTTGTTCGTAAGTCCACCAAAGTTAGCCTAGGTACCCAACTAGCACAATTGGCTATATAGTACAGTACTGTAATAGGTTTATAATACTTTTCACACAAATAATACATAAAAACAAACACAAAAAAATGAAGAAAACATTTTTAATCTTACAGTACGGCACCTTGAAAAGTACAGTAGTACAGTACAACAGCTGGCCTACAGGGGCTGGCATCGAGTGACCAGGCAAGAAGAGTTACTGACTGGAGGAGGGAGAGGAGGTGGGAGATGGTAGAGCTGAAGGATCCTCAGCAATGGGAGACGGAGGGCAGGCTGCAATTTCACTCACGCCTGATGTTGATGGAACAGGTTCTGCTTCCTTGCTGGATTCAATTCTATCTACCTTCTTGAAAAAATGATCCAGTGATGCTGTACTCTGTACAGTACTGTACAGTAAAGTACACAAAAGCACCACCACTTGTAGAGGACACACACAGGTGACAATGTACACCAGACACGTGAGCTAACTTACGTGATTGGACACGTGAACACAGGTTCGAATCTTTGAAAGTTCACAACTTGAAGGCAGGGGACTTAATGTATATGTGTTTCTAAGTAATTTTAACACTTTATCTACATGCTGCTTCCATAGGAAATAAATCATTTCTCATTTATAGGCTTTATTTTCACGTTTTGTGGACCAAGAGCATACAGCCCCAGTGAGGATAGGCCAAACGAAAGTTTCCACTGTGTTGGATACCAGAGGTGTTAGTGAGCCATTAAAAGGATGTTTACTTTGATTTCTTTCGCATTGTAATGAAGGATTGTTCAGACCTTCCATCTCACACTTGCTAGGGCCCCTTGACCAATGGCAGAGAAGTTAGTAACTAGGTTAGGGTTAGAGACTCACTGTAGAACATAGTGAAACTAACTCGCTGGTTTTTCTTGCAAAATGGCTACACCACTCCTCCCTCTCCCCCCTGCCACACATACACATCTGTAAACTCGTCAAACTTATTTATCTAATAAACTAGGAAGCCAAGGTCTAGAGAGGCTCACTGACCCACCTTTCCAAGTGACTTGTCCTCAGATAATTAGGGCAGGAATTAGTGCAAGAGCTGGGATAGAAACAATCTTCCTCCCCCAGGTCATACCCTGAACCCCCAAAACTGACTGGCTAGGACGAAGGATTTGGGGATACTTGCCGTAACCTGCTTTGCAGCCAATCTGCACAGAGCAGAGGAACAATTTTATTTTATTTGAAAAGTTTAGCCTTATAATTATTGCCCAAGAAAATGAGAGGAGCAGTTAACTAGAAATATGGACTAGGTCCAAATACGGCAAATGATAAAAGCATTTTACTGGCATACCTGTTGGTTTAAATTTGATGTCGTTACAAGGTTTACTTTTCTTAGACCAGAATGATCTCTCAGGTCTCATACGATTTCAGATCTTACCTCTTTTCTTTATCACCTCTTGCCTGCCTTTTCTCCCTCATGTAACCCTTTACACATGCGTGTGTGTGCACATGTACATACACGATTCATCATTGAGATTTGTGACTCTTACTAAATAGCTTCACGGCTACTTGGGCTACTTGCTCTGAATCTGAGATCAAGACACTGAATCAGCCCCTTAGCTTCAAATGGAAAATCAATTTTCAGACCACAGTCTCTACCCCTAATCTCAACCTGACAGAATTAGGAAATACGCAAAACATCTCACCTAATTCATTCTTGTACTAGATTTAAAAAAAATCAAGCCCTTTGTTCCTCTACCAGTGGGTGGTTAACCCCATTTCCAATAGAACGGGGGAGCTGATGCTGCCACAGCACATATGTTGTGTGTGTAGTGTGCTGTCACCAGTAGTAACTATGCAGGGTAGTGTAGAGAATGTTCGTGTGGCTGCACCTTGACTGCTGAGGGGGTAGGGAGGCCCAAGAGTGTGTATGCTATACTGTTGTCATTTTGGGTTGAGAACCTTCTAGAAGCCTGCAAAAGAAAAGGAAGAATCCAAAATTATGTAATGTGTTATCTTTCTTTTTTTTTTTTTTTTTTTTTTTTGCGGTATGTGGGCCTCTCACTGTTGTGGCCTCTCCTGTGGCGGAGCACACGCTCCGGATGCGCAGGCTCAGCGGCCATGGCTCACGGGCCCAGCCGCTCCGCAGCATGTGGGATCCTCCCGGACCGGGGCACGAACCCGTGTCCCCTGCATCGGCAGGCGGACTCTCAACCACTGTGCCACCAGGGAAGCCCTGTGTTATCTTTCTTAACCTCCATGAACTGGAGGTTAACGTCAGGGCTCCAAAGTTGCAGTTCCCACGCCTTCACCAGCCACTGTGGTCAGCAAGTTCTACTGAGCCCTGCAGGCAGTGAACTTGAAGCTCATGTCAGAGACTGAGATGAGGCCCCTTTTGCTAAAACAAGCATTCATAACCTTGGCCCTTGGGGTCTGTAGGTGTGGGCTCTAGGGGAACCTCAAACTCCTCAAATTACGCGTAACACAATTTTGTGTGTGTGGGTGTGCACATCCTTTCCTCTCCTTTCCAGGGGTGCCTGGGACAACCAGCCTGTCTCTGGCACGCGGCCTCCCTCCCTCCATTCCAGGAGAAGCCCGATGGAGCTCTTACCTCTCTTTGTATCTTTCCTTCTTCAACATCCCCTCAGCACTCGCACTCAAGGGTTCTCTTGTCATCTCTTGCACCCTGAAATAATCATGCCTGGAGAACATTCTGCATCTTTCCTGACATAAATCTGTCTCCCTTGGATAAGACTGTTGGCTGTTCTTTGTGGCTACTCCTCATCTCCCACATACTCTTGATGCTCTGAGTAGCCCCTGTGTGCTGGCTGCCTGACGGGAGAGGACCCTCAGCGTCCCCGATGGAGCCCTGTCTGTGGATCCATGGAAAGGAGAGTGAGAGCCCGAGGGCCAGGGAAGGAGGCTGCCCCTCAGAGCACATGGCGCCTCAGCTCCCAACTTCCTGTGGGCTGAGTGGAGTTCCCGGTGAGTCCATCCCTGCCTCACACCAGTCACATCCCTCCTTGGGTGGATACTCATATGTTGCCCAGCTTGTTCCCTCAGTTCTTGGAGGCCTTTGCTTGTTGTCACCTTATCAGAGAGACCTTCCCTGTCACCTTACCCAAAGTCACACCCTCATCGCTCTTGAGCTCCCTTAACTTTAGTTTACTGCAGAATGCTTATAATCACCTAACATGTTATTATGAATATATGTTTCTATTTCTTATTGTGTGCCCCCTCCTACTAGAATAAGCCCCATAAGAGCAGGCACTTGTCTGATTTGGTCTCTGCTCCAGCCCCAATGCTTAGCACAGAGCCCAAGTCATTATGAGTGTTCAATAAATATTTCCTGAATGAATGAATGAATGAATGAATGAACAAATGTATGGATGAAACTCTTATTACAGTGACAGGAGGCAGGCTGTCGAAGGAGTGAACTATGTCTTAATAAAAGCTCCTATGTGTCTATTGCCTTCTGTGTACTGGGCTCTTTCTGTGCATCAGACATAAACATTTTGTCCTTCCTCCTGAAAACAACTTACTTTGTTGTTTAAAAACTGAGATGGTGAGGGGCTAAGAATTTTACCCAAGGTCAAATCCCTGGTAAGTGAGGATGGAAACCCAGGAATGCTGGAGTTTGCATCCCTTGTTTTATTTTTTGTTATTCTATGTCTTTACTCCACTGTCTATCGTCTTTTTATCCTGACCTCTAGATAGTTCTTGGCCCCCGTCAGCCCTGATTACATGCAGAGTGACTGCACACATTCGTGAACTGACCCTGCACTGAGGTCCTGCTTCTCCCCTCTACGCCTTTCTCTCCAGACATTGAGAACATCTTGCACTCTGGGTGGTAGGACTCTTGGCTGCTACTAGTTCTGATATTTCTAAAAGCCAGTTCAGAGATGTGGTTCTTGTACATTAGGCTGTAAACTATGTCGGTGGGGAAGGAAACATTAGCAATTAGCTCTTACTGGATGTAAGTACAACAAACCAACCCCAGCCCAAGTACGTTCTGCTGCTTGGCAAAGCGCACAAGCAGAGTTCTCCAAGTTTCACAAGTTCTTTCTTGTGAGCTCATCGGATAACGGAATTATTCCAGGTCATAAATATGTTTACATTCTGCAGCCCAGAGATTGTCCCTGTGCCAGCTGTACCTACTGTACGGAATCGCCGCTTTGATGATATCTGTTGTTTGCTCCTCTCTGAGTGTGAAAGCCCCTTTCTAAGGGGACATGGAGTTAGTGTTGGTCCCATCTTAGTTACCACCAGCTTGTAGAAAGGCAGAGTGATTCCACATTCGCTCAGCAAATGGACCCTCTGTTAGGAACTGGCAATTCAGAGATAAATAAATAAGATGGAGCCCCCTCCTCGAACTGCTCAAGTCTGGAGGCAAGAAGATGACCAGCTCTGAGGGGCACATGAGAGGAACACTTCCCTGAGATGTTTCTAAGACCCTCTGAAAAGATAACAAGAGTGGCTGAGGTCGAAAAGGTGGTGGAGATTTCTGTGAGCCAAGGAAGCAGCCCATGCAGAGGTACAGGAATCCAGACAGAAAAACCAGAATGAGATTGGCACATAATTTTATAAAATCTGGTAAAATTGTTGGCAAAGATGGGAGGGGTGGAAACTCTCGTGCATGCTGGTGGGAGTGTCATCGATTCAACTTACACAGGGAGCGGGGAGAAGGAAGTCCCGAGTAAACTGGGTTGAGAAAATGAGATTGAAGGCTGTGGTAGCCGTGGAGAGGCTTGCTTTTTTAAGGGGAATCTTAGAGCACCAGGGATATGAAGTATAGATGGAATTTGCTGGTCTCAAGCTCTAAGAGGAGCTCCATTTAAAGCTGTTTCCATGAGGTACGGGCTGAAGCTCCAGGTCTACCGTGGAGGCTGAACGAGCCCAGCTGGGTGTTTAAGGGTCCAGGGCCCAGAAGGTTCCAGGTATTAGAAGGCCATTGACAAATACCACATGTGTCCTGGTGGTAACCCCCAGAGCTGCAGGTGGAACGTTGGGGAAATGCTATCTCTCAGACCGTGGGGTGGGTCTTTGCAGAGGAACATCACCACACCAGATGCTGAGGGGAATTAAGCTCAGGGTTTCTCGTCCTCTGCTGGTTTGACATTAGCTTGGCTCCAGCGTCTTGTTTTGCAGTTTTGTTGGGGAGCTATTGAAAAGTATGTGTTTATACTTTTTTATATTGAGGTGTAACATGCATACTTTGTGACATGCATATTTTGCTAATTCAGTTTGTCTACTGTTGAACAGAATGGGCTTTAGAGATCCAGGAATACGTAAGTGAGGGTTCATAAAAGTTGTCACTCATCCAGGTGGATGTGTCGCATTCACTTTTCAGTCCTTCCAGAACTCTGACAAAGAGGAGACTGGGAATAAATAAAAGCAAATGGAATATGGTGATGAGGCGGTATTTCTCTTTAATGAGTTGCAGTATTTGATTTTGGAGGCTTTGGATAACCACTGAGGATTTTTAGCAGGACTGTCATGCAGTGATATCTGTATTTCAGAGAGAGAGTTCTGGGCCAGCATGGGGGTGGGATGAAGTGAGGGAGAGACGGTTATGGCTGGGAAAGGAGAGATGCAAAGTTAACCCAGGAATGAGAGATGAATTCTAGAACTGGTGGACTCTCCAGGACTGACTGGCTGTGGGAATAAGGGAGAAGATAAAAATCACAGAAGAAAAGCTCAGCTTTGTTAGCGAGGCAAGGCGGGTGTCCCGCCCTGAGGCAGGGAGTTGGGTGGGGCAGCGTGGCCAGCTGCGCGGGAGTGGAGGCCAGTGCTGAGTCCAGCCAGGGGCACGATGACTTGGAGGCACCGTGTACACATGGAGCAGTCTGGGAGTTACCCGGGACTCATTTGCATGGTGCAGAGATCCAGTTTTGCACAATGTAAGCCATTTTAAAAACATTTGAAATGAACCACAAATCACGAAATGAACCAGACTGCATACCAAGTCTACTCAAACCATGAATAATTCCAAAACCACTTTCCTGGGAGGGGATATTTTTCTCTTTGTTTCCTTTCAAACAGGGAAGGAAAATTATAAGACGTTCAACAACTAATATTGATTTATAAAATGAAAAATCAGAAGCTACAGCAGATATATTGAAACTCATTCAAATATAATTTCTCTACTGAACAGAATTACTTACTTTTTTTTTTTTTTTTTTGGCGGTACGCGGGCCTCTCACTGTTGTGGCCTCTCCCGTTGCGGAGCACAGGCTCCGGACGCGCAGGCTCAGCAGCCATGGCTTACGGGCCCAGCCGCTCCGCGGCATGCGAGATCTTCCCGGACCAGGGCACGAACCCGTGTCCCCTGCATCGGCAGGCGGACTCTCAACCACTGCGCCACCAGGGAAGCCCCAGAATTACTTTCTTGCTTTACAATGCAGATGTTTCAAAATAATGAACATCGCAGTTTTTGCACTTTCAGAACGGGTGGTATGGATTGTCATGTAATGAGACATTCCACAAGCACGTCCAAATACGCATCATTACGTTAGAGTCACATCCAATGTGACCAGTATTGACATAATTTTGTAGTTAATTGTGAAACTAACCATTTGCTCTTTATTCATTCTGTCTTTAATTTTGGTTCCCAGTAAGTAATCTTTCCCTGTACCAGGATATATTAGTTATATTGTTAATATTAATCCCATAGTTTTCCATGGTAATTAGCAGGCATTTATAGTACATCTTGGGTTATTAGCATGTGATTATAGGATTTTCGTCTGTGCCCTAACGCAAATCTATATCTTTATTTTTAAATCGTGAGGTTAATAGCAATCTTATATTAAGATAAAGCTTTCAGGAACACTTAAGTTCCAATGAAATCAAAATATTTCTTCACGTTTAGTTCTAAATTGTTTTCTTTGAGAGTCAAAGAGAAGCCTTTCAGAAGACTTTCGAATTCAGAACTTCATTGACCACTGGGACTTATTCAGCTTGGCTGTCTGTCCAGGCCGGGGAGCTCTCTTCTGTCTGAAATCCTACTCCGCTTTCAAATAGGAATTGCGAATAAAGTTGTCACACCTTTCCTTCCTTCCTTCCTTCCTTCCTTCCTTCCTTCCTTCCTTCCTTCCTTCCTTCGTTTCTCCCTCCCTCCCTCCCTCCCTCCCTCCCCCCCCTCTTTTTCTTTCTTTCTTTTTCTCTCTCTTTCTTTCTTTCTTTCTTTCCTTCCTCCTTCCTCCCTTCCTTTTTGCTTTGAGCTTTCTAGAGGAGGCTGGCTTTGGATGTGCCCTACAAGTGTGCTTTCTTGCAGTTTTTATAGTCAAACCTGGGTTGGGCTACTCAGAGCTGTGCAGAGAAGTGGGAGGGTAGAGACTGGTGGGTTGGGCGAGGCAGCTGCTGCCTTTCAAGAGGTCAGGTAGCCCAATAGTCAGTGAATCTGTGGCCCACATAGGCCTGGGAGACAAGTGTGCCCTGCCACTCTCTCCTCTTCCTCTGGGTTTCCCACTCCGCCGCTGAGTTGTGTTCTGTGGAGAGCCCTCCTCCCTGAGAACTGTATAAACTCGCTCCCTCCTGCAGTCGGGAAAGTGCGGGACTTCCCTCCTTTCAAAATAACTCAAGGAAATGGAATTTTGATTTTTGATGTTTCCTAGACTCTTTCCACACTTCTGAATAGATATGAAAAGGAAATTTGATTCGAAATAAAACACCACCTCTTGAGAGCCCTCAACTTAAAAAAAAAAAAAAAGCAAAGAAACAACAAAAACCAACCAGGGCTGCCTGGAGAGAGTCAAGGCAGTGAGTCAGAGCTAAACTAGAGGAGCAACCTTGAACCTGCCCCCTGCACAGGAGGGAACAGGCTGGGGTACGAGCCAGGCTCTGCCCGACCCGCTGCTCGCGTGGCGTCATGCTTTGGCTGTTGCCACAGGTACAGACAGTGTAGGGCGCCTCTGTTTATATTATAGAGAAGTACCGTAGCCACAGCTCCTGGAAAACTTTTTTCATCTTCTACTTTGGTTATACAATATTTACGTGATAAAAATGGTAGGCTATTAATGTTATGTATTTAAAAGATTACAAACGGCAAATATTTTTAAAAATTTAATCTTAGTTCAGGCGGAACGAATTAGTTTTCAATAAAAATTGAGCCACCGTGGGTTTTTATTTATTGCATGCATGTCTCTGTATGAGTCCTAGAAGCTCATTCTGTTGGGGACAAACCCCTCTGGGGAGAATTATTTCCTCCTTGGCATGTGTGCCGAGGGTGATCCGGGGCTCCCCCAGCCTTCCCCCAGGGAATGGACCAGGACAGGGCCAGAGTTCAGACCGCCCACACTTACAGGCCCTGATCCTGGCAGACTCCCTTGCAAAAAACTATTGCTGGGTCTTCCTCTTTCCTTCCAATCCATGTTTCTCCCCATCCTCAACTACTACTCCTGTCTGAATCCAGCATAACCTGCCTTTTAATAAAATTTCTTCATGCCGAATCTACAGGTATATTTTCACCCCTCACTAGTCTTCCTAGTTACTTCCACCCTCTCCTTTATTCCTCCTCTAGGGCTCTTCTCCTTCACCTGGCTGACATGGCACCCCTAGGACCTTTTCCCCCGACCCCACTGAGGTGAGCTCTTCCTAATCTTTCAGGCATAGTCAGCTGCTTCCTCCACGAGTTTCAGGTTATGTCAAGACAAACACTTCTGCTGTGTTTCACTTGGTTTATCAGTTTACATTCTGTCCATTCCACTAGATGCCAAGCTTCTTGAGGGGAGAGAAGATCTTTTTTTTAACTTTTGTATAACCAGCACCTGGCATAGAAAAGATGCTCAACCAGTGCTGACTAGTTGATGAACAAACTTCCATGTATGGTTCTGTGTATGTAGGTAATACCATGGTAAGTGGGCCTGTGTCTTGTTAAGAGGGAAATCAGGGTGCGGTCGGGCTCTGTCGTCTTCCATGATGAAAGGATCAATTTTGGTAGTATTTTTCTGGATGCCAGCTAAATGTGCATTTGGTACTTTAATTTCTCATATTTTATGTATTATTGTGTTATGCTATAGACTTTTTGATGAAACTTGGTTAACAACTCCAAGACTTAATTGCTAACGTAGAAATATAATACCTACACTAATAAACCAAGGGGAAATTTCTCCTTTTTAACTTAACTAGAAATTATTGTTGTTTCCCTGAAGCAAACAAATAGAAAGTGGTTTTAAAGCAAACTTTCCCAAGAAAAGATAGCTAGATTTGGAAATTAAAAATTATACTTAATGTGGTCTTTCATTTGGGTTCATCTTTCTTCACTGCTTCCAGGAAGTGTGTTTGTCTGGCTCTAGGCATTACTGTTTAATAAACCTTTTCTGGAGAAGTTCTTCCCTACTGCTGGCAATTTGAAGCCCTTAGTGGTTAACCAGAAGGAATGTTACGCAGAGGATTAAAGCAGGGAATGGGTACTTGAAGAGCATCCACCGAATGGATGCTCTGAGAATCTGTTTTAACGAAAGGTTAAAGCTGTCCCATAAAGAGATACTGGTTTAGATTATGAGCTTTCAGAATTAACATGTGCACATGCGCTCGCGCGCGCACACACACACACACACACACATATACACAGAGATAACTAAAACCTCTTAATAGACCCACTGTGCTTAATACCATAAAATACTTTAATTTCCTGTCTCGCATCTTTTTCTTTTTCACGTTTACCAGGTACCACCACATTGTTTACACCTACTTAGTGGGCCGTTTTCTATCTCTTTACTGATGTAATAAGACCATGTGTTCATCTCAGACATGTAATCTATGCTTTTTATTTGAGTTTATGTTTTTTGCTTAGGGCCTATTATTTTCTTTCTTTAGAGATGCATTTAATGACACCTCAGGTAACCTGATAGTCTCACATTTTTTCATATTATTTGGTTGGCTTAAAAATTTTTTTAAAACAAACAAAAAACCCCTGGCAATAGAGTCTGATAGTTTCACGAGACTCATCTATTTACTGAGCAAAACTATAGAGCTGGTCTTTTCAGCTGTCCTCCAGTGATGGCTGGAAGCCTCTCTCTCCCCCTGCCTTTCAGCAGGAACAAATGTATGTCTTCGTTGTTTCTGCAGTACCCGCAAGTGTGGAATTAGGCAAATCTAAAGGGTTTTTTTTCCCTGTTTACAAAACCTAAAACTTGCCAAGAGAAAGTTTTTCCCAAAATTTAATTAAGCTCTTTGAGGTTGGAGAAGCCAAAATAAGGATTCAATCTTAAGAAAACTCTTTGAACTGGCTCCAGGAACGCAGAGCTGCCACTAGTGTTTCTGCTCTTGAAAAGGCAAGTACTGAAAAAACCGAGAGCCAAATAAATGAGCATCTCATCATTGTTCAGAGATGCTGTGAGGCCAGCACTGTATTATCTCCGTTTCACAGATTGGAAAGCCAGCTTTTCTAAGGTGGCTGCTGATCCTGCTGTGCTCACACCTACAGTCCCCAGATGCTGTGGTTCAGCATCACCAAGGAAAATAGTAAGAGCGGGAATTGCTTCCCTCCTTTGAAGGACACATTTACCTTCTTGAAGAAATATATTAAAGAGAATTGGAATTTCAATTTTGAAATAACATCTAAATCCTCTAATAATTGTTGGAAAATAAGTCAACAGGAATAGCAACATGAGTAATTCAAATAGCAGTTCATGCAAAAATCCCTCATATAAAAAACACCTCCCAACCCTATCATCTACATAACAAACTTCCCTTCCTTTATCTGTGGACCAATTTGGTAAGTGATTGGGCAGCCACGGGCTATCGGGGAGGTTGAAAATGGAGGTTAATTTTAATGGATCTTGAGCCACTGAAGGAATTGGGTTTATAATTCCCAATTTATCAAAAGGTAATCCATCTGAGGATTTATACTTCTTTTAGTGTGTCTGTGTCCTGCACCACCAATTACCAAAAAGTTATTTCTTTTGTTTGAATCTATTCAGTCTGCAACTCAAAAGGACAATTATAGGAGCTGGAAAATTATTTCTGATACTAAGGGCTGCTAGACACTAGAATGAGTCTTTGAGAGAGACTGTGTAATGTGTTATGACAGAACAGCAATTCTCAAGACTCTTGCTAATAATAAAGTATCATCATTTGAGAAAGAGTTCAATTTTCTTTTATAAATTAGAGTTGGTTTAACTGGGAAGTGTTACAGTTTCTGGAAATATCAGCTGGAGTGGGGAAAGTTTGGGGACTTGTGCTGGAGGGAGGGAGCCCTGTTTGTAGGTCTGAGATGATTTGGGCTGATTAACTTCTAATCCCATGTGCCTATAACGTCTTGTCCCCTTCCTCACCCTAAGACTGTTAGCATATTAAGTAATGAAATGAAGAATAGAAAACTGGAATAAAACATGAGTAGTTCACGCAGTGTACAAGAATAAATTATTTACTGAAGCACCACCCATGTCTTCATTCAGGAAATTGTCAGAATATGTCAGGCACTTTTGTGTTGTTCACAAATTTAAGAGACAAATAGTTTGGAAAGACAAAATAGGTAAATTGAAGTTAAATCTCACTGAATAACAGACTGATGAGAAGAGTTAAATTTTAAGCCCATCCAAGTTGATTTAAATTCAGAGCTAGAAGCCATGGTGTGTGTATAGGCACATATGCATGTGTGTATATGTGTCTACACACAGACTATGACCTACTTTCAATTTGAAATAAAGTTCATGGGTCAAGATCAGCATTCTTTTTTTTCCCCCTTTTCCATTATGGTGTATTACAGGATACTGAATATAGTTCCCTGTGCTATACAGTAGGACATTGTTGTTTATCCATCCTATATATAATAGTTTGCATCTGCTAGTCCCAAACTCCCAATCCATCTCTCCCCCAATCCCCGGCCCCCTTGACAACCACAAGTCTGTTCTCTATGTCTGTGAGTCTGTTTCTGTTTTGTAGATAAGTTCATTTGTGTCAAGTTTTAGATTCCACATATGTGATATCATATGGTATTTGTCTTTCTCTTTCTGACTTACTTCACTTAGTAGGATAATCTCTAGATCCATCCATGTAGCTGCAAATGGCATTATTTCATTCTTTCTTATAGCTGAGTAGTATTCCATTGTGTGTGTGTGTGTATGTGTGTGTGTGTGCATATATATCTATATATCTATATATATATATCTCACATCTTCTTTATCCATTCATCTGTTTATGAACATTTAGGTTGTTTCCATGTCTTGGCTATTGTAAATACTGATGCAATGAACATAAGGGTGCATGTATCTTTTCGAGTTATAGTTTTGTCCGGATACATGCCCAGGAGTGGGATTGGTGGATCATATGGCCCTTTTCTCCACACCCTCTCCAACGTTTGTTATTTGTAGACTTTTTAATGATGACCATTCAGACTGGTGCGAGGTGGTACCTCATTGTAGTTTTGATTTGCATTTCTCTAATAATTAGCGATGTCGAGCAGCTTTTCATGTACCTATTGGCCATCTGTGTATCTTCTTTGAAGAAACATCTATTTAGGTCTTCAAGACCAGCATTTACACAATGAAGTCAAATAGAGTAAAAATACTAGCATATCTGAATGCAGTAATGGGTTACAATGTAAAATGCTTTTCTTCCTCTAAGTTTATGGTCAGTGCAATTGAAAGCTATCTCACGGGCCTATATAATTCCTTCTCAAGAAATAGAAGGGTGAGTCAAACACAAAGAAAATATTAGGTTTAGCCTACTGGGAAAATTCCAAGAAAGAGTTCATCTTAAATGATGTATGGAGAGTAAATATCAATAATATTATTAATAACTCCAGCTTTAATAGTGCCAAAGAGTCGTTCTATGCCAGTCTCATTCTATGAGTCACAACTTATGTTTTCATAGCGTCAGCCCCCTTTGTTCTGGATTATGTATGGAAAGGTGCTCGTTGGAAACGTTACATATCACAGAAAGCAAAAGGCTCTGCTTTGTATGTAGACAGAACTTCTTAGGCTTCAATCCCAGCTTGGCCCTTTCAAAACTAAGTGACTTCTGGGGAGGAGAGGTACTTGACACTTTGCCTGTTATACCAAGTAGGAATCATAAAAAAAGCTACTGATCAGAATTGCCTGAGGTTGTGTTTGTGAAGTATGTGTATTTAGCACACACTAAGCTCTCAAAAACTGGTGGCTGTTCCTACTATTTGCTCAGGGCCCAGGACCCAGTGATGGAAATACATTTAGTGCCTCTAAAAATCAGCTCAAGTGTCGACACACTTAAGGAAACCCAGATTACCTCTGGCTTGGTAAAAGTATTATAAAGGAAATCATGGACTCATTAGTGTTCTTATGAGTCATTCAGATTTTAAGAAGCTGCTTCTCTGATTTTGAAAACAGAAAAAAAAAAAAATCTCAGTACCTACTTGGACTAAGGTTTATTTATTTTACCTATTTCAAGTCAGAGCGAATACTCCTAGAATGACCCTCAACTGTTTCCTGAATTTGAGCTGATCCCATTTGGCCGTTGCAGACAGAGAAAAGCAGATGTTTGAGGACAGGAGGGATGGGGGAAAGTGGGGAGCAACGTTGTTTCTGTCACTGACTACAGGACTAGCAGGGTCTGTTCCCTTAGACATCGCCTCTCTTTTGTGGCTGAGGAAATACAAGTGCAGAGAGGTTCAGTAACTTTTCACTGGAGGTCTTAGGGCTTGTGAGAGGAGGAGAGAAATTAAATTCAGGTCTGGGCATCTCCCCCACCAGTGTCCTTTCTCTCTGTGCTTTGGGCACCACTCTATAAATGGACTCCTTGTAGCATGCTGACCCCAAATACATGAACTACCCCAAGTTCTTGGCTTTTCAAAATAAACATCTTCTTAGGCTGTGGTGTATTGCACACTGAGTTGGCAGTAGTGCCCTGAGCCATTTTCAGCATTCCAGCTTCATTATTACACTAGTCCAGGCAGAATCCACACCTTTCAAAAGAGAAGCAATTTTTACTTTAATTACAGCACTTCTTTTTATCTCCAACAATACATACGAAAAATAATTGAAAGGGGTATTTATAATTTACCAAGCATATGAAGCTTAATTAAGGTGAAGGAATTAATAGTTCCTTTGACCACATTCCAGAATCACACTTACACATACAATCAGTCTGAAGAAAACTCAATCTACAAAAGTCTGAATTTAAAGACCTTTTAACAGACCACTGATTACATGCAAAAAAATTTTTAAAGACAACAAAGGATTCACCGTCCTGCTTTCCATAACAATTAAAATAGAACTGAATCCCGTAATTTCAGCATAGAATATAACTTGCCAAAAACATACAGAAAGTATTGCACATCCACGTGTGCCTAGCAGCCCTTTGCTGAAACACTGTCAAGTTTATCATCTTTGCCCCGACATCCCTTGCCTTCTCAGAGGGACTAGTTTGTGAGCTCCATCGTCCTGGGGTCTGCAGGACACATCCCTGACTTTGCCCTCCTTTGTCAAGGCATTTGCAGTGGTCCAAAAATGTCCAGTCTCTCCACATCATCAAACTTATATTCCCCAGCACTTCTCTACCAGTTAGTTGCCACGTAGGCTATGCTATGATTTTTCTTTGTAAGATATTACTATCTGGTGGCCATTTAGTGTTTAATTTGCAAGATAAATATAGGCAGTGGTTAAAAGTATGGCCTTTGGCCTTAAACAGACCTAGATTCAAATCACAGGTTGGTCTGTTACCAGCCACGTTATTTTTCACGAGCAGCTTAACTTCTCTGTAGGAGGATGCTGATACCTACCTCCCAGAGCGGTGGTGAGGATTAGATGAGATAACGTCGGTGGAAGCCTTGGCACTCAGTAAGCTCTCAGTCTGTGGCAGTTACTACTGTCCCAGGAGCATTTGCCTTTTCATGTCAGGAGATGACAGTGTCTTCCTAAAGGAAAGTGAGTTCTAGGATGGGATTCCAGGCAAGAGAATAGCAAATGTTTTGGAGCAGGTGGTACCCACGTCTCACCACGTAGGTAACTGCCTGGTCTTCCTGTATGTGGTGTTGATGTCCACCCAAGAGGGGAGACCTTTGAGGAAGAAGAACAATCTGTCTCATGGACGTCATGGGTAGTTGATGTGGGACATCAAGGCATACTTAGTGCTTTCTAAGACTATATGTGGGATAAATCAAATGCACACAAAGGATTCAGTCATTTCAATTTGCCATAGATCCATGCTACCCAGGATGGTTTCCAGAACAGCAGCAATAGCCCTGCCTGGGCGCTGATTAGAAAGGCAGATTCTTTGCACATCCCAGACCTGCTGAATCAAAATCTCTGGGAGTGGGCTCAGACATCTGCATTTTACCAAAGCCCTACAGTGATTCTGATGCACCCCAGCATTTGATTATCACTGTTATAGAACATCCACACAAGCCTATAAACTACGAGAATCCAGAAACTATCAGTTTGCGTCTTTGGAGGTCATCCTAACAGGCCCTAGAGTATCTCTATGGCTGTGCATTCCCATATGCCTCACTCTGACATGCCAAGGACACACCCAGCCTGAGAACAGACCCTGGAAAGTTTGACTCTATCACCAGCAACATGACATTAACGGTGAGATCAACTTCACTCTTATTTCATTAGACGAACTCTCATTTCTTCTTCCCAGGGATTCGTTGTTTTGGATGGTTTGAGCTGGTTGTGTACTTTAGGGTTATTCCTTTGTGTGAATGACTAAGATTAATAAGAACCTTCGTAACTCAGATTCAGTTGACATACATTTTTTTAGAAACTTGTTTTAGCCAATTGTAGTTTTGTTCCATCATGTCACTTTTTGGAAACATCTAAGCCATATTTCTATTTATATCCCCATGCTCACCAAGTAGATGCTAGTATTCTATAGACATTTACAAACCAGTGTACAAAACGTGTAGTTTTTGTGTTGCCTCATCATTTTTTTAAAGAAATAAGAGTCCATTCGAAATGTAATATGAAGCGTTTTATTGGGCTTCACTTTATGGTGCTTAACAGATACTGCTTTTTAAAAAATTGGATGTTTGGGGCAACCCTGCATGGAGCAAGTCTATTGGCACCATTTTCCCAACAGCATTTTCTCACTGCACGTCTCTGTGTCTCATTTTGGTAATTTTCTCAATGTTTCAAACTTTTTTATTATTACTGAATTTGTTATAGTAATCTGTGATTAGTGATCTTTGATGTTATTATTGTAATTGTTTTGGGACACCACAAACCACACCTATACAAGACAACAAACTTAATTGATAAATGTATGTGTTCTGACTGCTCCACCGACAGGCCATTCCCCCATCTCTCTCCGTCTCCTCAGACCTCACTGTTCCCTGAGACACAATATTGAAATTAGACCAATTAATAACCCTACAGTGACCTCTAAGTGTTCAAGTGAAAGGACAAGTCTCACATCTCTCACTTTAAATCAAAAGCTAGGCATGATTAAGCTCAGTGAGGAAAGCATATCAAAAGCCAAGACAGGCCAGCAGCTAGACCTCTTGCTCCAAACAGTAAGCCAAGTTGTGACTGCAAAGGAAAAGTTCTTGAAGGAAATTAAAAGTGCTACTCCAGTGAACACACATATGATAAAAAAGCAAAACGGTCTTATTGCTGACATGGAGAAAGTTTTACTGGTCTGGATAGAAGATCAAACCAGCCACAAGATTCCCATAAACCAAAGCCTAATCCAGAGCAAGGTCCTAACTCTCTTGCATTCTGTTAAGGCTGAGAGAGGTGAGAAAGCTAGAGAATAAGAGTTTGAAGCTAACCAAGCTTGGTGTATGAGGTTTAAGGAAAGATGCCGTCTCCGTAACATCAAAGTGCAAGGTGAAGCGGCAAGTGCTGATGTAGAAGCTGCAGCAAGTTACTCAAAAGATCTAGCTGAGATAATTAATAAAGGTGACTACACTTAACAACAGATGTTCAGTGTAGACGAAACAGCCTTATACTGGAAGAAGATGCCATCTAGGACTTGCATAGCTAGAGAGGAGAAGTCAATGCTTGGCTTCAAAGCTTCAAAGGACAGGTTGACTCTCTTGTTAGGGGCTAATACAGCTGGTGACTTGAAGTTGAAGCCAATGCTCATCTACCATTCTGAAAATCCTAGGTTTCTTAAGAAATATGCTAAATCTACTCTGACTGTGCTCTATAAGTGGAACAACAGAGCCTGGATGACTGCACATGTGTTTACTGAATATTTTAAGCCCACTGTTGAGACCTACTGCTCAGAAAAAAAGATTCCTTTCAAAATATTACTATTGCCCATTGACAATGCACCTGGTCACCCAAGAGCTCTGATGGAGAGGTACTATGACATTACTGTTGTTTTCATGCCTGCTAACACACATCCATTCTGCAGCCCATGGACCAAAGAGTAATTTCAACTTTCAAGTTTTATTATTTAAGAAATACATTTTGTAAGGCTATAGTTGCCATAGATGGTGATCTTTTGATGGATCTGGGCAAGGTAAATTGAAAACCTTCTGGAAAGGATTCACCATTCTAGATACCATTAAGAACGTTTGTGGTTCATGGAAAGATGTCAAAATATCAACATTAACAGGAGTTTGAAAGAAGTTGATTCCAACCTTCACAGATGACTTCGAGGGGTTCAAGATTCAGTGGAGGAAGTAACTGCAGATGTGGTGGAAATAACAACAGAACTAGAGTTAGCAACTCAGTCTGAAGATGTGACTGAATTGCTGCAATCTGATGATAAAACTTTCATGTATGCGGAGTTGCTTCTTATGGTTGAGCAAAGAAAAAAACTTAGTTGATAAAGCAGCGGCAGCATTTGAGAGGTTTGACTCCAGTTTTGGAAGAAGTTCTGTTGTGGGTAAAATGCTATCAAACAGCATTGCATGCTACAGAGAAATCATTCTTGAAAAGAAGAGTCAATCAATTCGGCAAAATTCATTGTTGTCGTATTTTAAGAAATTCCCACAGCCACCCCAGCCTTCAGTAACCACCACCCTGATCAGCCAGCAGCCGCCAACATCCAGGCAAGACCCTCCACCTGCAAAAAGATTATGACTCACTGAAGGCCAAGATGATGGTTAGCATTTTTAGCAGTAATGTATTTTTAAATTAAGGTTTTTACATTGTTTTTTTAGACATAATGCTATTGCATACTTAATAGCCTACAATACAGACTAAACATAACTCTTATATGCACTAGGAAACCAAAAAAATTGTGTGACTCACTTTATTTCAATATTGGCATTATTGGGGTGGTCTGGAATGAAACCCACAATATATCGGAGGCATGCCTGTATGTTCACAATTAAATGCTTTAAAATTCTTTTAAAGTAGGGTGATTACTTTTTAGCTAAGCCATATACTCAAATCACATGACTTCCAATCATAGGAGGGAATCTCAGATGCGGGGGTTGGTGGTAACTCTCAAAAATTGTATGTTCATATTCTAAGTCGCAGAACCTGTAAATATGACCTTATTTGGGAGAAAGGTCTTTGCAGATGTAATAAGTTAAGCGTCTCAAGATGAGATCATCCTGGTTTAGGGTGGGCCCTGAATCCAATGACAAGTCCTTAGAAGAGAAGAAAAAGGGGGAAGAGACACACAAGAGTACATCATGTGCAGGCAGAGGCAGAGATTAGAGTGATATGTCTGCAAGTCCAGGGGTGTCAAGCATTGCCAGCCACCAGCAGAAGCTAGGAGAGGCATGGAACCTCCAAAAGGAACCAATACTGCCAACGCCTTGATTTGGAACATCTGGCTCCAGAACAATGAGAAAATAAATTTCTGTGGTTTTAAACTTCCAAGTTTGTGGTATTTGTTATGGCAGCTCTAGGAAACTAAGCTCATTACACCAGCTCATTACAATACCTTTTTTCTTCTTTTGGCTGCGTTGGGTCTTCGTTGCTGCGCACAGGCTTTCTTTAGTTGTGGTGAGCGGGGGCTACTCTTCGTTGAAGTGCATAGGCTTCTCATTGTGGTGGCTTCTCGTTGCGGAGCACTGGCTCTAGGCACGTGGGCTTCAGTAGTTGCAGCATGCGAGCTCAGTAGTTGCGGCACGCAGACCCTAAAGCATGCGGGCTTCAGTAGTTGCGGTGTGTGGGCTCAGTAGTTGCAGCGCACGGGCTCTAGGGTGCGTGGGCTTCAGTAGTTGTTGTGCTCGAGCTCAGTAGTTGTGGCTCTTGGGCTCTAGAGCGCAGGCTTGGTAGTTGTGGCGCACGGGCTTAGTTGCTGTGCAGCATGTGGAATCTTCCTGGACCAGGGCTCAAACCCGTGTCCCCTGCATTGGCAGGTGGATTCTTACCACTGCACCACTGGGGAAGTCCTACAATACTTTTACTGGTTGCAGCTATCAACATTTACAAAATTTGGGTTTGAGAAGCTTTCTTGAGGAAATAAATTCAGGAAGAATTAACAACAGGCTGTGGAGGTTTTATTCCTATACCAAGGGTCATGAACCCTTAAGCAAACAACAATTATCAAAGGACATTAAGACAGTTTTCAGAAACAGGAGACACATCTATTAGCATTTTGTTTATTAGACTAAAATGCATGTGGACAAAGCAATATCAATGTGTGTAAGTCGTGTACAAAACTTTGACAGTCACCACATGATAGCAGAGCTGTTTTACCATCTATAGGTGAGTGACTTAGAGACTAAAAACAAAGGGGTAGAGAAGAACAGATAATGTCTTTTATAAGGTTAAAGAGGAATGTGTGACGTTAGTCTCTTAGTTATATTTTTGTTTAGACTGCTCATGGATCCATTATTCATTCATTTACTCAACAAATTTATGGAATGCATCTTATCTGGATAATGTTAAACACTGAGAAAGTAGCAGTATTTAAGTTAAGTTCCTTGCCTTTACATAGCATGTATAGCTAATGGGAAATGGCAGTGTTAAATAAATAAACAAATAAATAAAACATTGATATGTGGTATGAAGGAAATAAGCAAGGTAATATAGCCACCCAATAAAAAGTAGCCTTGCCAGTCTTGTTTTTGGCATAAAAAGCGTATTAAACATAATATGTTTTTCATTTATTTATTTGTCTACTTATTTGTATTCTGTCTCCTTCTAAACTGTAAGCGCCGTTAGACCAGGGACCTAGTTTTATTTTCTGCTGTTTCTTAAGTGTGAGCATGCTACCCGGTATATAGGGAACACACAGTAAATATTTGTTCAATACCTTTGTTGACTGAGTAAGTGAACATGATAGAGAGAAACTGACAGAGACCCTGTGCAAGACCCAGAAAGCACTTATTTGTGTTTATATTGCATTTGTTTTTAAAATTCTTTACTTTTCTAAGCTAACACATTTATTTTTTTTGCGGTACGCGGGCCTCTCACTGTTGTGGCCTCTCCCGTTGCGGAGCACAGGCTCCGGACGCGCAGGCCCAGCGGCCATGGCCCACGGGCCCAGCCGCTCCGCGGCACACGGGATCCTCCCGGACCGGGGCACGAACCCGTGTCCCCTGCATCGGCAGGCGGACTCCCAACCACTGCGCCACCAGGGAAGCCCCCAAAGCTAGCACATTTTTTTAGGGGAGGAATTTTTCAGGTAGAGAAGGTGTGGAAAAATAAAAACTTTAAAAGATCTAGGTTAAGTGTTGGACTAAACCATTTTGATTTCTCTTTATTGCTAGATATGGCATTTGCTTTTTAAATTTATGATTGATTTATGATTTTTAAAATGCTTATTAAAAATTGCAAAACAAAATTGTAAGACTATCTTTTAAAACAAATAGCTATGAAGAATCAGGGAACTCAGTTCCTTTAAGTTCAGTGATCTATTTTCTTTTCAAAATTTTAAGAAACTGGCTGGCCTGCTGAAAGCACAGGCTTGCATTTAAAATCATCTGAAATATAGTCATAAAGCCTTTTTTTAAACTTGTAGGATATAAAATCATTTTCCTTTGCTTTCTGTTTTATCTCTTAGCTTTAAATATTTACTTTAAATCGATAAGAAAACTTGAATTCCCTAAGAGAAAAATGAGCAAAAGACAGAACAATAAACTGTTACAATAAATGAATAAATTTTAAAAACAAAGAGAAAGAATATAAAGAAACACAAAGAACCAGAAAGCAAATAGAAGACTGTTCTATTCTTTAGCAATCAAGGAATTGCAAATAAAATAATGTTAGCATGCTTTGCATACCAACTTGGAAAGAGAAAGTTTGAGGAAACAGGAAGTCACACACTGTTATTGTGAATATAAACTATTTTAACCTTTCTAGGATCAATCTGACAAAGTGAATTAGAAGCCTCAAAAATATATTTGCCTTTGACCTATTAATTTCACTTCTGAGAATATATGTTAATGAAATAATGAAGTATATATGACTATTTTGCCATAAGATAATTAGATGAAGCGCTATTTAAGGTAGCAAAGTATTATACATCATTTAAGGGTCCAATAGGAGCAAAATAAGGTTATAGCATTTTATTTTAATCCAATATAATAGTATTTGGACATTAAAACTATTTTCCACAATTTTATTTAGTGACATGGAAAGATGCTGAAGATGTATTAAAGGGAAAAGAAGCAAATTAAAAAATAATTGTTACAATATTGTGTAAAAATATTTACATATTTTGGAGAAAGGGAGACAGAGACTGAGATAGGAAAAATGAAGTCTACACAGATGTGTTTGTAGTGGGTGAGTAGATTGTGCCTGCTTTTAAATATTTTTCTTATTTGTTCATGGTATACGACTTTCCTATGGTGAACACACAAGCTTCTATGTTAAAGTGTGTGTGCTTTATTTAAAATGTAAAGATCTATAGTTTTGCTTTAAAGTTTCCCTGAGGAAACCAATAAAACTATAGACAAAGGGCATGAATAGGCAGTTTGTATAAGGAGACACCTCGTTGGCTATCCTGGATGTGAAGAGATGCTTGAACTCATAGGTGACAGAAGAAATTCAACTATAATATCATTAACATACCACTTTGTACCCACTGGATTGGCCACAAAAGTAGAAATTTGGTGGGAAAGAGGGGAAATAGAATTCTGGTCATAGTATAGATTGACATGACTCATTATAGGAAGTGAGTCTGAGGGCCATTCTGGAGAGTACATCCCAGTAGGTTTTTCTGAAGTTAACCAGCAATCCAGGTCCCAGTAATAAGGAGTTATTTTAAAAAACACAAAATCAAACTGACTTTGTTTTATTATGGATTATTATGAACTTATTATTATTATTATTTTATTATTATTATTGGCCATGCCACGTGGCTTACAGGATATTGGTTCCTCAACCAGGGATCCACCAGGGCCCCAGCAGTGAAAGTGCTGAGTCCTAACCACTGGACCGCCAGGGAATTCCCCTAAACTTATTGATATTATTATTATGGACTTTGTTTTATTATTATTTGTGTTATGGATAGAAAAATCAAATAGGAGTCCTGCTTCTCCCAACCTAATTCACACGAACAAAATGAGTTGTATTAGTAAGAGAGGGTAATTAAAATCTTGGTAAAGGATCACATGAATTTAGATTTTGTGATAAATGAGGAGGAAATGATCTAAAAACGAACAGATATGTGAATTTTAGGAAAGCAGACTTCAAAATTTTACAGCATTAATATAGAGAACTTGCTGAAGCCTCAAGAAGCCACCAGCCGTGGAGTGATAGGGCCACTTAGAACACAGGATGAGGAAATGACCATTTGGCCAGAAACATGTCAAATTTTGTAGACAATGAACACTTTATACTTTATACTGGAAGTCAATCATAATAACTCATCCTAACTCAGAGAGAAACATATTCAAAAAGATTTTATAAACAAAAAGACCTCCAATATCATTAGTATTGAACCTTCCTCTGGCCCCCATTGTGGGGCTGGAGTGTGATGACACAGAGAAGTGTGCAGGGTCTAATTGTAAAGCATATGATAGGTCATGGTGTAAGTTTTAGCCTTAAAAAAATTATTAAAAGCACATGATTAGAGTTTTCATTTTAGAAAAATAACTATGGAAGTTTAGAAAGGAAGGACATATGTGATTAGGTGATCAAGTTGTGAGTGAACCAGACCTCAAAGAAAAGCAGATGGGCCTTACCGTCATGCCAGCCAAGCAGCACATGGCCAATGTTTACTTAGTACACAAGGGATGGAGTGAAGGTAGGATGTCATATCCAAGGAGGCCAAGAGTAGGGGGGAAATCTAGATGGTAAGCATAAGCTAAAAACCTTAGGAAGTAGGAATAAGACTAGGAATGTCGTGTCTAGACCTGAAGACCAACTAAGGCAATGACAGTGGAGACAGAGGAATATCACAGTGTTGTCTGTGGTACCAGAGAGCTGGAGACCACTGAAGGGTCCATCTCTGGGGAGAGGGGATAAGTCATTTGTAGTTGGTGGTCACCACTGAATTCTATGCAGCCACGGCTAGGATTCGGCGTACAACCAGCAATGTGGATACGTCTGAAAAGGTCCATAGCGAGGGTTGCCAGATAAAATACAGGGTGCCCAGTTAAATTTGAATATCTGTTAAACAACAAATACTTTTTTAGAGTATGATCCAAATATTTGCTAAATCTGGCAACCCTAGTCACAGTACGGCACAATTTGTGAAAATGAAAACTGTGTACACAGGCAAATCAACCCAACTTATTTCATAAGGATACAGAGCAAACATGTTGATAGCTATTGTGTTTGGGGGTGGGGGATAGAGAGAATAAAAAGGAATAAATAAATATTACATAAATAAAGAAATAAGAGAGGGCCTTGAGGGGACAGGTGGTGGTAATGAGCTGAGTACGATTGACTCACTTCTCTGTACCTAAATCCAAAAAGAAGTAAAAAATAAGTTTTTCTGCACTCTTGGATTTCTTCACTGAAGCCCCAGAGACCCTGCCCAGCTGATAAAGAGAATATTCTGTCCTATGAAATGATCCCTATGGAATACTCTGGCACTGCTGGCAAAATTAAGTGGCAGAAAAGTGAATAGGAGAGGGACTAGGTAGGTGACAGGGCGCTCAGGAGGAAGAAATTTATAAACCGAGTTAAAAATGAAACTAATGAACAAATCAGTTAGGAACATTGCTTCACCTAGGTTTACCCTTTTAATAGAGGAACATGCTTACATTCTGATAGAGTAAATATTAGTAAAAGATTATCAGCAAGCACAAATCCTTAACTGTTGCCATGGAGACAGACAGAAGAATAGGCAAAGTTGCAATTTCCCCACTGGAAAAATGATCATTCAATACATGTCGCCCAGTAATGCTGATTCTCTTAATACCCTTTTCTTTTTTTCATGTCACAGCTGATTACAAGGAGAGCTTTAATACGATTGGCAACATTGAAGAGATTGCATATAATGCTGTTTCCTTCACCTGGGACGTGAATGAAGAAGCTAAGGTGAGTGAAAAAGTAGCACTGATTCATTGGTCGTACCTTTTAAATACCGTGTCCTTTCTCTGCAGAGGATTCTTTTACAAAAGCCTCTGAGTAGGGAAAGATCTGTTAACTTGAGCCAGAAAAAAAGGGAAATGAACCTATGATCTTTCTCTTGAAGTCACACACATTCAATTATGCGCAGCTAAATTGCCTTTTGTGGAGCAAGGAGAACGGGGGTGTACCTATTCCCCTGTGGCCCCCCGCTGAACGGGCCAGGCCCCTTGTCCCTCCCAAATCCTCCAGGCCCCCAAGCTCCACTTGGGGCTGACAGGACTGGGCCAGAAAAATCTTTTCTACCTGCACTGCAGTTTCCCTAAACACCTCTCCAACCGCTGCCTTCTTCAGAGGCAGGAAGGTGCTCAGAGCTACTGTCTGCAGAGGTAAGCAGCTGGGCAAGCCTCCCGACCCCCGGCCCCTTTGAGGCTTAATCTGGTCGAGGGAGGGTGCAAGAAGCAGGGCTGCAGGTCTCTGAACTTGACTCCCTGCGGAAGAGCCACCACCGTGACCTTGAGCCATTTCTTTCCTGTTAACCTCAAGCTTAAGCTTTTCTTATTTCTGTCTGGTGCCAGCATGGTTAAGAAGAACAACAGTAAAATCTCTGGCCAGGTGCATCCTGAGGATAGGTGTCCACCGTTGCATGGATTCGGGTAAAAAAGTAAGACTTGATGATACTCAGATTTGCTTTCCAGCCATGAGTCTCTGAGTTTCTGAAAACTGAACTTTGCTGCGATGCCCACTCTTCTTCCTGTGTTCTGTACCTTCTGATTCTCGATCCTTATTTTGCACCAAAGGGAAGGTTCCAGATGAACCCTAAGCTTGTTTTCTGCTTCAGTTATGTACCATCTAGGAGGGCGTTAGAAGACTTTGTCTTCGAATTAATGAAAAGGTCAATGCAAACAACTACTTTCAATGCTTCATTGTCTGCAAGCAGGGGAAGGCCAGGTGAGAAAGGAAACTGGATGGGAGTTTGTGGGCATGACTTAGAGAAGAAGATGAATTGCTCAGTGTCTCATTTCACTCAGGTATAAAACAAAGTAAATGAAATTGGCTTTAGGCCCAAGAAAGGTGACCTAAATGGGCAAGCAGAAACAGAGCTCCATAGTAGCTGGGAGAATGTTCCAGTGGGTCAGTGCATCTGAGGGAAGGCAGGAGGCCTTGTGATGTGATGGGCACAGATGTGCAGGAAAAGCTTCTCCTCGAGGCCCCACTCCAGCTCCGTTTAAAGTTCCTCACCCAAGCCCCAGGCTTTCTCCTCGTGCCCAAGCCCCAGCCTTTCTCCTCATGCCCCCTTCTCTTCTCCCAGAGGCTAGATTACTGGGCTGGGTAAGGAAAAGGCAGTGTGTGCAATGGTATCAGGGCCCAGGGTTGGAATCCTGGCAAGTCAGCTGACCCCTCTGGGCCTCAGTTCGCTCATGTAAAGCAAAACAAAACAAAACAAACTTTTCCGATTGTCCCTGCTGTACCAAGCATGTGCTGGGAGTACGATGTGTGAAAATCCAGTCTCTGAGGGAGGTAAGGGAATCATTAGCTGGACAGCAGTGTGTGTGAGGAGTGAGAGGCAGGCCCAAGCAGAGCCATCCATTGGGAAGACAATGGGATCCTATACTTGGAAGTGCCTTGTCAAGGTAAAGCAAGCTGTAAACGTGAGCTGTAACTGCAGCCCTAAATCTCCTTATCATGCAATCTGATAACACGTGCTAGAAGGTGAATGTGTTAACTGTTACCAGTCAATAAGGACCTTTTAAAGAAAATGCCTAAACCTGAAGGGACATCTTGAATGATGGCGGCTCTATGGTCAACCAGTGAGGTAGTTCATTTGGGGTTGAGCTGACTTTTCTTTCATTTCCCATAGGTAAGGCTCACTTTTCTTGTTGAAATATGTATGTTTGTGCATGTGTATTGTTCCAGGCTGACACATTTAAGGTCACATATGCTTTGACAAATGGCAGTGCTTGCTGGTTGTAGCAAAACTTGTTTCTTTAATACATATTTTCAGTAACTATTATTTGGTAGTTGTAATTGTGTGCAGTTTGGGTTAATCGATGAATAATAAAAATAGCTCCAAATACTTCTGCCAAACTACTGGAAGAGCTTTTAAAGAAAAACCAAAGAAGTTAAATCCATTTCATTAGGTAGGCTGAGAAGATTTTTTTTTTCAACCCGCAGGATGTAAGGTTTTTCTTTAAAATATTGATTTTATAATAAGCAGGCTGCAAAAAACCCCAAAATTACATGATTGGGAAAAAGGTTTTCAACAAAGCAAGGCATAAAATCCTCTCACAGTGGAATTGTTTGTAATTTTCATACTGTGAACTTATTCTCGGGAGCAGTTGCATTTGACTTCAAGTTCCTCTTGGTAACATCCACACAGAAATCTGTTGTAGGCTTTAGGATTGTGACATTCATTCAGTGTCACATGTTGTTTTAGTTCTTGTGGCCAGAGGACACAAATTTGTGACCCGCAGCCTTCATATATTCCACAGAACGTATATGGACGTGCGTATCATGCATTTATGTACTTATATTCCAAGTTTTAAAATATTTTGCCCACATTTAATAATCAGGAGATTCAAGAAACAAACTAACAAAACAAAAACCTAAGTTTCCAGATTCTTTTGGATAATTCGAGATTCTGGCAACAATGAGCCCGAGTGTTTGCAAGGCCACGAGTAGCTCTTGTGAGGTACCAGCTGTTCTCTTTAATGCTTTCCCTAGCCTTCTCCATCGTGGAACTTTCCTTGCCTGGTCCTCATGGCCATTTGAAGTTTCACGCCCCAATCACACCCTCTCAGACAACTGAATATGCCGTTTACATCTTTACTGGTTCTCAGTGTTGGGGAAAGTAGTGACACAAGGGAGTTGACGCCGTGTGGCTGAGAGGAATGGGCCAGTCAGGAACCCCACCAACCTCCCCGGGTTCCTTTGGCAACGGGCCACACAGAGTCTGACTTGTGTTGGTGCCGTTACAGAGAGCTGCTGCGCCTTTCTTTGTTTGAAAGACGGGTAGTAAATCTTGATCTTTGAGGATATTTTCTAAAAAATCAGAAACCACTTGGGTCCAAATGTGAGTGTGTACCAACAAGTTGGATAATATCACTTCAGGGGTAAAGATAATGTATCGTTTTTGGCACAAGACCAGCTTTGAAGTGGGATATATCCCGAGAGACACTATGAATATACTTTGAGCCATGGCAGTATCATTTGAGAGATCTGTGTGTCTTCCCAAGATAGCTTCTATTTGGATATTTGGTTTTGGTGCATTTATTAAAAAAATAAAACAGTCCCGTATTTGTTAGTCTTCCCACATATGCATCATCAAGGCCTGATGACAAAAGTTATGGATTTTCCAGAACACTACTCTTTTCTTTTGCTGCTGACCTATATTCTATTCTTACCTCTCGTTTAGCAGGAACAGAAGAAAGGAAAGAACGTGAAACTCTAATCATTTACTTTAATTTAATTACAGGAAAAGTTTGGCCAGGGAAGGTGTTCATAGAACCTAGGGGCAGGACAGGAATAAAGACGCAGACGTAGAGAATGGACTTGAGGACACAGGGAGGGGGAAGGGCAAGCTGGGACAAAGTGAGAGAGTGGCATGGACATATATACACTACCAAATGTAAAATAGATAGCTAGTGGGAAGCAGCCGCATAGCACAGGGAGATCAGCTCAGTGATTTGTGATCACCTAGAGGGGTGGGATAGGGAGGGTGGGAGGGAGACGCAAGAGGGAAGAGGTATGGGAACATATGTATATGTATAACTGATTCACTTTGTTAGAAAACAGAAACTAACCCACCACTGTAAAGCAATTATATTCCAATAAAGGTGTTAAAAAAGAAAATGAGGTTGCGGGATTAACTGCAGATTGCCAGTCTCAAGGGCAGCACGGTTCTGGCAAAACTACTGCAGACTTCTTCCTCCCAGAACCGGTTTTGCTGGTTGTGCTACTGCGTCTCTGCACAATGACGCCCCGCAGCAGAAAGCGTCTCAGGCAAGACATTCGTTTCCCCTCAGGGTCTGTGCAGTCTGGAAGCTCCTGTAACGTGAACCGGGGTCCCTGGGCCCCTGGGAATGACTCAGGTGGCATCCAGGTGGGTGAGGTTCTGAGCATCCATGCTGGTGGAAGCTTGGAAGTTGATGAGGTTGGGGCACAGGGTGATAGAGAAAACAAAGCGCTGAAATGGGGCTCAGGCAACCAGGTATCCTCCCGGCGCGGGAGTAGCCAGCTTTGTGTCTTCCCCCTTCTGAGCTTCAGTTTCTCAGCTGGAAAATGGCGGGAAGCGGAACAGGAAGGGGCTGACAAAGCATTAAGGTCCCATCCGTATGATTCTAGTGCGAGCACCACAGGGCTGCATTCTTTCACATGACTCCCACTTACAAGGTCATTTCGATCTCTCTTTCTCCCTTCGGCCAAACGCAGGTACCCACAAAGTAGATCTATTGGTCACTAATCCCCGAGATGAGAAGTTCCCAGGCAAGCCCCTATTGAATTATTGAAGGGTGGCGAGCTCAGATTCCTGGCACCGAGCGCCGGTGATGACGTCACCCCCAGGGCGGGAGCGCACAAACCCTAATTATAGGCTCCCCTTTCTCCCCGATTTCTAAGCAGATTCTTGAAACCAGGCCCCTTATTTGTGTCCAGAGCTTTTTTCTCTGTTCACAGTGATTTCAAGATTAAACCAACCTTGACGTGCTACAAAGGCCGCTCTCATGTGACCACAGAGAATTACTTGAGCGTTAAGACACCACTTAGTGCTCTAAGGAATGGGTTTCTTTTTTGTGTCTTTTCACTGGAACACCATACCAATTTCCCCCTATTTCTATGCCTCATCCTTCTCGCGATTTATAAACTACCTGAGATGAAGGAGGCCTATTTCCATGAACTCTCTGCTGCTATGCCTTCCGGAATGATCTTGAGTCAGTGAAATGTTCCTTTTCCCTCACTACCAGCACTGCTAAATCATCAAGCAAACAAGTAGATCCACTCCTAGCCCATTCCCCTGTCTCTATGATTTAAAAAGAAAATGTATTATAATTCAGTAATATGGAGCTCTGTCTGCCCTGTGTTACTCTTTGCTGCGGTCTAGCCCAGCACCTCTGCTTGCGGAAGCGCAGTGACTGCGCTCTGGAGGGATGCCTACCCCGCCCCGCCCCGCCCCGCCCCCCACCTTGAGTTGCAGGAGGGGCTTCCAGAGAGGAGCTGTCAGGCCCTCTGCTTTGCAAGATCAGGTGGGAAACGTTCTTCCTGCGTCTTGGTATTTGGGAGGAACTTTCAGACCAGAAGATGCTGCAGTTTTAGAGAGAGTCAAGGATACAGATAAGGCATATTTTCATCCCTGTTAACAGATTTTTGTGGTGAAACTGAGGGTGGGCAGGGCTGAAAACTGGTTAGGGTGAGGTGGGAAGTAGAGAGGCTGAGAGACACCATGGATCATTTATCTGTGCATCTCAGATTCTGGTTCCACTAAATATCAACTTTCTTCATAACAGGCTCTGCAAGATTGGGCAAGTGGAAAAGGTGGACTTTGAACCATGTTCCTCTGAGTCCAGAGTCCATGTTCTTAAACCATCCCAACAGAGGGATATCTGTAATTTGTTTTAGACCAAAGAATGCTATGACTTTCCTTCTCAAAGAAATGTATAGGGTACAACCTAGAAAGAAAGAAGTCAAATGAATCTCATTTCCTTGAGCAAAGCAATTCTATCAAGTCACCCTGCTTTTGCCACCCATCTCCCCCACTCCCACCAACAAAGATGGGCTCACTGACCCAACACTTCCAGCACAAAGGTCTCTTCCTATCCGTGTCTTTGGTTGCCCTGGTACATTACCGGTTGATGTCATACATATTATTGACCAGAATGCATATGAGAGTGAGGACTGTTTGGATTCCTTGCCCTCTTCAACTGAGTGTGTGTGTATGTGTGTGTATTAGCCT
Source organism: Hyperoodon ampullatus (assembly GCF_949752795.1). NCBI lineage: Eukaryota > Metazoa > Chordata > Mammalia > Artiodactyla > Ziphiidae > Hyperoodon > Hyperoodon ampullatus. The sequence continues at coordinate 44,399,494 of NC_136930.1, forward strand.
AACATTAGTGATCTCATTTGCCTAATTATGACCTCGCTCTGTGTTAATTGAAGATCAGTGCATGCTTTCTAATAGTGCAGCTCTGAGGCATAGCAAGGTTTTCTTCTCCATACCTTACACATTTATTCTCCATTTCCCCCACTTCTCTCTAGCTCCTTTCCCTGGTATCCTGAATTTCATTTTCACACTCATTTACATTATTTCTGTACACTTTTCTTTTATGTTTTGGTTTTTTCCTGTTATGAACAATGAAGACTGTTCCTTACTCTTTTTTGCAATACCATGTAGGAAGCACAGCATGAAAAAATTTGAAGCAAGGATGACGATTATTATTCGAGAAAATGAAGGTTGCAGAAGGCACACAATGGCTCCCTGCTTTATGTTTGCAACTTAAGAAATACAGTAAATGAAAACCCATATTTACCAAGCTGGTAAATTGGAAGTAAATATTTACACATAAACAATATTTATTTTATATTTAGATTCCTCTCACTTTGGGTCCCTTTGGATGCTATAAATGAATTGCACTTGCAAAAGAGATTTTCATGTAATTTTTTTTTATTGAAATATAGTTGATTTACAGTGTTTTGTTCGTTTCTGGTGTACAGCGCAGTGATTCAGTTTCCATGTAATTTTTTAAATTGAGAGAAAATGCCAGATGAGAGGATGCATGTTGATATTCCCTCTAGGCCCTATTTCCCTTAATATTTTTGCCTTATTTCTTGCCTTTGTGTCTGATTTTGCACTAATACCAAGGAGATGTCATTTGAGAACTGAGACCCAGTCTGAGGAGTGTAAACATGGATGTGCTAAGAGGAATCAGCTGGCTGAGCAGGAAAACAAAAGTGAAAGTTGGGGGCTTCCCTGGTGGCGCAGTGGTTGGGAGTCCGCCTGCCGATGCAGGGGATGCAGGTTCGTGCCCCGGTCCGGGGGGATCCCACATGCCGCGGAGCGGCTGGGCCCGTGAGCCATGGCCGCTGGGCCTGTGCGTCCGGAGCCTGTGCTCCACAACGGGAGAGGCCACAACAGTGAGAGGCCCACGTACTGCAAAAAGGAAAAAAAAAAAAAAGTGAAAGTTGGGAGTAAAAAGTTCTCTTCCAGATTTGCAATTCTATCCTTAAGGAAGAAAATGAAGTTGATTGAATGCCCCAGCACTGCCCTGCAGCTGCCCTGGACATTTTGATGGGGCCCGTGTCATGAATTGCTTCATATTGTGAGACATAAATAAAGCTCTCATATCAGGTGACTTACTTCTGTCATGTTAAGTCCAGGTTTCTTCCTTTTCTTCCTGTGTGGTTCAGCCCATTCTCTTCCCAGTGCTGTCTTTTCAAGGTACAACAAGTGGTCAGGAAGCCAAACCTAGCTCTTTACTCTATCAGCTGCTAAGGGGTAGGAAACAGCCCCTCAGTCCTCAGATCTCAATGTTAGTAGCTTCAAAGACAGGATGGTGCAAATGGCAGTGCTTTGATCACAGCCTATGTAAAGGCAGTAAACTAGAGAAAATGTAAGTGTTCTAACCTTCTTGTACCCTGTAAATTATTCAGTCTCTCTTTGTGGAAAATGTGGTAATGCTCATTCAAAGACTGTTTTGACATTTAGTACCAAATCACAGCAGAACCATTAAAATTGTCCCAAATTTATCTCACCCACCTTCCTTTTCTCTCTCTCTCAACATTTCTTTTTGGTCTAAAAGATTTAATCAGTTTTTATGGGGCTCCACTGTGTGTCAAGCAAAGTGCTTTAGAAAGTTACAGTTTCGATAGTCTTGATGAATCACGCCTTCCAAGGGGATGCTTCTAAATGGACTGTATTCTCTTTCTGCCAAACTCCAGTGCTGGACACCAGGGAGAAGGGGAGATGTGTAAATATTGATTTTCAAGATGAAAAGAGAACCCAAAGGACTGGCCAAAGGAAGCCATACTCCTGAGTGCCCTGTGGGTTCATGACCTAGTTTGTTTCCCTGACCTCCACCTCCCATCAGCAGTCCAGGGGGTCCTCTTTCTGCTTACAAGACAGTCCAGGATGCAGTGGAGCTGATGGATATTACTGATAAAGACAAAGTTATATCCTAATGTTTTGACTAAATAGAGCCCAGGTTTCGGCAGGTCATCATATGGCAGAATAGAGAATATTATAGGGCATCTTCCATGCTCTCCAGAGTAAAGAAGGGGTGGGGAAGGCTCCTGGGAGGGGTCTTGAAAGGTTGAGATACACACTGCAAAGCAGGGCAAATGGCATTTTTATGCGTTTGCTGGGGCGTGGTGTGGGTGAAGGAAGCTTTAAAAGGGAAAGGTAAACATTTGCTGGAGTCTTTGGTATTGAACTTAAAGCCACGCCTTTGTTCCAGTTTTATAAGGTAATGGATGGGAGAAAAGCTATAAAGCTGGAGTTAATTCATATATAGAAGGAATAATCTTTAGAAACCATCTCATCCAAGTTATCTATGGCTTGATCTTTTGTTAGAATGTGGAGTATCCATGGTTTCTGGCCTGAATTCTGCTGAGGGCTCTGTAACTCACATGTGTCAACTGTTGTGTGTATTCAGAGACTGAGATCGCATACTTGGATTTCATAGACTGACGTGTGTGTGTGTGTGTGTGTGTGTGTGTGTACCATGGTTAGTATTTATTCAGTGATTACCATATACCAGGCACTCTGCCAGGTGCTTTATATACCTTATGCAACATTCATACTTTAACTGGAGGTCATTTTTCATTTAAATAGTGAAGAGGCTGAAGTTCAGAGAGCTTGCACAGCAGAGCTGGGATTCCCACCCTGGGAATGTCTGTCTGAAGCATGTGCTCTTTCCAGAGTGCCTTTTCGTCTTGGGCAGAGGTAGTCATAGTATCTTCTATATTATCTGTGGCAAAGGTGCAGTCATCCCCTCCAAGCAGCTTGCCTGCTGTACATCACGTGCTGGGCCAGGCAGTGGGAATTTACAGACACACCAGCCAAGCAGAGTGTCTGCTGCTCTCAGAGGACATTTTGGCTGGGCCGAGAACTCAGACATATCTGTAAATGACTGTAATATGAGGAAGAAAGTGACAAAGACTATAATGAAAACAGAATTAAAGGGCCAGGAGAGTTCTGAAGAGGGAGATAGCCCTGTTTTTTATTTTATTTATTTTTTTTAATCACAAAATAAAAAGATTTATTTTCTTGAGCACAAATAAGCATCCACCTACTAGATTAGTAGCCCGGAGCTTTTCGGTAACTTTATTTTTTTAAACCATTTTTTAAATTGAAGTATAGTTGATTTATAATGTTGTGTTAGTTTCGGGTGTATAGCAAAGTGATTCAGTTATATATATTTTTTGTTTTTTCAGATTCTTTTCCATTATAGGTTATTAGAAGATATATAACTCCCTGCGTTATACAGTAGGTCCTTGTTGGTTATCTGTTTTATATATAGTAGCGTGTATATGTTAACCCCAAACTCCTAATTCATCCCTCCCCTGCCCCGCACCCCACCCCACCCCCGCTCTGCCATCCCCTTTGGTAACCATAAGTTTGTTTTTCATGTCTGTGAGTCTATTTCGGTTTTGTAAATAAGTTCATTTTTTAATTTGTTTTTATTTTTATAAAACATTTCTATTAAGTTTTCTATTTAAAAAATTTTCCCAATTTCTTATGTAAAAAATTACAAATGAAAAGTTGAAAGAATAATACAGTTCTTACCACATACCCTTCACCTAGATTGACTCGTTGTTAGTCTTTTGCCGATTTGCTTTCTCTTCTCTCTCTCTCTCTTCTCTCTCTCTCTCTCTCTCTCTCTCTCTCTCTCTCTCTCTCTCTCACACACACACACACACACACACACACACACACTTTTCTCTACTAAAGACTTCAGCACGTAGAGAGGGCGCCATTCTGTGGGATCAGGGAACACTCGAGGGAGGGTATGGCACGGGAGTTGTGTCTTAAGGGTCGGGTGGAATTTAGACGAGTGTGGGTTGGAAAGGGGAGCCAGGTGGAAGGACGGGGCACTCAAAGGTGCAGAGACTGGCCATAGAAGAAGAGCCGGGAGCGGTGGAGCTCTGGAGAGAATTTCAAGTGGGCTGTAAGGAGGGGACAAGAGACGCCAGGAGAAGGGGTGAGATGCCGCGGAGAGAATTGGAGGGTTTGCGAAAGAGGGTCAAGGTGGGAACTTTAGACCCACCCATTTAGGGGAGGTGGGGGAAGAGGAACCAAAGAAGGAAGGAGAGGACAGGAGGATGGGGGAGAGGAGGAAGTGGCCAGTGAAGTGGGTGTTGTAGGCAGTGGTTTCTCACAGCCTGAGCCTCCACAAACAGCAGCAGCAGCAACTTGGGAAATTGTTAGAAGGGCAGATGCTAGGACCTCCTACCTCAGACCTACTGAATTGGAAACTCCAAGGGGGCAGAGTCTTAACGTGTTGTAACAGGGCCTCCTGGTGCATACCCCTGCTTATAAGGATGCTACTGAGAAGGCTGACCCGGAAGAAAGCAATCTCGGTAGAATAGTGAAGTCCAAAGTCAGATTCAAAATAGTTGGTGACATGGCCTTTACTTACAGCCAGTAAATTATACGTGCTCATGTTGAAAGCATGCATTGCAGCATTGTTTACAAGATGAAAAGACTGGAAACAGCCTCATGTTAAAGAAATTGTTATTCCATAATCATGGTTCTTTTAAAAAAGAAAAAGAAAGAGCTGTCTTCAAAATATCTTGTCAAATGGAAAAAGCAGGCTGCAGAACTGTGTGTTTACTGTGCTACCATTTGTATAGAAAAGGAAAGGATATGAATTTGCATAGCTTGTTTCTAGAAGGATGCGCAAGAAAGTGTGAAGGATACTCAAGAAGCTGTTGGTTGGGGAACAATGCCGGCGGGGGAGGGGGTGTGGTTTCCACATTTGCCCTTTTGAACTTTGTGCTAGATTCAGATATTACAAACTCAAAACAAGTTTTAAGTATTAAACATGAACAGAAAAGGTTTAAAATAATAACAAATGATCAGAAGTTTGAGTGAGTGTCTCTTTCAGTCTCTGCGTAAATTCTTCCTCCCACTGAGAGCTCATTATTTATGAAACAGGCCAAACCATTGTTACACAATGTCCAAATTTTTCCTTGTCCTGAGGTGCTGTTTCACAAGACCTGTTCAGGTGACAGTGCTGAGTGGCAGAGACTGGCCATTGGCAGAGCAGTGACGGTTCTGCCCGGGAGAGTCCGCCCTTACTCTCTCCCCACCAAAGCCTATGACTCTACCCCTTAAAAGTGTCCCACAGAGATTGATTTTATGTTTTAAAAATCAATTCACCTTCATAAGATATCTCTCTATTTGAGTTCTGTGAATCTAACTAATATACTTTGGAATCATTTGGGAAGAACATCACAAAATGCCTTGACAGTTGGGGAGCTAATATGTATGGGGTTTGTGGACTGTGCCATGGGGCTGAGGAGGAGCTTGGAGTCAGAGAGTAGGGCTGGCTGGGTGACGAGGCATCTGAGAAGATGGAGATCATGGTGGGCACAGGAAGCTGCCGTAGATTTTCGTAGCACTTTACAGTTTAAAAACGTGATCTCAGGGGCTTCCCTGGTGGCGCAGTGGTTGAGAGTCCACCTGCCGATGCAGGGGACACGGGTTCGTGCCCCGGTCCAGAAAGATGCCATGGAGCGGCTGGGCCCGTGAGCCATGGCTGTTGAGCCTGCGTGTCCGGAGCCTGTGCTCCGCAACGGGAGAGGCCACGACAGTGAGAGGCCCGTGTACCGCAAAAAAGAAAAAAAAAAAACGTGATCTCATTTTAAAGTGTCATAGTAGCAAGCTAGGGATTGTTATACCTATTTAAAAGATGAAGCAAATGAGGCCCAGAAAGGTTCAATTAGTCCAAGGCCATAGTGTCAGGATTTGCACCAGGGACGTAATGTTGAGTCTCCTGTACCTTTTTTTTCTTGCTGTGCTTCCCTCTCATTCCGCCCTCCAGCTTCACAGAACGCTCTTTCCTCTTAAAAAACGTCTCCT